>NC_142152.1:10725000-11350000 GCF_024610735.1 Ursus americanus | reverse complement strand
TCTCCAGCTTTGTAAGTCCAGCTGTGAGAATTTTAGGGCAAGACGCTGGGGTCCAGGTGTTAATACCTTTACATAATTCAAGTATGGCAGCCTCCCTCCTTCCTACCTCATGATCCTGCGTAACTTCGAGGTGAGTAATCAGACAATTGCTCTTTTTGTGACCAGAGGAATCTCCTCTGCTGACAGCCCTATGGGTCCTTCTTGCCACTGCCATAACCCTTGATGATTGGTCTAGAAACTGACCCATCCTCATAGGATGTAGCATTTCACCAGTGTCCTGGCAGAGTGCCTGACAGTGTTCTCTGCCCACAAACCCCCTTGCCCAACTTCCTCAGACTGCCAAGGAGGTGCATGGGTCCTCTGTGGATGGGTCAGGTGATTCTTCAAAGAGCAGGAAACCATGGGATGGGCAAAGGTTCTAATTATACCGTGCTGTCACGCCCTCAAACAACACAAAGGAAAAGTGTTGCTGTATTGAATTCCTAGAACTGTGATAACAAAAGTACCACAAACTGGGTGGCTTAGAACAACAGAAATGTATTGTGTCCCAGTTCTGGAGGCTAGAAGTCCAAAATCAGGGTGTCAGCAGGGCTTTGCTCCCTTGAAAGCTCTGGGGAAAGATCTGTCCCAGGCCTCTGTCCTAGATGCTTGGCTTCTGGCAGCGTGACTCCAATTTCTCCTCATGTTCTCCTTGTGCTCATGTCTCAAATCTCTCCATTTCATAAGGATACCAATCATGCTGCATTAGGGCTCTACTAATGACCTGGTATTAACTTGATGATCCTCGTAAAGTTCCTATCTCCAAATAATTCTGAGGTCCTGGGGATTAGGTCTCCATGTATCTCTTTTTTAGGGGGAGGCACACAATTCAACCCATACCAGAGACCTAGGCCTTCAAAAAAGGTCGTCCTGTAGGGTTATTTTCTCTAAACTTCTTTCGCTGTACTCCAAATTCCCCTCTTTACAGGCAGCTGTCTTTTCTGTGTCCTCTGGTCCAGGGCTTCACCCTGCCACTGCAGAAGCTCTCTTCTGGGACCTTGCCATCTCCTGAGCCCTTATGACCCTAGAGGGACAGGGTGGCCCCGCAGTGGGGGATGCCACTTCAGTTCAGTCTCCTCACCAGCCCGAGGTGTGACAGCTCACTCACCACTTTTCCAAAAAACACAGCCAAGTCACTCCAAAATGAGCATTGGCTTTCCTTGGCAACCATACAGTCTAATCTCCTGTGAGGAAAAGAATCCCTTAGGGTTGGTTTATTGGTTTGGTGCAGAGTTGAATTAATCGTTCTACAGTTCAGGGCAACCCGCCATCAAGGGTCAGTATACTACCCACTCCTCTCTCGCTTGCTCTCTCCTCTTCCTCATCAGTGGTCCCTCCCAGTCCTGCCTCCTTCCCTTAGGCACCCACTCTAGGGCTCGCTGTGGGTGCTGGAAGAGGCCTGGGTCCTTGTCAAGCACGTAGGGTTGTTTTGTTTTGTACTTTTAATTTTTATAAATGTTGTATTGCTCTAGGTAGCATTGTGCATCTTACTTCTATTACTCTATTGATGTTCCTCATGTGAAGATTTTATTCTTACCACTTTTGCAACCTAAGCTCCAACATAGCTGAGTTAAGGAACATTTGATTTCTTCTTGGGTCTGGCCTATGTTACAAGAGCCTTAAATGTAACTATAATTGACCCTCTCCTCTACATCCCAGAGGGGTAGAACCAGACCAATTACACTGATTTCTCATTCCACAACTCTCTGCATACCACCTGTGCAAAGGCAATGGGAAGTTCCCCGCGTCACCTCGCATAGCCCAGACACAGACACAGAAATGCACTCTGATCCTATTCAATGATACAGCAAGGATGCCACCAGCCACATCCAGAATGTGTGGATTCCATAAGACAAATGACCTGGTTTCTTCAACAAATAAATGTCATTAAAAGAAGGTGGGGTGAGGGGTGGTAAGGGAGAAATGAAAATGAATTAAGAGACACTTAGGAGACATATTAACCAAGTACAATGTGTGAACCTTATTTAGATCATGATTTGAAAAAGCCAATTGTAAAAACACATTTTCAAGATAATGAAGGAATTTTAAACATAAATCAGGTATTAGATGCAATTGAGTTATTAGTTTTTTTTAGATACAATAATTCTATTATTAATATGGCTTTAATAAAGCTCTTATTTTTAGACATTCATATTGAAGCATTTACAGATGAAATGATATGATGTCTAGTATTTGCTTTAAAAGACTCAAGTGTGGGGATTGGCAAATTTCTTCTGTAAAAGGCTAGATAGTAATATTTTAGGCTTCCTAGGCCACATGATGTCAGTCACAACTATTCAGCCTTACTGTGATGGGAAAACAGGCATAGGTATTGTACACATGAATAGGTAAGGCTGTGTTCCAATAAAACTTTATTTTCAAAAACAGGAGACAAGTCGGATTTGGCCCATGGGGTCATAGTTTGCCGATTCCAGCTGCAGTGCAAAAAAAAAAGGAGAAGAGCAAAAAGGTGAAAAAAACTGACAAAGTGTTGATATTTTTGAAGTCAAATGACAGGAACATAGTGGTTCAATACACTATTTCTCTATTTTTGTGTATGTTTGAATATTTCCATAATAAAAAAAAATCAAACGCACTGAAGAGGTTTTTTGTTTTGTTTTGTTTTAAAGATTTTATTTATTTATTCGACAGAGACAGAGACAGCCAGCGAGAGAGGGAACACAAGCAGAGGTCTTTTTGCAAAGAAAGAAAACTATTTGCCTTTGACTTCTCTCCTTATACTCAGTTCCTTTACTCTTGCCTGTCCGTTTCTCAGATCTGTTTCACACACCCACTCACACACACACTTTCATTTTGATGTATTTTTTTTAATCAAAATGAACTTCCTAGGCAGCCCCGTGCTGCTGAGGAATGCAGTGAAATCCTGATGGTGGGTTCTCATATTCTTTCCCAGGAGGCTCACAGGCCCATTTCCTTTCCGAGCTTGACACCCTTGGAAACACTTTTCCTAAAATGGAGATTCCAGGCCTCGAGGCTGAGGCCTACCAGCCTTTGGGAAGCATTGTTGTTTTCTTATTTCTCAGCAGGAAATAGGAATGTCCCAGGGAGTATTAGAACGTTACGGACAGCTCTGGTGAAGGGCTGGGAACGCTGACTGGAAGTTGGAATCGGGTTGGAACATCTGGGAGTTCAAAGAAAGAAATGTTAAGCTATTCATCAGGCTCCATAAATTCTCTTAAAAGTAGATGATTATGAAACAGACAGAAGACAATGGAGCATGTTGTCAGAGGAAAGGCATTACGTACATCTCACTGGGAACTGCCCTGAACGTGTAGGCTAAATATGTCATTTCAAACTGTGGGCCTCAGACTGAGGAAAGACTAGCCGTTGACCCTTCTCTTCCAAGATCCTTCAGTGGATGACACGGGCACCTGCAAAAGCTGCCTCTAACCAGCTTCCACCTGCAGGATCGGGATGCTCTCCGCCCACCCTCCATCAGCATCAGCCCCCAAGCCTCTGCCCCTACCTGGAAGGATTTCTCCCCCGACTTAGCCAATCCCCGCCCTCCATTTGTAAAGGGGAAGAGGTCTTTGCTGACAACCCCAGCTCCTGGTGACCTCTCTATCCTGTGAGCTTCTCCAGCACATGCTGGTGGTATCACCTGCTACCATTTAATTCCGAATTGCACTATGTCCCACTGCGGATAAGTAATGCTGGCTGCTGAAACAGATTCACCCCAAATTCTCACTTACCACAAAACATTATACAAAGTGCATATTCCTGGCCAGCTAAGCCTTCACATGATCAATCGGGGTTCCCTAAGCTCTATTTTGCAGCTCCACCCTCTTTGAGATCCTTGGAGTCCTTGTTATTTCGTTGGCAGATGAGGAAAGAGAGCACAGGCAAGGTACACCCACTTCAGCTGTACAATAGCGTGTCTGTGAGATTCCTCCCTATTGTGCCTTGGAACAATAGTTCATTCTCTTTTGTTGCTGTGTAATACTCTATTACGTGATTACACCACAATTTGTCCACTCTACTGCTAATGGGCATTTGCACTGTTTTCAGTTTGGGACTATTATCAACAAAGCTGTCGTGAATGTATCTTTAGGTGCACATATCTATACGTTTCTGTAGGGTATGCACCTAGAGGCAGAAATGCTGGGTCAGGGAACAGGCATACATAAAACTTCAGTGGATGTTGCCAAATACTTTTCCAAAGCGGTTACGCAAAGGTACATGTCTGCCAGCATTGCATGAGACGTCCAATGGCTCCATGTCCCTGCAAACATTTGGTATTGTCATCTTTCTCATTTAGCCATTCTGGTGTGAGTGCAGTGGTATCTCCTCATGGATTGATTGATGGGTTAGTTGATTTTTCTCACTGTGGTTTTAATGTGCATTTTTCTAATGACTAATGTAATTTGAGCACCTTTTAAAAGGCTCATTGGCCACTTCAGTCTTCTCTTTCGCAAATTTTCCATTCAAGTCTTTGGCCTACTTTTCTTTTATGTAGTCTGTCTTTTTCTTATTCAGGATATGAATTTTTTGTCACTTTATGAATTGCAATTATATTCTCACACTCTGTGGCTTGCAGTGTTGCTTCCTTGTGTTTGTTTTTTTTATAAACAGAAGTTTTCAATCTTAATGAGATATGGAGTATCGATCTTTTCTTGTAGGGGTAGTACTTTTTGTGTCCAGTTAAAGAAATCTTTGCCTATCCCAAGGTCATGAACACGTTCTTCTATGTTCCCTTTGTTATCTTTTGGAAGCTTTTCTCTTTTACCTTTCACATTTAGGTCCATAATTTAGTCGTAATTTACTTTCGTGTTTGGTATGATGTTTTCCCATTTGAATATCCCTTGAATCAGCAGCATTTACCGAAAAGACCATCCTTCCCCTGCTGTATGGCAACGTAACTTTGTTGCAAATCAGGTGGTTATATATGTGGGGGTCAATTTGGGGACTCTATTCTTTTGGTCAATTTTCTATCTTTCCACTGATACTGCATAGTTTTGATTAGGGTAGCTTAAAATTCAGTAATTTGCGTCCTCTAACTTTGTTCTTACCCAAGATTGTCTTTGCTGTTGTGGCACTTGACATTTCAGAATTTGCTTGTTACTTTTTACACGCACACATTTAAGTCTGTGGGGATTTTGCTTGGGATTGAATTGGACCTACAGATAACATTGGGGAGACTCAACAGCTGCACAAAATTTTTTCAATCCGTGAACATGGTATATAACCCTTTTTTTCTCCCCTCTTTAATCTCTTTTGGTAATGCTTTGTAGTTTTCTGTACACAGGCCTTGCACATCTTTTGTTACATTTCTTCTCAAGTGATTTTTTTTTTTGGTATTATTGATAATGGAACTGCTTTTTTGAAATTTCACTTTCAAATTGTTTGTTGCTAGTGTAAAGAAATGCAACTGACTTTTGTATACTGGCTCTCTATTCAGCGATATTGACCCATTTCTTATCTATTTTGGCCTCTCTCACTTACAGTTTATTGGTCAGAACTCAGTCATATGGCCACACTGAAAACCAAGGGAGTGCTCGGGATGAAAAGGAAAGAAGTTTTAGGGAACACAGTGGATTCTTCCATACACTACATTTAGATTTTAACATTCATGGACTTACCCTGTCACTTCAGTATGCTGCAAGGAACTCTGAAGTTCTCCATCTTAAGATAGTGTTTAGCTAATATAACTTGAGGAGTCATTCAGAATGCTCTAGTTGGAAAAAAAGACTGCATCGATAGTTACACTCTGTTACTTTGGATAATCACATGGCCTCAAAGTGATCACAAAACACATGCAAAATATCACCTTGAAATTGCATGGTGGAATCCTGTTCCACAGTGGACGTAAAGATCATCCAAACTATGCTTATGTTTCTATGGTTTTATTTTGTTTAAGATTTTATTTATTTATTTATTTATTTGAAAGAGAGAACAAACAAAGGGGAGAGGCAGAAGGAGAAGCAGAGGGAGAGGGAGAAGCAAGGTCCCCACTCAGTGGGGAGCCGACACGGGACTTGACCCCAGGGATCTGGGATCATGATCTGAGCCAACGGCAAACACTCAACCGACTAAGCCACCCAGGAACCCCTGTTTCTATGGTTTTCGATTGGCATAGAAATAAACCACATATCTCCTAATGAACTTGCAGACAATACGACCCACCCCACCCCTCATTTTTATTATAAGTACCCAAGGCTAAAGTCACACATCAGCAAGTCACTTTATCTTTGAAGGACCTGACTCAATATTTTCACTCTCATAATGCTGTAATCTCATGTTTTGTGTAATTGCTGTTACCAGACACAAATGATTTGCTTTCTCAATTAATCTAATTTGTTATAAAATGGCAGTGGCTAAGCCCACGATTCAGTCACTGAACACTGAGGGCTGGTGCTGGGCAGAGAGGAGTCCTGATTGGTTGAATCTGAGGGGGGTCTTTAGTCTGTCCACAATGAATATAAGACACAGTTAACTGTGTTTGTGGTGATCAGATATGCTCTTGTTTTATATTTTACACAGACATGATTTCGTTTGTTCTCGAGAGCACATCTGACATGTTTAGGTTAAAGGATTCTGAAGCTGGGATGCTCCGAAACTGCACTGCTGTGAACAAAGGAGAAACCTGAATATGAACGGGCTGCTGCCCATTGTCACATGTGCCAGGAGGATGTGGGATGACGCCTATCAAGGTCTGGGCTCAGGTTCAATCCTGCAAGGCTTTGAGCCTCCAAGGAGCAGTCACTGGCCCTGAGTTTCCCTTCCAGAGGGTGGCACCTGCCTCTGCCTCCCCTTTCACCCCATGTCTAGCACAGAGAAAGCATTTGTGGAAGGAAGGACAGTTCATAAGGTCATTTCCCAGCTCCAAGGAACTTTATTCCCACTTTCTCTCCCCGTCCCTCTGTCTCCGCTCCTCTGCTCTTCTCTTATGCACTCCTTAGCAGATGTTTGGCTAAGGGTTTCCTAACAGAAGCTCTCAGCAGCTCTCACAGCCCCGGCTCCACACCCACCCTCTGCTTTTCCCTTAGACAGCCTTTCCACTTTTTGTTCTGTTTTGCTTCAATAAATTTCTAAGGTGTTTCTCCCCATGTGCTGTTAAATCACATCTGAACCTCAATCAGTGGCTTAAATTAAAATCCAGAGGCCAGAAACAGGGTGATAGTAGTGCCAAAGAGAAAGTGGCCTCCAAGGTCCCCCGCCCCCCCCCCCCCAAAATCCTTGTAGACTTTCTCCTCCACTGTGTCAACTGTAGCTCTCCTGGGCACATTCTGGTCACAAGTCCCGGTGTGCATGTTTGTTATGTTTTGTTTTTCCGGAGAACCAGGAAGGTGGAGCAGGGGCTGACACCCAGGGCCCTGGGGAAGTTTGGGACTAGTTTTGATGGACAGGGTCGGCTGACACTCTCAAAAGGCCCAGCAGGTGGCAGTGTTTTCCACACTGGCGGAGCCCACCAGGGTCTGCGCTGAGAGCCTGGGAAGGGACTCGAAGACAAATTTGTGGGAGCAGAAAGACCATTCCACCTAGCTGAGTCAAGCTTTCTTTTTTTTTTTTCAATTGATTTTTTTTTTTTTTTTTTTTACAGTTTATGTCTGAAGCATTATAGTAAAAATAAGCAGGGTAGGCTTTTGTGAAAACGGTAGAAGTAAGAGCACCTGCCTTCCTTTCTCATGTCACCAGCTGTCTTTGGCTGCTCAAGGCCCTCACTATGATGCTCCCCAGGGATCCGTCCTTCCAGAATCACCCGTGGGGCTGTTTCCAATTATTTCCAATCCTCGCGTCACCCACCTGTCCCTCCATCCCGTCACCAGTGCGCCGCCCCACTTCCGTAATGACCTGCTCCGCGAAACCAGTGAGGCAGCCCCGCATCCACGTCCCGGGAGGACTGCGCGTGCTTCCAAGGGGATGCTGTGACGGAGCCGGTCTGAGGACAACCCTGGGGCCCGAAGGAGTCACCAACGGTGGAGTCACCAACGGCGGCGGCTGTTTGGGTGAGGAAGACATTCCAGGGCTGCCCGGGGGGGGGGGGGGGGTGTTTGCCGGTTTGCGCCGCATGCCCAGCCGGCAGCTCCTGCAAGTTCAACAGTGGGAAGTATCTCCTCTCCCCCGCCACAGCCTTCATCTAAATATTTCCTTCTACCATCTGTCACACAGCCTGAAGTCGTAGTATTGAAAATATACTTCTTTTGATTTTGAGAATGGTCAGGTTTTCCAGAGCTTCCTACTGAAAATGTAAACAAGGTGTGTGTGTGGGGAGGGGGGTCAGTGCTCACCGGGGAGCCTGCTTCTCCCTCTGCCTTCTTCCCCCTGCTCATCCTCTGTCTCTGTCTCTCTCTCTCTCAAAGAAATTAATTAATTAGTTTAAAAAAAAAAAGAAACTCTCTGGTGATTTTCCTAATGATAATGTAAAACATTTTTACATGTACAAACTGTATTAATATAAAAGTTAATTACAAAGCTACCCACTGGGTGGGGCGCCTGGCTGGCTCAGTTGGTAGGGCTTGCGACTCTTGATCTTGGGGTCATGAGTTCAAGCCCCACGCTGGGGGTTCGCTTGTATTTAAAATTAAAAATATGCATATTAAAAAAAGAAAGAAAGAAAGGAAAGCTAAACATTTCTAGAAATTTTGTTTTTAAAATGGGCCACTTTTAACATCTCAGAGTTTTGGTTGGAGGGACAGGCCTGAGGTAGGCAGGAGGTGCTAGTAAATTTGGGGGGGAGGACTTTAATAAGTCTAGCCTTTACCTATTAGCAACTAACTTTTATCAGGATCGTTAAATGCCCCCCGTGTGCCGTGTGGTGCAACAGACACTTTGTATACATCATTTTGTTTAGTATTAGACCATTTTACCAACAGGAAACTGAGGCTTCACAACGTTCACTTGCCCAAGATTCCCAAACTTACAAGCACTAGCCAGGATTCAAACCAGAATTCTGGGCCTTTTCTCCTTGACCACAGTGCAGGTCTGCCAGAGTAAACCAACATCACAAATCATGGGGATGTGACCAGCTACTGGAAATCTCCAAAAGTCCCCATAATATTTGTGGCAGGTCTTTATTAAAATGAAAAGAACAGAATTCTCATACAGGTATTTCCTGCTTTTGAAAATCCGTGTTCTGCTACTTCGCTTTTATAAAAAGACTGGCGTTAGTACCTGTTTTCGCTAACTGAAAGAAATCTGAAGACCATTTTTGCTTTTACTACAAAAAGCAAAAATAACGTTCACATTTGTTTGCAGCAAGAGGCCCCGTCATGCTCAGCATCTCGGCACCAGACCACCAAAGCTTTGAACCGTATCTGTGTGAGCATCTGGGCTTTGTCGCGATTTAATCTGTGCATCCGTTAGCAAGATGGGTCCTAAGGTATCAGAAAAGCCTAGGAGAGGTGATTTTTTGGGTCTGGGAACGCTCAGAACTTTTGCCATATAAATCCATGGTTATTCCTTCCTCACTCTGGGCCATTTCTGCTTACAAAATGTTTCAAAGAACTGCCTACTTTCAGATAGCAAGGGAAACCTGGAAACGTTCCCCCGACCTCCTGGGTTCTCAGATGCTATAGTGAGAAGGATTTTCTATTTCGCTAGCTAGATCAGGACTGGTATTCATTCTTGGCGACTACTACACAATGCAATACACTATTCAAAAAGGAGAGGTCTGGTTAGCCTCTGCGACACACGGTCATCACAGCTAAGCCCTGATTCCGATTCTATGTCCTTCTAAATTCCCAGCACATAGAACTTAGCATTCCTCGCCTTGCTCCACACCCACGTCCTGCTGGCTCCCGCCCCCATGACAAACACACACTCAGGTTTGGGTGCCCACACACTCCTCGTGCTGGTGGACACCCTAGCTATCCTGTAGCTTCAGAGAGGGCAGGCACAACGAGCATTAACCCATCCATCTTCACGTGATGACAAAGGGCATGTTGTATGCCCCACAAAGGCAGCCTGTTTTGCTCTCCCGCCTTGGTGATCAGGGCCAGCCCATGGCATGGTTCCCATGTAATGGGGATGATACCTCTGAATATATATTAAACTGGTGTGTTCTCTTTCCGATTAAATCATGGTGCTCTGTGGTTCTCCACCCATTTAATCAACAGGTTTCCATGCTTCAGGGAAAGGGAGATGCCAAAGAGAAAAACCAGGTCATTGCTCAGCTCTGGCTGCCAAATTCTTTTTTTTTTTTTCTTAATCCCTTGCAAGACAACAGTAGTGAACAGTGGCCTCTGGAGTGGGGTGTGACAAGACAACACACTGGGTGCAGGAAAAAACTATTAGCACTTCTATTTTCATTTTTATCTTATCCTTTAAAAATGCCTATTTGGGGTTATATGTTTTATAAAGCACATAATACATTAGAACAGTATTAAATATATAAAATTCTAAACATATATATGACATACATATATATCAAATATGTACATACCCAAAAAAATTATTGCTTAGAGTTCTATATGTTGACTTTTACTACAAGCCGTAGGGAGAGCTAACTTAAATATCCACTCACCTAGGGCAAAAGTAGATCACACCTCTAGTGTGAGAAAGAGAGGAGAGAAGAGGAGGAGAGGCAAATAGTATGTGTGTTGGAGGTGGGGGACAAGTCCCAGTCCCCATTTGGGCTTGAAACCCTGTTGGGTCAGCCCAGGAGACTCCCAGAGCAGTGGGCACCTTAGGAGGGAAGGCCCACATCCAACATGGGCCACCCAGGCTGAAGATGGTGAAGAGACAGGTGGGCTGCAAGGGGGTCTCACAGAGCCCTGAACTCTCCAGTGGGAGTGCAACAGCAGCCAAGGGCCCCATTCTCCCAAGGGGCCTGAGTAGGTGCTTTGAACCAGTAGATTACAGAAAGTTGAGGGATAATGAGAGGCTACCATCTCTAAGAACCAAATGACCAGAAGGACTACTGATGAAGGAGCCAAGAAAGCCAGGTGAGACCAGCTTTACCTGAGTGAGCACTGGGCAGGCACTGAGGATTCAAAAACCAGATCAAACCAGCTGCTCTACAGAGAAGACCAAGAAGAACGTGGAGGAACAGTCCCCGACCCGTCCCCACCCTCAGGAGGAAGCCTGCGTATCCATTCCCGCTCAGATGCTCCTGCGGCCAAATACCATTTGTTATGGCTTAAATTGGGTCCTCTGCCAAACTCATCTGTTGAATTCCTAACCCTTTAATAAGATTTCTGTGTGTGTGTGTGTGTGTGTGTATACACATTTAGTTTTATTGCAACAAAGCAACTTGTACACTTTTAACATTTAAAACTGAGCATTATCCTTCCTTTCCAGTGAAGCAAAATTAAAAATAAACAGGAACAAAATTACAATTAAGATTTCTTCACCCAATGTGGGGAGAGGGGTTTCTCACACACACCGAACAATTCAACACCAGCTGGGCAGCCAACATTTGAAGTCAATTCTGACACTGTCTACCCAGAGGTAGCGTCAGGTTCCACAGGGTAAGGCCTCAGTCCTACAACACTGCCTTCCCTCCCATACTTCAAATGCCAATTGCAGGCTCAGGGCATCACCTGTGTTCTGACTGGATGGTCCAGTGACCCCCTCTTTGGATTCAGTTAATTTGCTAGAGCAGCTCACAGAACTCAGGGAAACAGTTTATTTATGGAAAACTTGCATAGGGTTACATACGAGCAAAGAGCATGGACCTTCCATGCCCCTTCTGAGCACGCTACTGTCTTTGAGTCTCCCCAGCCTGAAAGCTCTCTGAACCCCATCCTTTTGGGGTTTTATGGAGGCTTCATTACATAGGCACCATGGATTAAGTCATTGGCCATTAGCAACTGACTCAACCTCCAGCCCCTCTCCGCTCACCAGAGGCGGGGGGGGGGGGGGGGGGGGGGGGGGGGGGGACTGTAAGTTCCAGCCCTCTAATCACATGGTTGGCTCCATAGGCAACCAGCCCCCATCATTAGGTGTGGTCCAAAACTTAACCTCATTAACACAACAGAGGACACCTTTATTGCTCTCATCACTTGGGAAATTCCCAGAGTTTTAGGAGCTCTGTGCCAGAAACAGGACAAAGGCCAAATATATACTTCTTACTATAAATCACAGTATCACACCCCTAGTACCTCAGAATGTGGCCTTAATTGGAAACTGGATTGTTGCAGATGTAATTAGTTAAGATGAGGTCATACTGGATAGGATGAGCCCCTAGTCCATGACTTGTATCCTTATATGAAATGGGAAAGTGGGAGATAGAACTAACCCTACAGGCACCTTGACCTTGGACTTCCAGCCTCCAGAACTGTGAGACAATCGATTTCTGTTGTTTCAGCCACCCAGGCTGTGGTACTTTGTAACAGCAGTGCTAGCAAATTAATACACCATCTTTGCTAAAGGCGCAAGGTACATGGGGAGAAATCGGGAAGACTAGATCTGCATTCAAGAGGGGCTGAGAGGGGCGCCTGGGTGGCTCAGTCGGTTGAGCATCTGACTCTTGGTTTCAGCTCAGGTCATGATCTCTGGGTTGTGAGACCGATCCCTACATTAGGCTCTGCGCTCAGCTGGCAGAGTCGGCTTAGAACTCTCTCTCCCTCTCCTTCTGTCCCTCCCGCTTGTTCTCTCTCAAATAATAAAAAATCTTTTAAAAAAAAAAAGAGAGAGAGAAAGAAAGAAAGAAAGAAAGAAAAGAAAAGAAAAAAAGAGGGGCTGAGAGACCCTGGAGAGATTATTCTAAGCTAAAAGAAAATGGGGTCTCTTGAATTCCCTCTCATAGACAAATGGAAATCTCTGTCCCCCAAAGGAAACAGAGGCCATAGAGGAAGTTAAGAATGGTCACAAAGAATGTTGCCCTTTTCTGCATATCTGAGCATACTGAAGAAGACTGCAGCCCAGCTCCACTCAGTCTCACAGACATTTTGGTCTCCCCTGTTCCTCTGTCTCAGTGCCACCAGAGTCCAACCTCCTGGATATTTTATGGTTTCTGGGCTGGTCACTTATACAATAGTCCAGTCTTATACTAGATCCCAACCTCCTCACTCCTTGGTTTGGCCCAGCCAGCAGCTTCCCAAGTCACCCAGGAGCAGGGGCATGCCGGAAGTGTCGGTGCAAACTCACCAGAGCTGGCTGTTGAATTTTCAGGAATTTTAGGAGCCAGTTGTTAAATACAGTCATTATTAAAAATTAAGTTACAAAAACTTACACTGAACTAAATTATACATTTTTTCCAAAAAGTAATAAATACAGGCATGCCTCATTTGACCGAGCTTTGCAAGTACATTACGCTTTTTACAAGTTGCAGGTTGGTGGCAAAGCCTGCATTGAGCAAGTCTATCAGCAACATATTTCTAGCAGCATTTGCTCACGTCATGCCTCTGTGTCACTGTTTAGTAATTCTTGCCATATTTTGAGGTTTTTCATTATTATGATCTTGGTTATGGTGACCTGTGATCAGTAGGACTCACAGAAGCTCAGAAGAGGATTAGCATTTTTTAGCAATAAAGTCTTTTTTAAATTAAGGTATTTACCTTGGGGTTTTTTAAAACACACCATGGTGTTGTACACTTAATAGACTACAGCATAGTGTAAACACAGCTTTTACATGCACTGGAAAACCAAAAAATTCATTTGACTATCTTGCGATACTCACTTTATTTCAGTGTCTCTCCAACGTACACCTGCACTCAAAAATCGTCATTTCCTAATTATGTCACTCTAGTTCACTATTCTCTGTGCTTTTGAGGCGGTTCATATCTATTGCCTCTGTATGGTGGAAACACTTTATCATGAGCTGCTGCTGGGCATGTCTTGCCAAATCCTTGTTCAGTGAAGTCATGCTGGGTGCTTAAACTTGACTATGGTGGGAGGATTTACATCATGCAAACCAGCAAATGCTTCATATCAGCACCACCGCCCCCTCGCAAGAGAGCCAGTTGTTAGGTTTTTACCAGCATCCTCTTGCAGAGATGCTGACATGGGCCTCTTTGTTCTGATAAAGTAGTAGACGAACTGAAAACAGCTTGAGAAACAACTATTATCAGGTGTGCTCTGGTCTGATTTGGGATTTAAACCATCAAGGAGCAACGAAAACAAATCCAGGGGTTCCACAGCTCCACAGAGGGGGGAGATCCCCAGTGAGACCACCCACATGTTGCCAGACTTGGGATGGACACCAAGTAGCTAGTCACCACAACACCTCTGCTCTCTTCTGCCACTCTTGAATATGTACAGTGCTGAACAGGGAACCTCTGATCTGCCTTCTACCTAACCATCCCTACAGCTGTAAAATACCCCACTTCTCATCCTGCTTCCCTGCAGCAAGAGAATGAGGGAGCACAGAGGGGGCCCCCGAACTCCAGGACCAAGACACAGTACCCTGCAATCTACTCTGTAAACACTCCCCCCTCCACTGGCCGGCACGGTATTTTTACTAGCTAGCAGAGCGGAATCCTTGGGAAGACAGAGTAACAGGTATAAAAATAGCAGGTGATCCCACTTCTGTGATAGGTGCCAGGCACAGGGTTTCTGGGACCACAGCAGTCCCAGCCCGGCTTGGGGGCTGAACGGGGCTTGTCACCAGATCCACTTACCGACTGTGTGTGGCCTTGGGCAAGCGATGATCTTTCTAAGCCTCCCATTTCCTCAACTGTAAAGCAGGAAAACAGATTGTCAAAAGTTGATTGAGCAAGAGAAAGAGGTTTAAGTCTGTCTTTTTCAAAGATGCAATGTTAATCAAGGCAACAGAGGGGAAATAGTGGTTTACCTATAAATACATTGGAGGTAGGTGTCGCAGAGGCGGGGACAATAATCTAAATCCTTGCTATCACATCAGAACAACAGAAGTCAAGTGTAGGTTTTTAGAGAGAAGGCGTAGCTCTGAGAAGCAGTAAGAACAGAACGGGTAAATTAGTTACCTTTAGGGTCTGGGACTCCAGGCGGGGAGAGTCACAGCTGCTGCTTCTCATTGCCGGTTGTTCTGATTTTTTTTTTTTTACTTCTTAATCTTGTTCATGTGTTTCCTTGATTCAATTTTTAAAGAAGAAAATAGCTGTGCATTATATTAGCTAGATTTGTAAGCTCTTGACAAGTGAGTTGATTTCATTAGTTCTTTTCCCTGGAGTGGAGTTTACATGCCTTGCTATGGGAACACTGGAAATAGTTTATTTTTATAGTTCCTAGGCTTTGTAAGTTTCTGTAGCTCCTTTAAGTCTGTGTTGTAGGTCTCTTGATTTATAATATGTTGGCGAATCATTCCAAATAAAGCCTTCTTTTCTTGCAGAAATATGTAAAGAAACAGCTCCAGATGATTCAGAGTTTGAAATGCATGCTTTCACCTCCGGAGCACTAAGCTGGGTGGCTAAGAGCTGCTGTGGACGCCTGAGTCCGCCTCCTGCTCGGTCTCTGCAGCAACCCTCTGGCCCTACCCTCGTCTCCAGGCCAAATAGGAAATCTTGGACCTGTGAACCCCAAGTTCACAGACCTGTAAGGGCTTCAGGAGACCCACAAACCCCCCAAAAGTACTTTTGCAACCATGTGTTTTTCTGGGAAGAGTGTCTAGACAGTCTTTAGATTTTTCGGTCTCCAGGACCCTAGAACTGAAAAGGGTTAGCGGTATATGGGTCTCTAATACTCCTGACAAAGCAAACTTAAGAGATTTTTACACCTACATAAACAGTAAAGATTGTGATTCTCTACCCCTTCTTCAGTTTGTAACGTCAAGTGGTGGCTAAGAACTCCAACTCTGGACCAGACCGCCCGGGTTTGAAGCCAGCTGTGCGGCCTCAGGCAAATGACTTAACCCCTCTGTGTCCCTGTTTTCTCAATTAAAAAAATGAGGCAAATAATAGCACCTACCTCACTGGCTTGTTGTGAGGGTTAAGAGAGTCAGGAGAGGTAGAATGCTTAGAACAGAGCCTGACACCAAGGCGCATTAGGGGGTACCTCCTTCACGCAGACTGACAATTCACAAGGCGTCACCCCCAACTGAACTGCGTGGGTATCTTCTGTGTGGGGGGGGATCATGCCTTAGAAGGCCCTAAATACACAGATGACACCACAGAAATTCCTTGGAAAAGAGCAGAGCCTTCCGGTTGCTGTGTGTTGTGTGTTGAGGGGTAGGGGGGGGAGGAGGTCAGGGCAATTCCTACTTTAAACACCCCCTCCGTGGCTTCCTGAGGCCTCGTCATCTGCTGGGCTAGACGGGCTGTGTCCCGTCCTTACCATCAGGCCACCTACCCCACCCTCTTCTGAGCCCACCTGGCCAACATGCCGTCATCCCCAAAGACCCCGCTTGGGTCCCTCGTCTGAGGAGCCGTTGGTGAGCACCTGCTCCCTGCGGGACACACGCTGCTGGGGAGGGGAGCCCCTGCGCCTGCGTGCCACACCTTGCGCTGCGCCAGCTTCACGCGATAGCTCATCGAATTCTCGCAACAACCCCTGCAGTAAACCGAAGCGGTTATTATCCCCCCATTGCAGGTCAGGAAATTTAGGCTGAGAGGAACTTCTGATGCAACCACCCATGCTTCAATCCATTTCTGCCGACTTCCTCTCTGGTTCCACCTAATTCCAGCGGCATTTTTCCCCATTAATTTGTTTCAAATCTCCTGGGACCCTTCTGAAGACAGAGATCATACCTGATTCATTTCTGTACCTCAAACATCTATCCCTGTGCCGGGCATACAGTAGGTGTTCAATAAACAGATGGATGGATCTTGAATTCAGGCTCTGCAAAATTTCTGCCCCAGCGCTCCCCAGATGACAACCTTCAAAAAAAGGCTTCTAGCCTTGATCGTGATTTTTAAATGGTTAATTCATTCAACAAGCAAGTATTTGTTTGGTGTCCACTACACGGCAGGCAAGCGCAGAAGATACAGCAGTAAAAAACCAGCAGGACCTCCTGCCCTCGGGCACGCAATGTTCTCTCTCCGAGAACAGATGCTTTGTGGGGCCCCCCCTCCTGGCAGTGCCCCGATGATGCCTCTCGCTAGGCACACTGCGGTGAACAGTAGAGACATGCCCTCTCAGAGTCCCAGCCCTGATGCGTACACACATGGATATCAACAAAAAAATCACTCCCACACGCAAACCAACACGCTGCCAGCTCCCAGGCCGGCTAACAGCCCCAGGGCCCCCGTCTCAGGCCCGGAACCCTCCTGACGTCCTCCGCTCCTCGGCTGGGTTCACCGGTCCCACCGGCCCAGCTGCTGCGGCTTCCTCCCCTCCCCCTCCTCCCTGGTGCTGACCCCAGGGAAGGGCCTGGGCAGGTCCAGGACGGGGCTGTCTTGCCTGGGCTGCTGTTAACACTCGGATCAAGGAGAGAAAGTGCTGCCAAGAGTGCAGGCAGGGGAAGCCAGGTGCTGAGGCGGGAGCTGGCTGGGACCCGAGGTCTAACCTGAGGTCACTGTCAGGGACATACCTCAGACGCTCTGAGACTGACTAGCGACCCAAGGTCACAGAGCTCACCACACCTGTCTTTCCTGGTATTTTCTTTCCTTGCACAGGTTTCTGACCTTGAAATCCCTTGTAGCTGTGGAAGGGAGGCAAGGTATATTCTCTTACCTCAGAGGAAATCTTGTTAGACCATGAAGGCTCAACGCAGAGCCCGAAGGGTGAGTCAGATCAACCCTGATTCTTTCCTTCCAGTTGCCCCTCTCTCCGCCCTAGGAGACAAACAGAGCTATTTGGCCATCTGACCTCAGTACACAGTGTGACAGTCTTGGCACTGACCTTCAGCCTTCTTCAGCAGCCCTTTCTGGGTCTCCCGCACCATCTCACCTTCCACCCGACCTGAGCACCCAGTGCTGTCCCCCTTGGTCTAACACCCTCTCCCACACACCCCTGCAGCTTCTGTAATTAGCTGTTTTCACTTCAGTGACTATATAGGCATGTATTGGGTTACTCGGGTGGGCTTGGGGATGCTGGAATTCAGAGGCTTCTTCATCTTCAAGGGTCCAGATCATCTCCTGATTTAGGGGTGGGCCTGCAGCCTCAGAGGACTCTGTTATTCTGTTAAACCAGTTGAAGGAGAAAGTCTGGAAGGAGGTCAAAGTGAAGGAGGGGTCACAGCACAGGTGCCTGGAAGTGCTGGGTTCGCTGTCCAATGCAGTGTGGGGC
The DNA here is from genome assembly GCF_024610735.1 of Ursus americanus. Taxonomy (NCBI): domain Eukaryota; kingdom Metazoa; phylum Chordata; class Mammalia; order Carnivora; family Ursidae; genus Ursus; species Ursus americanus. The sequence goes on along the minus strand of NC_142152.1, from coordinate 11,331,916 downwards.
ACCTTTGTTGTCTTCCCTCCCTCTCCACTGAAATCACTCTTCCTTGATTTTTAAGATTCAGTTTATTTTTTTTTAATTTTTTAAAAAAGATTTTATTTATTTGACAGAGAGAGAGCACAAGCAAGGGGAGTAGCAGAGGGAGAGGGAAAAGGAGGCTCCCCGCTGAGCAGGGAGGCGGTGTGGGGCTTGATCCCAGGACCCTGGGATCATGACCTTAGCAAAAGGCAGACGTTTAAATGACAGAGCCACCCAGGCACCTCTAAGATTCAGTTTAAATAGCCTCTTCTAAGTCACCTTCCCGGAACCCTCCAGTCCACAGTGACCTTCAGTGGCTCTCCGTGTGTAGAGCTGTTGTTCTATGGGCAACACATGCAATCACGTCTTGCCGCTGTGTGTTCTCCTGGGTTGAGAACTGGACCCGCTCATTTTGGCCACCTGGGTCTGCCGGGAGGGCAGGCTTGATGCACAGTCTCCATGGCGAACTCCTTGGGGGCGGAGGGCATGCCTGTACCTCTGGGAACCTCCTTTGCCCTCTGGCTTCCTGACGGTGTGTCGGTGCATACCTCCTTGCTGACTGATGGCAGATTAAAGATGGAAACTTGCTCTATCATTTGATTTCCCTCTTGATAAGACAGGGAGGTTGCTGGCACTTTGGGAAGGTGCCCATACCTTGTCTAGTCTTTGCCTCGTGTGCTGTTTCAGCAAAAACCAAGGCTGAATAGAAATCCAAAGGAGTGGAAATTACAGGGAACACTGTGCTTTTCTAGGCCTGTGTTCCAAAGCAATGATAAAACATCCAAGTACACTTCCATTCCCAGCTCAGAAACCACAACAGATGGAAGCGAGTGTGGGCAGTAATTAGAGGCCAAGGTGAGGGAACAGAGTCATCCACCGGGCCCTGGAAAACCTCATCAAAGGAAATCAGCACACAGAATAAAGGCTCATTGGGTTTGTTTTGGAAGAAAGGATGGGGGATTATGTCCTGGCTCCTACGAGTACAAGAGACCTGGCAGTGGCTGGGACCATGCAAATATGAAACCCAGTAATTACGTGTTGTGGGCAGGGCCAGCCTGCTTTCCCAGTGCCACATCCACTTCCTGTGGTGGGTGGCAAGTCTACAAGTCACCGTGATGCCAAGTTTTCTCAGCTCTTTTCTCAGTGTAGCAACGTTAGAGTAAGGCCAAAGGGAGTGGTCTAGAAACACAGAGTGAGCCACTGTGAAGATCGTTTGAGCAAGACAGGCCAGGTTTCAGCCAGGACGGCTAGCTCTTTGCGAACAGAAGCTAAGGCACGGAGCACCAGGGCTGGTGGCGGAACCCATCTGGGAGAACACAGATGCCCTGGGTGAAGAGGCACCAAAGGCAGAAAGAGTGACCTGGGCCAGCAGCAGCTGGCCAACTTCATCCTCTTTCCCAAGAACTGCACAGAAGCATTCGGGGATTTCTGACCCTTTGAGAAGTTTAGGGTCCTGGTCCCCACGCTCTCCCTCAGCCCTGGCATTAGCACCCTCTCTTAGGGAACATGGCTCCCTTCCCTTCACCCCACCAAATCAACTAAGTAAAAGTGATCTAATCTGGTAAAAGTCATCATTGGGTACGTTCACATGGAGGAGCTATGGGAGTGGGAGGTACCCAAGAGGATGAAGTTGTGGTTCCTACAATATTGGAGGGGAAAGGGGCTCAAAAGAGGGAAATGGCCATTAGGGATGACAGCTTTGGGAGTGTCCCTTCAACAAGGAGTCCTTCCCAGGGTTTGCATCCCATGGAGTAACACTCCAGGGTCCTGTCCCCTTATGTCCATGTGACTGTGTGGCACAGGCCCCGGGCTGAGGACCATCCACAGAGCCCCTTTGAAGTCAGGATCTCCAAAGGACCAATCCAGAAGTCTCATTAGCTCCACCTCCCTGAAGATTGTGGAATAAAGCCTTGCCCGTAGTGAGTGCTCAGTGATCTCAGTAGGACATTTGTGCAAAATCTGCTTACCTCACCTAAACCCTCTAAGTGTTCAGGAGGCAACCCTACGGAGATGTGCCCCTCAGCGTTATAGAGTTACTTTCTCCCGTGCTATGGCCGGCACGCGGTTCATGGACTCGGTGAGATAGCTCGTGAGCTGAAGAACACGCCTGCTGTCCGTTTTCCAGTTCTCTACACACACGTGTCACCAAAAGTCTTTGAACTTTTCCCCTCAGCTGTACAGAGATATAATTGATCAAATATCTTTAAGGATGCAAAAAAATTAAACAATTGGTTTAAATAATAATTTCAACATTTATTTTTAGGTCATATTTGCTAACATTTATATTAATATTTGTTCATAGGACAAAAAAAATCTAAGAAAAACCCAGAAAATTATTAAAATAATCTTTTAATCTCTTATAACTGCACAAATTAGTTAGCTGCCACTATCTTTCTATAAATATGCTTCCAGTGTTCTTTCTCTGCCCCCCTTTTTATTTTTAAAATTGAGATCCTATGGTGTTATATCTGGTATACACACAGAGAGATATAATAGCTTTTGTTTAGTCATATTGTAAACACTGACAAAGAATATTTCTTCATGCACTCCTAGAACCGCTACCACAATCAAGATAAAAATATTTCTATTACCGGGGCACCTGATGGCTCAGTCAGCTAAGCCTCTATCTTTGGCTCAGGTCATGATCCCCAGGTCCTGGGATCGAGCCCCGAGTTGGCTCCTTGCTCAGCGGGGAGCCTGCTTCTCCCTCTCCCACTGCCACTCCTGCTTGTGCTCTCTCTCTCTGTCAAATAAATAAAATCTTTTAAAAAAATATTTCCCTTACCCCAAAAAGTTCTCCGTGTCCTTTCTCAGTCAGTGCTCTCAATCCCCAGCTCCAGGAGACCACCAATCAGCTATCTGTCACCATAGATTAGACTGGTTCTTCTAGTGTTCATATAAATGAAATCACACCTATGTATTTTTTCATGTTGCCTTCCTTCCCTCAGCCTGGTGTTTTGGAGGTCCGTCCGCATTGTTGCAGGTGTAAGCAGTTCAGTCCTCTTGATTGCCCAGTAGTATTCCATCCTACGGATACACCACAGTTTACCCCTGCACCTGCTGATAGACATCTGGATTGTTTCCAGTTTGGGGCTACTATGAGTAGAGCTTCCATGTACAGGTCTTCCTGTGGACATACGTCTTCATGTCTCTTAAGTGCATATCTAGGAGTGAAGTTACTGAATCATAAGGTAGGTATATGTTTAAATTTATTTATTTTATTTTATTTTTTTGAAGATTTTATTTATTTGGAAGAGAGAGCACATGTGTGAGAAAGAGCATGAGTTGAGGGGTGGGGAGAGGGGCAGGGGGAGAGGGAGAAGCAGACTCCCCGCTGAGTAGGAAACCTGCCCCTAGGCTTGATCCCTGGACTCTGGGATCATGACCTGAGCCAAATGCAGGTGCTTAATGGACTGAGCCACCCAGGTGCCCCAAAATTTGTGGATTTTTTTTTATTTTAAATTTATATATTAAATGTATACATCTTAAAAAGTCAAAGTGTTTTTCAAACTATTGGTACTGTTACAGTTTCACACTCGTGTATGACTGCTCCAGCTCCCACACACTCATGAACACTTGGTATGGCCGGTCTTTTTAACTGCAGCCGTTCAGTTGAGTGTGTCATTACATATACTATTTTTTTAATTTAACATTCTATTGTGAGTGTTACCCAGGACACTAAATATTCTTTGTAAATGTCACTCCGTGGATCTATCATTGTATAGGTGAATCATGCTTCAGATGAGTAGCCCCTATTGGTGAATATTTCAGTTGTAGTGTTCTCCATAAATAATGCTGACATCTTTGTCAGAGTAAGTGGTTATTTCCTTAGGATAAATTACTTAAGTAATTCTTTCTCACGGTAGAAAAATTAGAAAGGTACAAATAAGCAAAAAAGAAAGAAATCGTCTATAATTTTACCACTTTGAGATGGCTAAACCACGTCTCAAAATAAGGTCAACTTTTTAAAAAAGTGATCTTCATTTAAAAAAATAAAAAGAGTCATAGTGGAGAAGAAAGTTATCCAGGACTCTCGATACATATTAGCAAGAGCTCATTTCTGGCATTTTGGCAAGAAGAGTCTGTCCAATGGGTAGTTTTGGAGGCTTCCAGTGGAAGGGGTCCAAACCTTGAAAATAATCTCCTACCGATCTCAGGGCAGACTCCAGAGATGCTATCTCTAAAAATTTCAAATGGAGGGGCGCCTGGGTGGCTCAGTCAGTTAAGTGTCTGCCTTTGGCTTAGGTCATGATCCCAGGGTCCTGGGATCGAGTCCCACATTGGGCTCCCTGCTCAACAAGGAGCCTGCTTCTCCCTCTCCCTCTGCCTGCTGCTCTTTGCTTGGGCTCTCTCTCTCTGTCAAATAAATAAATAAAATCTTTTTTTTTAAATCTCAAATGGAGGCGCGCCTGGGTGGCTCAGTCGGTTGAGCATCTGACTTTTGATTTCGGCTCAGGTCATGATCTCAGGTCGTGGGATCAAGCCCCGTGTAGGACTCCAAGCTCAGTGCAGAGTCCGCCTGAGCTTCTCTCTCCCTCTCCCTCTGCCCCTCCCACTCAAGCATACGCACACTCTCTCGTTCTCTCTCTCTCCACAATAAATAAATAAAAACCTTTAAATAAAATAAAAAATAAAAATAAAAGTCTCAAATGGAGCCCTAACCCTCTCCAGAAGAGGCTGAATGTACAAAACTAGGAAGCAAAGAACAGGCTCTTTGAGCCACCCTCCTCCCCCCCTGCAAATACATGGATTCTACAAAGTGTTTTTGTAGAATGCTCCCCTTACTGGGCTTTGGAAAGAATGAGTTGCTAGACACACCCTCCCTGGATGCAGGGAGGAACTTCCTAAAAGCTGGGTGGTGTGTGTTAAAAGCAAAGAGAGGCTCTGAGCTGGATGGTGAGGACAGGTCCTGACAGGTAAACGTCTCGAAGCCCCAGGCTGGTGAGCACCCGAGGAAGACACACGGGTAGACATCACCACTCTCAAGATGTAAAGAAAGGAAGAGAAAAACGTTTTTTTCACCCAGAGGTCATAGTTACAGGAGGGTACACTCAAGCAATTCCTAAGCAGACTCGGGAAGCAACACTTAGAAAACTCGCACCAAAGTTGCCTTGCCAGACGCTGGACTGGGTGCTGGGTGTGCATGGCCCTAACAGTGACTCCACGAGGTTGTTAGTGTTATTACCCCAATCTTGTGGACAAGGAAATAGAGGCTCAGAGAGGTGAAGTAATTTGCTCAAGGTCACACAGCTCATAACTGTGACCTGAGCCTCTCTGACCAGATCCATATTATCTGGACCCACAGAGCCCGGTCATTCCTAGTCCTCTCCCTCTCCGGACACCAAGCAGCTCTCAGAACGGTGCCCTGTAATACTACGTCTGCTCTGTTCATTATATTCACATCTGCATCTACCGCGGGTCACACTGGTGCTTTGGAAAGTATCTACACCAGGATATAAGAAACGTGAGTGATTCTCCTGGGACGCGGGGGGAGACAGCACTGTGCAGAGCAAAGGGCAATGGCCTGGGAATCAGAAGGGTGGAGTCCTAGCTCGAGATCTGCCATCAAGAGCCTACCAACCACGGGTAAGTTCTTTGACCTCTCTGGCTCCCTGTTGGTTCTTCTGGACAAGCACTGACATGTCCCCAGCATCCTCTTCCCCATTTGATTACAAGGCCTCCCTCAGGGCTCCTCGTGGGGACTGAGACTGTGTACTTCAGTATGAGGCCTCCGGAACTACTCAGCTACGAGCGCAAATAGCCCGGATGGAATGCCAGCTCTGCCACTTGCTGGTTGTGGGGCCTTAAGAATATATTCACTTACTGCGCCTCAGTCTCTCCTGTGCAGCACGGACCTGCCTCATGGGGTTGCTGGAAGGCTTGAAGAGAGAATACCTGGGACAGAGTAAGCAGTACATACAGGTTATGATGACTGTTAGTGACATGTAGTCTATATGTCCCCACACCGCAGTTGGTTTTTCTTGGTGTCTAAGCCCCGTTCATCAGCAACTCTGACAGAGGAACGAACTTCACACAGGCCTCTGGTTCTCTTCAGAAGGGCAGGACACATGCTTGGTGCTGTTATTTAAAGGTGTTTAAACCCAGAGCCAGTCAGACAGCTGACTCCTGCTTATTGAAGAGAGCGCCCTGCCTCTTGGTTCACTGCACAGTGATGGCATCATGGGCAAGATGCTTCCCCCAGAAAGAAACAACACTCGTATGATGTCTGGAGTCAATTCCACTGCGGGTGTGTTCACTTGTGATCTGAAACCAGGGCAGAGCCAGGTATCCGGGAAGAGGGGAAGCCGTTCTATCGACATTACCCATCTGCTTTTCATTTTAGAGACTGATGGGAGCCCAGTGTCCTTGCTCCTGTATTTTAATAATACTGTCCCAGTGGCACATTGCCTTAAAACCTGCAGGCAAACCACACTAATTCAGACCAGGTGGACTTTGTAAAATGTCAGCACTTCAGACTTTTTCATTCAATTCAGAATATTTTCTAATTTCCCTTGTGATCTCTTCTTTGACCCACGGGATATTTAAAAATGTGTTGTTTCATTTCTAAATATTAAGGGATTCTCCAGATATCTTTCTTTTATTGGCTTCTGGTTTAATTCCATTGTGGTTGGAAAGCATACTTTGATTGCAATTCTTTTAAATTTGCTAAGGTTTGTTTTATGGTCCAGATTATAGTGGGGCACAGTTTGTGTGTACTTGAAAAGACAGGGGATCTGCTGTCAGGTGGAATGTCCTATAAATGTCAATTAGGTCAAGTTGGTTAATAGGTCTTCTCTATCCTTAGTGTTCTACCCTCTGCTTTATCTACTTGCTCCATCTTGTTACTGAGAGAAGAGTGTTGAAATCGCCAGCTACCATGATGAATGTCTCCATTTCTTCTTCCATTTCTATCAGTTTTTATCTCAGAAATTTTGAAGCTCTGTTATTAAATACACATATATTTAGAATTGTTATATCTCCTTGGTAAATTTGTTCTTTTATCAATATAAAACAAACCTCTTATTGCTGTAATATTCCTTGTTTTCAAAGTCCATTCCAGCATCCTTTTGATTAGCATAACATATCCTTCTTCATCTACTTTTATTTGTGTCTTTATATTTCAAATGTGTTTCTTACAGGCAGCATATAGCTGGGTCTAGCCTTTTTGTTCAATTCAGTTATCTCTCTCTTTTATTAAAGGTGGTTCGGACTATTTACATTTAATGTAGCTACCCATATGTTGGATTTAAATCTACCTCGGTGCTAGCTGTTTTCTATTTGTTTCATCTTTTCTTTGCTTCTTTTTTCTCTTTTCCTGTCTTCTTTGAATTCATTGGTATTTTTTTTATTATTCTATTTTACCTCCGCTTAGACTTTTTATTTATTTATTTGTTTGTTTGTTTAATTTATTGTTTTAAGGAAACTCTACTCCCAACCTGGGGTCAAACTCACAGCACCAAGATCAAGAGTTGCATGCTACTTGGGGCGCCTGGGCGGCACAGCGGTTAAGCGTCTGCCTTCGGCTCAGGGCGTGATCCCGGCGTTCTGGGATCGAGCCCCACGTCAGGCTCTTCTGCTGGGAGCCTGCTTCTTCCTCTCCTGCTCCCCCTGCTTGTGTTCCCTCTCTCGCTGGCTGTCTCTCTCTCTGTCAAAAAAAAAAAAAAAAAAAAAAGAGTTGCATGCTACCGACTGAGCCAGCCGGGTGCCCCCTCCACTTAAAGTTTTTAAACTGAAAGTTCCCATACAGGGGTGCGTGGGGAGCTCAGTCAGTTAAGCAGCAACTCTTGATTTCGGCTCAGATCATGATCTCATGGTCGTGGGACTGAGCACCGAGACAGGCTCTGCACTCAGCAGGAAGTCCCCTTGAGATTCTCTCCCTCTCCCTCTGCCCCTCCTCCCACGCTCTCTCTCTCTTTCTAAAATAAATAAAAAGTCTTTTTAAAAATGTGAAAGTGTTTCCGTACGTACTGAAACCTTTCAATGTATTGATTCTTTTAATGTATTGTTAACTAGAGGTCCTTTTTATTTTAACTGAAAGAGTGTGGACTTTGGAGTCAACCAAACCTTCAGTTGTAACCTGGCTCTGTGTGCCTTTGTCAGCTCATTATCTATAAGATCCAACTTCCCCATTTGTTGTTTTTAAATTTTATTTATTTAAGTAATCTCTACACCCAGCGTGGGGCTTGAACTCATGACCCTGAGATCAAGAATCACAATGCTCTTCCGACTTAGCCAGCCAGGCTCCCCTCTACTTCCCCTCCCCATTTGTAAAATCATGACTACTTTTCAGAGTACATTGAGAATGAAATGAAAAAATCAGTGACAGTATCTAGCTTAGGTCTAGAACATAACACGTAATTATGTTACTTGCTTTTATTTTATTTGTTTTCTTCACACGGCTCTGTTTCTAAAAGAGGTTTGAACGCTATCAAGGAAGCAAATACCTGGCCTATTTACTACCACTTCTGATCATCCCTCCTGAGCCCAGAGCAGACATTGCTAATCAACCATAGCACTGGTTTTTTTTCCCCTAAGAATTATTTTTATTTATTTTAGAGAGAGAGAGGGCACATGGGTGCGGTGGGGGGAGGGGCAGAGGGAGAGGAAGAGGGAGAGAGAGAATCTTAAGCAGACTCCGTGCTAAGCACTGAGCCCAATGTGGGGCTCGACCTCACAGCCCTGAGATCACGACCTGAGCTGAAACCAAGAGTCAGATGCTTAACCAACTATACCACCCACACGCCCCAACCACAGCACTATTTTAAACAAACTCAGATATAACACTGTGTCAACCAAATGGAGATGCACCAAAATATGAAACCCATCTGCCACCAAGGGTTGGCACAGCAACCCTACTGGAAGTCTTTTCATCCATTCATTATTGTAACTGGGTTAAATCCCCTTTTTCTCTAACAACTTTTTACCTTGATCATTTAATCGAACGCTTCACTAAGGGTATTGCAAAGGAAAACTCCCGTGTGTTCAGCTCCAGTGATCCCAAACGCTGAATCAACGCGGTTTTAATTTGGCATCTGTGAAACCAGACACCAAAGAAGAGAACGGGGTGAAAGCAGAGTCGTTGGCCGGAGGTCAGGGGCAGCACTGCAGGGCCGGCTCATCGCCTCTCATTTTAGAGTCTGACACAAGCATGTGATGAGGGCCTGGTGTCTCATGATGGGCACCAACTATTCCTCCTGGGGCCTCGGGTGTCACTTAGCTATGGATGGACAAAGGATGATCTGTCATTGGCTTTGAAAAAAGCCTTGACCTTGTACCATAGCACAGCACTGAACACTCCTTGTCCAGCTGCCTCTTCCCGGCCCAGCCCTGAAAATAAAGACTTCCTGTTAGTGGCGCTGGGGCCCTCGGCCATGCCCGGAGACGAGTCGGGGCTCAGGAGCGTATGTGCAGCTTTGTCTCCTCAGGATCCTGAGCCTGCTGGGTGGGGACTGGCCTGGTCAGTGGTGCCCAGGCTGCCCTCCTTGTAACCCCAGGAGGGACTGATTTATAACAGGACTGGCTTCTTCTTATTTCGGAAAACATCAGTGAGAGAACAACCCTGCTCTCTGAAGGGACATTAAAAGAGGTCCCCTAGGGGCGCCTGGGTGGCACAGCGGTTAAAGCGTCTGTCTTCGGCTCAGGGCGTGATCCCGGCGTTGTGGGATCGAGCCCCACATCAGGCTTCTCCGCTATGAGCCTGTTTCTTCCTCTCCCACTCCCCCTGCTTGTGTTCCCTCTCTCGCTGGCTGTCTCTATATCTGTCGAATAAATAAATAAAATCTTAAAAAAAAAAAAGAGGTCCCCCAGCCTGCTCTCGGCTTGGATCTGCAGGGACACCTATGTTCTCTGCCACCACCCTCCTTGCTTTCTCTTCTTACTATTTCTCCCTATTGATCCTGTTGTGGAAAGCTTCATAACGACATGGGCGGGGGGTGGTGCTTCTTGAATATTCCCACATTACTGGTAGAATGTTCTATACTTGAACCAGTTTGGAACACAGAAATAGAGTGAATGAGGGCCTCCTTGTAACATACTTCTGTGATTTGGGCAGATATTACCAGAATCCTTAGAAACAGGGTTGGAGGAAAGAGTTCCTTCTACTCCATTTATCATAGATATGATGTCTTGCTCTGGCATTTACTTTTTAGAAAACGGTTTTGGTCCAAATGTGTAAGAATGGTTTAAAAAGATAGATGATAGATAGATAGATAGATAGATAGATAGATAGATAGATAGATAGATAGATGGTAGATAGATAGACAGACACACATACGCACACAGGATTTTTACTCTGAGTTTTCAGTGGCGCTTTTCAAATCTTTCTGCAAGGAGGACATGCAGCTTCAAGCCATGGCCTCTGAGTTCGTGTGGCCCCTAAGACTGCTTCATGTTCATGATCATTTGGGAATGTCATAGCTCTATGCCAACATCACTTAGGCAAAATAGTAATGGTAATGGTAACAAAAATCACTCAAGTACCAATGGAGCATCTGCTTTAAGTTGGCTGCTTTTGCATGCAACCCCTCATTTCATCCTTATCAGGGTGTGAGCTGAACACATTAAACCCTTGTCTAAAAACCTTGAGTGCCACTGAACAGCCCACCCAGAGTAGTGCAGCTGGGTGGCAGAGATGGGATTTTTTTTTTTTAAGATTTTATTTTTAAGTAATCTCTATACCCAACATGCGGCTCAAACTCACAACCCTGAGATCAAGAGTCACATGCCCTACTAACCAAGCCAGCCAGGCGCCCTCAGAGCTGGGATTTGAACCCACGCCTAGAACCTGACTCTAAATCCAGTGCTTGTTCAACGCTTCCTGATATATAAAGAGGTGCATTACTTCCCTACGACCACAGTGATAAAATGTGGACTTGTTTTCTCTACTTGAAAGATGGAGTCCCTACAAGTTACATGAATTTCTTCCCAACACAGAGGGCAGGAGAGGAACTGGGAGAGGCCACCTCATCCATTCCCACGATTGGTCACTGATGGACACCAAGGCAGGCTAGGGCTCCAGCAGAGCCAAGAAGTGTCACTCAAAGCTGTCAGCCCCTGGAGTCAGCAGCTCCTGTCCTCTCAGCGTGCCTCCTCTTCCCCACACCAGCACGCTCCTCGCCGCACATACTGAGTGTCAGTCCCTCGACCTGACAGCTGTCATTCCTAGATCTCCTCTCAGCTTCACCTCAAGAAATGCTCTCACCTCCCCACTTCTTCAAAGTTCACTTCAGTGTCTGGGCTTCTGTGAGCCTTTGGTGATTCCCAGGCCAAAGTCATCAGTCAGGCTCTATGCTTGGCACCTGAAATGTGCCAACTATCACACAATATTAAAATGCACTATTTTGGGGGGGCGCCGGGTGGCTCAGTGGGTTAAGCGTCTGCCTTCGGCTTGGGTCATGATCCCAGTGTCCTGGGATGGAGCCCCGTGTTGGGCTCCCTGCTCAGCAGGAAGTCTTCCCCCTCTCCCTCGACCCCACCCCCTGCTTGTGCTCTCTCGCTGTCTCAAATGAATAAATAAAAAAATCTTTAAAAAATAAAATAAAATGAGCTATTTTGTTTCTGCCTTTTCTCGGTAGACCACGCAGTCTCTAAAGGCAGGGTCAAGGGTTATTAGTCTTTCAAAGGACCTAGCACAGGTCCTCAATAATGGTTAGCTGAACTAAACGGAACTTATTTAAATTGAATTAAACCAGCTCACTGACACAAAATCCAGGCAGAAATATATTTCATGATTTGTTACAAAGATTACTCGATAATTTCTCTGCAATATCAAAAGGCTAAAGATCAGATGTTCTCATGAGTATGTCTAGGCTTGCAATCTTGATCGAATATGTATCTTGTGTGCAAGACAGACACAGCTGGGTATACAAGAGTTCTAACTTGTGTTATAAGAATGTAATAGAACGACACAATCTTGAAATTATGGCTAAAATGTCATACGGGTTGCTTAGTGTGGACACCATGTGTTCTTCATGGAGTTGACTTGAATTAGTGCTAGAGATTTAATCATGAGTTTAAGATAGTCTTTTAAATGCCTAGGAATAGACTTAAGAATCACCTCCTGGAGTCTGTTCTAGAATCCTTAGTCATCAGCCAGTAATCGCACTCTTCTCGGGGCTTGGCGTACATCATCTCATACAATCCTCCCCGATGTTATGAGGCAGACACTATTGGCCTCTCCACTTCCATACGGAACACTGAAGCAGCTTGAGGGAAAGTAACCTTCCCAAGGCCTCACAGGGAGTGAGTGGTGGAGCTGGGATCTGAACCCGGGCAGTCTGGCTCCAGAGCCCACGCTCTGTACACTCCAGGTACTACACACCAGGATACTAATCCACTTCGAGCAAACTCATCCTTCTAGATCCAGCTTCATCTGACTTATTACATATCTACCTCTTGACTTCAGTTGTGTCCTCGGTGGGAGAGAGAAGAAGATATTCAACGCTCTCTCTATAATCACACCATGAATATTGGAAGAGAGTTTTTAAGCTGTGTCTGAGTTTTCTTTCTAATATATTTAAATAATTCCATTTCATTTAAATTTCTCCCAGAGATTTCCCTACCCCCGCCATGTTAGTCTTCACTTTTTTTTTAGGGCACACTTGACTTCTTTTAGATAATTCTTCCCAAATTAGGAAGGCCCTAACTGAGTAAGGGTGTTCCCTAGCTAAGGCCCAGCCAAGGCCATATGAGGGAAAGTATTCAGGAGTTTTGCTTATCTTTTCCTCATTAACATTCCAGCAACATGTTCTTTTGTTTTCCCAATAGTTTCCCTCTTTGCTGACTAATTTTGTAGTCGCGACACAGTTGTTAACTTTGAAAACTTCGTAACATTTTCTTTTTTTTTTACTATAAGGCTGTGAGCCATTTCTCATCCTGTATTTGTGGTGTGGATCATTTTTTTAAAAATTTGTCAAGACCAATCTAAAAGGGTTATATTGAGTTTAGTTCTCGCTGTTGGGATGTTGGCAACTCCACGTAATTTGGTATCATCCACCAAAAGCAAGATACTTACTCTCAACTCTATCATGTGGGCCACTGAAGAAAGTATTTATATAAACCTCTTTTCCCATAAATATACTTTTCTGGTTTCCAGATAGTCTGGGAGTGGCAAACTGAGTTCACATTTAATCTTTTCCAAGAACTGCAGTTGATTATCCAAGCATTATGCCGACTTATGAAGAAATAATCAAAACTCATTTCCAAATCTGAAGAAACACTGATGTTTGGCCACGCTCAGTTCCTGGAGGACAATCAAAGTTGACTTTATTCTAAATACAGGAGGGACGGCAATGTTCTTTGGAAGCAAAATCTTGGTCTAGATATCTGGAACTTACTGAGAGGGCTCGGCCCCTCATCTTGCTTCTAGACTGGCATTTCTTTTAGTTATTGCTAAACAGAGCAAATTTACAATCTGGTAGCAAGCCAGGGCAACTATGAACCGAAGTATTGGAAGTCTTTAAACACAGGTTTTTATATTGTTTACTTTATATCTTGTGCCCTAGAAAGGAGAAGACAGATCTTTTTTTTTTTTTAAAGGAAGTTTCATGGCTTTTTGTGTGCTTTCATATTTGTAGGGTGAACTGATGCATTGCCTCCGCCAAAGAATCCCAGGCCTGGCTGATAATCAGAACCACCTGGAAAGTCTGGGAAATTCACAGGGTCAACCCCTCCCAAGACTTCCTGAATCTTCACCTTGAAGTTGGTGTTAAGAAATGAGGTTTCTTTTGAAACCTCCCCAAATTGATTACATTATTTATGGTTAAATCCATGCAATGGAACACCGAACAATCACTTGAAAAGGGAGGTAAAACTGCATGTGCTGATATGGAAAGAGCTCACATTAGCCACACAGAATGTGTAGTAAGTTCCCATCGAGACGACCTTGTCATTAACATACACTTACATCCATCCACTTATATGTGTATACTATATGCAGTTAGGTGCTTCACCAGAGGCACCTGTCAATCAGAAAGGAGGCCACCTGTGCCTGGTGTAATCCCCTTGAGATGATCACAGGGGACAGGGTAGGAGAGGAGGGATCAGGGAGTCTGGGGTCCCATGGGGGTAGAGGCCGTGTCTATTTACCGACTGACATGGAAGTATTTCAACATGTTCACACCAGGTAAGGCTTCCTGCATTTACACACGTAAAACAATTCCGGAAGTTTTCCTAAGAATCTGAGACTAGCGGCCTATCCATCAACACTGGTTGATTTAAGCAGACAGATAATTTACTGGGAGCATATTGGATAGAATTATCAGGAAAGCTTGGAAAACAAGAATAAAGGGAGAGTAGCCAACGAGCCACAACCACAGGCAAGGCCACGCTGCTGAACCAGTGCAATGTGCCCCCTGGCTGCCACCCCTCCTCACTGGAGGCTGTGGCTGTCACCACTGCCACTTGCAAACTTTGGAATAGCATTTGGGGCATCGTCTTGTGATTATTTAGATTCAAGGGGGTACACAGCTATTGTTGCTAATAAATCTGTATTTTTATATCCTTTGGGTAAATACCTAGCAATGCAATTGCTGGATCATAGGGTAATTCTATTTTTAAGGAAACTCCATGCCGTTTTCCAGAGTGGCTGCACCAGTTTGCATTCCCACCAACACTGCAAGAAGTTTCCCCTCCTTCCGCATCCTCACCAACATTAGTTATTTCCTGTGTTGTTAATTTTAGCCATTCTGACAGGTGTGAGGTGATATCTCATTTAGTTTTGATTTGTATCTCCCTGATGATGAGTGATGTTGAGCATCTTTTCACGTGTCTGTTGGCCATCTGGATGTCTTCTTTGGAAAAATGTCTATTCATGTCTTCCATTTCTTGACCAGATTATTTGTTTTGGGGGGTTGAGTTTGATAAGTTCTTTATAGATTTCGCTTACTAACCCTTTATCAGATATGTCATTTGCAAATATCTTCTCCCATTCTGTAGGTTGCCTTTTAGTTTTGTTGATTGTTTCCTTTGCTGTGCAGAAGGTTTTTATCTTTATGTAGTCCCAATAGTTCATTTTTGCTTTTGTTTCCCTTGCCTCCAGCAACGTGTCTAGTAAGAAGTTGCTATGGCCGAGGCCAAAGAGGTTTCTGTCTGTGTTCTCCTCTAGGATTCTGATGGATTCCTGTCTCACATGTAGGTCTCTCACCCGTTTTGAATTTATTTCTGTGTATGGTGTAAGAAAGTGGTCCAGTTTCATTCCTCTACATGTTGCTGTCCAGTTTTCCCAACACCATTTGTTGAAGAGACGGTTTTTTTCAATTGGATATTCTTTCCTCCTTTGTCAAAGATTAGTTGGCCATAGAGTGAGGGTCCATTTCTGGGTTCTCTATTCTGTTCCACTGATCTATGTGTCCATTTTTGTGCCAGTACCATACTGTCTTGATCACTACGGCTTTGTAATATAACTGGAAATCCAGAATTGTGATGCCTCCAGCTTTGCTTTTCTTTTCCAGGATGGCTTTGGCTGTTCATGGTCTTCTGTGGCTCCATATAAATTCTAGGATTGTTTGTTCTAGTTCTGTTGAAAAATGCTGGTGGTATTTTGATAGGGATTGCATTAAATGTGTAGATTGCTTTGGGTGGTATAGACATTTTCACAATGTTTGTTCTTCCAATCTGTGAACATGGAATGTTTTTCCATTTCTTTGCGTCCTCTTCAATTTTTTTGGTAAGTGTTCTATAGTTTTCAGAGTACAGATCTTTGGTTAGGTTTATTCCTAGGTATCTTATGGTTTTTGATGCAATTGTAAATGGGATTGATTCCTTGATTTCTTTTTCTGCTGCTTCATTATTGGCATGTAGAAATGCAACAGACTTCTGTACACTGATTTTATATCCTGTGACTTTGCTGAATTCATTTTTACTTCTAGCAATTTTTTGGTGGGGTCTTTGGGTTTTCTACATAGAGTATCATGTTGTCTGCAAGTTGTGAAAGTTTGACTTCTTCCTTGCTGATTTGGATGCCTTTTATTTCTTTTTGTTGTCTGATTACTGAGGCTAAGACTTCCAATATTATGTTAAATAGTAATGGTGAGAGTGTACATCTCTGTCTTATTCTTGACCATAAAGGAAAAGCTCTCAGTTTTTCCCCATTGAAGATGATATTAGCTGTGGGTCTTTCATATATGGCTTTAATGATGTTGAGGTATGTTCCATCTATCTACTTTGTTGAGGGTTTTTGTTTTTTTTAATCAAGAATGGATGCTGTGTTTTGTCAAATGCTTTTGATCATACGGTTTTTATCCTTTCTTTTATTAATGTGATGTATCACATTGATTGATTTGCAAATATTGAACCACCCCTGCAGCCCAGGAGTAAATCCCATTTGATTGTGGAGAATAATTCTTTTAATGTATTGTTGGATTCGACTTGCTAGTATCTTGTTGAGAATTTTTGCATCCATATTCATCAGGGATATTGACTTGTAATTCTTTTTAGTGGGGTCTTTGGTTTTGGAACCAAAGTAATGCTGGCCTTGTAGAATGAGTTTGGAAGTTTTCCTTCCATTTCTATTTTTTGGAACAGTTTGAGAAGAATAGGTATTAACTCTTTAAATGTCTGGCAGAATTCCGCTGGGAAGCCATCTGGCCCTGGACTTTTGTTGGGAGATTTTAATTACTGATTCAATTTCTTTGCAGGTTACGAGTCTGCTCAAATTTTCTCTTTCTTCCTGTTTCAGTTTTGGTAGTTTGTATGTTTCTAGGAATTTGTCCATTTCTTCCAGATTGCCCAGTTTGTTGGCATATAACTTTTTATAATATTCTCTTAGAACTGTTTGTATTTCCATGGTGTTCGTTATGGTATTTCCTCCTTCATTCGTGACTTTATTTATTTGGGTCCTTTATCTCTCTCTCTCTCTCTGTCTCTCTTTTGATAACTCTGGCTAGGGGGCTATCAATTTTATTACTTCTTTCAAAGAACCAGCTCTTAGTTTTGTTGATCTGTTCTACTGGGGTTTTTTTTCTTTGTTTCTATATCATTTATTTCTGCTCTAATCTTTATTATTTCCCTTTTTCTGCTGGCTTTACGCTTTATCTGCTGTTCTTTCTCCAGCCCCTTTAGGCGTAAGGTTAAGTTGTGTATTTGAGAATTTTCTTGCTTCTTGAGGTAGGCCTGTAATGCTATATACTTTCCTCTTAGGACCACCTTTGCTGTATCACAAAGGTTTTGAACAGTTACGTTTTCATTTTAATTTGTTTCCATGTATTTTTTTAATTTCTTCTTTAATTTCCTGGTTAACCCATTCATTCTTTAGTAGGCTGTTCTTTAATTACCATGTATTTGTGGCCTTTCCAAGTTTTTTCTTGTGGTTGACTTCAAGTTTCACAGAGTTGTGATTGTACGTGTCACTTTAGGTCTTTGAAAATGAACAGGTGCACGTGCTTTCCCATCCTCTATTCCTCCGTTGATGTTTGTCAGATGTGGCTTCCACAAAAATGTACGGCTTGGGTTTCATGGTGGATTCATTCTGTCTCTCTCTCTGAATTGAGTGTTCTTTCTAGCAGAGATTTGTATAAGCCATGGTTTCATGAATCATTATCTTAATTTCAAATGTTATGTCCAGATTGAAGTAGGTCTAGGGGTCAACTGTACTTCCATTTCTGTTAGGACTTTTGTTTTGATTGCCTACTCATGTGAAAGAATGCCCAACCACATCTCAGAGCCTTGCCTAAGCAAGCAACTTGAAACCAACATGGTTGCTATAGTCCAGGATCCTGGAAAGAAGAGCAAAAATAAACTACATCTTAAGAATTGCAGTGGTTGTTTTGGGGTTTTTTTTGAAGATTTTATTTATTTATTTGAGAGAGAGAGAGTGAGCAGAGAGAGCACAAGTGGGGGCAGGGGGAGGAGGGAGAGGGAGAAGCAGACACCCCACTGAGCAGAGAGCCTGGTGTGGGGCTCAATCCCAGGATCCTGGGATCATGACCTGAGCCGAAGGCAGACACTTAACCAACTGAGCCACCCAGACACCCCAAGAATTGCAGGGTTTTCATATAAAAGCCAGGAGTTGAGAACATATACCAGAATTCAGGCTCCACTTGACCCACAAACAATGTAACTCTTCCAAGTTTCATCTTTTTTGCAGACCACAAGAGGATTCAGAGACTGGGACGCTGTGAAGAGGAAGGGTAATAGCATGCTAACAACAATCACGAGACAAAGAAGAAAGTAGATGGTCTTTGTTTATTAATGATTATTTACTATTCATTCACAGAAAAGACCTCCTACAACTCACCATTAAAGATATGAGCTCAGAGAAATGAAAACATATGTTCACACAAAAATCTGTACATGAATGTTTGTAGCAGCTTTATTAGTAATAGCCTCCAAACTGGAAATGACCCAGATGTCCTTCAAAGGATGAATGAAAGAAACTGTTTAGAGCGCCTGGGTGGCTTCATCAGTTAATCGTCTGACTCTGATTTCAGCTCAGGTCATGATCTCAGGGTCATGGGATTGAGCCGCACGTTGGGCTCTGTCCTCAGCACAGAGTCGACTTGTCCCTCTTCCTCTGCTCCTACCCCCGCTCTCTCTAAAATAAATAAAATCTTTAAAAAAAATAAAAATTAAACAAACTGTCTTATATCCACATCACAGAAAACTACTCATCAATAAAAAGGAATGAATTATTAATACATGCAGCAACTTGGGTGAATTCCCAGAAAATTGTGTTGAGCTGAAAAAAGCCAAAACCAGAAAGTTATAAAATGTATTTAACATTCTTTTTTTTCTTTGCTAAGTGAAATAAGTCAAGCAGAGAAAGCCAATTATCATATGGTTTCTCTCATCTATGGAACATAAGAACTAGGAAGATCGGTAGAAGAAAGGGATAAAGAAAGGGGGGGTAGTCAGAGGGGGGAGTGAAGCATGAGAGACTATGGACTCTGAGAAACAAACTGAGGGCTTCAGAGGGGAGGGAGGTGGGGGAATGGGATAGGCTGGTGATGGGTAATAAGGAGGGCACGTATTGCATGGTGCACTGGGTGTTATACACAACTAATGAATCATCGAACTTCACATCAAAAACCAGGGATGTACTGTATGGTGACTAACATAATAAAAAATATTAAAAAAAACAAAAACAAAAACATTCTTTTTTTCTTTTAAGACTGTATTTACTTATTCGTCAGAGAGAGAGTGAGAGAGGCAAGCAGAGGGAGAGGCAGGCTCCCCGCTGAGCAAGGATCCCAAAGCGGGACTCGATCCCAGGACCCCGGGATCATGACCTGAGCTGAAGGCAGACGCTCAACTGACTGAGCCACCCAGGTATCCCTGTATATAACATTCTTGGTATGACAAAATTATAGAAATGGAGAACAGATTAGTTACCAGAGGTTAAGAACAGGGTGGGGACAGGAGACAAATGTGTGGCTACAAAGTGCAACATGAGGCATTCTTGGAGCATTGGCATGTCCTGTATCTTGGCTGGGTCAACATCAATATCCTGGCTGTGAAACTGTACTATAACTTTGCAAGATGTTACCATCGGGAGAAACCGGGTAAAGAGTTCACAGGACGCCTCTGCATAATTTCTTACAACTACGTGTGAATCTGCCGTTATTTCAAAGTAAAAAAAAAAAGTTTTAATTAAAAAAGAAACAAAAGGTATAACCAACACAAAGATGTAAAAATAGAAAAATTATAGAAAAATTATAAACCTGAGAAACCAAAACTCAGTTCTCATGATTAAGCATTACATTTCTTTTTGTGATTTCTTGTAGCAAAAGAAAAAGAAGAAACCACGACAGGACAAATATTCTTGTTTTCTCATGAAAGTAATCACAGTAAATTTTTAGGAGAGACAGTCTTTCCCCTGGGAGTCAACTCTTTAATTTATTTATTTGAGAGAGAGAGAGAGCATGAGTAGGGGGACAGGCAGAGGGAAAAGGGAGAAGCAGGCTCCCCACTGAGTGCAGACCCCGATGCAGGGTTCGATCCTGGGACTCCAGGATCATGACCTGAGCCAAAGGCAGATGCTTAGCTGAGCAACCCGGGTACCCCTGGGAGTCTACTTTAAAAGAGCAATGAACTTAGTTTTTTTTTTTTTTTTAGATTTATTTATTTGTTTTAGAGAGAGCGAGTGCGTGAGCACAAGGTGCGAGGGTCAGAGAGAGAGAGAATCTCAAGCAGACTCCGCACTGAGTGCGGAACCCCACACGGGGCACCGTCTCATCACCCGAGATCACAACCTGAGCTGAAACCAAGAGTTGGACACCTAATAGACTGAACCACCCAGGCATCCCAAACTGATTCTTAAAATAAACCCCAGGGCACAATATAAAATCTACAGAGGAGAGGCTGGCTCAGGGCTCAGGTGCTGTTACTTCGAATGCTCCAGGACCCATGACTTGGTTAAGGGATCCTACGGGAAAAAATGATACAATTTTCATGGCTGGTCTTATACCTAAATGGAGTAGATGATCACCCAAAAAAGCGTGGCTGCAGGGAAACCAAAAAGACATTCTTCACAGCCCAGCTATGTCTCGCCTATGTGGTGTCTGAAAGCCCATCACTAGCTATGCACTCCTCCGGGCTGAGAATTTTTGCTCCCTGGTTTCTTCTATTGACAATTCAGAGACTGGGCCTTGCTCAAGTGCTGCACACACAGGGGCTTCTGGGCATCTCAGAGACACAGGAGAACTTGGAGAAAGAATGTCATACCCTCTGCTTTCCCTCCTGAGATGACAGATGCCTCTTTCCTGTGCTTCCCATCCCTCAATTCTCAGCTCCTACCAGTATCCCCCATTCCTCCTGAATCGTCAGTTTTCCTCCCTCTACAAGATCAGCTCTGTCAGCATACAGAATGGTTCTGCTATCTCTTATCTCCAAAGCCCAAACCCCAAACAACCCAACACTCAAACTCCACTTCCTGCCTTGACCCTACATCTTCCTCTAGCTACCGCGCCATTTCTTTCTTTCCCTTCACGGCAAACCATGCATTGGCCAGAGGCTTGGTCTCCACTTTCTCACCAACCTTTCTCTACTCGGCTGACATCAAGAGGGCTGCACACAGTTGGAGCCCACACAGTTGATCTCTATGTTCCCAAATCTGACAGTCACCTCTCCATGGTCGTCTTACGGGTTCTCTCTGCAGCATTTCTACCCAGCCGCCCACTCCCTACTTCATGACAGACTTTTTTCTCTTGTCTGCCATGACTTCTCCCTCTCAAGTTTTTCTTCTTACCTCACTGGCTTGTGGCACATTCTGAAGTTGAGTTGAGCTGTTGGAGCACGTAAGGTATTTGCGACATTTTGTTTGCTCCTCCTCTGTTCCTCTTACACGTAGAGTGCCCTACAGCTGGTGACTTTTCTTCTCTAGCTTCACTCTACTTAGGTCATCTTGACCAATCCCGGAGCCATTTACTCCCAAATCTGTATTTTTACTTCAGATCTCTCCCCAGAACTCCAGATCTTTCTATCCAAAGGCCAAGTCATCTCCAAAGGGATGACAGAGCGACATTTCAGACTTAACGGTCCAAAATAGCATTGAACATTTCTCCCTCAACCTGTTCTTCATCTACTCTCCCTTATGGAAATACCAAACATCCAATTCCTCAGGCCAAAAAGTTTAGAGGTTTCCTTGCTCTCTCTTTTCTCATCCCCAACAGCCAATCCATCAGCAAATCCTGCCAATGCTATCTTATCCAGAATCCATCCCTAGTCCAACTCTCTACCTTCCCCGTCCTGGGCCACCTCTGTAACTTCTAATTGACCTCCAGTCTCCATTCTCCATCCCCCTACCCCTCACCCCAACCCATCTTCCACACAGTAGCCAGAACAATCTTCTCAAACATAATTTGGATCATGTCACTCCTTTGCCTAAAATCCTCCATCAGATTGCCATCCAATTAGATAAAATCCAAACTTCCTGCTACAGCCTAGAAAGCACAAACCATCTGGTCCCTGCTATCTCCCTCTCCTTCCACCCTCTGCCAGGAGAAGCTCCAGCCATGTGGAAGGGCCCAGATCATGTCTGCCTTGTGATGGAAGTGTTTTCAGAAGCGAACACAGCAGGTACACAGTAAGTATTTGGTTGTGAATCAATAAGTGAATGATTTCCTCAGATAAACTTACAGTCCTCGACTGGTAACAGCAGCTCTGTATCTCAGGGTCCTGGCTTGAAAAGCCAGCATCTCTAACTACCACTCTTCCTGGTTTGCTGTGAGAACTCGTGGGGAAAAAAACACTAGCTCTAAAAACCCACCCAACTGTTCTTTAATGGGTACATGTGCCAGTGTGAGTCCTGCGATGACAGTTGGGGCTCCGCCCCACTTTATTCTTTGTGCGCAATGACACAGGACTCTGAGTCTTCAAGCAAATGCTCTGTTTGTGCCTTTTACATCTGCCTCAGTGTGTGATTATCGTGGCATGATACGGGATGCGTGTGAAGGGAACACGGCGCGTGTGCAGAAGGAGATCATTATTCCCCCGTTAAGCAACAGTGTTGGGGGAGACACCAGCATATTTATCCAGTCAGTGGGCTCAGAGAAGCCACACGAAAGAACACGATCCCTGAAGCAGGAAGTGGCTCTGAGCCCCCAGGGCATCCACGCGAGGCCTGACTGCGCGTCTGGCTCAGTCTGAAGTGGATTCCAGTTGTCTGCACTTGATGGCTTTATTGCATCTTGTTCCCGTTTTTACTTGAGGGTCTGTTTTGTTTGTTTAACATCCCCACCGCATGCTTTAGTCTGCGCCGGCTGCACAGGGAAAGGCCGGGAAGAGGCCGGGACACTCCCCAGTCAACCTGCGGGCACATCTGGTGGTTTAGGAGAGCTCATGCTGACTCATGTTTTCTCACCTCCCTTTCCATCGCCAGCCTTTTTGGCTTCTTCCTTCTGTAAATATTGAAGTTTGTGTCTCTAAAGAGTGGGGTGGTGAGGTGGGGGAGGACTTACAAAACCACAGTAACATTATTATGCCTGATAAATTTACTGATAATTCCTAATATCAGATATCCCCTAGTAGTAAATTTCCCTGATTACATCATATACATATGATATCTATATTAAAATAATTGGTTGGTTTAAATCAGGATCCAAGCAAGGTCCATGTATTGTGTTCGACAGATATGGCTTTTAAGTCTCTTTTTTAACCTAAAGGTTCCTTTTCCCACCCATCTTCCCCCTTGTTACTTGTTGAAGAAGAAGGTGAGTTTTTCTGAAGAGTTCCCCCCATTTTGAGTTTTTCTGACTGAATTCTTGTAGTGTTATTTAACATGTTCCTCTCCCCACTTGCCATAAGTCAAATGTTAGATTAGAGGCCCGATCTGCTTTGGGTTTTTGTTTTTGTTTTTTTGTTTGTTTGTTTTTTGGTTTTCTTGGCAGGAGTTTCATATTCTCACTGGGGGCATTTAATGAGAAGATGTCCCTGATGATGTTAGCTGCCACCGGCAATCAATGCCTAGACCCACTATTCCATTAAGGTTTTAGAAAATGGTAAGTTTCTAATTCTGTCATTCCTTCTACATCGATCACCTGGACTATTTCTATATGGAGAAATTTTCCCTCCTCAACCACCTGGGTTTCCCTGGGGGTGCACTCTGCAAGGGCTCACGCTGCCAGGGAGACAGGGCACACTCAGATGCACCAGCTGTGCTCAGTGGTAAGCGTTCATCCAAGCGTGGGTGCAGGGGGAGGACGGAGTGAGCACCAGAAATGAGACGTGAGCTCCTCCTACCCGGGTCCCCACTGCTTCTGCATGGATGATTATGAGGTGGCTCATTGCTGAGCCCTTAAGTTTCCACTTCACAACTGGGCTTACCTGCAAGCTTCCCCGTTCTGTTCTTGAGCTTTGTCCTGACTCTAGTTCAGCTCTGAGAACAGCAACCTCACCTTATTCTTCTAGCAAGGCACTGAGCACTGAGTAGGCTATCGGTCCACCGACGACTGCTTGTAAATTCAGCATGATAAATTATTTATTTAATCATTACCATAATCACCCTCCAAAGCACTTCTGAAGCATCTATCTGGTCAGAGGGCTGGATGAAATGATATAGTTGCACCCCTCAGTAAGTCTTTAATCAATAATGGACAAGACCATCACAGACTGACGGGAAGGAGCCAGATATCTGAGTCAGCCCTAAACGAATATACGAATATAGAAATACGTTCAAAAAGTAATACGTTACTGCCGAATTGACTTCCAGAACCCACACCAGAGTATATTTCCCCTTCAGTGTAGAAGAATGCCTACTTCTCCACCCACTTGCCAACATTAGACATCATTTCTTGGAATCTTTGCCAAGTCCATAGGTAAAAATGGAATCGTATGTTCTAATTTATACTTTCAGTTAGTAGTGAGAATGAAGACCTCTTCATATTGGCCATTTGTATTTCTCCTTTTGTGGCAGATTACCTACTCACGTCTTTTGCTCATAAACACTGAGATTCCTGTGTGCCGCCAGATGGGGTGGGTGCTAGATATCACCACTATGCAAGAAATCAGGGACACCATATTTTCAATCTATTGTAAAAAAAAAAAAAAGAACATACATGTAAGCAAAAATGTTTAGAGAAAAATCATTCAAAATCCTACCTCTTGGGCAGAATTTTTTTTTTAAGATTTTATTTATTTATTTATTTGAGAGAGAGAGAGAGCAGGAGCAGGGGCAAAGGAAGGGGGAGAAGCAGACTCCCAGCTGAGCAGGGAGCCCAACGCGACGTTCGATCCCAGGACCCCGGGATCATGACCTGAGCCGAAGGCAGACACTTACTCTAATGAGCCACCCTGGCGCCCCCAGGCAGAATTGTTAATAATTTAGTTATTTCGTTCCAGACCTTCTATAACTATATGTGTGTTTTACACACATGGGCTCATGTTATAATCAGCTTTTCTGTAACTTGTTTTCCTCATAGGAACATTTGCAATTTCTTCAAAGAATGACAAATCAATAAAAAAAAGATAATATAGAGTCTGTTAATAGAAAAATAAGCAAAATATACGAATAGGCTAATCACCAGGTACTTGAGTTCAGACTGTTTTTACTGGCACCACCACCAGGCTGGAGATGAGATTGGTGGGTCAGGAGTTGCTGAGGCAGATAAAACTCCTGTAACAACTACCTAAAAAGTATTTTAACAAGTTTAACTGGGATCTGGGCAGCGTTTTGAGATTCTGAGCTAAAATATGGGCAAATGAATTTTATCAATTAAGAACAAACAGCCAGAGACCATTTGCCTTTATCCAGCATTTATGACAAGGTGCTGTTACTTGTATTATCTATGATGCCACAATTTATTTCCTTGGGTTGGGTAATGCATTTAATCCAGGAAACAAAACATTCCATACATCATATTATTTCTGTGATAAATCAGGAAAAGAGAAGCACAAATGACCAATGTGCAGAGGTAGTCATCCCTCCTGTTATTTGGAGTATAAATTAGAATGAACGCACAATTCTATTTTTCACTACCATAGCACGTGCAATGATTCAAGGAAACGATAATGCCCAGGTGAGAAAGTGAGGATTCTATACACAGATGGAGCTCGTGTGCTTTGGAGCTAGCCTTCCGGGAAAAGATTTGGCCATAATAAGGTTTTCAGGATGAGTGTGCTCTTTGATACAGCAATACCATTAGCCAGGATTTATCCTAAGAAAACAACCATCAGTTTGAGTGACAATGTGTGTGTAAAATAAGGTAGGGGATTGGGCGAGGACGTTGTGGCAAATTCATACCATAGAATACTACAGGGCAATTAAAATCGTATTTTAGGGGGCGCCTGGGTGGCACAGCGGTTAAGCGCCTGCCTTCAGCTCAGGGCGTGATCCCAGCGATCTGGGATCGAGCCCCACATCAGGCTCCTCCGCTATGAGCCTGCTTCTTCCTCTCCCACTCCCCCTGCCTGAGTTCCCTCTCTCGCTGGCTGTCTCTATCTCTGTCAAATAAATAAATAAAATCTTTTAAAAAAATCGTATTTTAGATGAGTATTAGCTGCTGTAGGAGAATGTTCACCATGCATTACCATAGGAAGGAGGAAGGGTACAGACTACAGCTCGCTGTATGACCCCCTTTTTGTTTGTACATATTTGCACACAATTTTCCCAGTGCCACTCGTTGAAGAGATTGTCTTTTTTTCCATTGGATATTCTTTCTTGCTTTGTCAAAAATCAGTGAGCATACAGTTGTGGGTCCATTTCTGGGCTCTCTATTCTGTTCCATTGATCTATGTGTCTGTTTTTGTCCCAGTACCACACTGTCTTGATGATTACAGCTTTGTAATAGAGCTTGAAGTCCGGGATTGTGATGCCACCAGCTTTGGTTTTCTTTTTCAACATTCCTCTGGCTATTTGGGGTCTTTTCTGGTTCCATACAAATTTTAGGATTATTTGTTCCAGCTCTGTGAAAAATGTCAATGGTATTTTTATAGGGATTGCACTGAATGTGTAGATTGCTCTGGGTAGCATAGACATTTTAACAATATTTATTCTTCCAATCCATGAGCATGGAATGTTTTTCCATTTCCTTGTGTCTTAATTTCTTTCATAGGTGTTCTGTAGTTTTTAGAGCATGGATCCTTTACCTCTTTGGTTAGGTTTATCCCTAGGTATCTACGGCTTTTGGTGCAATTGTAAATGGGATCGATTTCTTAATTTCCTTTTTTTTTTAAAGATTTATTTATTTATTTGAGAGAGAGAGAGAGCATGAGCAGGGGGTGGGAGGAGGAGCAGAGGGAGACAGCCGAGTCTCCACCAAGCAGGGAGCCCGATGCGGGGCTCAATCCTAGGACCCTGGGATCATGACCTGAGTCAAAGGCAGATCCTTACCACTGAGCCACCCAGAAGCCCCCAATTCCTTATTTTCTCTTTCTTCTGTCTCATTGTTAGCATATAGAAATGTAACTTATTTCTGGGGTGCCTGGGTGGCTCAGTCGTTAAGCGTCTGCCTTCGGCTCAGGGCGTGATCCCGACGTTCTGGGATTGAGCCCCACGTCAGGCTCTTCCGCTGGGAGCCTGCTTCTTCCTCTCCCACTCCCCCTGCTTGTGTTCCCTCTCTCGCTGGCTGTCTCTATCTCTGTCAAATAAATAAATAAAATCTTTAAAAAAAAAAAAAGAAAGAAATGTAACTTATTTCTGTGCATTGATTTCATATCCTGCCACGTTGCTGAATTTCTGTATGAGTTCTAGCACTTTGGAGATGGAGTTTTTTGGGTTTTCCACATAAAGAGTCATGTCATCTGCGAAGAGTGAGACTTTGACTTCTTCTTTGACAATTTGAATGCCTTTTATTTCTTTTTGTTGTCTGACTGCTGAGGCCAGGACTTCTAGTACTATGTTGAACAACAGTGGTGAGAGTGGATATCCTTGTTGTGTTCCTGACCTTAGAGGAAAAGCTCTCAGTTTTTCCCCATCGAGAATGACATTCGCTGTGGGCTTTTCGTAGATGGCTTTTATGATATTGAGGTATGCTCCCTTTATCCCTACACTGTGGAGAGTTTCAATAAAGAAAGGATGCTGTATTTTGTCAAATGCTTTTTCTGCATCAATTGAGAGGATCATATGGTTGTTGCCCTTTCTTTTATTAATGTGATGTATCACGTTGATTGATTTGTGAATGTTGAACCACTCTCGCAGCCCAGGCTTTTGCACAGTAAAGAGTCAACAAAACTAAAAGGCAACCTATAGAATGGAGAAGATATTTGCAAATGACCTATCAGATAAAGGGCTAGTATCCAAGATCTATAAAGAACATATCAAACTCAACACCCAAAAAACCAAATACTCTAGTCAATAAATGGGTAGAAGACATGAACAGACATTTTTCCAAAGAAGATATACAAATGGCCAACAGACACATGAAAAAATGCTCCACATCACTCGGCATCAGGGAAATACAAATCAAAACCACAATGAGAAACCACCTCACACTGGTCAGAATGGCTAAAATTAACAAGTCAGGAAACAACAAATGTTGGCGAGGATGCAGAGAAAGGGGAACCCTCTTACACTGTTGGTAGGACTGCAAGCTGGTACAGCCAATCTGTAAACAGCATGGAGCTTCCTCAAGAAGTTAAAAATAGAGCTAGCCTATGACCCAGCAATTGCACTACTAGGTATTTACCCCAAAGATACAAATGTAATGATCTGAAGGGGCACCTGCACCCCAATGTTCATAGCAGCAATGTCCACAAGAGCCAAACTATGGAAAGAGCCCAGATGTCCATCGACAGATGAATGGGTAAAAAAGATGTGGTATGTATGTATGTATGTATACACACACACAATGGGATATTACTTGGCCATCAGAAAGGATAAATACTTATCATTTACATCGATGTGGATGGAACTGGAAGGTATTATGCTCAGCAAAATAAGTCAATCAGAGAAAGATAATTATCATATGGTTTCACTCATATGTGGAATATAAAAAAATAGTGCAGAGGATCGTAGGGGAAGGGAGGGAAAACAGAATGGAAAGAAATCAGAGAGGGAGACAAACCATGAGAGACTCAACTATAGGAAACAAACTGAGGGTTGCTGGAGGGGAGGTGGGTGGGGGATGGGGTAATTGGGTGATGGGCATTGGGGAGGGCACATGATGTGATGAGCACGGTGTTAGACACAACAGATGAATTACTGAATTCTACATCTGAAACTAATGATGTATTATATGTTGGCTAATTCAATTTTTTAAAAAAAGTACTTCTAAGAAGTATGGGTTGATATGGGGCATCCACAAACAGACTTAAAACTTTGATTCTAAATAGCTTTGATGTTCTGATACTGGCCAGTGAGGGCAGGAGAGGTGACCCCTGCAAAGGTCCTAGGCTTGGGTGGCCACTCTGTGTAGATTTCAGTGTGGCCTGAATTTGCAGGGTGAGGGCTGAGGCCCTCGGCCCCAGGGCATTCTCCTTTGGTTCTGCTTGGGCAGCTGGGTTAGAGGCAGGATAAGTAAAGGAGATGAGAACAAATCATTCTGTACAAGGAGGAGGAGGAAGGCCAAGGTGCAAAGGAAGTGGTCTCGGACACCAAGTCCCTTGGCATGGCTCACCTAGATTGCCTCAAGCATTGCCCCCAGAGGGAGAGCCAGCAGCATGTGCCTGAACTCAGAGGCAGAGAACAACTGTAGGGGCCTGCTGTCAGACACAGACGGCTCTGCAGACCATCTGCACATATAACAGTGGCCAGTTCACGCTGGGCGCTCAGTTCCCTGAAATCGCTGACTTTCTGCAACCTGAAACTTGTTTGGAGGCGGGAGAGGTGAATGAAAATGGGCCTGGAGGAGTCAAATTTATTTTTCTTTCTTGGTAAAAAAATTAGCTGGGAGGTCAGAATGCCATATAACAAGTCTGAAATAGGATGACAGGGTGGGGCAGGCTGAATCCTACAACAGTGACGGTTCAGATGCTCTAGGACCCTGGAGTAGACAGTCTTAAAGACTAAACAGAAAAGACTTTTTCAGTCTTCACCAGCTGAAGGTTAAGCAATAAGACCCCTTCTTTCCTGTCTAAAGGAGAATCCCTCACTATTCCTGAGCCAACCCCATGTTCCAGGTCAACTGCATGAGGCCTCCTGGCTCCCCTGGGTTTCCAGGTCTGAACCCTGTGAGAAACCCTAGAAGCATTCCCTGGTATGCTCCATCCCATCTCTGCCTACCCAGACCCCTTCCCTCTTCAAGAACCATCTCCATGCCCATCTCTCACTCCCTCAACCTGGTAGGCTTCCTCCCTTAAGCCCCACTGCATTGTTTTCTTTTTTTCCCTCCAAGATTTATGTATTTATTTGAGAAAGAGAGAGAGAGCACAAGCAGGGGGAGGGGCAGAGGGAGAAGCAGACTCCCTGCTGAGCAGGGAGCCCCATGCAGGGTTCTATCCCACGACCCTAGGTCATGACCTGAGTTGAAGGCAGATGCCTCACCAACTGAGCCACCCAGGCACCCCTGCATTGTTTTTCCTGATTTATGACAACTAGTGTCCTTTTTAAACCTGTGTTTGTCTTATCCTTCCCTTATGCCCAGAGAGCAACTTGCACAGAGGACTGCATGTTGTCCAGCTCTATGTCCACATATCAGATTACTACATAAGTATCTGCTGAACATTTTTTTTAATCGACTTTTTATTTTAGGACAATTTTAAATGTAAAGAAAAACTGCAAAGATAATATCGAGAATTCCTGTATACCTTACACCCAATTTCCCCCATTATCACCATTTTACATTAGTACAGTACATTTGCCACAATTAAAGAACCAGTATTGATACATTACTATTAACTACAACCCATACTTTATTAAGATTTCCTTATTTCTTCCTAATGTCCTTTTTCTAGTTCAGGATCCTTTCCAGGATACTACATTACATTTAGTCATCATGCCGCAGTTGCTCAGAATTTCCTTTTTTTAAAAAAATTACTTACTATGAAATTTACTCTTTTAAAGTGTGCAATTCAGTGATAGTATAGTCACAACATGTAACCATTAGTACTATCTAATGCACATTTTTATCACCCCCAAAATCAAATTCTGTACCTGTTAGCAGTCACACCCTATTCCTTCTTCCTCTCAGCCTCTGGCAAGCACTAATCTACCTTATCTTTATGGATTTCCCTATTCTGGACATTTCATACAATTGGATCATAGAAGATGTGGCCTCTTGTGTCTGGCTTCTTTCATTTAGCATAATGTTTTTAAGCTTTATTCGCATTGTAGCATAAATTAGTACTTCATTCTTTTTGATGGCTGCATATATTCTATTGTATGGCTATACCACCTTTTTATCCATCCATCAACTGTTGGACGTTTGGGTTGTTCCATTTTTTATCTATTATGAACAACGTTTCTATGAACATTTGTGTACAAATGTTTGTGTAAACATATGTTTTCAGTTCTCTGGGGTATGTGTCTAAAAGTGGAATTGCTAGGTCATAGGGTATTCTATACTCAACTTTTTGAGGAACTGACAAACTTTTTTCCAAAGTGGCTACATCATTTTACATTCCCCCAGCAACGTGGTGAAGGTTCTGATTACTCTGCACCCACATCAACACTTGTTCTTGTCTTTTGTTCATAGCCATCCTAGTGGGTATGAGGTGGTATTTCATTGTGGTTTTGATTTGCATTTCTGTAATGACTAACGATGTTGAGCATTTTTTTCATGTGCTTACGGCCAATTTTTATCTTCCTTGGAATAATAGCTATTCAGATTCTTTGGCCATTTAAAAATTTGATTATTTGAGAAACACGCTTGATAGAATGAACAGCAGGCTGAAAGAAGCAGAGGAATGAATTAATGACCTAGAAGACAGAGTAATGGAAAGTCAAGCTGAACAAAAGACAGAAAAAAGAATTATGCAAAACAAGAACAGACTTGGGGAAAACAGTGACTCCATTAAATGTAATAACATTCATATTATAGGAGTCCCAGAAGAAGAAGAAAAAGAAAAGAGGACAAATAATTTATTTGAAGAAATAATAGTTGAAAACTTCCCAAATCTGGGGAAGGAATCAGATATCTGGATCCAGGAAGCACAGAGAACTCTCAAGAAAATCAACAAGAGCAGAACCACACCAAGACATATAGTAATTAAAATGGCAAAATATACTGATAAAGAAAAAATGTTAAAAGCAGCAAGACAAAAGAAGACAGTTATATACAAAGGAAACCCCATAAGGCCATGAGCAGATTTTTCAGCAAAACTTTCCAAGCCAGAAAGGAGGTATGATATATTCAAAGTGATGAATGGGAAAAACCAGCAGCCCATAAGGCTATGAGCAGATTTTTCAGCAAAAAATTTCCAAGCCAGAAAGGAGGTATGATATATTCAAAGTGATGAATGGGAAAAACCAGCAGCCAAAAATACTTATCCAGCAAGGCTATCATTCAGAATAGGAGAGATAAATAGCTTCCCAGACAGACAAAAACTAAAGGAGTTCAACCAGCCCTGCAAGAAATATTAAAGGGGACTCTGAGTGGAAAGGAAAGACCAAAAATGACAGTACGAAGGTAGGAAACACAAAAGCAGTAAAAATGGATATTTCTGTAAAAAAATCAGTCAAGAAACTCATAAAATAAAAGATGTAAAGTATGATATCAGACACCTAAAACATGGGGAGGAGAGGAATAAAGAATGGGTTCAGGGGCGCCTGGGTGGCGCAGTTGTTAAGCGTCTGCCTTCGGCTCAGGGCGTGGTCCCAGCGTTCTGGGATGGAGCCCCACATCGGGCTCCTCTGCTGGGAGCCTGCTTCTTCCTCTCCCACTCCCCCTGCTTGTGTTCCCTCTCTCGCTGGCTGTCTCTGTCAAATAAATAAATAAAATCCTAAAAAAAAAAAAATGGGTTCAAACTTAAATGACCATCAACTTAATTCAGACCGTTATATAGCAGAAGGTGTTATATATAAACCTGATGGTAACCACAAATCAAAACCCACTAATAAATATGCAAAGAATAAAGAGAAATCCAAATATATCACTAAAGAAAACCAGTATACCATGAAAGAAAGAAAAGATCAGAGAAAATCTTCAGAAAAAAAAACAAGTAATAAAATGGCAATAAATACACATCTATCAATAATTACTTTGAATTAAATGGACTAAATGCTCCAATCAAAAGACATAAGGTGACAGAATGGATGAAAAAACAAAACAAAACAAGACCCATCTATTTGTTGCCTACAAGAGGCTCATTTTAGCCCTTAAGACACCTACAGATTGAAAGTGAGGGGATGGGGGCGCCTGGGTGGCTCAGTCAGTTGAACATCTGCCTTCAGCTCAGGTCATGATCCTGGGGTCCTGGGATCGAGTCCTGCATCAGGCTTCCTGCTCAGCAGGGAGTCTGCTTCTCCCTCTCTCTATGCTACTCTCTCCCTTTCTCTGTCAAATAAATAAATAAATAAAATTGTAAAAAAAAAAAAAAGAAAGTGAGGGGATGGAGAAACATTTATCATGCAAGTTTGTCAAAAGAAAGCTGGAATACCAATACCTCTATCAGACAAAAATAGACTTTACTTTTTTAAAGATTTATTTATTTACTTGAGGTGGGGAGAGGCAGAGGGAGAGAGAGAATCCAAGCAGACTCCCTGCTGGCATGGAGCCCAAGGCAGGGCTCAATCTCACAACCCCGAGATCACGATCTGAGCCAAAATCAAGAGTCAGATGCTTAACTGACTGAGCCACCCAAGTGCCCCCAAAATAGACTTTAAAACAAAGACTATAAGAAGAGACAAAGAAGGACACTACATAATAGTAAAGGGGACAATCCAACAAGAAGATATAACAATTGTAAATATTTATGCATCTAACATGGGAGCACCCAAATACATAAAACAGTTAAAAACAGGGGCGCCTGGGTGGCTCAGTCAGTTAAGCATCTGCCTTTGGCTCAGGTCATGATCTCAGGGTCTGGGGATCAAGCCCTGCGTTGGACTCCCTGCTCAGCTGGGAGTCTGCTTCTCCCTCTCCCTCTCCCACTACCCCCCTTCAGGCTCTCTATCCTGCACTCTCTCTTGAATAAATAAAAAACTTAAAAAAAATAAAATAAAAACAAACATAAAGGAACTAATCAATAGTAATACAGTGGTAGTAGACTTAAACACCCTACTTACATCAATGAACAGAGCATCTGAACAGAAAATCAACAAGGAAACAATGGCTTTGAATGACACACTGGACCAGATGGATTTAACAGACATATTCAGAATATTCCATGCTAAAACAGCAGAATACATATTCTTTTCAAGTGCATATGGAACATTCTCCAGAACAGATCACATATTAAGCCACAAAACAAGCCACAACAAATTCAAAAAGATTGTGGTCATACCATGTATCTTTTCTGACTATAACACTATGAAAATAGAAGTCAACCACAAGAAAAAATCTGGAAAGATCACAAATACATAGAGGTTAAATAATGTGCTACTAAACAATGAATGATAAAACAGGAAATTTAAATTAATAACAAAAATTAATAAATTAAATTAAAAACAACATGGAAACAAATGAAAACACAACAGTTCAAAACTTTTGGGATGCAGCAAAAGCAGTTCTAAGAGGGATGTTTACAGCCATACAGGCCTACCTCAAAAAGCAAGAAAAAGCTCAAATAAACCACCTAAACTTACACCGAATGGAGCTAGAAAAAGAACAAACAAAACTTAAAACCAGCAGAAGGAAGGAAATAATAAAGATTAGGACAGAAGTAAATGATATAGAAACTTAAAAAATAAAACAATAAAACAGATCAATGAAACCAGGAGCTGTTTCTTTGAAAAAAAAAAATCAAAAATTGTTGGGGCGCCTGGGTAGTGCAGTCGTTAAGTGTCTGCCTTCGGCTCAGGGCGTGATCCTGGCGTTATGGGATCAAGCCCTACATCGGGCTCCTCTACTGGGAGCCTGCTTCTTCCTCTCCCACTCCCCTGCTGTGTTCCCTCTTTCGCTGGCTGTCTCTCTGTCACATAAATAAATAAAATCTTTAAAAAAAAATTGATAAACCTCTAGCCAGACTTATGAAGAAAAAAAAGAACTCAAATAAATAAAATCACAAGTAAGAAAGAAATAACAACCAACACCATAGAAATACAAACAATTATAAGAGAATATTATGAAACACTATATGCCAACAAACTGGACAATCTAGAAGAAATGGATAAAACCCTAGAAACATAAAACCTGAAACATAAAAACTGAAACAGGAAGAAATACAATATTTGAACAGACTGATTACCCGTAAAAAAAAAAATTGAATCAGTGATCAAAAAACTCAACAAACAAAGTCCAGGACCAGATGGCTTCACAGGCAAATTCTACCAAACATTTAAAGAAGAGTTAATACCTATTCTCAAACTATTCCAAAACAATGGAAGAGGAAGGAAAACTTACAAATTCCTTCTATGAGGCCAGCATTACCCTGATACTAAAACCAGATAAAGACACACACACACACACACACACACACACACGAACTGCAGGCCAATATCCCTGATGAACACAGATGCATAAATCTTCAACAAAATACCAGCAAACCAAACCCAACAATACATTTAAAAAGTCATTCACCATGATCAAGTGATGGTTATTTCTGGGCTGCAAAGGTGGTCCAATATTCGTAAATCAATCAAGGTGACATATCGCATGAATAACAGAGAAAGAATAATAACCACACGATCATTTCAATAGATGCAGAAAAAGAATTTGACAAAGTACAAGATCCACTCATGACAAAAACCCTCAACAAAGTAGGTTTAGAGGGAACATATTTCAACATAATAAAGGCCATATATGAAAACCCACAGCTAACATCAACCTCAATGGGGAAAAACTGAGAACCTTTTCCCCAAGATCAGGAAGAAGACAAGGATGTCCACCCTCATCACTTTCATTCAACACAGCACTGAAAGCCCCAGCCACAGTAGTCAGACAACAAGAGCAAGTAAAAGGCATCCAAATCAGCAAGAAGTAAAACTTTCACTATTTGCAGATGACATGATACTATATATAGAAAACCCAGAAGACTCTACCAAAACACTGCTAGAACTGATAGATGAATTCAGTAAACTTACAGGATACAAAATTAATCTACAGAACTCCGTTGCATTTCTATATACCAATAATGGAGCAGCAACAGGAGAAATGTAGAAAGCAATTCCATTTACAATAGCACCAAAAATAATAAGATACCTAGGAATAAACCTAACCAAAGAGGTGAAAGACCTGTACTCCGAAAACTATAAAACATTCATGAAAGAAACTGAAGAAGAGACAAAGAATTGGAAAGACATTCCATGCTCATGGATCAGAGGAAAAAATATTGTGAAAATGTCTATACTACCTAAAGCAATCTACACATTTAATGTAATCCCCATCAAAATACCAACAGCATTTTTCACAGAGCTAGAACAAACAATCCTAAAATTTGTATGGAGCCAGAAGAGACCCCAAAGAGCCAAAGCAATCTTGATGAAGAAAAGCAAAGCTGGAGGCATCACAATTCTGGACTTCCAGTTATATTACAAAGCTGCAGTGGTCAAAACAGTATGGTACTGACACAAAAACAGACACACACATCAATAGAACAGAATAGAAAACCCAGAAATAAACCCGCAGTTATATGGTCAATTAATCTTCGACAAAGGAGTAAGAAAATATCCAATGGGAAAAAGACAGTCTCTTTAACAAATGGTGTTGGGAAAACTGGACAGCTACCTCCAAGATAGGAAGGAAGGAAGGAAGGAAGGAAGGAAGGAAGGAAGGAAGGAAGGAGAGAGGGAAGAAGAGAGAAAGAAAGAGAAAGGAAGGAAGGAAGGAAGGAAGGAAGGAAGGAAGGAAGGAAGGAAGGAAGGAAGGAAGGAAGGAACAAAAGAAGGAAAGGGGGAGGAAGGGAGGGAGGAAGGAAGACCATTTTCTTACATCATACACAAATTCAAAATAGATTAAAGATCTAAATATGAGACCTGAAACCATAAATATCTTAGAAGAGAACATAGGAGTAATTTCTCTGACATAGGCCACAGAAATTATTTTCTTGAGGCAAGGGAAACAAAAGGAAAAATAAACCATTGGGACTACATCAAAATAAAAATCTTTGGAGCACCTGGGTGGCTCAGTTAGTTAAGCATCTGACTTCAGCTCAGGTCATGATTCCAGGGTCCTGGAATGGAGCCCCAAATCAGGCTTCCTGCTCAGTGAGGAGTCTGCTTCTCCCTCTGCCCCTCCCCCAACTCTATCTCAAATAAATAAATAAAATCTTTAAAAAATAAAATAAAAATAAAAATCTCTGCACAGCAAAGGAAATAACAAAACTAAAAGGCAACTTATGGAACGGAAGAAGATATTTGCAAATGACATATCCAATAGAGCATTAGGATCTAAAATATAGAAAGAACTTATACAACTTAATACCCCAAAAAACAAATAATCCAATTTAAAAACAGGCAGAAGACACAAACAGACATTTCTCCAAAGAAGACATCCAGATGGCCAACAGACACATGAAAGGATGCTCATCATCACTCATCATTAGGGAAAAGCAAATCAAAACTACAATGAAATATCACCTCACACATGTCAAAATGGCTAAAATCAACACAAGAAACGACAGATGTTGGCTAGAAAAAGGAACCCTCTTACACTGGTGGTGGGAATGCAAACTGGTGCAGCCCCAGTGGGTGGCGCAAAAAGTTAAAACGAGAACTACCCTATGATCCAGCAATCACACTACTGGGTATAAAGAATACAAAAACACTAATTCAAAGGGACACAGGCACCCCCATGTTTATAGCAGCATTATTTACAATAGCCAAGATATGGAATCAGCCCAAGTGTCCATTGATTGATGAATGGATATAGAAGGTGTGGTGTATATACATAATGGAATATTACTCAGCCATAAAAAGAACAAAATCTTACCATTTGCAATGACATGGATGGATCTAGAGAGTATAATGCTAAGTGAACTGTCAGAGAAAGACAAATACCATATGATTTCACTCACATGTGGAATTTAAGAAACAAATGAGTGAAGGGGAAAAAAAGAGAAAGAGAGAGAAACAAACCAAGAAACAGGGTAGTTCTATTTTATAGAGAACTGATGGTTACCAGAGGGCAGGGAGATGGGGGGATGGGTGAAATGGGTGACGGATATTAAGGAGTGCAAGGCTCATGATGAACACTGAGTGATTAAAATAAAAACTTTATAAAAATTAGAGTACTTATTTTTTATTGTGGAGTTGTAAGAATTCATTATATATTCTGAATACCAGATCTGTATTACATATATGAATTGCAAATATTTTCTCCCATTCTGTGAATTGTTTTCACTTATAAGTATGAGATATAAATATGGCATACAACTCACCATTATAGTGTAAAATTTGTTTTCAGTATATTCAGAGTTGAACAACTATCACCCTCATTTTTTAAAATTAACATATAATGTATTATTCCTTTCAGGGGTACAGTTCTCTGATTCATCAGTCTTACACAATACATGGTGCTCACCACAGCACACACCCTCCCCAATGTCCATCACCCAGCCTCCCCATCCCTCCCACCCCTCTCCACTCCAGCAACCCTCGGTTTGTTTCCAGAGATTAAGAGTCTCTTATGGTTTTTCTCGCTCTCTGGTTTCATCTTGTTTCATTTTTTCCTCTCTTTCCCTATGATCCTCTGTTTTGTTTCTTAAATTCCACATATAAGTGAGATATGATAATTGTCTTTCTCTGATTGACTTATTTTGCTTAGCATAATACCCTCTAGTTCCATCCAAGTCATTGCAAATGGCAAGGTTTCATTTTTGATGGCTGCATAATATTCCATTGTATATATACCACATCTTCTATATCCATTCATCTGTCGATGGACATCTGGGCTCTTTCCATAGTTTGGCTATTGTGGACATTGCTGCTATAAATATTGGAGTGCACATGCTCATTTTCTTGGTAGTGTCCTTTGGAGTACAAAAGTTATTAATTTTGATGAAATCCAATTTATCAATTTTTTTCTTTGGTTGCTTATGTGTTTCGGTCATTCATATTTAAGAAACCAATGCCTAACCCAAGATCATCAAGATTTACTCCAACATTTTCTTCTAAGACTTTTCTAACTTTAGCTCTTACATTTAGGTCTATGATCCCTTTTGAGTTCAATTTTGAAACCTGAATTTGTTAGTTTTCCAACTTTGTTCTTTTGCAAGATTGTTTTACTTATCTGGATCTCTTACATTTTCATATGAATTTTAAGAAACTTAAAAGTAAGAAACATAAAGAAATTTCTAAATCATCTTCTAAGGTGGCTGCCTCATTTTTATTCCCCCAGCAGTGAATAAGAGTTCCTTTGCTCTGCAACCTCACCAGCTAATAGGTGTGTAGTGGTATCTCATAACTTTTTAAATTTGCCTTCCCTAATGATTGTGGACATCTCTTCATATGCTTATTTGTTGTGTGTATATTTTCTTTGGTAAGGTGTCTTTTTTTTTTTTTAAGATTTTATTTATTTATTTGACAGAGAGAAACACAGCCAGCGAGAGAGGGAACACAGCAGGGGGAGTGGGAGAGGAAGAAGCAGGCTCCCAGCACAGCAGGGAGCCCAATGTGGGGCTCGATCCCAGGACTCTGGGATCATGCCCTGGGCCGAAGGCAGACGCTTAACGACTGAGCCACACAGGCACCCCAGTAAGGTGTCTCCTTATATAAGGTTTTTGCCCATTTTTTCATTGGATGCTTTTCTTATTGTTAATTTTTAAGAGTTCTTTGTATATTTTGCATTCAAGTCCTCTATTAGTTATGAGTTTTGCCCATATTTTCTCCCAGTTGGTAGCTCACCTTTTCATCACTTAATTGCCAAATATTTAAAAACAAAACAAAACAAAACCAAAAAAACCTTTAGTAATCTTTAACAATTCACCTGCTTAAAAAACATCAAAGGCTACTCATTCAAGTCTGTTGCTTTGTAAACTGTAAACTTTTACTCATACAGTAAAAACGAACTTAGGAACAAATACACAGGATGTTTCTTCACTAGTCCACTAGAACACTGGCCAAATGTCCTAATATATTACTCTGAACAGTCAGAGAAGCCAAGGAAGTAAATAAGACAGCAAACTAGTAAATACAGGAAAGCGAGCTTTTCAAGAGCTTTTTGAGATTCTTTAATTGCCTACTGTTGAACTTTTAACAAAATAATTTGAACAATTTAAAAAGTTTAATAATAATAAATATTAGTCCTATATAAAGTGATTAAGTCAAAGTAGTTTACTTCAAATACAGGGACTTAATTACAGAAATGGAATGTACCCGCTTATTTAGGGAATGTTGTTTGAGAGGACAGTGTTCTCATGACTAAGTTCGGTGTATCCTGGATCTTCACGTTATTTCTTTCTATCAGGGAAGAATGTCTCCCAGCCGGTTTTGTGTTTTCCTCTGGTTCAAGTGGGAGAAGGGTATGGGGGTTGAACAGACATCGAGGCTCCCCCAAGATGCCAACTCTGTGAAAAGAAATTATTGGTATAGCTGAAGCAGTGAGGCCAAAGAATAAGGTGTATGGTTGTGTCTGTGCTTGCGTGTGTGTGTGTGTGTGTGTACACCAAAGCTACACACACACACACACACACACATATATATATATTTTTTAAAGTTTTCCCTGTTTCCATGAACCCCCTTTGTGGTCTTAAGTATGGGTCCAAGAACTCAGCCCACAGTAACCTTCCCACATTTCCGAGAGATGGTTCTTCTAATGGAGAAACCTCAGCCTTACAAAGTCAGCTACTCCCTCTTCCAAATTAGAGCTATTTGAAGTGTAGCATAACTTTCTAGCAATATTTTCTAGTCTAGCTGGGTGTACCAAGAGCTGCCTGGGAAAGGAAGGTGGAGAGGAGAGGGGTGGATAAGAAGGTGGCTCTCATTTTTGTTCAACTTTCTGGACGAGGCGCGGTCTCTGAGCCCCTAAGCCTCCTGGCCCAACCTAGGACATGACCGGAGGCTCTTTTCTCTCTCCTTGGGCCACTTACGTTGGCATGGGCACAGAGTCCAGACTTTCCAGGTGCTCTTGCATCTGTGCTGGGAGTTTGATGCCTCTTTGATGATTCTTTTTCTCAAAGACATTCTGAGCTTTTTCTCTGAGAGATGGCAGCAGAGTAGACATAACTGGAGAGCGCATGTTAATGGCTTTTTTAATCGCTGGGCGTTTTGCCATCATTTGCCTGGGGTGGGGAGAGGGGACATTTAGATTACATCATCCTGCTTTCTAGAAATGTCCCTGAGCTTTGGAAAGTCAAAAGGTCATACCTGAATTGCACAAAAGTCATGCGTTTCTTTTCCCCCCCTGAGTCTTCATCCTCGCGCTTCCTCCGAGGAATGTTGAACATATCGGTACGAAAGAGCCTCCCTATTTCTTCCTCAATCTCTGTGAAGTGTTGACGTCGGAAGACAATCCAAGCTACATACGTACAGAAAGTATAAAAGGACTACGACAGAAAACAGACAAGAATCACGACCCGTGGCTGTGACAGTAAAAACCCCCACCTGTCTATATAACACTCCTAATCAGATGCAAACCCAGATGACCCCATTTCTCCACATTCCTGAAAAGCTGTAGAAAATCACACATGTACTCACCTTTGCAGGAGGAAAACGAGACCAAAAATTAAAGATATGGCATACAGTTTATTAGCATCCTTTTAAGAAGATATTCACTAAAAACAAGTGCCTGAGAAATAGCTATTGGTTATTGGTATACTTCATGTTTCATATGAAAGAGAAAAGCCCCAAAATGTAAATGACTCACCTCAAAGAATTTCCAGTCTTTTTGTGTATCTGATATTTTCTCCCTGCAATATAACAAATCACAACTATAGGTTGAGAGGGAAGTTCAATCTCTCAGTGATCTAGGCAAGCCCCTATCTTCAAAAGGCCTCCTGGCAGGATCAATACCTACAGCCCCAAGGCTATTTAGCTACATTAATGCTAGCCAAAGGCATTGATGAGTCCCACTATCTTTTTCTTCAACTTCTTTAGGTTATCCAGATCAAAACCCCTAGAGTATTTGGTCAAAAGTTAATCAATATAAATTGAGGATACACAAGCCAGCAGGAAATGTATTCTTATGAATATTTTTGGTGATGTGAGTGTTGGGGAGGAAGGAGAGCGGAAAGGTGGTAAAGAGGTAACATGGGGTGTCAGTAGGTAGGGAAATAGAGAACTAAGGAGAAAGTCTAAAACGGAGAAAAAGACAAAGAATAAGCATCTTGAAAATCTTAAACAAAAAGATTTAAAAAATCTTTACACAAAACTTGCAGTTGACTGGGGACAGCAGTACGCTCTTCCTTCTGGATGTGGTATATACACTGAGCCTTGTCTGTTAGAGGCAGGCATCTGCTCAAGAGTCCTTGCAACACAAATTCAGTGGTAAGGATACTGTACCGGCATGGGCACACTTACTGAACTTGGCCCCCCTCCCCCAATACAGGCTATTCTAGCTCTGATTCCTGGCCTTAGGACAGCAGGCATGGCCTGTGGAGGACTTGAGAATTGATGGAGAGGGCTGTGCACCTGCAATCACTTGATCGTTCAAGGGGCCAAGGCGAGACCCAGGCACTCCAAGGCTGATCCTGGATTTGCTTCCAGTTTTGCTTGGGACTTCCTCTGAGTAACAGACTCCCAGGACTGGCCCTTCTTATCAGGCTTTCAAGAACCATCCTGAACGCCAGTGGTCTGGGGAAGATGACCCAAACCCCTCAGGACCTCCAGCCTTCTCAAAGGGACTTCATGATCTGTGTGGGCCCAAATTAGCCCTCCATTTGGGGGAAACACTGAAGCACTGGTTCAGCTTCTCCCGGGGCAGATCCCTCCCTTCCTGCAGCCTCTTCATTCACACACGGGTTTCCTCACGTGCAAGTCTTCAACAAGGAAGTAAGGCAATCATTACAGTGCACGTTTACCAAGTACGGACCAGGTGCCAAGTACCTACGCTAAGCCCTTCACACGATCATACTGAGTCCTCATAAGATTTCTAGGAGGTAGTCAGCATTATCATTCCCACTTTACAGTTGAGGAGACTGAGGTGCAACGACATATGTAATTCGGGACAGAGTCTATAATAAAACTCGGGCCTGTCAGAGCTCCACATTTGTCCCTGTAACCAGAATGCTAGGGAAATAAGCTTTTCCTTTAGATTCGTTTGCAGATTGAAAACATCAAACTCTAGGGGCGCCTGGGTGACACAGCGGTTGAGCGTCTGCCTTCGGCTCAGGGCGTGATCCTGGCGTTATGGGATCAAGCCCCACATCAGGCTCTTCCGCTATGAGCCTGCTTCTTCCTCTCCCACTCCCCCTGCTTGTGTTCCCTCTCTCGCTGGCTGTCTCTATCTCTGTTGAATAAATAAATAAAATCTTAAAAAAAAAAAAAAAATCAAACTCCAGAGCCCAGCAGTTTTCCGGACAAGTCTCCGCATCCTTCTGTGCCACCTGCCATCTGCACCTGACAGGAGCGCTTATGCGGCATTTCCACCCTTCCACGGCCACTGCGGCAGACGCCAGACATCATGCACACCTGCCAAGCTGCTGCCAAAACCAACCAAACTCGGTTTTTGGAATACTAAGTCAGCCTGCCTTCTGGCAGAAGATTTAGAGTGGCACTTGGGTTTGCACAACTCAAACCAGCACCATCTTAACGAGGTTTTGAAAGGACAGAGTGATTGTGCAGGAAACACGCACTTTCTCCTCTTCTCTCTCTCTCTCTTTTTTTTTAAAGATTTTATTTATTTATTTGGGAGTGAGAGAGAGAGAATGAACAGTGGGGACAGAGGGAGAGAGAGAGAAAAACAGACTCCCTCCTGAGCAGGAAGCTGGATGTGGGGCTGGCTCCCTGGACGCAGAGACCACGACCTGCACCAAAGGCAGACACAACCAACTGAGCCAACCCAGGAGCGCCTTCTCTTTTCTTTTTCTTATCTTTTTTTTTTTTTTTTTTTGAGTGAGAGAGAGTGTGTGTGTGTGTGTGCACACACGGAAGCACGCACAGGGAGGGCTGGGGAGAGGCAGAGGGAGAATCTTAAGCAGGCTCCACGCCCAGCACGGAGACCCATGCAGGGCTCTGTCTCATGACCCTGAGATCACAACCT
This sequence comes from Ursus americanus, assembly GCF_024610735.1. Classification (NCBI taxonomy): domain Eukaryota; kingdom Metazoa; phylum Chordata; class Mammalia; order Carnivora; family Ursidae; genus Ursus; species Ursus americanus. Next base: position 11,288,360 of record NC_142152.1, on the reverse strand, counting down.
GGGCCAAAATCAACAGTCGGACACTAAACTGACTGAGCCAGGTGCCCCCCTCCCTTTTTTTCTTAAATTTTATTTTATTTGAGTAATCTCTACACTTAACATGGGGCTTCAACTCATGACCCTGAGACCAAGAGTCTCATGTTCTACTGAGCCAGCCAGGTGCCCCTCTTCTTCTCTTTTTAAATGTTAGAAGAGAAGGTACCATGAACCTCTTCCCTGTCCCCTCAAGTTACCATAAAACTGGGACTTCTTTCTCCCTTAAAGCCCAAAGCAAACTGATGGAGCCTACCCCGCAGAAATCAAGTATGGAAGGTAATGGGTTTCTTCTTACCATTCTGATTTAGCTCTGCATATGAACCTGAAATGAGTCCCGGAAATGGAGGCAGAGAATAAGCACATTTGGGAACCTCCTACTTTAAATCTGCAAATTCCTCTCTTGGTGAATTTTGGGTCATTTATCTTCTTTTTAATTTTACCTTATAATTTTTACAGTAAGTACATAATAATTATAAACTGACTATAAATTTAAAATTTTACTGAGCATAAGAAACATATTTAAACACTCCAAATCCTCCACATATTGAAATAAACTTTATAATAGCAAAATCCAAGATAAATATAATGCAAGCCACAAATGTAATTTTAAAATTTCTGGTGGCCACAGTAAAAAGAAACAGGTGGAATTAATTTTTAAAATATACTTATTGTGTCCAAACCCTGAAATATTATCATTTTAATATGTAATCAACATTTCAGAATGATTAAGGAGCTATTTTGTTTAAACTTGTTTGTATAGTGTATATTTTACATTTATAGCACATTTAAATATGGACCAGCTACATTCCAAGTGCTCAACAGCCACATGTGGCAAGTGGCTACCATGCTAGTCAGCAAAAATGCTGTACATTTCACCTGTGAAGGCAAACGGCACAGAAAAGGGGGGAAAGCCAGCCTGGTGATAGATCCAGAGATTTTCAGTGGCCTGTTACGGTGCTTTCTTATTCCTTCTTGCTACATTAGACTCAGCTCTAAACCAAAATGAGGAAACTATATCATATTTTTAGTCCTTCCTGGGGGGAAAAAAATAAGCCAGGCTGATAGCGTCCTGGGGTCCTAGAGAAAAAAAAGTTTGTTCCCACTTAACCCCTGCTGCTTTGGGTGAAATCAGGTTTAAATGAAGGCCAAGGCCTACTCTGCACAAAGGAACAGAATGTCAAAGGAATGTGTTTGGGAGAGGGGAAAGAGGCTTTATTGACTGTGACTCTGAGGGTGGGGGTGGAGAATGGGACTTAAGGATGATTTACAAACCTGAGCTGCAAAGAGACCCCTCTCTCTGTATGCTCATCCCTATGCCAGCCTCTCTGGTCACCCATCAGGCAACAGCTTGCACTGAGAGCAAAGGAGGGGGGTTGAAATCTGAGGGTAGAAATCCTAGGACAGAGGTGGGGGTGGAGCCGGAACTGGCCATAACCAAAGAATAGATCTAATTCTATAGCTTGTGCCATGAAGAGGTTTTCTTATCTATCCTGGAAAACACAGAGATTTTTTACTGAACACGTTCGTCAAAATCGTGCCAAAGCTTTTGCGTATCAGGATTTTACAGATGTATTTAGAATACAAAGGCATGTCCTCCTACTTTTCGAGAAACATGAAAGCACTAAATTAACAGCCCCCAAATTGCTGGTTCTTCTGAAATCTCTAATTTAACTCCAGAGACAAACAGAGTAAGGTGTCCTAGTACAATATTAAGTGTGCATATATCAGAGAGAAAAGTCAGAAAATACACAAGAATGTTCTCATGGGAATATTAGCTTATTCACATTGGAAGTGAAAGAATGATATATTAAAATCAGGTAATCACTCCTAACTGGTGAAAAAACTGTCCTCACCTTCTAGATAAAAATAGCCAAAAGAACAATATAAACTCCATTCTAGGACATAATCAACGCCCATGCCCAATTAACAACTTTTATTGGCAAAAAACATGCTGTAATCTGTTTTCCTTGATATCCTTTGTTCGGCTCTATGACCGGTATGGAATTTGTTATGCGAGTGGCGGGTGGTGAGCTCTAAACTGCTTCTTTCCCAACCAACAGGCAGGAGAAAAGCAGGTGATGTTGGACACAACGACAAAAAGACCAGCACCTCCCGGAGATGAGCCAGTACTAAATTGAGGTAATCCATATCTTTCAAACATAACGAGTCCTTTAAAAGTTTGTATAAAAATTACATTGTAATAAAAATGTACTATTAAAAGTATAATAACATAAGCATAGGTTCTATATCCAGAGAACTAAAAGATACAGTAAAATCTGTAATTATAATTATTCATAGTTTGGGTTTTTTTAATCTCAAAATTATTCTGCACTGCACATCCTTATTGTTTTATTTTTAATGTTTTTAAAGATTTATTTATTTGAAAGAGAGAACGTGCATGAGCGGGAGGGAGGCACAGAAGGAGAGGGAGAGAATCTCAAGCAGACTTGCTGCTGGGCTGAGCCGGAGGCACTAAATCCCAAAGACCCTGAGATCATGACCTGAGCCAAAATCAAGAATCTGATGCTTAACCAGCAGAGGCACCCAGGTGCCCCTGCGCATGTACTTTTAAAGATTAAACAGTAAGGGTGCCTGGCTGGCTCAGTAGAGCATACAACTCTTGATCTCACAGTTGTTAGTTTGAGCCCCACACTGGGTCTACAGATTACTTAAAAATAAAAATCTCTAAAAATTAAACATTAAATACTGCCAGTACAATTATTTTTTTAGAGTAGGTGTTTTTCTGTTTTGTGTTTTTTGGTTTTTTTGGAGTAGGGCTTTTTTTTTTTTTTAAGATTTTATTTATTTATTTGAGAGCGAGAGCACAAGCACTGGAGGGGTAGAGGGAGAGGGAGAAGCAGGCTCCCCACTGAGTAGGGAGCCCAACACAGAACTCAATCCCAGGACTCTGGGATCATGACCTGAGCTGAAGGCAGACGCTTAACCAACTGAGCCACCCAGGTGCCTTAGAGTAGGTTTTTTTAACCTTGTGGACTGAATGTTTGTGCCCCCCATCCCTGCCGCCGCCCCCATCCCAAATTCGTATGTTGAAGCCTTAAAAACCAGTATGATGGTAACATTTGGAGGTGGGGCTTTGGGGAAGTAATTAGGTTCAGATGAAGTCATGAGGGTGGAGCCCCCATGATGGGATTAGTGTCCTTTTAAGACTAGAGAGAGGGGCGCCTGGGTAGCATAGCGGTTAAGCATCTGCCTTTGGCTCAGGGCGTGATCCCAGCGTTCTGGGTTCGAGCCCCACATCAGGCTCCTCCACTAAGAGCCTGCTTCTTCCTCTCCTACTCCCCCTGCTTGTGTTCCCTCTCGTGCTGGCTGTCTCTCTCTGTCAAATAAATAAATAAATAAAATCTTTAAAAAAAAAAAAAAAGACTAGAGAGAGACTAGGGCTTTCTCTTTCCATCATGGAGGGACCCAGTGAGAAGGCAGCTGTCTGCAAGCCAGGAGGAGGGCCCTCACCAGAACTCAACAATACTAGCCACTTGATGTCAGACTTCCAGGCTTCAGAACTATGAAAAATAAATTTCTGCTGTTTAAGCCATTCAGTCTGTAGTGATTTGTTATGGCAGCCCAAGCTGACTAACACAAGCCACAAATTCTAGTTTTCTCAATTTGAAGTGACACTTAGAAGACAGAAGAAATTAGAGTAATGTTAAATTGAGAAAAAGTAATTTTTTAAAAGGGGGGGGGGCAAGGGCAGAGGGAGATGGAGAGACAGAATCCCAAGTAGGCTCCATGCCCAGCACAGACCCCGACTTGGGGCTCAATCTCATGACCCTGAGATCATGACCTGAGCTGAAATCAAGGTTAGGACACTTAATTGACTGAGCCACGTAGGAACCCCTGAGAAAAAGTAATTTTAAAGTGACTGAATAAGAAACTGTGAAGCTGATGATGAACTTGTATGACTACTGAATAGCATCAGAAACAAGGTAGAAGTGTTCAAATAAAGATTTTTAACATTTTCATAATGTGTAAAAACAAGCATCAAAGGACAGCAACAAACTAGAAAAACAAATGGCCAAGTCTTGCTATATGAAACATAAATTATACAAATACCCACTTTCCAGTGGATAAATGCTTAAAACTAGATAAGGCAGTAATTAATTTTAATAAGAATATAATAAACAGGCAATAAATTATTTTGCACAGAAAAAGAGCACAGACCCCACAGTCATGAAAGATATTCAAAATCAAATAAAATAGCTTTAAGCTTTTTTTTTTTTTACAACTTTAAGCTATCGAAAGTATTAAACTAATAGAGCTAAGTATGCTTATTGCTTATGGTGACACAAAATGTTTTAGCCTTTTTGGAGAACAATCTGGCAATACGTAACAAGAGCTAGAAAACTACTGACGCCTTCTAGGTAAATACATTCTGGGTAATAAGCCATAAGTAAATAGCTCAAATAGACAAAGTAATTTATATAAAAATATCCAACACAGAAAAACTGAAATCACAGAAGCGTGCACAGAAGGAATGGTGAGACAAAGTGGTATATTACATGGCAGAATAACTATAGTTGCTATTCAAAGTGGGAGGTGAAATTCTGTAAGCAGAATAACAGAATAAGGTACACAGAAAACGTAGAACATAAACAGAGCATATGGAAATATCTGTATTTGGAAAACGTGGGGAATGCAGAGAGAAACCACGAATTCTGTTCTTTTCCTATGAAGTTAAAAATAAGAGTTCTGGTCTCAGCTGTCGTGTGGCTCTTCAACCTGTTATAAAACCACTCAGAGAGGAGATTGAGGGGGGTGTTAAGGATCGGAGGCTTCCCTCGATGCTTCTAAACTCTCCTCTGATACAACACATTTTTTTTTTTAAAGACTTTAATCTCTACACCCAAGGTGGGGCTCGAAATCACAACCCCGAGATCAAGAGGTGCGGCTCCACCGACTGAACCAGCCCGGTGCCCCACGAGACACTTCGGTTTTAATTACAGTAATATATAGACTGTCATCGTAAGGCAGAGATTATCTCCCCACAAACAACATTATCTTATAACCCCCACCTTACTAGCTTGTACCCACGGCTGTTGTTGCTACACAATGAGCAGCGAAAGGGCAGGGGACGCCCCCGATGCCCCCTTCGACCTGGCCCATCACCAGGCCTCCTGCCCCAGGCAGCCATGGGGCCCTGGTCGGCAGCAGGAAGCCTTCCAGGTTGAGAGCGAGATCCCACTGAGCCAGTACATCCTGACAGGAAAGTCTTTTAAACTTAGGTGGTGTCGATTCTGGGATTCTTCCCATACTCGGTTTTCTCAAACAAGACATCACGTGTGTTTGGGGCAGAGTCTCACCTGAGCCCAGTTATCGTGTACAACCAAAAAGGAAACTTTCGCAAGGGCACAAAAGTCAAATTTAAGGGTGTTCCGGATATGAGTGCATAAACCAGTGAGCTCTCATGAAGCTGTTAAGTGCGCACTTACTTTCCGCAGCACATGTGATGCTTATCAGGCATGGCCAAGCCCAGGACGAGGATGCAGTACTTCTGTGCCAAGTACTTCTGTGCCGCCTCTAACTTACTTACAACCAATTCCAGCTCTTTTTTCTCTACAAGGCCCCTGAAAAGAAAATGGTCCTTTGGGTTCATTTGGGCAAATGTCAATATTAATTAGCGGAAAGTCAGAAGTGTAAACTATTTTGAAAGAAATAGAAGTGAGTCAACACATCTCACTTATCCTTTCGTTTATTCGACTTGAGTTATGGCAGAGGGAGGGCCTCCAAGCCCTTTGATATTTATCATTGTAATCAGCATCTCAAGTTTACAGTGAATTTTCACTTTTTTATAGATTCTTCATAGTATGTATCCTTAATTTTACATATAGGCGGTCCTAATTTATCTAGAGCAGCTCAACTAACAAATTACCTACATTGGTTTCTGAGGCAGCTAGCAGCCCACTTCCCTGCCGTTTTGTTGAAAGAGCTATGCAGACGCTCTCCCTTCCGCGTCCCCTGGGTTCCCGATGTTACTGCTAAGTTTGAAGGCTCAATGTTCGACCTCCTCAATGCTTCCCTACTCTCAGTAGGAAAGCATGTGTGGACCACTCCTCTGGGAACTTTGGCACCAATTACAATAACCTTGCTTCCCTGTGAAAACACTACCCCAGTTCCCGTAGAACTGCAAATGAACTTTCCAGAAGAAAACCTGTTCGCAGGTTACAGCATGTTTGGAGCCTAATCTTAGAGTTTTTGCAGTACAACATCGTAGGAAACAATATTGCTAACAATACATTCCAATGATTGCTACTGAAAAATTGAGTATCATTGGCTTTTTATCTGCCTTTTAATTTTCAGAAAGATTTAAACCCCATGAAATGCACTCTAAACAACAGGGACAAATCACTGCCCCTTCTGATGTTTACCACTAGACTGACCACAGGAGGATACACTGTGGAGGAAGGGGTTTAAGGATAACAGAGATATTTCAAAGCACAAAATGTTATCACATGCGGTAAGAAGGCTTGTGAGTCACTGGAATGAAATGAGTTTCCGGAATAGATAAAGTGAGTTCCAACTTTAAATGCCCAAAATTCGTATAATCCAAACACCTGCACCCACCTGCACACCAATGCCCATCACTGTGCCACCTCCCTGTTTCCTTCAGCAGCCCCAGCCTTCTCTTACCCTTCACCCGTACTTTGCCACATCTGCCAGTAGCTAATATGCCTCTTTTGCTTTTGAAAACAAAACAACAATGAAAAAAATGCTTTGAAACTTTTAGGCCACTGGTTTGTAAGTTTAAATGTATCTAAAAATCACCTGGGATACTCGCTCAGTGCAGATTCCTAATGCCATCCCCTCTCCAGGATCCTGATTCAGTAGGTCTGGGTAGAGCCTGGCATTTAAAACAAGTATACTCCTTTGGGAAAAACTTGATAATAATTTCAAGTGCCATACAATTGACCATGAACTTGGGTACAATAACCTCTCCTGGAAATTTGTCCTTCTTAAAAAAAAGTATCCAAAATTAAGGGGAAAATCTAATGCATGAAGATATTCAATAATATTCCACTTATTCAATTGAATATTCAATTTATTCAATTCAATTTATTCAATTCAATAATATTCAATTAACTATTTGTCTATCAGGAAAACTGGCAACTCCCAAAAATATATAAAATGGAGGGGAAAAAGGAGTAGTAATACAGCCAAGTACTGTTTAAGGACTTGACATTTATTAACTTAACATATGAGTCCCTACAGGATTTATTCCAGCACCAAGTCCATACCCTTGACCAATATACATACTATACTGCCTCTTAATTGGTAAGTCAGTCAATAACACACATTAGCTTGATAGACAGTCATGCCACCATTAAAAATTATCATTATGAAGATATAATAACTTGAAAAGTACTTACGATGTTTTTAAAACTGCGTTAATTTTGCCTTTGTACAGAAGCTACAAATCTGAATTACAAATGGATAAACTCTGTATAACAGAGAGCTCAGCTGACTGGGAGGGGCTGGTGGACACACTGCACAGAGGCCGAAGCACAGGCTGGAGAGTTCAAGAGATCTGGGCTCCCATCTCAGCTCCACCACTAACCAGGCAAGTCTCCAGCCAGCTCCTCAACCTTTCTGAGCCTTAGCTTCTTCATCTGTAAAATGGGGAGAAGGCTCTTTCTTCTGGAATTGGGGTTTTTAATCATCTAAAACCACCAACGTGTACCTATGTACCCCTTTTAGCTCTTCTCTCACGGGTTGTAGGCTTTCCTCCCAAGGGGCAACCTCTGGGTTAAGATAATATGCATTATCTCATCTAATCTGGACAATAACTCTGTAAAGTAGATACTACTATTATCCCTGTTCTACCTCACTAGTCTGACTGAAATCAATTATTTTCTTAAAGTTATTTAAGTCCAGATATCTCAATACAATCTGTATTTATTTCTATTATACATAAACTGACTACTGGAAGCCTGAAAGTGAAAAGTTAGTCTAATTATTTTGGAATCACACCATAGAACCAATCATTTTAAGGCTTGGATTTTTCTCTGTCATTCCATAACTGATTCCTTCTAAGAAAGTCTACCTTATACCACGGTGCTCTAGTAAGTTTTAGTGTATTTCAAAAACAACTAAGAAACCTTTTTCTCTGTTACCTATTCCTATAAATTTAGAAATGAAATGTATGTCTCTGCTAGACTAGCAGTAACCCTCAGAATTAGAAAACACCACATAAAATATAAGCTCTGGAGCTGCCGAAGTCTAGTAAGTTCTTTTGGGGGATGATAAGGCTCCTCGAACCTTCTGAGCCTCCAGCTGGCTGAGCCCTTTTGCCTGCCACCACAGAAGCACTTCATGATCTCTGGCTGCTCTGCTGTGAATGCAGCCCTGAAATAACATGGAGGTGGTATATTATGATGGCTTCACTGGAGCAGCAGTGTTTGAATTATTTATCTGGTTCTTTACAAAACTGCTGTCCAGATACATTTATCTATCCATAAAATGTTTTTCAAACTGCATGGTTGTACACAAGGATTTTGCATCTTAAAAACATTCCACAGCAACAAACTGATGACTCTAACAGCATTTCTAACAGCTCAATCATTGGGTTGGTTCCACACATACTGGGGAGGGCAGCCTGGGCACTTGGAAAGTTCCATGGCTTGCAAAAGGTCACCAAGCCTGAGAGGCATTGTCCTGCTCCGGACTCCGAGTTCCCAGATTCTTGCCCTGTACAGCTCTGAGCCACCTCTGCCTAAAGCAGTTAAATGTATTTCTTAGGCTTCCTATGTAGCCTAAGAAATCTTGTTTGCTTCTGTGATTTGGAATATCATTTTGGTCTAGATATCTATTAATTTTTTTAATTCTTAGCTTTTTTCACTCGATGCTTACAAAAGCCCTAGCAAGACTCTCATAAGCATAAAAAGCATAGAACCAATATCTCTATCTGCACTGTCCAATATGGTAGCCATGAAGCCACATGTGGCTATTGAGCACTAACTGTGGTTAGTCTGAATTGAGGTATATTGTAAGTATAATACGGATACCAGATTTCAAAGACTACTACAAAAAAAAGTAAAGTGTGTCATCAATAACCTTCTAATATTGACTACATGTTACAATGACATTTTTGAGTCATTGCATTAAATAAAATACATTGTTAAAATTAATTTCACCTTTATCTTCTACGTTTTTAAAAATATAGCTACTGAAAAATGTTAAGTTACATATGTGGCTCTCATTACATTTCTACTGGGCAGTGCTGGTGTATATTCTCTGGAATATTTTGTTGCTAGAAAAACCATGTGAATTATTCAGTGAGCTTTAAAATCTGATGAACTACTCCCATGTAAAATGTTTTTGTATACTTCAAATTTTTAAAAATTTCCATCATCTCTTTACCCTAGTTTTAACATTGGCAATAATAAAACTTTAAAGTGCACTACAAAATCCTACTTACACCATATAACTTTCGGGTTTCTTTTCCAGTGAGTTTTTTTCCAAGTAATGAGATAAATAGTACAACAAGGCCATGAGGAAATTGTCAAGATTTTTATTCCTATGGGGAGAATAAACAAAAGAAAGAAAGAAAGAAAGAAAGAAAGAAAGAAAGAAAGAAAGAAAGAAAGAGAAAGAAAGAAAGAAATGAATGCTAACATATTTTTTCTTCAAATTTTTATTTAAATTCTAGTTAGTTAACATGTAGTATAAACATAGTTCAAACATAAAACTTTTCCTAAGAATACATGGGCACACGACATAAGAATAAGTAGAAATACATGCTATCATGCCTGTCACACAACTAATTTACCATTTAAAATTCTATCCTCTATACTACTGAAGATGTAAGAAATCTGATTTTTGTGACCAAACCTTTTACGGGATCACACACTAAATACAGTTTTGCTTATCAATTAGTTTTAATTTTTAAGAAGTTTTCATTATATAAATAATATTTTCCACTGTTTAAAAAATGTACACAAATATGTCAAGTAAAAAGTCCTCTCACTCCTTTGCTACCGTCCTACTCCCAAGTAGCAACCACTGCTAAGAGTGGAATGAATTGTTCCTAAACTTTTCAAAGCATAGACAATTACATTTAAGGTCCTCCCCAACCAACGCACATACATACGCATGAATATATGCCTTAAATTTTTCTTTGGTAACAAAGAAGATAACGCTCTATAAACGCAAGTCTTTGCAACTTGCTTTTGTCACTTAACTGGTTAGCATGGACCTCTTTCCATGATACTATGTATTGACTTTCCTCATTCTTTGAAAAGCCGGATAAAGTATTCTATATCTCATAATCATAATTTATTTAACTAGTGCTCTATTGATGGATAGGTAGAACTTTTAAAAATATCATTGACATTGCTGCAGTGATTATCCTTATGGCCACGTCTCTGAGTGAGTTTGTAGGAGTGAACTTGCTAGGGCATGGTGTGTAGCATATTAAAGTTTCACAGTTTTGCTCTAGGAGGTTGCACTGATTCACAATCCATCTCATTTGTTTTAAAACCAGAAGCCTTTGTCTTCTTTCTAAATATTCTCACGAGATTTTTGCTGCTTCCTTTCTAGCAATGCAAATTCTCACTGGCATTCTTTCTTCAACTATATATACCTCGACAAGCGGATGAAGATGAGCATTGCAGATTTTTTTCCCGACGTTAGTAACTGCCTGTGCCAGGCTGGGTTCTCCCAGAAACAGACTGTGATGCGAGAGTTAGTAGTTTACTTAGGAAGTGCTCACAGGAAACATCAGTAGCGGGGTAGGAAAGCGAGACAGGAAAGGGAAGGAAGCCCACACAGCGGGTGTTAACAAGTTTACTATCCCTGTGGACAAACGCAGTTCAGTCCTGTGGGGGGCTCTGGGAGCCAGTGCAGAAAACTTCTGAGTTACCTTAACAGAAGGAAGTTGGGATATTTTTGTACAGCTCTCCGTCTAGCATAACTCTGACTGCAGGCTGCTTGTGGGACACTGGCTCGCCAGTGCCCCCAGTCTGCCCTGTAGTCAGGCTGTGCGTGCTCCTGCTGTAGAATATAGCTTCGGGAGAATGCTGAGGGAATGTGGGAGGGCTGCCAACCGTTGGGTACCCAGTTCTCATTGAGCACTGACAAGTGCGGCGCCGTGAGAAGCACCTTCCACCCAGCCAGACAGAGACACAATTACTTCCGATTTTGTACCTGAGGAAACAGGCTTAGAAAGGTCAAGAAGCTCACCCAGAGTCATATACCTAGTACTTGCTGAGGCTCCAAACATGGAGAAAACTGATCTTCAGTAAAAGAGAATACCCTCTAACCATTATATAAATATAATGTCTTTATGGGACTTTGACAACGTGCTCTCCATACTCCTTGCCCTGGGCCTTTCTTTTGGGCTCCTGTGACTTCTGGCTTCCTGTCTTTGGTCTCAGTCTTGGAGACTGAGTCCCAAGGGGATGGCTTGCATAAAGTCAGTCCCATGTCCCTTCTCCAAAAACCAGATTTGTGGTCATTTATCAGTTGGACTTCCTTCCAATTGAGGATAAGAGATCTAAAACGTCTCATGAGCATCACGTACCTCACAAACGTTGTGAAAGAACAGACCCGCTGCATCTCAGTATCTTGTAGCAGAAACAAAGCAACAACTGAAAGGAGACAAGATGGACAATTCAGAGAGGGCCAAAGGGCTGTCTCAGAGATTCACTCCAGACAGGACACGTGAAGATGACCAAAGACTTACTCACACTTAACATCATGCAGTGTCACATTGCCCTGCTGGCCTCGTTTCTCTAAGGCTTTAGGTGACTTATCGTCTCTTGAAGCAAACTTTTTATCTGTCAACCTGTTTTGGAATAGAACAGTCTCTAGTTGTGGTTTGAAAGGTTTCAGTTGTATTTCATTGATCCTGAGGTACGTGAGGCTTTTACTATAAACTAAGGAGAGCCTGAGTGTCAAAACCCAAAGTGGGTTTTGTTTAATGGAGGAGAATTCTGGAATGAATTTTATTAAACATTATATTGACCAGGCTAGGAGTAGAAGAAATGCACACTGCCTGATATAAAATATAAATACCAATTCCACCCAAAATAGATCATTTAAATCACCTATTAATCATCTATTTAGACAATCTATTTATGGTGTAGCTACCATTTTCACATTTTAAGAAAAGTATAAAACACTGAAAACTTGCTATGAGCCAAATTATCACAGGGATACATCTACAGGACTACTGTATTGCCTCCCATGATGGAGAAACAGGGCATGTTCCTCCCTTAAGGGGCACCTGCATCATCAACCTCAGATAACAGGAATGATATTTTCCTAGAATTTGTGACAACCTGAGCCATTCTGCTGAGAGACGCTCTCAGCAGCGCTGCCACAGTTGGAGGCGAAGGTACCTGTCTGAAGCGGGACCGTCAGTTTCAGCAAAGTGTATCGCTTTGCCTTTCTTTCCTTTGTCCTTGAGCTCTACTGCAGGTGTAAAACTGTAATAGAAAGGAGAAAATGAGGAGCCTGACCCTACCCCGGCAGAAGACCGATCCTATCAGGACAGTGGCCCATGCAAGCTTAGGACTCGCAGGTGTTACAAGTGGCGCCCGAGGAGCATCTAAGGCACTGCGGTACTCGAGTCACATATTTACATGTGCAACAACCATCTAGAAAGAGATGAACGTTTCGGACGCTACGTACGTTCAGCCTCTACATAGCAGCAGCCTCCAGAACACGACTGCACACAACACAGTTCCGTCCGAAAATGCTGTAGCAGCTTCACAAGACACAGAAAGCCCATGAGAAGTCTGGAGACAGGTTTCCATTTACTGAGCACTTGTTACGCACCAAGTGCTTTTAGGCACAATCTTATTCAATCACAGCGACTCTATGAGGAAAATATTACTCGTATGGCCGTTTTTACACTTGAGAAAACCGAAGCTTAGAGAGAGCAAAGTAACGTGACCAAGACCACGGAGCACGTGTCGGAGCCAGGACCGGGTCCGGAATCCCACACCGCAGAGCCAGGCCCGTACCCACCAGGCAGCCCTGCCTCCTGAGTGGCCACCTCAGTTGTCACTGCTCAGGACTCTCTACGGGCCGTGACTGTCTCATGGAAGGTTTCAGGACCCTTTATTGAACTCAGGGTTTCTTAAATTCTAAGGTCATGCGACCATTTCCTAAGCAGCAGTAGGGCTAAGAAGGGACCACGACTGAGCCACACACACACAGACACTGGGGCCGTACTCTGTGTACACACTGCCCTGACAGGAAAAGAAAACGGTGTCCATTCGAGTCCATGCACAGCCTCTCGGGAATATCAGCAAATGCTTAATAGAAAAACCGAGAAAAACATTTTGAAGCCCAGCAGAATGTGGTTCCTGCCTTTACAGAGAGTATGCTTTCTGGGAGAATTGGGGTGTCTACCAAATACGTGGGTCTGGAAGCCCACTGTGGATTATGTTTTCATTCTTCTGTCTGAAACAATGCCACAGTGATAACGCGACCCAGAAGCTTAATCTCTGCCCACAGTTTCATGTGTCTCTGCAAAGCTTAAGTGCAGGCATAGTAATAGAAGCACCACCACCCCTGGCCTTACTCATTCTCTAAAGATGGGTATCAGGGGCGCCTGGGTGGCTCAGTTGTTAAGCCTCTGCCTTCGGCTCAGAGCGTGATCCCAGGGTCCTGGGATCGAGCCCCACATCGGGCTCCCTGCTCCGCTGGGAATCTGCTTCTTCCTCTCCCACTCCCCCTGCTTGTGTTCTCTCTCTCGCTGGCTGTCTCTCTCTGCCAAATAAATAAATAAAATCTTTAAAAAAAATTAAAAATAAAGATGGGTATCAATCGCGTATACTCTCTTCACCTCCTTGCCAACACAACAGTTTTGTGTATTTTAACGGGTTTGGGTTTTTTTTTTTTGGACACACAGTTTTGAAACAACTTTCTTTGAAAATTTTTTGGGATTGAGGTTACCCACAAAGTAATCATTTTAGAGAAATACTTCCCCATGGGAATAAAGTTAATCAGTTTGGTTCTTTCTTCCTCCAGGAGTTTTTGCCAACCTCCCAGCAGTATTCAGGTTGTAGAATAAGTTAGCCCCTAGAAGCATGTACCTCATGTCACCGCAAGGGAATAATCCTTTGCATTTTTCTACTTTTTTTTTTTAAGGTCATTGGCACCACGTTAGTCAGTGGATGATTTCTAAGCTTTTCATTCTTTCTGAATGAATAAGCTCCTCTTATCACTGGTTTCCAATGATTGTGTATTTAGTGGGGAGGGTATGCTGAAATGCTGCGGGGTGGGTGGGGAAAAAAAAGAAATGGAAGAATACCAAATGTTGATGGTGGCTACCGCCAAAGAGAGCCTGGGGATCAGATGGGGCAGAGAGGTGAAATGGTGATGAAGAGGTCTATCTTCCAATCTGTATACTTCCATTTTATTTGAGGTTTTTTTTAATAACAAGAATATACTGATTTATTTCCTGCAACACTAAGAAAAAGTTGATAGAGACACATAGAAAGAAAACACTATATGGTTGATATGTTATATTGACAGACCATTTGGATTGCCTTTAAAAAAATAATCAAATATCCCAAATATCCAGACTTTTTTTTAAGTAGGCTCCATGCCCAGCATGGAGCCCAACGCAGGGCTCAAACTCACGACCCTGAGACCAAGACCCGAGCTGAGATCCAGAGTCAGATGCTTAAACAACTGAGCCACCCAGGCGTCCCCCCCGCTCCGACATTTCCTAATGTCTCTCTGAAGCCATTTCTCCTTGCTAGATGCTTTGTGCAGATTCCTTCATATAACCATCCATCTAAACAAGAACACAGAGCTGTTTTCACGTTTCTCCTTGGCTCATCCCACTGTTCTGGCCACTTATAAGCCACTGGCTGTTAACTTTCCTACACCAGGCTAAGGAAGTCACAGGTCACCAGCTCGCCCAGGCTTTCTCTTCTCTAGAAGACAAGAGAAGATAGATACACCCAATCTCAGTTACTGTCAAATGAAATTGCTATCTCCTACTCTTTTCTCAGTCCTATCCCTATAACTCAAAGTCTCTTGCCCAATTTGCCTGAGACGATGTGAGATGAGCGAGCCTTAAAATAAGACACAAGTGCCTGTCCTTAGCCAGTAGCCTGACATTTACTGCTAAGCTTCTGGTCCTTATTCTCTGACCTTCAGACATGCCTTCTCTACTTCACACTTGGCTGAGTGGCTTCTCCCCTGAGTCACGTCATTCCCCAGCTCGCCTGGTGAGAAGGATTTCTCCCTGCAAGTGCCCTGCCGTAGCCCTACAGGCAGACCACGCTCACAGTGCATCTGAAATCACCAGACAGTGCCACTAGTAATAACTGAAAACCGTCCTTCAAATCCCTCCAATTGGCTCCCAAGCCGTACTCGGAGCAAGTTCTGTGCCCTCCTGTGGCCTCACCATTGCCCCCTCCATCTGGCAATCCATTTAGAATCTGGGCCTTTCTCAGACCACATGTTGTTATATTCCCAGTATTACAACATAATTATGTCATTTCCTTTTGCCCTGAAATAAAAGAGGAAAAGAATCGTATTTTCCCCTAGAACCCATCTCTAAAATGCAGAGGGCTGGAACACTCTTGGCTCCCACACAAGTTGGAGCTCCTCAGTGGTTACTAGAGTCTTCTCTCAGGCCATGAGGAAAGACAAGAGGAGTTCAGGACTTCTGGAGGGATAGTTTCCTCAACTGTATGTCCTCAGGGGAGTCAAGGACCTTGGCAAAGACTCAGGCAGGCTGCTGGTTCTCTCCCAGCTGTGAGGAGGGGCTCTTGAAACAAGAAAGGGTAGGACAGCTGATACTGTGTCAGAGGGAAGCCTGCCTCACGGGCCCGTGAAGAAAGGTATTCTCTCTTTAACAAATAAGAAATGGGCATGCATGCTGATGAATTATGCAACACTCACTGACTCCTCACAAAGCATTATTATTCCATTTTATAGACGAGGGAACTGATCATCAGCGAGGGTAAGTAACTTGACAAATATAACCACCTAGTCAGTGACAGACCTAGGATTTGAACCCAGGTCTTCCTCCAAACCACCCTTCAAAGTCTCTTCCTTAGCTGCCTATTGAGAAATAATGAGCATCCTTTCCCTGCCCATTAGTGTGTGTCCACTTCCTGTGTGAGGTTATAGGTACCTTGTATTCTGATACAGTTATCCCTCTCAGGGTATGATCTGCAAGTGTAAGGCAGGATCCACCTGTGACACAGGGAGCTAGGTCTTCTCTGAAAGGTAAGATTTCCAATGTCACTCATTCAGGAAAGATGCCAAGACCTGCAAGGTTGGGAAGGGATCATCTTCTCTGAACTCGAGAACACCTAGAAGTCTGCGAACTCCCATTTGCTAATGGGTGTAAAAGGTGGCCTACCCCGAGTGAAAGAAGACTAAAACCCCAGAAGGGATTCCCAGGGTCTGAAATTGATGGGTTAAGAACCGAATGCCCCCGAGATCAAGCTGTTACTTTGCAAAAGCAAATTATTTGGATTCATAACACTTCAAATTTTCTTCCTCCACTGCTGGCTGTTCTTTCTTTAGTCTCCTCCTAAAACTCCTTTTCCTGGGGCGCCTGGGTGGCACAGCGGTTAAAGCGTCTGCCTTCGGCTCAGGGCGTGATCCCGGCGTTCCGGGATTGAGCCCCACATCAGGCTCCTCCGCTATGAGCCTGCTTCTTCCTCTCCCACTCCCCCTGCTTGTGTTCCCTCTCTCGCTGGCTGTCTCTGTCTCTGTCGAATAAACAAATAAAATCTTTAAAAAAAATAAAAAAAATAAAAAAATAAAACTCCTTTTCCTGGACATGTTCCCTAAATGAGAGACTTTCTCAGGGTTCCATCTGGTTCCTCTTCTCACTTCCTATGAGTAATTTCATCTACTCCACTAACATCGATAACTGACAACTTTATAGTGAAGGTTCAGCTCTTTCTGCAGACTTATAAAATATGTCTGCCCACTGGACACCTTCGCTTGGGCATCCTGGGCATCCTACAGGCACCTCAAACTCAGTATGTCCAACACTGAACTCATTCCCCTTTAGCCTGTAGCCCCCACTACTCCCCCATCTCAGCAAATGGGCACCAGCACCCACCAGGTGGCCAAGCCGCAACATGATGTCATCCTTGATTTCTCCATCACCTGTGGCCCTTGCAGCCCACTAACCACTTAATCCTTAAATACATCTCGAATTTATCTATTTCCCTCTCTTCCCATTGACACCTTCTTAATTTTAGCCATCATCTGTCAACAGAATGTCTGCAACTGCTTCTTAACTGATCTCCTGCCTCGGGCTTGTTTCCCTCCAAACTAGTTTCCATTATGTAGCCAGAGTCATTTTTCTAAGATGTAGTTCCAATCCCAGTTTACTTCTCTGTTTAAAACCTTTCAGTAGTGGGGTGCCTGCGTGGCTCACTCAGTTAAGCATCTGACTCTTGATTTGGGCTCAGGTCATGATCTCAGGGTCCTGGGATCGAGCCCTGCGTCAGGCTCCATGCTCAGTGGGGAGTTTGCTTAAGATTCTTCCTCTCCTTCTGCCCCTCCCCCAGCTCACACTCACTCACTCTCAAGTAAATCTTTGAAAAAATTTTTTTTAATTTTTAAAAAATTAATTTTAATTTTTAAAAAATTTTTTAAAAATTTTAAAGGTTTTATTTATTTGACAGAGAGGTAGCAAGAGAGGGAACACAAGCAAGGGGAATGGGAGAGGGAGAAGCAGGCCTCCTGCTGAGCAGGGAGCCCATGCGGGGCTCAATCCTAGGAACCCACCATGACCCGAGCCAAAGCCAGACACTCAACGACTGAGCCACCCAGGAGCCCCCTAAAAATTTTTTTAATTAAAAACAACAACAACAAAAGAAAACCCTTTCAGTGGCTCCCCTGTGCCTTCTGAATGAAGTTCAGATTCCTCAGCATAGCATGCAAGACCTTCCATGATCTTACCCTGGTTTAAATCTTCTCCTCACACCTGCCTAGAAGCCTATATCCAGCCTCCTGAGCTACCTGCAGTCTCAAATATGTCCTGGGCCCTCTCAGGACTGGGCCTTTGCACATGCTAGGCCTTCTGCTAGAATGCACTCTCTTCCTCCCCAATCAAATCTCCCATTGCCTTGCCAACCCCTACTCCTCTTCAGGTCTTGGCTTGGATATCACCTCCCCTGGGAAGCCTTCCCTGTCCGCCCCTCCCTTGGGTTTCAGAAAATGGCCCCATTTGGGGACTGGGTCAAGGTACTTGGCTGAATGCAGTTTTCCTCAGCCCTGGCCCTAGCCCAGTGGTGGCAGTGGTGATAGTTACTAATGAATGGGCCTTAAGGAGAGCAGCAATCTCAGAGGGAAGAGTTAGGGTCATAGCACTGCTACCAACAGATTCTCCTTCCAACAGGAGCCTGGAAGAGTCTGGTTTATTTTCAGTACAAAGGGCAGCATAGATACCCACCCTGCCCCCACCGCTTCAAACTGCCATAGTCCTCCTGTCTATGTCACCTCCCTTCCACCATACTCAGTGGGAAGGTGCTCCTATCTTTTCTGTGCTCTTGACCCCATTCCCCACTCCTTCTCTTCTGTTCCATCTCTTTTTTTTCCCAAAACAAATTTGAGATTTTCCTACCTTGAAAACAAAACCAACAAAAATCTCCTTCCCTTAGGACTGGATCCCCAAAAGGCTACTATCTCTTTTTTTCCTTCTTCACAGATAAAGTCACCGACAACAGTACTCTATTTTTGTTAGGTTCTTGAATTTATCTCAGATGTTCTCTTCAAACTACTGTTATCTGATTTCCACCTTACTGGCCTCCTGAAACTGTTTTTCACCTAGAACCCCCGGACCTCAGCAATCCTAACTTGTTAAATCCAAAGGCCTGTTTTTAGTATTTGCCTTACTTCGAACTCTCTTTAGCTTCTGACATTGCTGACACTCCCCACTCCATCCTTTTGCTTTCAAAGGCCTATGCGTCTCAGGCTTTTTTCTCTGACCCTTCTAATTCTTCTTCTTCTTTGGCTAGCTCCTCTTTCTTTGCCTGTCCACTACCTACAAAAACTTTAAGACATATAGACTTGATTAAGAGACATATCAAACCAATTACAATGTATGGAAGTTACTTGGATCCTGATTGGAATAAACTTATAACACACTGGACAATAGCAGATACCTGAATATAAATTGAATATATGATGACGTAAAGAAATTACCATTTATATTTGTGAGGGCGTAAATAGTAAGGTTTTCTTTTCTAAGAGAGTGCTTTTTTTTTGACATACATACTGAGATATTTATAGATGAAATGATATGATGTCTGGGATTTGCTTAAAAATAATCAGGGGTGGAGTAGATGGGCTGTGGATGAAGTTGATCTTAATTTGGTGACTGTGGATGCTATGTCATGGGAATGCCGGAGTTCATTATATCATTCTCTTACTTTTGTATATGCTTGAAATCTTCCAGTATAAAAAGTTTAAGATGTTTACAATTAGTTTAAAAACTTTAATAATGCTATATGAGAAAAACTAGCAAAAAATCAGACCTGCAAGGATTTTAGATACTGGAATTATCAGTCACAGGATATAAAACAAATGTAACCAGTATGTTGAAGACAAACAAATAAAAATCAGGTGGTAATCCCTAACACTGGTGCACTGGTACTCTTTGGGGGTAGAACAATGGTGGAATCTTCACTTTCAACTTTGTACATTATGTACTTGTTTTCAATACATATGTACAACTTTGCAATAAGAAAAAAGACGGAAATGCAGAATGTAGTAAGTTAAATGCCCATGTTTGTGTACATACGGATAGAAGAAGATTTAGAAGGCTATATAATAAGATTTTAATATATTAACAGTTACTTTGCTGGGTGAGACTGCAAAGTTCTTTTTTGTTTTTGCTTACTGGCATTATCTGTTTAAATAATATGACTTTTAAGTTTTTTTTCATAATTTTTAAAAGTACATATTCCTTAGGGTTCTGGCCTCCATCAGGCCTCTCTCGTGAGGGCCAAACTCCTTACCTACTGACCTGGGAGTCTCACAGGCAGGTACCTCAAATTGTGCACATCTAGAAAAGTCAACTTGTTACCTCTTACCCCCTCCACAAACTTACTGGCTCTCCCTCACTCCTTATGTCAAGAGGCAATATCATCCTGCACATAGTTACTGGGACATTCCTGCTTCCTCCTCCCCTCGTCTCACAGCCAGGGTCACCAACTCCTCCCTCCTTCAGCGGGGCCAGGTTTACCTCCCAGAACCCCTACAATGGGTCTTTGACTCTGTTCTCCTGCCAGTCTTTATCAAGGTCCTAGTCCCTTGGATTGCTACCTAATTGTCTGTCTCCCTAGTTTGTTTGTTTTTTTTAGATTTTTTTAAAAATTTATTTATTTGAGAGAGAGAGAGTACGGACAGAGGGAGAGGAAGAGGGAGAAGTGGACTCCTTGCTGAGCAGGGCGCCCAATCCTCCCAGGACCCTGAGATCATGACCTGAGCCGAAGGCAGCCACTTAACCGACTGAGCCACCCAGTCGCCACTTTCTCCCTAGTTCTAATCTTGCCTCTCCACGCTACTGTGGGAGGGGCTTTCTAGAGCATAGGTGCAATCCTATCATGTATGCTCAGTCAAGGTGTATGGAGTGTACTAAACAGAACTAGGTATGATGCAATGACTAAACAGGCCTTCCCTCTGCCTCCGCTGCTCCCACCCCTCCTACTGTCTCCTCTCAACCTCCCCTGCCTCTGCCCCAGGATTTGGGGTGACATAAGTCTCTGAAACACAGTTTCTGGAAAAAAAAAAAAAAAAAAAAAGAGAGTATGTTCCGGCTCATGAGTCCTCTCACATTTTAATTTGTGATGGGATATGCTTTAGACTCTAAAAGGGAATCAGTACCTGCATTTCCATCAAATCCAAACACGAACTCTGGCCTACAACATACAAAGGTCTGTTTTCCTCTTTTCTTAGTCCTGTCCTTAGCAGCTGGACTCCCAAGGTAATCCCGCTACTCTGAGATTTGCCATGCTGAGTTGCTTAAACACAGAGAGCTCCACCACAAAAGGGCTGTCACCCACCTACTCTTCATGGCACTCTTTTCCCTCTCTCCCCTAACTGCTCCCATTTTGCGTACTCCACAGTCTGGAGTTTGTGTGTTGTTTTGTGTTGGTTTGGTTTTTTTGCTTTTTAAAAATGTGGTATAATTTAACATGTAGTAAAGTACATAAATCTCAAGTGGACAGCTTGATGAATTTTTTACTATGTACATACCCATGTAACCGCCACCCAGATCAATATATAGTCCATTTCCAGCACCTCAGAAGGTTCTCTTACACCTTCCCCCACCCCCTGCCAGTTGATAATGTCCCAAAGGTAACCGCTATTCTGACCTCTATCATCACAGTTCTTTTTTGCCTGTTATTTTAAGCTTTTATAT
Source organism: Ursus americanus (assembly GCF_024610735.1). Classification (NCBI taxonomy): domain Eukaryota; kingdom Metazoa; phylum Chordata; class Mammalia; order Carnivora; family Ursidae; genus Ursus; species Ursus americanus. The sequence goes on along the minus strand of NC_142152.1, from coordinate 11,266,948 downwards.
AAATGGAATTATAGATTACATTTTTGTGTCTGGCCTTTCAACATTATGTCATATAATCTACCTTTTAAATCATACCATCACACACATATTCTCCAAAATTACTGGAAATCAATCAAGCCATTTTTAAAGAATAGTTTGGTAATAAACCAAAAGAAACTAGTTTATGAATATGAATATTTTATAAGTAAGAAAGTCAGCATGAAATTGATAATCTGTGAATTTATTAGTAGGCTCATACAGAAAACAGTGACACTTGGGGTGAGTTACCATTAAATTAGCACTGAAAATTAGTTTGAAAAATACTGCAAATTAATTTCATTTACAAAGGTCAGTAAGTAAAAAATATGGTCCAACTTTCATCATAAGAAGAGAGGATTGAGGGGCACCTAGGTAGCTCAGTTGGTGAGCATCTGACTCTTAATCTCGGTTCAGGTCATGATCTGAGGGTTGTGAAATCCAGCCCGGCAAGGGCTCTGTGCTGGACATGGAGCCTGCTTGAGATTCTCTCTCTCCCTCTCCCCCGTACCATGCATACCCGCTTTCTCTCTCTCACAAAAAAAAAAAAAAAAAAGAGAGAGAGAGAGAGAGAGAGAGACTGAGGATTGAGATGGCCTTCAAATATACATGAAAATTGAGAAATAAAAACGTTGACCCTTAAAATTTATATCTACATTTTCTGGTATTTTAACATGTATTTAACTTGTACTTTGACTCCTGTGATTATCTTGGCTGTCTAATCCCAAAGCTCTATCTTTCTCACTGTCATCTCACACTCACTGAGTGTGCTATTTCAGGAGCTACAGAACAGAATTTTCTATGACAAAACTGCAAACAAAAAACTGAAATCAATCACCACTTTGGAAATGACAAACTACTCAGAAATACTGAAACAAAAATTCTATGAAATACAAACTTTTGATTTGGACTCTAAAATAATGCTTAGCTTTTAAACTGTTTGATATTAAATACCATTATATTTATAATGTAACTATAAAGTACATCTGCTTAGCCTCTCCTGATCTCCAGCCCCATCTATCCAACAGCCTAAGAGACCATTTGTGAACATGTCACAGTAACCTCAAACATATCACCCTACTTTTGTCTGTTATTCTGTATACAGGTGAAGGGCAATCCCAGCCACCCAATCACCCGAGCCAGGCACTGGGAATCAGCTTGAGCACCTTCTTCTCCCTCTCCTGTCACATCTTACCAATTCTATCCAACATCCTGTCAGTTCCACCTCTGAAGAATTTCTTAGTCCTGCACCCTTCTCTCTCTATTCCTCCTAATACAAGACTTCGTGCTGACTCATGGTTTTGTACCTGTGCAACTATCTGTAATCGTCCCACACCTAGCTTTGTAACTGGTCCCCTGCCTCTGGCCTTCCTCTACTCGAATCTAGCTGGTTTACTGAAATATTCAAGAAACATCTGGTGAGGGTACACTCTGTGAAGTTCTGCAGAGAGCTCCTAGGGACACAAAGATGAGTACGACAGTTTTGCCACTGAGGGGCTTACGGTCTAAAGGAGGCAGACAGTGTATATGGTGGGAAGGGCTTTTGCAACAGACAAACCCTGGTTCAAAATGTCAGTTTTGCTACTTACTGGCTGTATGACTCTGGGTCAATTGCTTAATCTCCCTGAGCCTTGTTTCTTCATCTATAAAGTGGAGATATTAATGCTCACTTTCCATGGCTGTTTAAGAATCAGAAAACACTCAAATGTCTGGCACATAATAGGTACACAGCAGATAGTGGCTAGTATTGTTTGTTTCGTTATGCACTTTTTTTTTTTTAAGATTTTATTTATTTATTTGAGAGAGAAAGACAGAGAGAGATAGCAACAGAGAGCACAAGCGGGGAGTAGAAGAAGCAGGCTGAGGAGCAGGGAGCCTGATGCAGGGCTCGATCCCAGGACTTTGGGATCATGACCTGAGCCAACGGCAGATGCTCAACTGACTGAGCCACTCAGGCGCCCCAAGTTATGCACTTGTTAATAGAATCAGTATTTTCTCAATGGAGATTAAAACCAGTTTTTTCTAATTTAATGATTTTACCTTGGAGAATTGATTGTCTACTGTGCAGCAAGTATAATACAGTCTCATTAATGTAAAACTGTATTTCTGTAACTAAAAGAGCCAATTTTATAAAGTAGTTAAGAATACGGATTCTGGGGGCGCTTGGGTGGCTCAGCCTGCTAAGCATCTGCCTTCTGCTCAGGTCATGACCCCAGGGTCCTGGGATCGAGCCCCATGTACAACTCCCTGCTCAGCACAGAGTCTGCTTCTCCCTCTCCCTCTGCCCCTCCCCACTGCTCGTGCTCTCTCAAATAAATAGTCTTAAAAAAAAAAAAGATTATGGACTCTGAGCCAAACAGACCTAGATTTCAATCATCTTAGTCACCTGTGAGCTGTGTGATTTGGCTAAGTCACTTAATTTTCTTTAAATTGCTTAACCCTTTGAGTTCAGTTTCTTCATCTGTAAAAGTGGATGAACACACAGCTTTTTCAAAGGGTTGGCAAACTGATTAGCACAGGGTCTGGTACATAGGAAGCGGCTGATAAATGGTATCAGAAAGTGGTATCAGGAAGGCTGCTCACCAAAATGGTTTTCTCTAGATGGTGGGATTTCAGCAGATATTTATTTTCCTTGTTATACTCTTGTGTATTGCTTGATTTTTTTTAACCCCAAGCACATGTAATTTTTATAAAAGCTATAATAAAGTTTTAATAAAATTTACCTTCTGAATTCAAGAGTTCTCGTTTCATCTTTCCAGTACCACATTCCTAATCGCAATCCCAACTGCTGTAAAATGAAATGATTGCAGCAAATATTAAAAATTCAATTTACAATACACATGTCACAATGAACTTTTAACAATTCCCACCTGTTGCTCTTCATTCAGTAAAGATGTAAAATCTTCAAGAGTTGTGCTGTGGGGGGTTTTTTGGTTTGTTTTAATTGAAGCCAGGATTTTATCCTTTTTGTGTTCAGGTGTAATTTCAGTAGAAAAGAAGGAAAAGAGGGAGGAAGAGGGGGAGGAAGAAAAGGAAGGGAAAGAAGCAATTTTCACTTAGCCTGCCCTACTATCTCAAGGCTTAGCAGAGCAATTTACTGATGAATTGGGGCTCAGACCACAATAAACCGATGCCTGGGGAGTCTCCGCGGAGGAGATGAGACGAGACATTCGAAAGCGGGGAGCGTCCTCTAACACGGACCCCGCCCTTCAGGGGACGTAGGCAAAGAACACGCTGACCTCTTCAGTAGTGGTAGCTACCAACCCACCAGCCTTTCCTTTCCCGGGATGGCACCCGGGGCGGGACGGCTTCCCGCGCAGGACGGATATTTATTTTGCAGCCAACCAATAGGAGGTGCTGAGGTGGCACTTTCCTAAACATCTAAATAGCTGTAGGGAGCCAGAATTCAATTCTACCCTTTGGCCGGGTACATCTCTCTCGTCTTAGTTTGTAGGCAAAGAAGGCCGCGTCTCTAGGAGTGCCGCTCGACCGGGGCCGACGGCAGGGCCGCGGCAGGGGGAGCCGCCCCGGGAGCCGCGGGCCGGGGAGGGGGCGGCGGGGCACGCCTGCCCCGGGCCTCGGGGGTGGGGGCCACCAAGGCGGCACTTACCTCCCGCAGGGAAGCGGCCGGCCAGTCCCGCCGCCTTCTCAGGGAATAAAACTCCGGCACCTGATTCATGCTCTCAGCCAGCCAAACATGGTCGCCCAGGCAACTGCCGGCCAGCGCCGGCGACCCGGCCGGAGGGCTGCCGCGGGGGGCGGGGACCTTGACGCCTCCGCTGGGTTCCCGTGCGCGCCGGGCTGCGGCCGCTTTCCGACCACCTCTGCTTTGGTGGCTTGTAGGCTTCCGCGGAGTAAAGCTGCCCAGGGGTTATTTCTGTACAAGTCAATTCTTCATGGCCTTCCAACCGTGAAGTAAACCACTTAACTGGTTTTTGTTCTTAATTGGAATAACAAGATTCAATTCCATAGGGAAGTTCCCTTTGTCCCACAATTTAATAGCACTAAATTAATTTCAAATCCAGGTTGGGATTAGGTCGTTGGGGGGGGGGTCGGTGGAGGTTTAGGGGAGGATGCATGGAAATAAGGTTTTCTTAACTTGGTTCTGCTGCATAACTAGATTTGTTACCCAGGGCAAGACAACTCTGATCCTCCTGAAGATACCGAAATCCGTGGTTACGAGGTTTTTTAAGGAGTAATGCGTGTAAAGCACCACCCTAAAGTACTCAAAATTAGTGTTGCTCAAAGCAAAGAAACATGCTTTGTGTCAATGAGTATTCAATTATATTTTTACATTCATGCTTTTCACTTTTCAAATCCTGTGTCTTTGAGTTCCTTCTTGCTACGGACTTTCGCTGATATTTTTCCTTCCAACACTGATGTCAGCAATGCTAGATAACACTACATGATTGAAAATGCCTACTATATTCTGCCTTTGTTTTATCCCCACAGCTTAATTAGGTTAAGAGATGCTCAGTAAATAGTAACTGTTTATATTACCATCAATTTAAAAAATATGGGAATAGGCATCCCGCTGCTTCCCCTTCGCACCCCCCCCCAATGTCTCACTACCTGGTAACACACAATAACTGGTTACAGTGGTATAAAACTAATCAGCTGGATTCAGGTTCCACTCAGTCCACTGCTGTTCAGATATATGGAAACCCACTTAGACACTGGCAGTGGGGCTTTGAGGCTGTGGACTCAGGACTGGCTTATTACATGAGATGACACACTTGAAGTAGGAGTGAAGAATATTTCAGTCACCAAGCGTTTTTCACCTAACAATGTATATAACTTGGGGTGGGGAGGACAGGGAGAACATTCCACAAAGGCCTGAGAAAGACCAAGGACTCTGGATAGAATCCATTCACCACACTACCAATGTCAGGAAGACTACACTGCAGTCAACTTCTTCAGTTTATCCCAGTGAGTGAAGAAATGCTAATAGAAAACCAAAGATCTTTTATACTTCACCATAGTTTAACTTCAGGCTGTCTAATGTACAAAACTAAGGTAAAAAATAAGAGGTGAGAACTGAAAACAATAATCTACATTAAAGTTACATGACAAGTTATTTCACCTGTGCTAGAGGGACATAATATTTATAGGAAAACCTCAGTAACTCTGAAGGAGCCATCTTATACTTCTGTATTACCAAACCCTAACAAAAAAAGGGAATAAAAGATTGTTTTTATGGCTCTAAATCATTATTTAAAAAGTGACCTATTCATTTCTTAGGTTAGATTTCTTACCGGTTAGATTTTTTAGTGACATCAGAATCTCATAATCTAAAATGGAAATATAGGGGCGCCTGGGTGGCTCAGTCGTTACATGTCTGCCTCCGGCTCAGGGCGTGATCCCAGGGTCCTGGGATCGAGCCCCACATCAGGCTCCCTGCTCCACTGGGAGCCTGCTTCTTCCTCTCCCACTCCCCCTGCTTGTGTTCCCTCTCTCACTGGCTGTCTCTCTGTCAAATAAATAAATAAAATCTTTAAAAGGAAAAAAAAGAAAATGGAAATATAATTTTCCCTTTAAAAAAAGCAATTCATGGGGTGCCTGGGTGTCTCAATGGGTTAAGCCTCTGCCTTTGGCTCAGGTCATGATCTCAGGGTCCTGGGATCAAGCCCTGCAAAGGGCTCCCTGCTCAGTGGGGAGTTTGCTTGTCCCTCTGCCCCTCCCTCTGCTCGTTCTCGTTCTCAAATAAATAAAATCTTAACAAAAAAATCATGATGTTATATAGTAGGGATAAAGGTACTGTCTAAATATTTAACAATTCTAAATGTCCTGTGAGAGAAAGATTCTCTTTTTTTTCTTGCCTAATTAAGAGAAACTTCTCAAGGTCATATAACTAAGAGCATGTAACATAAAACTAAGTTGCTGGTCTCAGATTTTAGGCCCAAGACATTAACCGAATATAATGTATGCTTATACTATGAAAAAGTCGTAACAGAGATTTTTCAAAGTATTATAATTCTACCTTTAAAAACTAATATGTAAGAAAAGGGAAATGCCAATATTTGAATTATCAACTCCATTTATCTAATCTCCACCTAGTCTATACTGAAAGAGGAAAGAGCCTATGGCTTCTTGATTGTTCTAAGCGAAAGACATTAACACTAAGTATCACCCTATTAAATTTCAGGACTTCAGATAACCTACAGTATTCCAAGAGCTCTCTCTAAAGATCTGTAATTTTTCTTTAAGGAATGTATCCATTTTTCTGTATCTAATTGTAACGGTTAAGGAGAATCCTTCAAAACTCATTCCTATTTAGACATTATAACTGAATATGCCTGTTGTTCCTTAACCTAAACATATATATTGCCTTAGCAATTGTCTTGTGATATATGGATTTGAGATTCTTTAAAACCTCAATTCCCGTGTTCAAAAGCAAGGGGAACCTGCCTCACAGCACAACTTTTATAAACTACACTCAATTCATAGAATAAAGAAATTCTCGTTAAAGTCTCCTTGACATATCGTACAGGCGATACATTAGATACCCTATTATGCATGCTAAGTTTAAAGACATGAACAGCATTAATATCTCCTCATGAACAAATGTTAATGAATCACCACTATACACATCAAACTAACACCATAAAAAATTTAGAGATAAGCTTGCTTTGAAATTTCATGCATCTCAAATACTAGGAAGAACCTGTGGGTCTTATTTTGACAGGTGTTTAGATTTATTGCCTCAAAACAGGGACAACTATATTAGACATTCAGGTAAGAATTTAAGTGCCCATTCTGAGAAATGTTCTTTTTTAATCCCTTAGCAATCTGTATGTATTGCATTAGCTTTAGTCCAGACCACTAGTCTCTAGTATAACATTACTTTCAAGTTCAAGTGATGCTAATTATTCCTTAAGCTGTAATTTAGCCTCATCCTAATATCAAGTACTTTTTCCATTGTCATTTGACTATGTCTGATCTAACATCTCCTAAGGAGTTCCCGGGAGTTATCCGATTACCAGTTTCAGTTGACCCCTGGAAACACCGAATGGCTATTTTGGTGGCTTTATCTTCACAATATTCAGATTGAGATAAATTTGAGAAGACAAAATTAAATTAAAAACACTCAAGAAGGCTACAAGTTTTAGAAATTACTTTCCAGAATAACAGAAAATGAAGTATCTACATAAATTGATATTCGTGTTATAGCAAGTTACCAGAGGCCAGGCCATAGGATAGTCAAAGAGACTACCACTGGTCATTTTTCTGATACTTTAGAAACTAATCTCTTGTAAACAAAGGTCTAAAATGAATCATACTAATACCAAATTGCACTTGCAGAAAGATTCCATTATATTTTGATGTTAGAACAAGGGATAAATGCTTTCAACAAACAAAGGATTAATAAAAGTTTACTAGAATGAGCATTGTCTTAGTAAAAATTCATGTTAAACATCACTCTAAAGCTAGTATCGACCTGATTCTGTTAGTACTAAGGTAGTTTAAGTATTTATATGATGCTATCTATAGTTAATTAAACACCTTTAATGCTTCCTTGCTGAAAACTTTCCACCAAAGTGGCGCTAGCACCAAAAAAAGTTATCGTCAGTTTTTCAGAGTGTAAAGAGCAATTACCTTAAATTTTTTTTAAGTTTTGAAACAATTTCAAAATTGCCTTTTTATCTCACTCCCACCCACCCAAATGACTCTGCTTAAAAAATAAAATAAAAACTTACATACCTAAGAGTCAGTCAGCTCTTGTGTGAGAGGGTCATTACAAAGCTCAATATTTTTAGGCTAATTTGTTCTCTAGTTTTTATATTACTTCAAAAATTAATCTCTCTGCATGATACAGAAGGGTCCACTACTAAAAATATAGCTTCTATAACGCACTGTTAACTTATGAACAACATGAAGCAAGTCTACATTGAAGAGAGATACCGAAATGTCTGTATGTGGTGAAAATATTAGGCTAACTATGCATTTTCCAATCACCTTTACTGATTTCTCCCAAATTCCCCTTAAAGAGAATAAATCAGAACAAAGTAGAAGTGTCATTTCACTAAAAAATACAAATATGAACCCCCATCTCCTAAGGATGTGGATTTTAAAGGTTAAGCCCAGGGCACTGGATCCCAAAGGGGTGCAATATTCTTATCTGTAACAATTTCAAATCAGATACATAGGATAATGGACAAGTTGTATATTACAAAATACAGGACTATCTTTTAGAAAAGAAAATCTGGGGCGCCTGAGTGGCGCAGTCCCTTAAATGGCTGACTCTTTGGTTTCGGCTCATGTCTAATCTCAGGGTGATGAGATTGAACCCCACATCCCACATCGGGCTCTGTGCTCAACAGAGAGTAAAGAATCAATCTATTCTTGATTTAAGGCAAGTATTGCAAAAGCACTGGGATTCTCAAATCGGGAAAAAAAAATCATTATCTCCCTCTATCCCCCAAGCAATTGTAACTGTTGAAAACCTATCCTCATGGAATTTGGATAAGCTCAGAAGTTAGGCTGTTTCACTAGAAAATTAAAAGTTGAAATAAGTTTGACTAAATTGGACTCTTAATATTAAGTGGCTTTAAGTTTGCCCTGCTGGCTCTGGTTTCAGGCACCCGCATGCCACAAAAAGCAATTTGTTTCCTACTGTGTCAGACTACTATCAGAGGACATCTCCCCACCCACCTTTTGTTAGTTTAGAGAAAGAAGCATTTTATATTTAACCCCAGAATATAGCTGGAATATTCAGGTGGATTTTCACTTGAACACTTAACAAAGCCTTAGGAGTTTGAGTACACTGGCAGACACCTGTCTGGTTTCTTTATTAAAAGGAGGGGGAAAGTTTACCCAGATCTTCTCCCTTTAAAAGTTGTTGGCAATTCAAAGCAGGAATCTCATCTGAGAATTAGACAAGACTGAGTTAGATACATTTCACCTCATACTAGTATCTTAAAGACAAACATGGGTAAAACTGAGAAAGGAAAATTGAAAACTCCAAGACCGTGATTTTGAGATCAATTTCAGCTTTACTTTAAATCTGTATTTATGCATGTTTGCAAAAAACATGCCTGTCCTTAACATTACTGCAATGTTCATTTTAGTCTTAAAGTAGTACATAAAAATAAACAATTCAAGCTTCTATATATTTTATTGTTACCAAGCTCCCACAGAACTTGTGTGCAAACTTCAGGTTTCCCATCTCAAACACATCTCCATGCACAAACTAAGCTACTCAAAAATGCTCAAGTCAGCAAACACCCAAAACGCATTAAAGAGAAACCTCAAATAATGGTTTTAAAAAATCAAACTTTAGAACTAACCTTTTGTAATTAACCTAAGTTGCTGCACCCTTCCTTTCCTATGCATACACCGAGCAAAAGACTTCCAACAACAGACCTCATACTTGGCACAAAGGCATTTCAAAGAAACACAAACAGAAGAGAAAATAGAGAAAGGAAAAGAGGTTTACGCTGACTCGAGTGCAAGCTTAGTCCACTTCCTCGATGGTCGGTCCCCCGGAAGCTCCGGAACCGCCACCGCCGCCGGGGCCGCCTTGGTAAAGTTTGCTGATGATGGGGTTGCACACTCTTTCGAGCTCTTTCTGCTTGTGTTCATACTCATCTTTCTCTGCCATCTGGTTTCGGTCGAGCCAGTTGATCACCTCCTGACACTTGTCGAGGATCTTGTTTTTGTCCTGCTCGCTAATCTTGCCCCTCAGTTTCTCGTCTTCCACCGTCTGCTTGATGTTGTAGGTATAGGACTCCACCGCGTTTTTGGCGGCGACACGGTCGCGATTGGCCTCATCTTCCGACTTGTACCGCTCTGCCTCCTGCACCATTCGATCAATGTCGTCCTTGCTCAGACGACCCTTGTCGTTGGTAATGGTGATTTTGTTTTCTTTACCGGTGCTCTTGTCGGCGGCGGTGACGTTGAGGATGCCATTGGCGTCGATATCGAAGGTGACCTCGATCTGGGGGACCCCGCGGGGCGCCGGGGGAATCCCAGTCAGGTCGAACTTGCCCAGCAGGTTATTGTCCTTGGTCATGGCCCGTTCGCCCTCGTACACCTGCACCAGCACGCTGCTCTGGTTGTCTGAGTAGGTGGTGAAGGTCTGCGTCTGCTTGGTAGGGATCGTGGTGTTCCTCTTGATGAGTGGGGTCATGACGCCGCCAGCCGTCTCAATGCCCAGCGACAACGGGGTCACGTCGAGCAGCAGCAGGTCCTGCACGTTCTCTGACTTGTCCCCGATGAGGATGGCCGCCTGCACCGCGGCTCCGTAGGCCACCGCCTCGTCGGGGTTGATGCTCTTGTTCAACTCCTTGCCATTGAAAAAATCCTGCAACAGCTTCTGGATCTTGGGGATGCGGGTGGAGCCGCCCACCAGCACGATCTCCTGGATCTGGCCCTTGTCTAGCTTGGCGTCACGTAGCGCCTTCTCCACCGGCTCCAGGGTTCCGCGGAACAGGTCAGCATTGAGCTCCTCGAAGCGGGCGCGGGTGATGGACGTGTAGAAGTCCACGCCCTCGTACAGCGAGTCGATCTCGATGCTTGCCTGCGTAGACGAGCTCAAGGTGCGCTTGGCTCGCTCGCAGGCGGTGCGCAGTCGCCGCACTGCGCGCTTGTTGGGCCCAATGTCCTTCTTGTGCTTGCGCTTGAACTCCTCCGCCAGGTGGCTCACCATGCGGTTGTCGAAGTCCTCGCCGCCCAGGTGGGTGTCGCCGGCCGTGGACTTCACCTCGAAGATGCCGTCCTCGATGGTCAGGATGGACACGTCGAAGGTGCCGCCGCCCAAGTCAAAGATGAGCACGTTCTTCTCGCCGCCGGCGCAGCCCTTCTTGTCCAGACCGTAGGCAATGGCCGCCGCGGTGGGCTCGTTGATGATGCGCAGCACGTTGAGGCCCGTGATGGTGCCCGCGTCCTTGGTGGCCTGACGCTGCGAGTCATTGAAATAGGCAGGCACCGTGATGACCGCGCTCTGCACCTTGCCTCCCAGGTAGGCTTCGGCGATCTCTTTCATCTTAGTGAGGACCATGGAGGAGATCTCCTCTGGGAAGAAGGTCTTGATCTCTCCCTTGTACTCCACCTGCACCTTGGGCTTCCCTCCCTCGCTCACCACCCGGAACGGCCAGTGTTTCATGTCCGACTGCACCGTGGCGTCCTCGAACTTCCGTCCGATCAGCCTCTTGGCGTCGAAGATGGTGTTAGTGGGGTTCATGGCCACCTGGTTCTTGGCGGCGTCGCCGATCAGGCGCTCGGTGTCGGTGAAGGCCACGTAGCTGGGGGTGGTGCGGTTGCCCTGGTCGTTGGCGATGATCTCCACCTTGCCATGTTGGAAGACCCCCACGCACGAGTAGGTGGTGCCCAGGTCGATGCCGATAGCCGGGCCGCGGGCAGACATCCTGACTGAAAGAAAGGCAAGCGACGTTAGGCGACAACACCTAGGACCGAAAAATCTGCGGCGTCAATTAACGGTCGCCTCACACCAGACACCGCGAGCGCAAACACACCCTCCCGTTCCCTCTGCTCGGTTCCCGGCTCTTATAGCCGCCTCCCTGCCGCCTTCTGGAAACTCCCGGAGCCAATCCGCTCCCAGGACCGCCCGCCACAGGCTTGCCTGGGTCGGAGTGACCCGCCCGTAGTCCAACAGATTTCTAGTTGGGTGAGGGGCGGGACCCCGGCCGGCACTCAGAGGCAAGGGGCGGCCGTTATGCAAATGAGGGTCCCCCTTGTCTCCCCCGCAGCCTCCGACCGCCCCGCCTCACGATCCGCTGGCAACTTAGGGGCGTTAGGCTCGCGCCCCTCCAGCCAGGTGTAAGCGCTTTAGCTCTATCTTTGCCTTTCCTAAGGCGGGATTCGTCAACGTCCCCTAGATTGGCAGGGCACCCAGCCAATGAGCAGCGCGGACTCCCAAGTGGGTGGGGAAGGCATGGGTGGGGAAGGCATGGCTGGGCCGTGATGCAGGGAGCAGACGCGGAAGGGGAGCCCAGAGAGGGGAATCACCTGAGCGGTTCGCTCAGTTCCTAAGACCTCAAATGCAGTTCAAAGCGGAGTGTCCCAACTAACCTAGCACGCAGGGGCGGGGCAGTTCCTTCAGAGTTGGCTGCTCCGAGGAAATAGGGCCAGAGCCAGCTTTTTTCTTCCGCCTGCGCCCTTCAAACAGAAGGGACTGGGAGTTGGCGTGGCCTGGGCGTGAGGGCGGCTCCCCCGCCCCTCTTCCCGGGCGGGGACAAAAAGAAATGACTTTGAAGTTCCTGGGACGGGAGGTCGGCCCCCTGGAATTTTACTTCGCGTGCTTTGCAGCGTCTCTGTGGGTGTGAGCACTTGATAAAAACTGCCTGGCAGGCGGGGACCACAGGAGCCCGGGGGAGCGCCCAGAGAGGCCGGCGGTTTCTGTGCGCCGCGCGGACGGCCTGCAAAATTGGAGACCGGGAAGCGACTGCGAGGCGTCCTCCCAGGGTTTAAACTTTCTCCACCTCGCTCTCCATTTTCCCTGCTTGTCCTGCCACTTTAAGCTTCCTGATTTCGTCTCCCTGTTCTCGCCACTGGTTTCCTTATTTTCCGTTGCAAGTGCTTTATTTGCCACTTTGAGTTCTTCACGGGAAAATCTGGAAATTAATCAAAACCTGCACGTTGAAGCACCGTGAAATAACCCAGGCTCACGCCCCGCACGATTCTCTCATCCCCAGCATGCGCTCACGCGCTCGTGTTCACGACCGAGTCATGTTTTATGACCAAGCTCAACTGAAAGATTGTTTTAACTATGAAGAAGATGGGTTAAAGAGTAGGTAGATGTTTAAGAAGACTATGAGACTAGGTTTGGAAGTACTAGCTGGCTGTAGCTGATAGGAGGTAGAAGCAGACCCCTGTATCTGGACTCCTGAAGGAAGACGGCAACAAAATTGCTGTGACAAAAACAGCGATAACACTTCACATTATGGGGAAAAGCTGGAGACATTCACTCAACGAGCTTTAACAGGTACCTATTATGTGAGTGTAAAAAGACAAATGGTCAGTTTTTATGAGGTTAAGACTCTAATAAAAAGATAAAGGTAATTTGAGAGAAGTGCTGTGGGAACACAAAGAAGGGGAACATCCAGACATGGGAGAGTGTGTTGGTGAAGGCTTCCTGGAAGCGATGGCACACGTGAGCCAGGCACTGAAGTTTGCAAGCAGAGAGAGGAGGAAAGACATTCTTTCTATGGGTTGTAGCAGGAGCAAGGATAAGAACAGTGTATGCTGAGACAAACAGAAGATTAGTGTCACTACAAGGAGAGGGACACAAACAAAAAATAGTCTCTTCAGATGGACAGCATACACCTAAGAGCATTAGGTGTCATGATTTTTTCCTGGGGCTATGGGAGGGGGGAACCATCTTTTGAAGAGGCTAGTAATGTATGGCCCATATCAGACTTGTGTGAGACAGTGCTGGAGAAAAGTTTTTGTCTAAGAAACACACAAAGCTATCTGTGTCCAAGAAGTAATGTTCACAGAATCCTGTAAAAATCAATCAAGGAATAATTTTAGTTTCTTTTATCTAGTTGTGTATGTCATCTCTAATTTTTAAAAACACATTTGCTATTAATTTGTTAATCTCATTGGTTAAATAGTATTGGTTTTAACCACGATTCCCATCTCTTCTTCTGTGAAAGAAGTTAAAGATGGGTACCTGGGTCACTCAGTTGTTCAAGCGTCTGCCTTCTGCTCAGGTTATGATCCCAGGGTCCTGGCTCCCTGTTCAGCAGGAAGCCTGCTTGTCTCTCTCCCCCCTCCTCTGCCCCTCCCCGAGAGGGAGCGAGAGAGTACGAGCAGGGAGAGCAGTAGAGGGAGAGGGAGAAGCCGACTGCCTGCTGAGCAGGAAGCCCGATCCCAAGAGCCTGGGATCTTTTTTTTTTTTTTTTTTAAGATTTTATTTATGTATTCGACAGAGACAGCCAACGAGAGAAGGAACACAAGCAGGGGGAGTGGGAGAGGAAGAAGCAGGCTCATAGCAGAGGAGCCTGATGTGGGGCTCGATCCCATAACGCCGGGATCACGCCCTGAGCCGAAGGCAGATGCTTTAACCGCTGTGCCACCCAGGCGCCCCAGGAGCCTGGGATCTTGACCGCAGCAGGAGGCAAACGCTTAAGGATCTGAGCCACCCAGGTGCCCCCAAAAAAAGATTAAAAAAAAAAAAGACATTTAAAAAATTTGGACTAGAGGACCTTTTAAAGAAAATATTAGGGAAACAAAGATAAAACCAAAGTTTTATTAAAGTTGTCTTAAATTGTGAGTACAGATCTCTTGATTTTATTCTTGGAAATTTTTTGCTTTTTATGTAGTTAAGAAGGGAAGAGGGATTAGCAGGCTGTAGAGTGATACAAATTCTTTGTAGAACTGATGATACAGTGTGGTTTAGAGACAGAGTCTCAGCTACAATTGTGAAAGCAGAAAAACAAATTCATCAGATGTCCTATATTCAGACAGCCCTCATACACTTACTTCAAGCAAAGCAAGATTGCATAAAAGCAAACATGCTAGTTCTTATGAACACTAAAATTACAGCTTCAGAAGGGAGAGGTTTGTATAGCAACTATGTACTAAATGCATAGTTATTAAAAATAAATCTTGCAGTCTAACCACCACATTCATCTTTAACACTGCTTTCTGAAATCACAATAGCAATTTTATATGCATTTTCATTAGTTACATATATATTTTTTCTGCTCTTTTAACCTAGCAAATTGATGTTTCATACTTTTTTAAAAAGTAAATTCTACCCTCAACATGGGGCTTGAACTCAGGACCATGAGATCAAGAGTCATTTGATCTACCAATTGAACCAGCCAGATGCCCCTATATATTTTATACTCTAAATGGCATCTGAGTTTTTCCCAAAAAAGACAGTGTTTGCATTTTGATTTTATATGAAATAAACATTTGCAGCCCTAGAACACTGTCATATACCGATCATTCTTGGAATTTTTATATTGTTCCTTATTTGTATTAATTTTTTTTTAAATTTGTTCTTTTTGATGATTGTGGTTCATAATTCATTTAAAACCTAGCCCATTAAAAATGATCAAATTAGCAAATGTATGATCAGATAATATTCATCAGTGCCAGCAATGGTGCAGCAAAACAGGTAAATGCTACTGATGGGTATATAAATTAGTATACTCTTTCTGGGGGGCAATGTGACAATATTTTTTCTTTACCTTAAATATGATCATACCCTTCACTTAGCGTTACTCTTTGTGGAATTCATCCTAAGAAAATAATAGAACATACAGGTACATTATTTATAATAACAACCATAATAAAGGGAAATGGCTTAAGTATCTGGCAATAAGAAAATGATTACATAAAGTATAATACATTCCTATGATGAATTATTATGTAGCCATAACATTGTATACAAGAATTTTTAATGACAAAGGAAATGTTCCTGGTATAATTAAGTGGGAAAATAAGATATAAGACTTTTGTATCTTATTTTATATGTAGGATGATCTTACATATATTAAAAATGGATCCAAAAAATGGATCAAAATTGATTATCTCTAGATGGCAGGATTATCAGTAATTTTTCTAAATTTTCTTGTACCTTACAATGATTTTTATTTATTTATTTTTTAAAGATTTTATTTATTTATGTGACAGAGAGACAGCCAGCATGAGAGGGAACACAGCAGGGGGAGTGGGAGAGGAAGAAGCAGGCTCATAGCGGAGGAGCCTGATGTGGGACTCGATCCCAGAACGCCAGGATCACGCCCTGACGCCAGGATCACGCCCTGAGCCGAAGGCAGACGCTTTAACGACTGCGCTACCCAGGAGCCCCCTTACAATGATTTTTAAAGCTTGACTATTAACATACAATTGAAACAAAATTGGCTAATCTACTATTTACATAGAAATTACTACTGACTTTCAACAAGGGAAATCTCTTTGGCAGATTATTTATAGTAGGATGTTTCAAAGTATTTTTAAAATCCAAAGACTGAAGTTCCACACAGTGTGGAAAAAACAAAAGCTTTTAACATATGTCAAACCCTCTAATTAATCCCCAGTACCTAGAAAAGTACCTGGAACACAATAGCTATGATTAACTAGCTCAGTGTTTATTAAAAGTGGCCTGAGGCACATAATTTAATCAAAAATTGGAAATAATAGTTTCATTTTTTTCTTGTATAAGAGGAAAATTCTCCTTCTCTTATATTTCTGTATTAAATAATACTGCAAGACCAAAAGTTGAAACAAACTCACATCTGAAAATACCTGTACTAGAGATACAAAGATGGGTAAGTTAAGGTTTAAAACTATGTGCCTGGGTAGTCAGGCCTATCCTAAGGAGACTGAGTAAGAATAAGTTTTTCCACAATTACCAGGGGGAAAAAATTATGGATTTTCTGGAATCCTCTCAATTCCTACCTGGACACAACCTTTATAAAGGTTGTGGATTAAAAACAAAACAGCAACAACAACAAAAAAGGTTGTGGATTGTTTGGAGGAAGTAATGTTGGCCTGAAGAAAAAAAGGAAAGAAGCAGCCTCTAATTTGAGGACCTGTGAGCAACCTGGAGTTGAAGCGGTTGTTTAAGATCGCTATAAATACTTCCACCTTAAATTCTTTAGAAGTACCCTGTTCCAAAATACTTCTCCAATCACCTGTCACTATAGGAAAAAGTTCACCATTGTTTCTTTTAGCCTTGAAAAACTCAATCTTTAAAAGTTAAAGATTTTTAACTGTAGATACACAGTGGCCTGCGGTGGGACACTTCCTGGTGTGGAAGGCTAAGACCTGAACCCAGAAGAGAGGCTTTTCCATAAGAGAAGTGAATCTGTGAAAATAAAACTGGTTGTGCCTGCTTCAGTTTTGTACGGAGCTGACTTCGAGGATAGACTCTTGTGGAACAGTCTGACCCAGTGTTGTTGTAATTGCTAATACTTACTAATTCTGTGCAATTAGCTCAGTCATCTTTGGGAACTGGACTGAAATGAAGAGAATACTCTTTGCCGATCACTTTGGAGGGGGTCAACTTATTAAACTCTTAACCTGAAAATAAACAAAATGAACTATATTGAGAAGGAAGTTATTTCTCTGAATAAATTGTTATTTTGAAAATTAACCCTCTGAAGAAATAAATACTCTGTGGTGGATTTTTTATAAATATTTCTTTCTTTTTATGTTATGAGGAAACCTAATTAATCTGTTGCCATCTGTCTTTGCCATGAGCTAGGACTTTTCCAATCATTCTATATAGGAGAAACCAGGATTTGGCAATAGGAATTTTAGTTAATTTGTTTTGTACATTAAAAAAAATTTTTTTTCCTTATTTTTAAGTAGGCTCCATACCGCAGTGTGGAGCCCAACATGAGGCTTGAACTCAAAACCCTGAAGTCAAAACCATAACTTGAGATGGAGAGTGGAATGCTTAACTAGCTGAGCCACCCAGGGACCCCTGTTTTGTGTACTTTTTTTTTTTTTTTAAGATTTTATTTATTTATTCATTCGACAGAGTAGAGACAGCCAGCGAGAGAGGGAACACAAGCAAGGGGAGTGGGAGAGGAAGAAGCAGGCTCATAGTGGAGGAGCCTGATGTGGGGCTCGATCCCAGAACGCCAGGATCACGCCCTGAGCCGAAGGCAGACGCTTAACTGCTGTGCCACCCAGGCGCCCCTGTTTTGTGTACTTCTTAAGCTGCTCAGGAACACCAAAATTAGCTGTATCAGATACTTTATTATTTTTGGTTTAGAGAATGGAAGGAGTTGATAATAACTTTTCAGACAAATAATTTTCTAAAAGAACCAGTTTGAAAAAAATACAGTATAAATAAAAGTAATATACAGGCAGTTTAACTTCTGAACATAGAGGAAGAAATTTTATTAGGTAAAAGCAACCGATTGAAAAAATGTAACAAATTTCCCATGTAACTCAGTAACTCCATTTTATGCTGATATACAGAAAATAATCACATTATAGAATGCATTTATATCACTTATAATTATTGTAGTTCATTACATTTGTAGTTTAGTACAGTCAAAATTCAAGTCATATTCTTTTTCTGAATCTACTTCTAGTCAGTCAAAAATTATTTGTTGAATCTCTACTATATTGATCTGGCATCTTTAATTATCAGTAATCTTTTATCTTATCTGTTTCCTACTTGTTAGAAGTCTACAGTTTTTTATGGTTCCCAAGAGATTAGCTATAGATTTTTGTTTTTTAGAATCTAACACTCTTCTAAACTTATTTCTCCTAAAACAGTTGAATTCATATGAATTTGAAGTCTTTAGTGGATTTCTCTTCGCTTCAGTCCTCAATACCCACTATCGCATTTTAACTAACTTTATCTAATTTTTTGTTAGTCTGATTAGTAGAATGAATATTCAAGTTATCATCCCACTTTATAGCTAGAGATTTTAAATGACTTTACTTCTGCATATACTATTATGTATACTCTAAGTTAGATTTCTTTGTGTAACTCTTTATTAAAACAATTGAAGAAATAGGCATAAAAACTAAGCATTTCTGAAAATATATAACATCATGATATTGCATAAGAAACAAAATAATAATAATAATGAATTGGATAGACAGTTAACCAAAAAGTAAAACTACAAGTATATTCACAATTAGGAAATAATATGGCTGTAAGATTCATATGGTTAAGAAATGTGTTTATGAGCATATATATATATATATAAAACAAAGTATTTGAAGCTAGGTTAAAATCTCATCAAACATTTCATTTCCTAGTGAAAGGTTTTTAAAACACAGCAACCATTGTTTCACTCAATACTTAGTTGAATTTAATCTTGAAATTTGAAAGCTGAGAAATAATGGTATTATACATTAATACCAAGAATAAATATTTAACAGAAACTCATTCTATGTTATTAGATTATACTGCTAAATTCAGAAGAAAATAATGTGTCTTAAGATACATTTTTTTTGTTGTCTGTGATTTATGAAAATCCACCACTATTGAAGTAATAACCACTTCTGTTTTTCCTTCAAGTTAACAGGCTTAAAAGGGAACTTCATTAATATTAATAATCAAGTTTGTGACTGGTATATACAGTGAAAAAGAGGAAGGGCAAATGTTACATTACAATGAGTAATAACTAGATTATTTTTCCTTGTTAAAATACTGGTTTCACTTTTTTTTCTCTGTACCCACATCTTTTTATTTATACTCTAAACTATAGATTTTTGGGTATAATTTTTTTAATTATCTAACTACATTTCATAATATATAAATTGTGATTCAGATTATTTTAAGTTTAGGATTATATGTGTTTACACAGATATGTTACTATCTCTTTATAATATATTTATAGTAGCCTAGCAAACCCTTTTATTTTAGAAGGGACCATGGAAGATAATTAGTATATAAAATTTCATTTTAGTGTAGCTTTAACCACTGATGTCATATGAATATTCTAGTTACTTTTCTTTAGCAGATTTTCCACAAATACTAGGAGAGTCACCATGAATCAATTTTGTCACAGCAAAGTGATTCCAAAGTGATCTTTACTGAGTTTTCTTGGATCCTTGAAACTGGAACTTTGGGGATTGATGAGGTTTGTCAGGAAGACAGAAAAGATGGTGTCACTTCAGATCTGATATTCCTGGGTCTGGACTTAAAGATTATCTGTTGAAGATTGATTCTTCCCCATGTCCTCTCCAAATTCAGATCTCACTTCTCCAGAGGTTTAGAAGGCCCTATTTCACCACTGCCACACAGAAAAAGACAAAACTCAAGAAAAATAACATTACAAGTTGACTGCTCTACAAGATACAACATAATTCTTAGGTCAGAATTTCATGGCTTTTGGTACCAGGACAGCACAATGTTACTACAACAAAGAATGGGAAGGAAAGCATAGTTCCTGGGACTTAAATTTATTTAATTTCTTCCTTAATGTAACTCATTGTACCCTTCAAATATAAGGTGTTCCTATTACTAATATAATTCTTCAGCTTTAAGGGCACTTTCTTTTTTCTTGCATGATTCAAGCTAGAATGGGTAGGACACATGCAACATGAGAAGATAGGAGGTCAGCCAGGTAGAGGAAAGTAGGGAGAAGGAAGCAGTTAAGAAGTGTCTTCCTTCAAATCATTTTACAATGTACTTTAACTTTTTGTTTGTTTAAATAATCTCTACACCCAAGGTGGGGCTCGAACTCATGAGCCTGAGATCAAGCACCACATGCTCTACCCACTGAATCAGCCAGGTGCCCCGCAATGTACTTCAACTTGTTAATGGTAAATCTCGGGTTGAAAGATAGATTCAACACATTTAAAAGTTACGTTCTTTTTACTTAGTGCCTTCACCCATCAAGCTAACATTGTTTTCTTCAAATACTAAATGTTGTATACTCTGCAAATGAAGATAAAGTACACACACACACACACACACACACACACAGACACACACACACCGAGTTTTCCTTCCAGTTCCTAATTTCCTAACTCTCCGAAACTGCCCCAGGGATTCTGGGTAGAATTATATTTTTTGCAACGATGCTTTGCCCTAATTTTTTAAAAAAAGTGATTGTCTCTTAAAATATTTTGTACCACGTCAGGGAATGCATAAGCATTTGAAAGAAAAGATGACTCTCATAATCTGGACAGAATTATATTTCTGTCATCTAAAAAGGAGCTCTGCTGATTCTGACTGGTATAAGCAATTGTTTTAAGTACAATAAAAACAACATAATAACTTTCAAAATAAAGCTTCATTGGGCACTTCATAGGCTGTCTACCTGACTGTATTCCTTTCTCAAATAGGTAAGTACAGAGGGTTATGCAAATTTTCTCACATGAAATTGTTAATATTCCTAATTCTGAAATGAAATGTCGTTTACATATTTGTCATCCCCCTGGCCCTAGAGTTTCCTGTGCCTTCTTATTGAAATGGTTATTAGTATATTGATTCATTCAATTCAGAACCAAGTATTGGATTGCAATCTTTACACCATCTTTTTTGTCAGCAAATGAGTAAGATAATGAGAAATTATAATAGCTTCCTGCCCCCTAGTGATCTGTGGTGGATTTTGATAGGAAGGGTGAACAATTCTTGTCACTACCAATGGACCTCAATGATTTGGTTCTCCTAAGTAAAAGGAAACAACAGGATTTAAGCTTCTTAATGCTAAAGTCAACTAAGCATATGAATATAAATATGTAAGTGGTATTAAATTAGTTCAAAATTAGCATGCGTTCATAAGCTGCTATTGTCATTTAGTTAATATTCATATTTACCCATACTCACAGGCACAAAAATCCTTGCATTTTAAATCCTTGCATCTTTGCCTTTTGCCAGCAGATAAATTAATAAGTAGCTAAATTTCATCTGGTTTTAGGAGACTCTACCCATGTTATCAAGTAATATGTCCTTGAGTTTGATAGAAGGCAATGAAAGTGGGCCACCTAAGTGATTATATAGACATCATCTATGGAGACTTCATTACCTTATTTTTCTCTTTTCACTTAAAAAACAACATTTCGCAGATGGTAGAAAGACCATTAAAGTAGTAGGCTTAATGTAGTAGTAGAAAAACCTATTGTATAGGTTTTAGAAATCAGGCAATAAATGCATAAAGTTAAAATCGGATTAGATCGGGAGGGGGACTGTTTCACTTAAAGCATTAAATGTTCATTTTTTTAAAGTTTGCTGCTAGGTTGGGATGAGTAAACAGCCGTCGTTTCTTGAAATTATCTTTCATTTCTGAGTAAGCCTGTCCTAACAAGTTAACAGTAAATATTTTTGGTAAATTGAATTATAAATAGGTAGAATGATCAATTTTTGTTTTTAGATAAACTTAGATTACTCTATAAACTTTAATCAAATCAATCATTATATGGCAGTTAAGGGTTTTGTTTTGTTTTTTAGCCAAAGAAATGAAAATTTTCTTATGCATATCATCTGTTAAGACAAAAAGAGGAAACTGATTATTCTGGGGTCCTGAATTTTCTTGGAAATATTTTCAAATGATTTGAATTATTACACTCATCAATCTCATAACCAATAAAATGGTGATTGGTTGGAGATTAAAACATAAAGGTCAGGAATAGGGAAAACAAGGGGAAAAAGTCACAGAGGTAGAAATACAGAAGTTGAATTCAAATTAATTTTTAATTGAGCACTTAACAATGGGCCCTGTAGAATGGCTGATAATACCATTAAAGGTTGAAATTTAAATAAAGGAAAATGAAACCTTGTCAGTATTTAGTATTTATTTCTAAAACATCATTCTTAATGACCCATTCACATAGAAAGTTTTGTTTCCAACCGATCAATTTTCACGTTCTCCAGCATGTTCATTAGGTACCCACTACCTTACCAGGCGCAGCAGATCACAGATGATGAACATGGAGCAGAGTCTCATAGGAGCCTGATCACATGTTCCTAGGCGGAAAAGCCCTTTCTTTGTACCTCTTGGTAGGTGAGGTATGTGGCTTAGTGGTTAAGTACAGGCACACAGAAATCAAATAGGTCTAGGTTCAAATTCCAGCTCTAGTGTTTAGTTTCTGTGTGGTCTTAGGAAAAACACTTGTCTCTGAACCTCAGTGCCCCATCTGGAAAATTAGAATAATACTTACCTCATACAGCTGTGAGGTTTAATTAACATTGTGTATTGTAAAGCACTCAGCAGAGCCTAAAGAGCCTAACTAAATGGGATGCCGGGATTACTCACTGAGAGCTCTAGGACGCATGGATCACGGGCTTCCAAATCTGGGCTGCAGCTTCCGGCTCTTAACGCCCAAAAGAACCCTACTAGCTTCAGTTGACTGGCATGCATCCTGTCACCCCGTTCACTACACCTCAAGCATCAAGGAGATGGGGGGCCTTTCCCAAGGATATGTCCCCACAGTGCTTTTTGGCACCCTGGAATCCTAGGCATTGTTAAGGTTAGGGTGCCTGCAGAACACTAGCATTTATCACCAAGAAGCATTTGTTACAAAGGAGGTGGCGCTGGTGAGGAAAGATGAGGAACTGATCAAGTAGATCAATGGCCAAAAAAAATAAAAATTAAAAAAAATTAAAAATTAAAAAAATCTTAAAACCCATTTAAAATTAAGAAATACACCAAATTTCTTTATTTTCAACAATGTGTACACATACACATTCAGGTTTTTTCTCTTGATTGATACAAATTTACCTTTTTGTTAACGATGACAAGTTTTGTTAACTGTTAAACTGGTTCTTTGGGGGATTTTCCAGAGATATATTAAAGATGTAAGTTCCTTAACTAGGGGTGTAGAGGAACAAGTGTTGTTTAAGCAGGGAGAAAGTTGCCAACCACCACCAGTCTCTCTTCCTGCTTTTTTAGAATATAAAAGTTGGCGTATCATCTCAAGTATTCAGGCACATCCTTCGCATGTTCCCAGCAATTATTTCATTAGGTATTTTATAGCTGTAATTATTTTAATGTATCAATATTATTTTAACCTATCAAATTACTTTAATCTCTACTGTTACTTAGACAATTCCAAATGTTTATTTTTTTATTCAACTTTCACATTTTGTTCCTGTTTTTGTTCTCAACTACAGTACTTAAAGATTTTTCACGTCAGTCCATTGTTTTTCCTTTTAACTGATGCTCTGACTGCCCTAGCAAAGTCTGTCCTTATTTTAATTCTTTTCATTTTATAACTAGCCCCTGGAATACTTGTGTACTTTCTTCCAAGTTTTGTCCATAATCAAACTTTATACATTAAACATTAGCCACCTATCATTTTACGCATGAGAGTCATTTCTTTGAATATTTTTACTTTAAAAATATGGGAGAAATTAAGACAAATTTCTGAGTCCTACTCCACAGCCACTTTGTTGTACTTTATTAATCTGAGATTTTTGGTCCTGTTACTAAAGAATTATAAACCTCTGAGTTGCACTGTAACTGGTGACAAGATTGTTAGGCTCTGACTCCCTTTCTCCAGGATTTCTTGCTGGAGAACAGGCCCTTTAAGCAAGACTCTGTAAGACACAAGATTCCACATATATCTACCTAGATTTTCCTTTCATTTTTTTGGATTTGGAGCCTAATTACATACATTATAAAGGCAGGAGGAGAAGGTGGCTTCCACAACGTTGATTCATTGCCTTCACAGCATGGAGGGCAAGAAGCAATAGCAAGGAGTCACAGCTCTGTAATCCCAGCAGAAGGAAGTCAGAGGAAACTGGGTTGGAGAGAGGTGTCTGACATTTTTCATTCCCCTTAAGAGGCAAGCAGCCTTTCAGTGTACTCTCTGCCTTCATAAGACAAATTTGTACATTACACTTATAGAAGCCTGTGCTGCCCTGTAGCTAGTTCCAAAACACAAGGTGTCCTGTGTAATATGAAACTGGGAGGAGACAACACGGTGAGGTGGGGCTTTGTGAAACCATAAACATCTCAGTTATGTAAAGTTAGATCATGTTCAATGTTTATATATTTGCTTGCTAATTGTTGGCTGTTAGTACATGTCAAAACACTAAATCACCCCCACCCCTTTCCCTAATGGAACAGATAATCTTTTTTACAGCGTGGTTGTATTTAGGAAGAACCCTGTTCTTTAATGGTAGGAAGCCACTGTAATAGATTTTCATGAGGGTCATGGAAAAAAGTGATCCCCCTAAAAATTATATCTACCTAAGATACTGTACAAATAGTTTGGAAATTTGGACTGAGTTTATTGTCTCTCTTTACATAAGCCTCTGATGGTCTCTGGGTTTGTTACAGAACTTTTAGCAGGTTCCTATCGGTAATGTATACACCATATTTCATTTAAAGTTGCATTTCAGATTTAATTCCTTGATAAACTACTGTGTCCAAGGCTAAGATGAATCACTTTTCCCGTTTTTTCTGCTATGTGGCTTAAAAAAAAAAAACAAAAAAACTCCTTACTTCTCGTTTATCTTTTAGTGTATTTCCCCCACCTCTATTTCCCATTATTTTGTTCTCCTATCACACGCCTCCTGTACTGTTCTTACTCAACACCGCAGTGTATCCCCACAAATCTCTGAGCTCACACTGTGCTCTAATACTTCTATTTCAATTAGATCTGTGTTAGTCAATATGTCTCTCAATTCTCTTGGCAATTTATTCTCTTATGCAAATTGTATAGAAAAATATGATTTACATATCTTAAAAATCTGATGTAAACAAAAAGAGCAATGTTGTGAAGTTACTGTTTATAATTACAAATTATACTTTAAATACAGATGTTATTTAAAATCCCTTTCATTATGAGAAGGGTATTACAATGCAAGTAATTCACATTAAAAGGCATTCTATTCAATAGATGTGTTTATTGGTGGGGTCAGTTTTGCCAGTGTTTTAATTTACATGTAATTCATGTAGACCCTGTGTCAGCAACAACTAACAATACTACTTAAACTAAAAAGTGATAAACTATTTCCACTTATATGCTCTGTGATTATTTTATAGTCCTCAAATTTTGTAGTCCTTTACAGAAAAAACAAAAAATAGTAAGAGCATGGTGATAACCTGCAATTTGCCAACACATTTCCTCCAAATCTTAGTATAAAACACAAGACATTTTTTTCCACACTCTACTTTTATAGAACAACCAGATTTGTAATTAATTTCTTTATTTTATTTGATTTATCAATATACATGGCAGCTTTCTCAAATCTCAAAGTAAGTTCCAAAAGTATGTAATTTTAAAGGTGAAAAATCATTTTCCTTTAGATGTCATATTCCTAGAGAGCTATTAAAGTCTATTTATAAACAAAAATAACTGATAAACTAACACACTTTAGAAATCAGAATATCTTAAATTATTTTAAGTGAATACAAGATATGTCTTTTTAATTAACTATCATAGTTAAATTTAATATCACAAAACAAAATGACTTGTCCCCACTAATTTCTCAAGTGGGGTAAAGTCATTGGGTTTTACACTTAATATAAGTTTTAAATGTGATTATTAAATGATAATATTTTATCAATTATAGGAAATATTCATTTATAGGAATTTCCTTAGGTCCATCAATGTTTTTAGGCCAAGTCTGAGCCCATGTCAACCTTCAAGTTTAGAGTCAATACACCTAACCTGCCTAAAAAGCATGTCAATTTAAGAATATGAATTTCAACGATAAGGGGGAAATAAACAGTGGCTAAATCACTGTTCAACTTACCAAAAAAAAAAAAAAAAAGCTAAAAGTAGATGAGATAGTTTCAAAGAACTAATTACTTAAAAAAAGCTTTTTTAAATAAACACGAATGGCCAATGATGTTGGACTTAAAATTTCACAGGATAACCTTAAAAAAAAAAAAACAAACCCACATGAAATAGTGAAGTCATCACCTTATGATAAAAAAAAACTAAAGTTTAATAGTCATTGAAGGGGTAACAACCACTTGTAGTCTACATTGAAAAGTAATTTTAATCATAGCTAAAACAAACTAAAATCAAAGAATTCTATTAAGAAATAACAAAAATGATAAACATTTAATAACACCTAAAATGTAGATACTTAAGATCCTAAACAAAAATATTAAAGGTAAAAGGGCCTTGAAATTTTCCCCCAACAATTCATCTTAGAAACTCAATTTCTAAATAGCTCATATCCTTTGCTTTGGTGTTTTGTCTGCTAGCAACTAAACATTAGTACAGTAGAAAATGACTTATGTTCTTTTCAAATGCTTGGCATTATAATGTGATCTCATATCTTTCCTCAAATTAAATTTTGCTCCACATATTCCACATGTATACAGATGAACATCCATGTGCTGTTCCAACTGTTCATTATTTGGGAATATCTGAAAGCAGACCTGGCATATAGTCTCACCAGCAGATAAATGAGAAATCATATGCCGTACATGGTCATGTTTTCTGAAGTTTCCTTGATCACAAATGGAACAGACATACCTGGCCATGCCTTTGTGCATATCATTGTGCAGGCGCAACTGACGTTCTCTTAAAAACTGCTTCCCACATGTCTGACAGACAAACTGTTTTTCCTTAGTATGGACAGTATAGTGTTCTCTTAAGTGACACCGCTGGTAAAACCCTTTTCCGCACAGATTACAAAAATGCTTTCGTCTGTGATCTCTTTCGTTTTCTTCCATGATGGCACTCTTAAACACATCCTGGTCCAGGCAGCTGGACATATGTTCCACCACCAGATTTTCAGTCTCAAAACGCTGGCCACAATTAGGACATCGAAAAGGACAGGCAGAATGTTTAAATAACTGCTTTTTTTGGATACTGTTTATCTGGAAATGATTGTCCCTAAAATCATCCAACATTTCCACAAACATATCTCTTATTTCCGACTGCTCGTCAGGGTTCTCCTCCAGGTCCATCTTCTCCTCCGTACTCCCTAACCCGTTCATCGTCAGGTCTTGGGGCTCCCCGCATCTCTGAGCATGCTCCTGAAGCTGCCTCCCCTTCACGAGGATCTGGCCACACTTCCCACACGCGCAGATATTTTCAATGTGTTTGGCTAAGTAATGGGACGACAGGTCCTCCTCAGTTATCGTGAGTCCGCACAGCTCGCAGGATGCGTTTTCGGCATCCTCCTGTACCGGACTGCTGTTGTTAGGGGGCCTCAGGTTTTCTAGAGCGCCTCTTTCATCGGCATTCATCGACATCCGGGGTTTTAGAGTCTTCCTACCACTCTTCTTAATACCGAGGTCCTCTTCAACATAGTATCTGTAAAATGGCTCTTCGGGTTCATCTTCTAATTCGTCGTTGTCAGTGGACTCATTACAGTCTTTATCGGTAACTTTAATGATGTTGAAGTCTTTCAGTTCGTCTGTAGGAATATCTTCCGGCTCCATCTTGATAATGATTCGCTTCCTCTCAGCAGCTCTGCTTTTTTCTTCGCCGGCCAGTTCCGACTCCACTGTGCTACTCTTCCTGCTGCCGGTGGTCGACGTCGAGTCGTCTGCAGCCTGGCTGGAGTCTCCTCGGTATTTGTCTGTCTGTGTAGAAAATGCTTTGGAAGATTCCTTTTCGCCAAATTCGGCTTTGATATTACCATCTTTTCCATCTCTAATATCTACTATTCTGTGATAGGATCTCGTGTTTTGGTACGAATGCCTGTTGGTACAGGTTAGCACGTGCTCATCTAACAACTTTTCACAGCTGAAGCCAAATCCACAACTATCACAGGTGAAGCTCCGTCCAAAGCGCCGTGACACGCGTTCTTTTGGAGTAGACAATTTGGACACAGAGCTTTTCTTACATACATCAAATAGTGGTTCGGGAAAATTGCCTAATTGTAAAGACTCTTCATCGGGCTCTCGATTGTGTGGCGTATTTACTGTTGAACTCGGCTCTGCGCACCACCTATTGGCTTCGCTGCCATTTCTAGCCACCGTGTCTTCATACATTCTTACCCCAAATATCATTTTGCTGTTCTGTTTGCTAGAAGCAGAAGATGAACATTTTGAACTAGAACAGTCTGCGTCCTGTATGTCTTCTAAGCAGTCGGGAACGTTGTATAGCTGCAGGTAGTTCATGGCCACTTTAAACTGCTCAAAACTGGAGGGAGCAGTCATAATTTTTCCTAAGTACATAAACTGCAAAATGAGGTCAAAACACTCGGCACTAATTTTCATGTTGCTGAGATTCAGTTGTGCAGTACTGTGCTGATGGTTCATGAAAAACATTCTAAAATAGGAGCTACAGGCAGCCAGCACGGCTTTGTGCGCTTGAAAGTAAATGTCATCGATGGCAATGCAACAGTCACAGAGAAAACCCCACTCCCTTTGGTTGTTTAGCTGCTGAAGGACGTAGCTGCTGTGGCTGGGCTTTGCCATCTTCTATTGATTAGAGACCTATGTGAAACAAAGACATTAAAGTCAGACAAGGGAGCTTTAGAAAAGCACTTGAAAAGAAAAATCACTTTGATGATACATTGGGACTTGCGTGATTTTGCTATTACAATAAAGGTATAAAAGAGCTCTCCACTCTAATGTAGCAAAACTCAAATAATATATACCTGAATCATTTTTCAGATGTGAAGATGAAGATAACCCAGCCATTTATTCAAGCTTATTTGGATTTTAAGAAACAGAAGCTAAGGTATCCAAAGCAAAAACCATCATTTTGGTTTCATCACAACTCTATGGGGTAAAGTGTATCCTAAATGTGAAAGGAAAAAGTTTAAAAGTACCTGAAGGATACAAACGGTGAAAGAAAATAAAATAGCAACTTAAACTGAAAGTACGTAACTGAATTGCAGAGTATTAAAAACTTCTCACAAAATCGATATTAAGGAACTACAGCGCATTTTTAAGTGTGATGAGTGTATCTTGGCTGTGTTAAAAGAGTTCCCATCTTTTAGATATACATACTGACATATAGATGAAATGATATAATCTAAAACATACTAGAAAATAATCCAGTGAGGTGGGTGTGGGGACTATAGATGATACAAGATTGGCCATGTGTTGATAACTATTGAGGCTGGGAGACAGGTATAATTCTGTTTTTGTATGTTTGAAAATTTCCATAGAAAAAATTCTATTTAAAATGATTATTAGAGTATATGGAAATGGCAACAAGCAAATAGGTTTGCTCAGTGCTTTTCCCTTGATTATTGGAGAAGCAATCATTCTGCAGAGTCAGAGTATGTCTTACATTGCTGGGCATGCACTTTAGGGTACAACAAAGCAGTGGGTCCATTACGGAAAGAGGTGTCTATCCTCAAATGGTATTTCTTCCTTTTTTAATTGTTAAAAAAAGTATACAAAGTAACATGTGCAAAAAATTCAAATATATAAGTAAAGAGAATAAAAACACACCTTAGGTCGCATACCTCTTCCCAGAGGTAACCTCTCCAAAGACTCTGGATTGTGTATCTTCAGATCTGTTTATATGTATCCATACAGAGTCGACAGATATTGAGTACCTACTATGTGCCCAGACACATAGTTTTTGCTCTTGTAGGTTTTTTTTTTTTTTAACCACCTAAATGGTATCATCTTTTTTTTCCCCCCCAAGGTTTTATTCATTTATTTGACAGAGAGAGAGCACAAGCAGGGGAAGCTACAGGCAGAGGAAGAGGGAGAAGGCGGCTCCCCGAAGAGCAGGGAGCCCGACGCAGGGCTCAATTCCAGGACCCTGGGATCATGACCTGAGCCAAAGGCAGATGCTTAACCCACAGAGCCACCCAGGCGCCACCTAAAATGGTATCATTCTATATATACCTTTCTGCAACTAGTTTTCTTCACTGAACATATGGTAGACACTATAAATATTATTAATGTAGTGAGTTCAGTTTGGGTGAAGAGGGAGAGGAAAACATTAAAAGCATTAGAAGCCCTATCCACTATATTATAAAACTAAAATAAGATCCAGGTTTAGCCTCAATTTTTAATCTGTATACACAAAACTTCAGAATCTTATCTTCTACTTAAAAACAAGTTCCTACACAATCTGAGCATAAAAAGAACATTTAACAAGCTGTTCAGAGAAATAAAATGTTCACTCTCAGTCCCCAAACCCTTCAATCCCTGCAGGGGTAATTAAGAGTTATCTACAGCTTATTTCCACCTGCTTTTTATCTGTCCGTCACAGATCACGTGGATCACATACCCCTTTTCCCCACTACCTGAAGACCCATCCTACCTCCTTCTTCCTGTTCTTCCTGCCTAATGACAGAGAGTTGCATAGCCGTGTGCCTCTACTGAAAGGAAGGTGGCCTTTAATGAGACCTACTGTCTTCTTAAACTTGCAACCATTGTACCACTTTTGTAAGCCAGGTCAAACATGTCAAATATGTACAATCTTTCAAGCTTTTCAACCGTCTGTAAATCAGATGTCTGTACCCAATGAGGAAGCATGCTCAGTATGTACCTAAATACAAAAAGCAATATATGCACAAAGATAGTCATCAATATGCTGTTTATAATTTGAAATGCCTGGTAATAGGGAGTTGTAAGTGAACAAAGGTAAATCCACCTTTACCAAGGTAAATCCACTACTTAAAATTCACTGACATATGGCCTTTAAAAATTATATAAACAAACAACAACAAAACCTTACTCAAAGGGTGGAAAAAAAAAAAAAGGAAAACACACACACACAGACACACATACACACACACATAAATGCTGACCCCCCCCAAGCCCATTTTATATACAATGAGATTTCTAGGTCTATAGTCATTTTGTGGGATTCAGAGAGAACTTTAATGGGTAATAAAGAGAAGAGGCAAAAGGATAGATGTTATCTCAAAAAAAAAAATTCTTAGTAATAAGAGTTGTTAAAAAATGAAACAAACTCTTTTGGAGGACAGTGGATGCCCTGCATGGAAGAGGGATGAAATGCCATTGAGGATAATATGATACAAGGAAAAGAACACAGGCTTCGGATCCGAAAGACCTGAGTTCCAATGTGCCTTTGCCACCTTATTTACCTTCACTGACCCCAAGTTTCCTGACCTGTCAAGGTGGTGATAATAACATGTCAAAAAACATATCAGGGGCACCTGGGTGGCTCAGTCAGTTAAGCGCCTGCCTTCAGCAGATCGAGTCCTGCATGGGGCTCCCTGCTCAGTGGGGAGCCTCCTTCTCTCTCTGCCCCTCCCTCCTGCTCTGCTCTATCTCTCGCTCTCAAATAAACAAAATCTTAAAAAACAAACAAAAATATATCAAACACGAGGATTCATAGAAGCAATGTGTAAAACGTATAGTTCTTGACATGTGATAATTAATGGAAGTAAGACTGTCAGCTGCTTATTCAAGCATCAGGAGCTAAGTTTGACTACATAATCTTAAAATTTCCTTCCAAACAGGAATCCAGGAGAAGAAAGCCAGCAGTTAATCTGTAAAGACTTTCGGGTTTTAAATCCCTGTGCTTCAGGGGCGCCTGGGTGGCGCAGTCGTTAAGCGTCTGCCTTCGGCTCGGGGTGTGATCCCGGCGTTACGGGATCGAGCCCCACATCAGGCTCCTCCGCTGGGAGCCTGCTTCTTCCTCTCCCACTCCCCCTGCTTGTGTTCCCTCTCTCGCTGGCTGTCTCTGTCAAGTTAATAAATAAAATCTTTAAAAAAAAACAAACTCCTGTGCTTCAAATAATGACATAAAGAGCTTAAAAGTTCCAAGAACTCTTATAATTTAAATGGAAAGCAGTTTTACCGCCCACCACCAAACCTGGTGCAACGACGTACAACACCGACGTGACCGGCACCGCCACAGCTTCGGCCGCAATTCACTTAAGTTCGTAAAAGACACTCCGTGTGAACATAAACCAACCACGAAAACAAGAGCACCAGTGGCATTTTACTGCACATTTGTTAATGCAACAAATATGCACTGAGCGCTCTGGGGCGCCAGAATCTATGACGTCCTGAGAACCGGCAACCACATGGGTGTTCTGCAATCTCGAGGACACACCATGGAGAATCTTGGCTTTTTCTACATCGGTGACTTCCCTCAACACGTATTCAGTAAAGTACCTCCTCTATGGAAGAAGGCATCATGCTCTGGGGGAGAGACTGAAGGGCTCCGGGTCAGAAAGGCATGGGTATGAACCCCACTGTCTTCGGATGTCTCTCTATATCCATCCCTACCTTCCCCTCACAGCTTGAGGCTGCACAAAAGTCATGCTAACACGACAGCTTCCAGGCTGATCCAGAACTGCAGTCTCATCAGTGCAAACATCCATGTTCCAGTAAAACGGACTTTAAAAGGTAGGGTAACTTTTAATAACAGTCCCACACATAGTAGTACCAACAACTTTGTTCTTGTTACACCTCAGAAAAGCTTGGAGAAGGCCTAATAACACAAAACAAAACAAACCCCTAAAAAACAGAAAAAAGAAAAGAACTAGGGCATGGAATCAGGGGTGAGGGATCTAAATTCCTATGAGACTTTTAGCTTATCTCTTGAGAATTTTGCATTAAAATTTTAAAAAATTTATTCACTTACTAATTAAAAACAATTTCACTCAAATTCCAAGAGAAGTTTTCTCCTTTCAATTTTTTGATATTCTTAATAATTCTACCAAAAAACTTTATCTTATAAGACAGCTTGCAAACATTTTAAATAAAAGGATTGCTTATATTTTAGCTGTTCTTGTTTTTAATTCCAGTAAAGTGAACACACAGTGTTATACTAGTTTCAGGTGTGCAATTTAGCGATTCAACACCTGCATACAACACCCAGTGCTCATCACAAGTGCCCTCCTTAATCCCCAACCCCTATTTAATCCATCCCCCTACCCACTTCCCCTCCGGTAGCCATCAGTTTGTTCTCTAGAGTTAAGAGTCTGTTTCTTGGTTTGCCTCTGTCTCTCTTTATTCCCCTTTGTTCATGTGTTCTGTATCTTAAATTCCACATATGAATAAAATCATCTGGTATTTGTCTTTCTCTGCCTTATTTCGCTTAGCATTATACTCTCTAGCGCCATCCATGTCGTTGCAAATGGCAAGACTTCATTCTTCTTTATGGCTGAATAATATTCCATTGTGTGTGTACACCACAACCTCTTTATCCATTTATCAATTAATGGACACTTGGGCTGCTTCCATATCTTGGCTATCATAAGTAATGCTGCTATAATCATAGGGGTGCATATTTTCCTTTGAATTAATATTTTGTATTCTTTGAGTAAACATCCAGAAGTGCAATTGCTGGACCATAGGGTAGTTCTATTTTTAACTTTTTGAGGAACCTGCATACTGTTTCCCACAGTGGCTGCACCAGTTTGCATTCCCACAAACAGTGCAAAAGGGTTTAGCTGTTCTTGTCTTAAAACTGAAATCTGTGATTGCTTTTGTGTTACTAGCTGTATCGCTGGTGAAACAAGTTTTATTACAGCTAGAAATCAAGGAC
The DNA here is from genome assembly GCF_024610735.1 of Ursus americanus. NCBI lineage: Eukaryota > Metazoa > Chordata > Mammalia > Carnivora > Ursidae > Ursus > Ursus americanus. The sequence goes on along the minus strand of NC_142152.1, from coordinate 11,233,183 downwards.
TCCAGGAGAGTAGGACTTCAAATACGATCCAGAGCCAAGGGTTCTAAGGCCAGAAGGATATCTGTATGCATGCGGTGCTCCCGGAAGAGAAAGGAGTTAGGTGATGTGAAACATTTTACACTGAATTTTTAAATTTTTAGTTTGAAAGTTTCATCTCATTCAAAAACAGCTGCCAAGCACATTCAGCATATTAACTTAGATACCCAAGATTTTTAGAGTTTAGAGAGATCTAATCTGGTCCAACATTCTTATTTCATAGAAGGGCAAAGATCTAAGACTGTTAAACAGTGTATCAAGGGGATAGTTAACTGTGGTAAAGTAGGTACTAGGATTATAGGACAGACTTCTGACCACCCAGGTGGGTACTATGGGACTATAGTCCCACCACTTGGGACTATGTAATGTGCCCTTCTGCAAAGAACACTCAGCAAGGACTGCGCAGGAATCCTTAATACAGGGTTTACTGGCCGGGTGCTCTTGGACAAGCGACTACCCACATCTGAACTCTATCTGTAATGTTTTATCTATATCGGTGCATCCAGTCATAGATGTGTTCCCTACATTACACCGTGTAAGCTATTTCAGTACTTTCTCACTGACATAGTAGGGTATCAGAAATACTTTTCCTTCATCACTATAAATCTCTTAAATTGGAAAAAAACAGCTTTGCTGAAGTTTCTTTTGCCTCTACCTTAATCAAATGATAATTGAAGGGCCTATAAATGAGCATACAAACTGAATGAAGAAGTAACTTAAAGTAATTTTGGAGAGACTCCTTCTGTAAAGCAAATAATGTCTTTTTAATGTGTGCCATAGACCAAGGAGGCTCCCCTGGGGACAATTCGCATAGCCTCAATGAGAATCTGCAGCAGAGCCTAGCATTAGACTCTCAGTTCACTGCCCCAATCTCTGAACTGCTAACAATTACCTCTGGATTTCAAAGGTCATTCAGGTATATACATTCTCTTTCTCATATCTATTTCTGTGTCTTCTATGATTGGATATGTGTATATGGATTTATTTTGAGGGTTATAGACTGTCCTTTTAAAAAGCCTGAAGTGAAATGACAGGATTCTCTTACGTTAATAAATCAGAGTATCAATGTATTGAACACCTACAACATTCCTAACACTGCATAAAGCATTGAAGTAGAAGGTGGAGAAGGATGGTAAACATAGAGCTAACTACATATGAGGAATTAAATTCTGAACCAAGAAACAATCTGAGAATAATTAAGTATTAAATTATACTGAATAAAGTTCAGCAAGAGTTAGAGGGGGGAAAAGCATGATTGTACTAGAACAGTAGGCTTTAGGAAGGATGTAGAATTTAAGTGAAACCTTAATGAATGAGTAGGATAGAGAAAATAGAAGGCAAGGGGAAAGGCATTGCAGGTATCTGTGTAAGTGTATAGGTAAAGAGCTGGGAGAGGGGTACACAGCAGCATAAATAAAAGCATGCAAATGGAATGGGAGGGAAAGCAGATAGGCTTTACTGGACTGGTACATGAGGTTATAAAGGTAGAGTAAACGACAACCGTAATACAACAATAATGGGAATAGCCAACATTTGTTAAGCCTTACTATCTATCAGTGGTCAGGCTCTAGTCTAAGCAGGTGTGTGTGTGTGTGTGTGTGTGTGTGTGTGTGTGTATAACGTGTATTCGTACGCAATGTTATACAACTTCTGTAAGGCCACAGAGGACTTGGTGGGATTAGAACACGAGCAGCATGACTCTTGAGCCTGAGGTCATTACCTCAGTGATTTTGTCACCTATAAAAATAAGGTCACCCTGGCGAAATTCTTTCCTAGAATATCATTTTCCAAAGTATACGGTCCAATGTCTAAACTTAAGTTCCTTAGGTTTTCTCCTTGAAATTTCCAGGAAGAACCCGTTCTGCAGGTGCTCCTAAAGTCTTACTTCAAGGCACTTAAATGACAGACACAATCAAGGTTGACATTTTTTTCACTTTTTAGAACAGGCATTCTGGCTGGTTATTAGACTGTAAATTCAGCACTTAGCACAGGAAGTTCTGAAATTATAATTGGGTTATGTTCCCAAACTTTATTTTTAAGTTAGTTATTTGGAACTTGAAACACATATTCCCATAGAAACAATGCTATAAATGGTGAGTCAGTCCTATGCTCACACCCTAAAATCTTTTAAAACCCTAATGCAGCTTTACATCAGTCCTAACAGTGCTACAGCATGACTTTTATCATTTGCACTAACAGGGGTGCCATACAGCAATGCCTACCTCACTGACCTCCAAAGGAAACGGATGAGACTGGATGGCCTTTGTGCCCCCGGTGCCGAGCACACACTGCCCAGAGCTGGCACTCGACGCATGCTTGTTCAAATGAAGCATTAAGAAGAGCCCAGGACGCAGGCACCAATAGGCTTGGATACCAACTCTATCACTTATTTAGCTACGAGGAAACATCTTCACTTCTCTAAACCTGCTTTTCTCATCCATAATATAAGGATAATATACTCCTCACAAGGTTCTCATGTAAATTAAAGCAACAATTTCTTCTTGCCTTTTTAGTCACGCATAATACAATTTTCCTTAAGTATTAATGTCATCATTGCGAACATAGTTCATAGAATTTTACAAAGTGATCAAGTTGAATCCGATGCTTTATAGATGAGAAAACAAACTGAGGCCGTAAGAGGTTCAGGGACATGCTCAAGGTCACTTCCAGTTTTAGTGGCTGACAGCAAAGGCCCTTGGCTCCTCAACCCCGGTCCCCAAGTACAGAACCAACTGGCTGTCTGCTTTCTCCTCTGCATTGTGTTTTGCTGAAATACAGGAGCTCTTCAAATAGGCAAGGGTGGTTTGCACCTACACAAAACGGCCTGAGACTGCTGTGCTTTGGGAGACTGTGGTTTGTTGGCTGGTTAATGTTTTTCTGCCTCCTTGCTTGTCAAGCCAACAGCTATCACTTCTAAAAGGGGTGCTGATCTCCCGCTGCCCACCATTTCAATCTGTTATGGGTTATGAAATTAGACAAAAACTCACTGAAGCTGAATTTACATAATTTAATTTTCTGAGAGGACCTCGGTAAGTAATCTGTAAGATAAGATTTCAATTCCTGCACTTTGTTTCATCTATTTTACTTGCTGATAGGCAACGATCTGCTTTCGTCTTGCTTCTGGCCAGGGGACTGGAGAGCTGAGGTTGCCAACCAAATAACTTCTGAATAAGTGAGGTGTTACTACAGGTAAGCTGCTAGGTCTAGGAAATAAATTTATCCACACAGAAAGCAAAGTGAACACAGTGGCTTCTGGAATATTTCTCTCTCCCTCCAGAAGGAGAAGAGAGGAGCACCTGGGTGGCTCAACTAGTTAAGCACTGGACTCCTGGTTCCACTCAGGTCATGATCTCAGGGTCCCAGGACTGGGCCCTGCATCAGGCTCTGTGCTCAGGATTCCACTTCAGGATTCTCTCCCTCTGCCCCTTCCCCCACTCATGCTCACACATGCGCGCTCTCTCAAATAAGTAAATGAAACTTAAAGGAAAAAAGAAGTAGAGAAGTATTTAATGCAGGCAGTCTCTGCATTTTGAGCTTCTTCTTAAAGAGGCAACATGGCATCTTCTGACCACTAGAGGGCACCGTGTGAACAGTAGGCTTCTCTCACAAAAAGCAGCTTTACCAGGAAGTCACCTTTTTGCACGTGGCACTGGTATTCTTCGTATTCTTAGGGTTCATTTTGTGGAACTTATATCTATTCCAAAGTGCCTCTGTGACTTTGGGACCCACCTAAATCTGCTCCTCCCCCTGTATTCTCCGCCTCGGCTGGCAGTGCCGTGCACCAATCACCCAGGCTGCTTGGGAGTCGCCTGGGACTTCTCCCTTCCTTAATAGTTAACTATTAAGTCTCAGCAATTTTCTAGTATTTCTCAGATCTGCCCCACTATTCCATGCCTACCTTCCCTGCCCTCCTGAGGCCTCTAACGTCACTCCTGAGTTATACAACAGGCTCCCGAGCTGGTTCCTCAAATCCATCCTTCACCCTCAAACAACTAATAACAAAAAATCAGACCAGACCATTCTCCTGCTTAAACCCTTCAATGGTTCCCTTCACATATTCTCAGGCTCAAGTAAAAACTCCTTAGCAAAGCCAACAGTGCCCACCCATCAAGTTTTATGTTTGGCTACTTCTTGCTTCAAACTTCATGTTCAAGCAGCATAAAACTGCTTGCCCTCTCCACTCTGCCCCCCTAAGCCCACCTTACTTACTTAATGTATTTCTTAGCTCCATTTTTATTCATGCCAATTGGTTCCTCTGCCTGAACCTCCCACATATCTAAGCAGCAGCTTATCACCTCCTCCAGAAAACCTTCTGTAATACCTCCCTCTCCCACTATTTTAGGTTTTCATACTACTCTGTATCATCTCCTTATTTTGCACTTATTATGCTATATTTTAATCATCATAACAGTAACATAAAGTAGGTGTTAACACACAGACGAACCAGACTGCCTGGGTTCAAATTCTGGCTTTGCCACTTATTAGGTATGTGACCTTGAACAGGCTGCATAAGCAATTTGTGCCTCAATTCTCATCTGAGAATGGGGATGATAATCCTTCTTAGTGTTATCACAAGGCAGTGGCTGCGAAGGAGTAAATGCTAAGTAAGGTTTGGCTACCACAGTTATCTATGTGTCTGTCCATAGGTCTCCCCACTAGATTATGAGCAACCTGAGGCAAGGCAGTTAGCTTGTTTCTGTGCAATATAGTAAGTATTCAGTAAATGCTCTTGGAAGGAGCAGCTGGTGGGACGGCTCTAGGACAACGGGAAGTTCTACCCAGGCTCCTCTCCTCAGCAGATACACACATCTTTTTAATTTGTATTACCTCTAATTTTTCCAATTATAACCACCTTTTTCTTGTTTAATTCCAACCAAATCCCTGAAAATTTCACTTATCTAATTAAAAGTCAATAAAATGAAACCAATAAAAAGAGTATCATAAAAAAGTGTGTTCATTCTAAGAAGCTTAACTCCATTTTTAAGCCTTAAACCTATTTAAGATTTAAGATTCCCCTTCATCCCCAGGACCTACCACAGCGAAAGCCTTCATGCTTTCACATGTGCTATGCTATTCCCTTTGCTCAGAACCTTTTCCATGTCCAGCTCACTCTCTCTGGAAAGTGTTTTGTTTTTCCTGATCCCAGGATAATGCAGATGCCCCTCTTCTGTGCTTCCAAAACAGCCCCTACCTACAACTATACGGTGACAAAAAAAAATGTATCATCCAAACTGAATGTTGTGTCTATCACCACACTCTTGGCAGGGATTATAATTATGTGGCTCCCTTGCTTTGCCGTAAGCTCCTCGAGATCAAGGCATTGTCTTAGTTATCACTGTATCCACTGAGCCTTTAACAACTGCCTGGCATTTAGTTGATATTTGATCAATTCTGAATGAATAAATGTTGAAATAGGTGTTTTATTTTGCTTATCAATTCCTTCCTTCTTTTTTTTTTTAAAGTAATCTCTACACCCACCATGGGGCTCAAAGTCATGACCCTGAGATCAAGAGTCACATGCTCCACCGACTGAGCCTGCTAGGCACTCAATTTTTGTATTATTTCAATCATGGCAACTTTTGCATAGTGGTCAAAAATTTACAAGCAATTTCCCATACATTAAACAACTGATTCTCACAACAACCCTGAGATAGGTATTTTCACTACCCTCATTTTGTGAATGAGGCAACAAGTTTAGTGGTTGATACTGAAGTGCTCATCTTATAAGTAGAAGATGGGACTCAAACTCTGGAGTCTTGATTCAGAACCCTGAGTTTCAGCTTTTATAAACCAGACAGCACTCTTCCTGGCAATGACTATTAACTGGAGTGCCGCTTTGGAACGCCCTGAGCCTCCCAGTCACCCACTCTCACACAGACCCATATTGCAGGCAGAATGCCCTGCCCCTTCCCCATCTCCTCTTCCATCTGCTGACTCCCACGGCCCATCAGAGCAAGCCCTTCCCTAATACTAAAAGATGTAAAGTGGGGTTGGAGCTCTTTAGTTATCTTGAAAAAAAAGGATTATGTGTATCTCACACAGATAACAAATGAAAAATCTGGTTGGTGATTTAATTCCTTAATTTTCCAATATTATTTGGAAAACGATTTTAAACTCAAAGCAGAGTAGTGTAAAAACAAAACAAAACAAAAAAACCCATGTCCCCAACACTCAAATAATTGTTGTGATTAAACTTCTATGTACTATTTTGGGTCTTTGTTTTCAGAACATCATCAACCACTTCACACTCATTCTTCTTGAACATACCAGGCTAAGTAATAATAGATTCTGCACTTTGACTAAGATCTCTTGTAGTTACCATACAGCCACAATGTAAGTATAGTTAGAAATCTATCTTAAATACGTGCCGTCTCCTCCCATGCCACATCGAAAACTGCACAGTCATTAATCTCCTTCTTCATTCTAATTCTCTTCCTTCGTGTTTGGCATGCTACCTCTAGCTACTGATCAAGGGAAACCCTTCACACCACATCAGCACAGGGATATCTGGGCAGTGGTCTTCATAGCAAGTATGGCCACTCCTTTCCTCCCAACTATGAAATTATGAAACTCTCTACAAACATGAAGCTTTTGGGTGGTTGTTTTTTTTTTTTTAAGGAGTTTGGCCAGTATAAATCAACCCATCAGAGGCTGGACATCATCATTAGCATGAAAAACTGTGAGAACTAGCCCACCGAGGTAAATACTTCGTAAGGACAAACTTAAAATAGCAACCCTGTTCTATTTAAACGCTCACGTCTGTTACTTGATCATAGAATTTTAAACCAGTCCAATGCAAAACACTCCTTTTCTCCACCTAGTCAATTCTCACCAACCTGAATAGGGAATAGAGAACATAAGGCCATGAATCATCACAGGCCATCCTTAGGTAGGGTGAGGCATACACAACAGCACAGTTATGATCAAATGTTGCCTCTTCTTGTTTTAAACAAGGAATTGACTACTAACAGTTATTATCTCTGGGTAGTGGCAATCAGAATGATTTTCATTTTTGTATTTTATGCACTCTAATACAGGTTGAATTTTTACAAAGAGCATGGATCTTATAAGTATTTCCACTTTGAGAAAAAAATAGAATATACATGAATCACTTTTAATCTGGTTCACATAAAAGCATATAAGATTAACAATGTCAATTTTTCAGGGTAACATATACTAGCACAAGAAAAAAATAATCAGGAGAATACATCCTATGGAGACCAAAGTGACCTCTCAAGCAGATGTTTTTCAAATACAACTCAATTTTTTTTGGAAGACAACAGACTACCGCTTAAAAAATAAAAACCTATGGAAACTCTTCTGCCTTTGTATTCCAAATGGTTGTCTCCCCTTTGGGCCAGAAGGTTAATAGCCAAGGTTTAGCATTTTCCTGGCTGGAGGAGGAGAGGCCTGAAAGAAGGCACTTTTCTCATACATTAGGAGAGCAAATGGTGCTACAAGGAACACAGAAACCCTCTTAAAAAGCTCCATGAACTTATCTTCTCCAGAGCCTGGCAAAAGAGAATAAGGAAACAGTACAAAAATTTAGCACTGTTAATGTGAAATCACAACACAAGGTCAAGAGCAAGTGGCCAAGACTAAAGACTGGGCTCATGCCCCGCTAAGCTCCTGGTTAAATATGGTTTCTTTTTTCTTTTACAATGATACACCAGGGCTCCTCCACTACTCCCCCAAAGAAGGCCATCCCATTGGAATGGGTTGAACAGAAAAGCTTCAGGAAAGGCCACGCAATCTGAGTTATTCTATACCGTAAAAATTTGCTCGTAATGGAGAAATCTCTTAAAATTAATATAAGATGTTAATTAAAGGCTCTACTGCAGACTGTCTTTATTGATCTCTGAAAATAGTTTCACATGGACTATGTTTCAATTTTCTCTAAGATGAGGAAGCCCCCATCTAGCTCCCAAAGCCATTCAGTTATTATTGAGACTATCAGATAGCCAGCAAGTGAATCAACAGGAAATTTTGAGGCTGTAATGACCAGCCATCATTCAAGCTTCACCTTTTTGTATCCCAATTCTCCCCATCACATCCATTTGCACTCTCAAAACTTCATAGAACCAAATTTCTTCGTTTTAAAGAAGGTGGTGATTGCTTTTAAGTTAACGTGAGAACTGCATCCTTCACATTTCTGCTCCAAAGGGCCTTGAACTTCAAATCATGGAACTTATTCTAAGACGCCTCAAAAAGCCTGGAACCACTCCTTGGGTTCGTGAAAATTGTTCCTGTAATAGTTTTCCTGCCGTGAGACAGTGAGACATACCGTATGGAATACACTCAAGCCAATGCAGAATCTGCGCGTACCTACCACGTTTAAGCTCGATTAGAGTTATCATTACACACATAAAAATGCACTACTGTCCCCAGAAAACATCAAGGACTTTCATCGACATCTCCCCGACGCTCCCAATTTGGAAAAGGTCATGTCAACCTTTCAGATCATACAGACGCGTTCGTGGCTTAGTTTACCTAAGACCGGGAGGGTGGCTGAGCTCAGACCCAAGCCTACATATTTTAGTGGTAACGACTCCGATCAACACCCAACACATTTGCCGAACACTTACAGAACTTCTAGCAAGCGCCCACCACTGGAATCGAAAGCACTTTCTTCCCAGGAAACACATCTTTTCCACCGAAAAATCCCAAACCCGAGACCCACTACTTTTTACTGAACAAAAAGCGTGTGTGCCGGCAAGAGGGGGTGAAAAAGAGCGTGGCAAGAATTTGCACGGCTCTTAACGCCTCCTCCCTCGGAGCGCGCCCAAGTCTGCGGCCTCGGGCTCCGGGACACTTCCCCTCCCACCCGCCGAGGAGCCGCAGCTGTAAGTTGAGAGAAGCGGGCTCTAGGCACGTCAATCAACCGGGTCCTCCCGCCTCCCGTCTACACCTCCCCTCCCCCCCCCCCGAAAAAAATAAAGGCAGAGAAAGAAAGGGAAAAGAAGGTAACTAATTTGGGAACTAGTCTCCGCGGGGGCTTCGCCTCCTACCCAGGGAGGCCGCACGTCCCGGACCAGGCGCGCTGGCGAACGGCGGGATCTAGCAGGCGGCCAGGCAGCCGCCAGTCACCGGGTCCTCGCGGCGCGTCCGCCGCACTCTGGATCCCCGCACGGGTCGGCACCGCTCCGGCCCCGCACTCCGCCAGGCCCGCGGCCCGCGTCCTCCCGCCCGGGCCAAAGTTGCGCAAATAGCCCCACAACTGGCAGATACTCACCGGCCGCAGCAGGAACCGGGGCTGCGGAGGTTTTAGGGAGTTTAAGGCAAATCAGCCACGGGAAAGGCGGGCGGAGGCGAAGGGGCCGCGAGCTGCAGTGGCGGCGGCGCGCGGCGTTCGGGCTGGGCTGCGCGGAGAGGCTCTGGCTCTGCCAGGGACTGTGCTGCAACAAAGGACTTCCGCTGCCGCACAGCCGCGCCTGCCGCACCGCACTGAGCCGGCCCCGCTTACGCGGCGACTCCGGGTCTGCCCACCAGTTCGCTGCGGCGTCCGCCAGCCTTCCCCTCCCTCTCGCCCGCCCACCCACTCCGCCGCTGGCTGCTAGGGGCACCCGCGGTCGCCTGTTTGTTTGCAACAAGTTTCTGCGTCGGGCTCCGGGGAGGCTGGCGCAACCCGCACCGCGGGGGCCGGCGCGGCCGCGGCTTTACCACCCCTCTCGCCCCTCTCCCAAGGGTAGGCTTGGGACCTCCTCCTCCTCCTGTTTGCACAGCTGGATGGGACTGGGCTCCTCCCGACTCCCCAAGGGCAGGATGCTGTTTTCCCACTCCGTCCAGATGTCAGACCCCTGTCCCGGAGTGCTCAGTAGCTGGGCCTTCCCTCTCGGTTCGTCCCTGGCGTTCTGGGGGCGCCGGCACCCTCGCCCTGTCCCGTGCGCCGCCAGTCGGTCCAGGGTCGCCCATTCCCCGCGCTCCCCCCACTCCGCCAGCCATGGGCCTGTCCGCCTCTGGCCTTGAGTCACTTCCCCCGCCATGCCCCACCCCACCCAGCCCGCCTCCCCTCCCAGGCTCCAGCAGCTCAGCCTCCTTGGCCCCGCGCCCCCACCCCTCTCCCCGCGAACACGCGGGCTCATCCTTCCCCACCCCCACGCCCGAAGTGAGGCAGTGCTGTGCTTTTGCACACCCTGGGGAAAGTCCCCGGGTCACGCGGTTGTGTGTGGGGAGCCTGTGACGCTCGGGCTCGTCTCCGCGCTTCCGCCTACAGTGTCACGACTGAGGACCGTGGCGGAGGTACCCCGAGCGCTGGCCGACCCCCGCCGGGCCACTTGAGTAGGCGGGCGGGCGCGCACGTACGCACGCACGCACACTTCAGCCCCCGCGCCCCTCGTTCCCCGGCTACCAAGCGCGCGGTCACGTGGGCCCATCGTGGGGCGGCAGGCGCGGGAAGCCGCGCGAGAGCGGGCCGCGGGGTGCGTGAGCCGGCGCCGCCGCGTGACGTGCGCGGCGCGGGAGCCGCCCCTCCCGCACGGAGGAGCAGGCTGGCCGCCGCGGCGGCGTCTGGGTAAGCGACGCGGCCCGGCCCCTGTGGGCTGCTCCGGGCTCAGTCCCTCCCGCCGCGAGCCGCCCGGGGCGGTGGCCTGCAGCTGCGCCGGTCGCGGGACAGATGCAAGTAGCTGGGGAGTGGGGTGTTTTGGTCCGTTTGACATGTCAATCAGGGCACAGGAGGAAAATGGCAACCGCGAGTGAGCACTGGGCCGAGGATGCCCAGAGCCGCCTTTCGCTGCTCGCAGAAGGCGGGTGCCGGGGCCTGACCCCGCGCGGGAACCCCCGACGGGCTCGCGGCGTTCCCCGAGCGGCCGCGCGAACCCTTCTCACAAGTGGGCGGGTCTCCTGGTGCAAACTGAGAGACGCTGCGGCCACTGTCCTCTCCCCCACCCCCGTTTGTGATTACCCCGGTTCTAGGGCAGGAAGTTCCTCCTCCTCCATAATTCATTTCTTCCTTTTTTCAGATTATATTAATCTCATTCTGAGTAAATCCAGTTTTTCTTTTTAAAGTTTGCCCGATCTTTAACTGCTTCCCTAGCACTAGTTATTTGGAGAAATCAAGCTACTTAGGCAGCACCCAGAATTTGACAGCAGCTAACATGTTTCATAAAGTAACGCCCATTTCCCCCCAGGAAATTACATTTGGCATTCATTCTCTTGAGACTCAAGTTTTTTGGCAAAACTGTTGATTCTCACAGGATTTTGACAAGTGTGTAAAGTACACTTTGGGATGACAGATTTTAAAGCTGAAAGGGGCCTTACAGGAAATCTAGTTCATCCCTCTGTTTTACAGATGAAGACACCCGGCCTAAGGAACGTGTAGCTTGATCGAAGCCCTACACCTTTTGAGTAACTGGACTCCAGGGCTCCAGCCCTTGATTATTGGGCTCTCCACCACACCAGGAGTGCAGTGCCAGTTTAACTCACTCACTGTAGAGACAGTCGGCCAGAGGTGATTATACTTGGCTTGATGCAGATTATTGAGAAACCAGGCTTGGCCATTGTGTGATAGCTCTGGTATTTTAAGGAATGGGGTTGGCATTATCTTTAGGTGGAATAGATTGCCTGTGATGTATGTTGGGGCTCAAAGCCGGTCTCCTCCAAAATTCAGCCCTACTCTGTAAGAATAACCAACATTTGCAGCACTGGTTGCTTCCTTAGGTTAAGGCATCAAAGTTCTCTTTAGCAATCTAGATACATTTTGATTAAGGGTAATCTATCCATTATCAGAAATCAGTTCCTTAATAGGGAGCAGGATACTGGCATAGCACTCGGCATAGATTAGTTCTGATGGCTGGGAGGTTATCAGGAAGGAGTGGAACATCACAGGGATGGTCAGCAACAAAGCAGGGAGGAGCCTCACATGACTTGCTCTATGTTTTTGCCCAGCCCTTCCCTGAATGTCTTATTTGGAGGTAGTGGAGATGGATTCTGCTCAGGTCGTTGGCTGCTTATTGAGTGCCTGCAGTAGCTAGCCACTTGCATAGATGAATTTTGAGTACTTGACAAAACAGGAGGTAGTCTTGTCTCTATGATACAAACGAGGAAACAATCAGAGATTTACCTGGCTTCTATGATGCTGTCATTTGCAGTAGAATTCAAGGCTAGATCACTTATCTCCCAAGTCCAGTCAGTGCACTTTTGCATTGTATCTTGCTACCACTTCAAGCCAGGAAAGGGATGAGAGAATCGCCTGTGGCTGATTTATTGGCGCCTGTGGTTGCCCAGAGAGGCTGAGCAGGACTTTCAGCTGCCCTCTTTGCCTTAGAAAATGGAGCTGTGTGCTTCCACCCTATCTCCTGAGGGGAATGCGCAGGAGCCAGGCTGTCTAGCTGGGGAGGAGGGGCCCAAGAGTCTTGGCCGTAAAATATCCTGGCAAGGGCAGTGCTGGGAAGTGTTGCATAATGCCCTCCCCACCACTGAACCAAAGTGATTTATTTACTATGGCCCGTAGGTGGTGCTTGACCATCTTAAAGAAAAACTTGTACTTTTTTGTAATAATAGGGCCAGAACAGAGTTGGGGGTTTTATATTATTGCAGGGTTTTTTTCTTGTCTTAAAAAAGCAGTGCAGGTGCTCTTATCTTGATAAATTATAAAGTACTTGCACACCACTTCCTGTGCCCCCTTTCTGCTTATTTATTCCAAATTGCATGTGAACTTCAGTCCTTTGAGAGGAGAACGCTAAGAAAAGTACTACTCCAATTTATAGTTACAGTGAAGGTTATGGAGTCAGACCTAGCTTTCGATCCTCACTTTATACTATCTGCTAGTTGTGTGTTCGTTTTTGTTTTTGTTTTTTTTGTTTAATTTGACAGAGAGAGACAGCCAGCGAGAGAGGGAACACAAGCAGGGGGACTGGGAGAGGAAGAAGCAGGCTCATAGCAGAGGAGCCCGATGTAGGGCTCGATCCCAGAACGCCGGGATCACGCCCTGGGCCGAAGGCAGACGCTTAACCGCTGTGCCACCCAGGCGCCCCTAGTTGTGTGTTCTAAGCCCACGTTTTTCCTCATCTGTAAAATAGAAATAAAAATAACACATGATCAAGGTGAGGACTAAAAGAATGTACATAGCACTTAGTACAAGTGCTTGCATGTAGTATTTACTCATTATAATAGTAGCTATTTTAACTAGAACAGTATTATTTCCTCCAGGATAGGAAAGATATTGCTACTTGAACTCGCTTAGGGAGAGTAGAGGAAGAGGACAGTATTTGAAACAAACATCAGTTTCAGGATTAGTAATTGAATTTATTCACACATCTGCTTTCCCTTTGCTTGCAGGAATTTTTCTCTTTTTTTTTAATCTTATCTGAAGAAAAAGTGTTTATATTATTGTTAGTTATTTTTGAAATTTTTCTAAATCATTTCTTACCTGTACATATCAACCGTACAATGACTTTTTGTTCTTTGTGAAAAACTCTAGGCACTTTAAGCAAAGGGCTTCATTAACCCATCTGGATAACGTGTTTGTGGAACATTCTGTGGCAAAGGAAGTATTGGTTCACCTATATTCAGAAGTTATAATTATTCTTGTTTGTACTGTATTCTAGGTCTATACTAGCATTGTCGTTATCCAGCTTCTGACTGTCCTTTGAGTACCTTATTTTGTCTTTCAGAAATGCAGTCATTAGTATTATTTTTTGGTGGTCTAAGAAGAATTGTTTATTTTCCTTCACAGGGTCTGATTTTTTTAAGGTTCACTAGCAATTTGCGCTCACCGGTGTTAGCACTCTTGTTTGCCTGGTGCTGCGGCTTTATCAGGCATCCCACATGTTGGTTAGATGGTTCGAGATGTAGTAGGCTGGCAACAGGCAGGCCCCAAACTAACGTTTCCCTGTTCCGTTAAAGGTTTCTAGAGCATAACTGCTCTTCCTGTGTCATCGACCACGTCTGCTTCCTACCCTCTTCTCTAATATTTTCAGTGATTTTTGTAAGCAGATGCCTAGAATTACTGCACATTTTATCTCAATATTTTCAGATTTGCGATTTCCGTATCATCTTCAGATGTTATGAAAATAGGCATAATGGTGTGTGAGAGTAAATACCTCTTTTTCCTCAATACTTTTTTAGAAGAAGTCTGAAAATGGTATGTTCCTCCTCTTCCCCCAGTGTCCAATTTACTGGTTTGAGAGCACTTTTGTTTCTTCAGATCTGGCTACTTTTTTTTTTTAAAGTTACAATTGGAATTACAATAGTTGATTTTTGTTCATTTAATGTAATTGGTATAATTCCCACATTTTGATCATTTCTTGTAAAATTGCTTCTTTTTCTCTGTAATTTTACAGTGTGAAATATTCTCTTCGGTTTCCTTGGTTCCCTTCTAACACAGTGGTTCTTGACTGAGGCATCATATTAGAACAACCTGGAGAGCTTTTTAAAAAAGGATCTGAGGCTCACTCAGCAATTCTGTTTGGCTTGGTCTAGAGTAGGACGCAGGCATCAGTACAACTCTGCATTGAAAGTTTTGCAGTACAGTCAGTGATAAGAGCTACTATTCCATGATAAAATGATCTCTGCAAACATTCTTTCTCTAGGTTATAAAATGTTAAACCTCCATAATCATGTGAAAGTACCATTAAAAACTTAAAATCATTGTATAAAGTCTGTTATCACGTGGCACTTTTAATATTTCTGCTTTTACCTTTGTATTTATAGCCATGGGTAAGTATCTCAAAAAAGCTGTACATATTCCTCTGCCAACTTTTCTGTCTCCTTGTCTTAATGATAATTTAATAATAAAGTCACAGTGGTAGGAACCACAGAGAAAAATCTAAAGACTGTTTATTTTCTACAGGAACAGATGTCTTACTCCTTTTGTCCCATTTTTATTAAAGATTCTACAGCCTGAGAGAATGAAAAGCTGTGTATTCCAGGACATCATCTGGCTACCATAGATCTGAGAGTCCAGTCTAACTAATACAAAAGATTTTTTTAAATAAGTAAAAATCAAAAGATGTTAAATATCAAGTTAACTTTGAATTAAACAACAATGGATACTGATATAAAGCTGTTCTAGTTTACTTAGTTTGAGCTAATCCAGAGTTAATGCAATTTAGTTAGTAAACAAGGTTTTGTAGTCTCTCTTAAATATCAATACTAATTCTATTATTACAGTATAAAATACCACTTTGTTAATAGATATAGCATATTAAGATGAAGCACTTTTATTTTGGCTCTTGTATTTGTAAATGTAATAAAATGATAAATTATTTTTTTGCAACTTCTCTCACATCCTAAAATTTCCACCCAAAATTCTTTTCTTTTTTTTAAGGTTTGATTTATTTGAGAGAGAGAGAGAGAGCATGATCAGAGGGGAGAGGGAGAAGCAGGCTCCCCACTGACCAGGGAGCCGGACGTGGGGATCGATCTCAGGACCCAGGATCATGACCTGAGCGGAAGGCACATGCTTAAGCATCTGAGCCACCCAAGTGCTCCTCCACCCAAAATTCTTAAATAAAACTTCTAAGATCTTTCTGTATGCCTAGGAAGCTTTAACTATTCCACATACTAGAGAAAATAATATTGATGGTCAAAGAAATGATGAGCAAAGGCTATATGAAAAACCTTGCTAATAAATTTGTAAAGTAGGTTATATTAGAAAATGTTTTTAATAATTTTGTGATGGATTGGCTGTATTGACATAAAATCTGGTTGTGCTGCCTTAAAACCTCAAAGGTCTATTATTATACAAAGAAGTTTGAGTGAACCTATTATGTATCTAAGTTGTGGGTTTTTTTTTCTTTTAAGCATATCTGAATTCGTTTCATTTTATAAACTTGGAAAAATTTTCCCCTTATTCGATTCAATATATTTGCAAAATCTGCCATCATATATACGTTAAAAGTTTTAGATGGGGATTTTGAAGAAAGGGCATGAGTTAAAAGTCAGACTTGAAGTACTACCAGCACATTTAATGGCTAGTTTTTTGACTAGGGTACCTCTCCCACCTTCTCTGAGCCTATGGTTCCTCAGCTATAAAATGGAACTAATATCGTACCTGCTCTGTTACCTCATAGGATTAAGAAAAGATAGCATAGGGCAGAGATTCTCAAAGTGTGGCTCCGGACCCCCAGAGGTTCCTGAAACCTTTTCAGGACCTACGAGGTTCTTGCTTTTGCAAGGCCAAAATCTCTTAATATACTTGAATCAAAACAACTTGTAGCAACAGATTGAACACAGAAGCAAAGAACCCAGCTGTATTTTTTAAAGCCAGGTATTAAAAGAGTACTATAAAATATAAAACAATGCTACTCTTCCCACTTACAAAATATATGTGGTTAATTTTTAGAAAAAAAGTTTATGTTTAAATATATAATGGGTTTAATGTTATTTTAAATGAATTAAAAATTTTTAAATGTCTCACTTTTAATTTTTTATATGGTAAATATTGATAAATACAACCCACATAAGCAACAGCTCTTTGCAGTCCCTAATGCTCTTCTTAAGAGTGTAAGTGGATCTTGAGGCCAGCACTTTTAGAACTGATAAAGGGTAATAATGGCAGAGTAGTTCTTATTGGGACAATTCTGAACTAGAAACTACATTTGACTCTTGAACGGTGTGGGGATTAGGGGAGCCAACCTCCCTGCACAGTCAGATATCTGCATTTAACTTGACAACCCCCTCTCCAGCCTCCTAAGCTTAACTACTAATAGCCTACTATTGACTGGAAGCCTTACTGATAGCATAAACAATCGATTAACATATTTTGTATGTTACATGTATTATATACTGTATTCTTACAACAAAATAAGCTAGATAAAAGAAAATGTTATTAAGAAAATCATAAGGAAGGGGCACCTGGCTGGTTCTGTAGAGTATAACTCTTGATCTCCGGGTTCTGAGTTCAAGCCCCATGTTGGGCCTAGAGCTTACTTAAAAAAAAAAAAAGAAAGAAAAGAAAAAGAGGGGCGTCTGGGTGGCACAGCGGTTAAGCGTCTGCCTTCAGCTCAGGGCGTGATCCCGGCGTTATGGGATCGAGCCCCACATCGGGCTCTTCCGCTATGAGCCTGCTTCTTCCTCTCCCACTCCCCCTGCTTGTGTTCCCTCTCTTGCTGGCTGTCTCTGTCTCTGTCGAATAAATAAATAAAATCTCTAAAAAAAAAAAGAAAAGGAAATCATAAGGAAGAGAAAATACATGTGCAGTACTATACTGTGTTTATCCAAAAAAATTGCATATAAGTGGGCCCATGCAGTTCAAACTGATGTGGGTCAAGGGTCCAACTGTATAAACTTGAAAAAAAAAACTTTAGAAACTACCAGATGGCATTTGAAAGTGACAAAAATCAGGCAGAAACTGGAATGAAGTCTACACTTGGAAGAATGGAACAACAGCGGATGAGTTTCCATTTTTTATGGCTTTTATCCCGAGAGAAGGCTCCAGTTGGTGACAGGAGGAGTTGGCCCAACTTAGGTTAATAACCTGTAATCTTACTTGCTTGAAGAAAAGAAGACAGAGTTTAGAGTGACCACACAGCTGGAAGGAAAAGAAAAATCCTAGAAAGGATGCTGGGGGAACCCCAAATACTGTGTATGATTCAGCTTGACTCTCTTGCCAACCCCTAAACTTACACATGTTGAGCCTCCATACAGCACACCAACAGCCAAAACAACTGAACGAAACGGGAGGAAGAATTTGGAGTTTAAGTCCAGCCAAGTTAATTGTAACAACAAAGCAAAAACATCAGTACTTTTTGGAAGTAATATTACAGAATCTAGAGTCTTTACCACAGTAAGCACAATGTCTAGGATATTGTCCAAAATGAAACAGGAAACTATCACCCTAATCAATGGGGATTGACTCCAAAATGACCCAGAGGTTGGGACTGGCAGGGAAGATTTAAAGCAGCTATTATAACTACGCTCAAGAATGTAAAGCAGAATAAAGTGGTAATGTCAACAAATAGGAAATCTCAGCAGAGAAATAGAAACTAAAAAGGAATGAGATGAAAATTTTAGACCTGGAAATATATCTGAAATTAAAAACTCACTGAATGAGTTTAACAAAAATGATAGAGTCAGTGAACTTGTAGCTTAATAGAAAGTACCTCATCTGAAACAAAAAAAAATTTATTAAATCTCTTTTTATGCCTTCATTTTTTTTTTTTTTGAAGATTTCATTTATCTATTTTAGAGAGAGGCTCCATGAGGAGTGTGGAGCCTGACATGGGGCTTGATTCCATGACCCTGAGATCACAATCTGAGTGGAAACCAATAGCCAGACACTCCACGGACTAAGCCACTCAGGCACCCCTGAAACAGAAAAATTATTTTATGTGAAAGTTTTGTATAAACTTCATCACTATATATTAGCATCAGGCATTGTTACCCTAGGTTTCCTTCAAGGTCTAAACAGCTCTTCCCTCTGCATATGGACTGACTACATAGTGTATGAATTGAAGCCATCTGCGGAGTACTCTCAGATTCTCTCCTCACTTGAGCCATCTCCCTGCCACTGTCAGAAATCCCTCTCTTCTCCATGGCTAACTGCCACACTTAAACTTTTGCTTGTGTTCCTTCTGGCTTCTGGAGATTCCACCCCTCTTCAGCCTGAAAGTCTTCTGGGAGCTCCCTGTCATCAATGTCATATCCTATCTGTGCCTATCCTTTGTGGCCTCTGCTAATGTTCGCTTGCAGTGAGATATTTTGCTCTTGCTGCTTTCCCAGACTATTGTCAGAGGTCACTAGGAATCTTAGTCACCACGCTTGAGGTGTTTATAATAGGCTTCGTCCCCATGTTTCTCTGCAGTACTTTCCACCATTGGTGGACCACTCCCTGCCCAGGTTCTTGCCTTTCCTTCACAGCCCCCTGCTTTAAATCTTCCCTGCCAAACCCAGCCTCTGGGTCATTTTGGAGTCAATCCCCATTACTCTTCTTGTGTCTTTTCTGCGTTGAGGATTCATTCTTAGCTTTTTTCCCTCTTATTTCACTCAATAGTCCCATCCACTCCTGTGTAATTACAGAGGACTTCCTCTCCCTATCTAGCCCTGATCTCTAGAGCCCTAGTCCTGCATAGTGTCTCCATTGATCACTAAACATTACTCAGATGTCCTGGAGTGAGCACCTCGAACTCACTGTATCCAAAATGAAACTTCTCTTTTATGAAGCCGGCTTCTCTGCCTCTTCTCTGGAGTTCCGGGACCCTGCCTTTATATTGATACCTAACACATGATAGTTACTCTGCAAATATGACCTGAAGGGATGAATGAATTCTTCCGGTTACCCACGCTGGAATTCTGAGACTTGCCTTTGACCTTGTCTTCTCTGTGGCAGGCCGCATCTACTCTGGCTGCCAAGTCATGTCAGTTCTACATCTGGTGTATCTCTTGTATTCCTTCATTCCCTCTGCCATTACTTGGGTGTTGTGGTGGACTTCTTGCTGGTCTTTATTTTTCCATACCTTTCCCTTGTTAATCTTTTTTTTTTTTTTATGTATTGCTACTAGAGCAGTCTTGACTCAGAGGCCTGGTGATGGTGATGATGATGATGATTGGTATTTACTGAACACTTACTGTGGGCGTCACTCTTCCTATGTGCTTATATGCATTATCTTATTAAATCTATGTAACAACCTGTGAGGTAGATACTGTTATTATCCATATTTTACAAGTAAAACCAAGGACCAGAGAGGTAAGCATCTTCCTGAGATCACACAGCTAAATGACAGAATTGGAATTTTAATCCAACCTAATTCCAGAGTCCAAGCTTTAACTACTGTTCACCCTCCTGCAAAAACATCTTAACACCATTCATTTCAAACACTGGAGTACCTTTCAGTTTTACATTCGGTACCCTGTGTGAGCTGACCACATCTCTTGTTACTCACTTTTGTTTTTTCTATGCCAAGCTGAATTCTTCAGTTACCTATATATTCACATTCCTCCCTGTAATTTTATTCATTGTATTTTTTCCTGCCTGGAATGCTATGTTCACCTTCTGTCTGTTCATCTAAATCCAGTTCAGAAGGCTTATTTTTCATTGGGTTGCCTGATATTTATCTCCCCCTCATAGCATGTTCTCTGAACTGATCTTATGACATTTCCCACTTTTTACGTCATATCATAATTACAACTTTTCATGTTTTGTCTCCCTATTAGCCTGCAATCTTCTTTAAAAAATTTTTTAATTTAAATTCAACTTAATTAACATATACTATATTATTATTTTCAGAGGTAGAATTCAGTGAGTCATCAGTTGCATAAAACACCCAGTGCTCATTCCTTCAAGTGCGCTCCTTAATGCCCACCACCCTGTTACCCCATACTGCTCCCTCCAGCAACCCTCAGTTTGTTCCCCATACTTAAGAGTCTCGTATGGTTTGCCTCCCTCTCTGTTTTCCTCTCATTTTATTTTTCCTTCCCTTCCCCTATGTCCATCTGTTTTGTTTCTTAAATTCCACATATGAGTGAGATCATATGGTATTTGTCTTTCTCTGACTGACTTAGTTTGCTTAGCATAATACTCTCTAGCTCCAACCACATCATTGCAAATGGCAAGATTTCATTCTTTTTGATGGCTGAGTAACATTCCATTCTTCTATCCATTCATCTGTTGGTGGACGTCTGGGCTCTTTCCGTGTTTTGGCTATTGAGGACCCGGCCGCTGTAAACATTGGGGTGCATGTTAGCCCGCAGTCTTCTTGGTTGCAGCATGTATTTTTCTTCTGTCCCTAGGCCTTGTATAATGCATGCTTTCAAATAATTTTTTCTTTATTAAATTTCTCTTCAAAACGTGTTCATTAAATGAAGAATTTAACTGTTACTCATAGACCACTTAACCACAAGATTTTTGTATATGTGGCTTTTTAGTGTGCCCTTTCTCATTTCCATGTGGTTCAATAGTTCATTATACTAATGTACTATATGTGTATGTATGTAGATAGATCTGATGAAAATGTTTATGATCTGAGGTTTGTTTTGTTTTTCTCTTAACAATTTGTAAGCCCAGTTTAATTTCAATTTGAACCATTTCATTGAATCTAAGACATGTTTTTCACATTGTGAAATCTCTAGCAGTTTTATTTTGGTTTTTAAACCTCTCTATAATAAATTCGTGGTGTTTTAGAATCCAGGTTATGCAGCAAATACAATAAATAGTGACTTTTAGTTAAATGGCCTTGTGGAACAATACTCACAATTTGGAGTTTGGTTTAGGCTCAGGTCTCTGTAGGTTCTGTTATCTTGTTACTTCTCATTTCATTATGGCTTAAAGGCTTTTAAAATGAGATGGTAAGGAGTAAGAGTTTTGTTTTTATTTATTTTTTAATTGGGGGAAGTTTGGGAGAAACTTAATGTTTGAGTAAGTAGAATTTTAAAAAGTAACGTATGAATAGAATTAAAAGCAGCAAGTTGCAGGATTCTTAAAGTACAATATTATTTATATAAAATTTTAAAACATGCAAAATAATACCATACCTTCTTAAGGGATACGTACAGATGCAGTAAGAACACGACGATGTTATAAGACAGTCATAAACACCAGAGTCAGGATGGTGATTACCTTCGGAGGCAAGGTAATGGGTAGTTAGAATGAGGGAGAGATGGTAGGGGGTCTCTACCACATTTGTAATGTTTACGTTATGTGCTCGGGGGTGGCTGGCTGGCTGCACGTTTGTCACATTGATCTCTGTACCTATTTGTCTGAAATACTTCATAATTTTTAGAAGTGAGGGGAAAAGGAATACATGTTGGAATGTACTTACGACGTTAAACCTCAATAAAAAGATTTAAGCTCAGGACACATGGGTGGCTCAGTTGGTTAAGCATCCGACTCTTGAGTTCAGCTCAGGTTGTGATCTCAGGGTCCTGGGATGGAGCCTGACATCAGGCTCCACGCTCAGCATGGAGTCTGCTTAAGATCCTCTCCCTCTCCCTCTCCCTCTGCTCCCCACCCCCAGCTCGCTCGCTTGCTCTCTCAAAAAAAAAAAAAAAAAAGAATTTAAGTTTAAACAGTACAAATCCCCTACCCTGCTCCCTTGTTTCCCTCACAGAAGTAAACATTTTACTCATTTCTTTGACCCTTTCCAGAGATGTGTACATAAACAATATATTTCTGTATAAATTAAAAATAACCACTCCACCCCTTTTGCATAAATAGTAGTCTTCTCTGTACAATTTTATGCTTTGCTTTTTTTAATTAATATATCTTGGATATTATTTCATATCAGTAGATTAAATATGTAGGTTTTTTTAAAAGATTTTATTTGTTTATTTGACAGAGAGAAAGACAGCCAGAGAGAGAGGGAACACAAGCAGGGGGAGTGGGAGAGGAAGAAGCAGGCTCCCAGTGGAGGAGCCTGATGTGGGGCTCGATCCCATAACGCCGTGGTCACACCCTGAGCCGAAGGCAGACGCTTAACGATTAAGCCACCCAGGCGCCCCTAAATATGTAGTTTTAATAAAAATAGATTTAACCTTTTATCAGTAATAATTACCTTTTTGTTTACCAGTTATAGCCTAGACTTTATCCATTAATAAGTATTTGTTTCTGTGTCAGATTTGTGTAAGCAAATTAAGCAGCAGGAAATCTGGGTTTCTCCCTAATTCCTCTCTCCAAACATTCTTGAGGCTTCCCAGGTGTCTTGATGCCTGACCTTTCCCTAGGCATCTCCAGTTTGTGGGTCATGTTCTCTCTGGGAAGTGGAAAGGGAGGACATTTGGGGTCTGGAGCCCAGTGTCCAGGTTTGAGTCCCTTGCTCTGCCACTTCCTAGCAGTGTGACTTGAGTAAATTAACTCTTTGTGCAGTTTCTTCATCTGTAGATGCACTAAATATTCCCTTTCTGGTATAGTCATATTGAGAACTAAATGAGTGAAAAGTGCCTGACACACAGGAAGCACTGTAAGTGTTAGCTAGTTTTATTATATTATTGATCACTCAGCTGTCTGCTGCCCGAGCTGTGGCCAACCTCCAGACAGCTCACCCCACACTCTGGGCAATGACCTCCTTAGACTTTGGTCTCTGGCTAGTGAGGACACTTCATTCTCTTTTTAAGAAACTGCTCTTTTAGAGAAGGTTCTCCCAGCTGGCCAGTGATGCCCTTCATACCACAGCTGCCTTCTCCTTAAGGCACGGGGGCTGTCTACACAGTTGGGGTGAAGCAGAGCCTCGCATCTGCCTGGAAGTCTGGCACTCTCGAATGCCCTTGCTGCTCACGCTAGACTTCTCTGCCACAGTTCTTCTGCATGTTTTTCCTCATGCCTGATTTCTCCCCAGACCAGTGGTCCCATTCTCTATTGTTCCTTCAGGGGCCTCCATGCTTCTATGTGTCTGAATCCAGTTAATATCAGGGTAGATGCTCTTTCCGCTGGGTTCCCGGGCCCCATGTAAATCAGGGGATGGGGCTTGGTATCTATTTTAAGGGCTCCTGCACATACTGTGACTGATACATTTCCGAAACATATTGTACGATAGTTAGGAGGCCAGTGTCCCCTAAGCACACAGAGGACCCCCGCGGAGCAGTGACAGCGCCAGCCCAGCCAGGACGGTGATACGTTATGAACAGTTATAGCTAACATTTGAATAGCAGTTTCCATTACAAAGTGCTTTTCACATAACTTACCTCATTTAGCTCTGAGGAAGGGGTCAGTATCTCATTCCCATCTTCCAGTGAAGAAACAGGACTAGAAACGTGGTCACATAGATCGAAAAAGGACAGGTCTTCCTTTTGCTTCTGTGTCACTCATACCAAGCTACCTTCTTACCGGATGAAAAAAGAGCATATTTTGCAGTTTTAGCAGAATTGATATTTTTATAATGAGAGGATTTAATGTTAGCTAGGTTTGGGGTGAAATTAACAGTATAAAAACTATTGAATAATGTCATTTAAATTTAGGCCTCCTTGTACTCTGTAGGTTTGTGTGAACTGTAGCTAAGTTTGTGAAAAAAAAAAATTGTCCTTTTTCTCAGAGCCACAATGGACACAGCTAGCCATAGCCTTGTCCTTCTGCAGCAGCTGAACATGCAGCGAGAATTTGGTTTTCTGTGTGATTGCACAGTTGCCATTGGAGATGTTTACTTCAAAGCCCACAGAGCCGTGCTTGCTGCTTTTTCTAACTATTTCAAGATGATATTTATTCACCAAACAAGGTAAGGATGTGCTTTTGTAAGTCAGAAGAGTTTTTAATGTGATATAGCTAAGCCTTATTATAACATCATTTGGGGGATGCTTTGTTATGGGGTCACCTTAAGAAATAAAATTAATTAACTCATTAATTAATTTATTTATTTTGCACATCCAGTAATTCATCTCAGTGTGTAGGATCCATGGTGGAAGATAAAAATGCAAACAATAATAGCTAAAAGTTATTGAAGGCTTATTCCATACCCAAGCACTAAGTATTTACCTAATGTACATTCTACTGTTATCCATACTATTTTAGAGAAAAGGAAACTGAGACTGAGTCAAGGAACTGGCCCCTCCAAGATTATACAGCTAGTAAGTTATCCTCAAATGCAGATCTGTGCTCTTAAAGATCTATGTTCCGACCCACTAAGCTGTCGATATCTATTCTATAACACTTTCATAGCAAGGGTGTAATGTCATAATTTTACCCTTATAGTCCATATTACAGTTCAAAAGACATTTGTTTCAAATACTTTGTTCAAGAAGTGTTTTGATTTTTTGAATGAGGGTTATCCCAACACGATGGGTATGTAGGGAGTGGGCAGGAAATTCGTAGTCAGATTCTGAGCTCTTAAAGAATAGCTTTAATCCATCCCAGGTTGAGGGTGATAGAGTTCTGTGTGTTTTTTTAAAGGACCTTGTATGAGATACTTAGGAGTCTAGTCTCAGTTACACACTTTCATTTACCTGTTCATTCATTTAAATATTTGTTGGGTACTTACAGGTCAGCACTCTGTTAGACCCTAGTAACAGGCTAGTAATGCTCCCTGTCCTCAAGGAGTTCATAGTCTAATAGAGAACACATGTAAAGAAAACAATTGCGATGTAATTGATCTGTCTGTGCCTCAGTTTCCTTCTCTGTAAAACATTGGCATAGTATGTATACTCACCCCATGGTGTTGAGAAGATTAAATGGGTTAATAATATTAAAATACTTAGAACAGAGCTTTGCACTGTCGGCTTCTGTTATCAAGAATTACTGTGACGCGTCTCTAATAGAAGTGCTGTACAAGGTAGAGTGGAGTGTCAGCAGCCCTATTTTGGGGAGGTTGGAACAGGCTTTACAGAAGCCCTGGATCTTGAAGGATCAGGAGGAGTTTTTTGGATATTTCAAAGGAATGCAAGAAGGTACATTTCAGGCAGAGGGAAAAAGTGCATGAAAACATAGGCAGATATGAACCGGGCTAGTACATTCAGGAAACAGATCGGAACGGTTGGAATGCATGGCACGAAGTGGAGAGGAGGTTGGAGTGGGGGACATGTCATGGGTAGTGTCAATGTAGGAACTAGAATAGAAACAGTGCCCTCACATCAGTCTTGTAAGAGCTTTGAGTTGGTTCAGCTCTCCAAGCTCCTGCTGTATGCCAGGCACCGTGCTAAACAAAATCCAAGAGATACAAAGGTGTCAGGCCTGCTACGTGGTATCTCTGTGGAGCAACTGAAAATCCTCAGTGCACAGCTCTGTGCTGATATAAAAAAGCCCTGCCACAGACCCTGGAAGTGGGTGGGTGAGAGCTAAGGGTGAAACCCAAGAGGGAATCCTGAGATATGGGGACTAAAGAACTGGATTGCCAGCATCTGACACCCTGTGCGTTCCGAAGCAGATGGGAACGTTTGCTTCAGGGAAGGTAAGTCCATTGACTGGTGCCGTTGTTCCTGGCCATCCAGCACTTCCCTCGGGTTCTCTTTATCCTCATTTTGCAGGGTGTTCCTGATTTCTTGTTATGCTGTTATTTCTATGATCTGAATTGTAGATTCATATTTAAAAATTGAGCTTGGGTTTATTTTAAAGTTTTTCAAAGTTATACCTATATTCATTTGTGATTTAACGAGTAGATATATTACTATAGTTTGGAAGCCAAAATAAGATTAGTATAATTTAAATTCTAAATATTACCAATTTTAATAGATCCTTTTAAAATGTTCAATATTTTTTGTTTTGGTAAAATATATACAACATAAAATTTGCCATTTTAACCATTTTAATCCTACAATTCACTGGCATTAGGCACATTCACAGTGTTGTGCAACCATCACCACTTAACCATTTCCAAAACTTTGCGTCATCCTAAACATCAACTCTGTACCCATTAGGCAATAACTCCCCGTCTCTGCCACCCCACCCCAAGCTCCTCGTAAACTCTACTCTACTTTCTGTCTCTATGAATTTGCCTATTCTAGATATTTTTTATAAGTGGCATCATACAAACTTTGCCCTTTTGTGTCTGGCTTATTTCACTTACCAAACATTTTCCAGGTTCACCCATGTTGTAACATCATTCAGAACTTCATTCCTCTCTTTGCCTGAATCACATGCCACCGTACGGGTATGCCACACTTTGCTTATCCGTTCGTCTGTTGATGGACACTCGGGTTGTTTCCACTTTTTGGCTAATGTGAATAATGCTGTGATGAACATTGGCGTACAGGTGTCTGTTGGGTCCATGTTTTCACTTCTTTTGGTTATATATTCAAAAGGCTATTAAGTTCCTTAAAAGAGGAAGGTATCTGTTTTATTCATCATCTTTCTCCTCCCTGGCACCTAGTATAGTGCACACCACTTAGGAGTCACTAAATGTTGAACTAATCAGAATATCTGTGTATGTTTCCTGACTTCAGGCAGTAGGTTGAATACATGAAGACTTGTTGCTGGGCTGTAAAGCTGGTGTAATATGAATGTTTAATTTTCTGTTGATATGTTTTGTCAAGGCAGACTGCTAAGTCTGAACTTCTTAAGAAGAAATTGCATTAGCCTAAGACCGTATACTGCTAACTAAAAGGCCACCTGGTCATTTTATCTTGTGTGGGTCTGTTTTTTTGTTTTTAACAGTGAATGCATAAAAATACAACCAACTGACATCCAGCCTGACATATTCAGCTATTTGTTGCACATTATGTACACGGGGAAAGGGCCAAAACAGATTGTGGATCACAGTCGTTTGGAGGAAGGGATTCGATTTCTTCACGCCGACTACCTTTCTCACATTGCGACTGAAATGAATCAAGTGTTCTCACCAGAGACTGTGCAGTCCTCAAATTTGTATGGCATTCAGATCTCAACGACCCAAAAAACAGCTGTCAAGCCAGGGCTGGAGGTCAAAGAAGCTCCTTCCAATAGCAGCGGCAACAGAGCTGCTGTCCAGGGTGACCACCCCCAGCTGCAGCTCTCTCTTGCTATTGGGCTGGATGATGGCACTGCAGAACAGCAGAGGGCCCATCCTGCCGCCCAGGCCTTGGAGGAGCACCAGAAGCCCCCAGTGTCCATCAAGCAGGAGAGATGTGACCCAGAATCTGGGATCCCCCAGAGCCAGCCCTCACCCTCATCAGAGGTGACGGGCCCCACTTTCACCGAAAGCAGTATCAAAATACACTTATGCCATTACTGTGGGGAACGTTTTGATTCCCGTAGTAACCTAAGACAACATCTTCATACCCATGTGTCCGGATCCCTCCCATTTGGTGTCCCTGCGTCCATTCTGGAAAGCAATGACCTCGGTGAAGTGCATCCACTTAATGAAAATAGTGAGGCTCTTGAATGCCGCAGGCTCAGCTCCTTCATTGTCAAGGAGAATGAGCAGCAGCCTGACCACTCAAACCAGGGCGCCACAGAGCCTCTGCAGATCAGTCAAGTGTCTTTGATCTCCAAAGACACAGAACCAGTAGAATTAAACTGTAATTTTTCTTTTTCAAGGAAAAGAAAAATCAGCTGTTCCATCTGTGGTCATAAATTTCTCCGAAAAAGCCAATTGCTAGAACACATGTATACACACAAAGGTAAATCTTACAGATACAACCGATGCCAAAGGTTTGGCAATGCGTTAGCACAGAGATTCCAGCCATATTGTGACAGCTGGTCTGATGTCCCCCTGAAAAGTTCTCGCTTGTCACAAGAACAGTTAGATTCATCTTGTGCCTTGGAGTCAGAGCTCACACAAGAAAATGTGGACACTATCCTGGTGGAGTAGCAGTTTCTCCTTCATGATTTTTATATACATTCTGAAAAAGAAAATTCACATGCATTTTTATTCATAAATTATTTTCCTTCTCAACTTCAATTAACTTTTTTTCTTGACCATTGATCCACAATTTTAAGGCTATATATATGAGGTCTTCTTATTGTAAGATATGTCATACATATGGCTATTAAAATGTAACCTTCAAATAGAGCTATGAACATTCATAAATCACAATTTAGAAATCAGAAATCAGGGGCGCCTGGGTGGCACAGTTGTTAAGCGTCTGCCTTCGGCTCAGGGCGTGATCCCGGCGTTCTGGGATCGAGTCCCGCATCGGGCTCCTCCGCTGGGAGCCTGCTTCTTCCTCTCCCACTCCCCCTGCTTGTGTTCCCTCTTTCGCTGGCTGTCTCTGTCAAATAAATAAATAAAATATTAAAAAAAATCAGAAATCGATGTAGGAACCTTAGAGTAAATATTTATAGAATTTCTAAGTTGTAGAATCAGTAAAGTCAAATTGAAAATGAAGTAAATGAAATATTTTTTAAAGAATATTCTAGAATATCACTTTTGGCTAATTTTTCACATGAATACACCACTATGAAGACTATTTAAAAATATTTCCTGCCATATAGGAAGTTAAAGTTATTTTAATGTGTAACTATATGTTATAATGTATACAAATTTTGTTTTAAGGCATAGCTATAATAATCATAAGTAGTTTTAAAATCACTTTTCACTTAATAGCGCTGCAGCATCTTACATGGCTTCTATTTATTTTTTGACATTGAGCATACCTCATTTTTAATAAAAAATATTCTAGTGAAAGAGAGAAAGAGAGAAGATTCAGACATTAAAACAAAATCCTACGGAGAGAAATAGGAAGATACATACAGATAGATAAACATAGAGACAGATTCAGATAGAACTACATCAGCTAACACCCCGTGTTGTTACCTTAATCTAGAGCATTTTTTTTCTTTTTCTTTCTTTTTTTTTATTTGACACAGAGAGAGAGGGAGAGAGGGAACACAAGCAAGGTGGGCAGGAGAGGGAGAAGCAGGCTTCCCACCGAGCAGGGAGCCCGATGCCACCTGATCCCAGAGCCCTGGGATCATGACCTGAGCTGAAGGCAGATGCTTAATGACTGAGCCACTCAGGCGCCCCTCTAGAGCATTTTCTTAAAGACCATAAGAGCAGTTTGAGATTTTTTTTTAATGACCAGAGGTTTACATCAGTTTTTAAAGAGGAAACTGATAAAATATAAATTATCTTTCTACTCTCAGTGTCAGAGGGTTTTCTAGGCTGCCTGAGTTGATGTTAATTTTCTAAGTATCACTTGAAAAAGTAATTTTTCAATGACACAGTTTTCATTTTTTTCTGATCCACAAAACTAGCAGAGTAGATACAGTCAATATCCTAGAACTATGTCTAAAATCCGTGATAGTTTCCCTTTGTGAATAAACTTAGCTCCCTTTTATAGCAGTGAAACTTATAAAGCTATAACACCAGAAAAATTAAAACTGATGGACTAAACGATAGATTCTCCTGCTTTCTGTAGCTGGGGAATAGCTGGTCAAACTTCACCACAAAGGATAGATCTAAATTGTTTCTAAAATGTTTAAATTTCAAAGATTAGATAGTCAAGAATAACAAAAGAGACAGACTTTGAAACGGCCTCATCTTTTTGTACGCTGCCCTGTTCAAAGCCTCCCAGACATGTTAATAGATCTGGTTTGTGAGGCTTAGAAATCAAGTGTATACAGAAACTCTGAGCTCCTTTATACAGCATCCTTTGGAGGACATCTCCTGACAGTGTCAGGGTTCAGTCAGAAGGGAGCTCAAAGATTAATCTAGCTCATTCTAAGGGCACAAAGGTTTTCTGTGGGTAAACAGTGAGGTTAGATGAATTATGAAATGTAAGTTTTTCTTGAAGGCTGAATGAAGAAACCACCAGGCATTGTCTAAGGCAGTTGAGTTTCTGCCTCAGACAAATGACTAAAGCTTCCTGGCGTCAAGACTGAGATGTGTTGAGGGGCACCTGGGTGGCTCAGTTGTTAAGCGTCTGCCTTCAGCTCAGGGTGTGATCCCGGCGTTCTGGGATGGAGCCCCACATCAGGCTCCTCCGCTATGAGCCTGCTTCTTCCTCTCCCACTCCCCCTGCTTGTGTTCCCTCTCTCGCTGGCTGTCTCTATCTCTGTCGAATAAATAAATAAAATCTTAAAAAAAAAAAAAGACTGAGATGTGTTGAGAATGAAATCTAACTAGCTATTGATACAGGATCAGTTATATTGGGAGTGGGAGTGGTTGAAAACAAGTGTGTTGCTCTTCGGAGTCAGAACTTTATCTAATCTTAAGTCATTCAATCAATTATTCAAATTTACACTACCCTCAAAGATTTCCTCTCATAGGATGAACACAAATAGTAACGTTGATTTCATGTATTTTAGGCTACTCAGGATATATTCCCTAGCCTTCTTCAAGTAAAATTTAATTTTTCCCATTAGGATAACAATTTTTCTGATTTCTTTCTTCTCTGTTCTTTCCTTCTTGCCCAGTCATTAGTCCTCGACACAAGAAATGTGTAGCTAATGGGTGGATTGAGCATGCATATGAGTTGAGGGGTAGGGCAGCAGTTCAGGACAGAGTCTGGAAAATTCTAAGAGTTTGCTGTGGCTGATTAGCCATGGCAGACAACATTAATTTAAAGCTGCAATATATCTCCATTTGTTGGGTGTTAAGAACGTAAGGGTTAACTGTATTTTTGTTCTCATTCATATAGTTCCTTTTAATATTAGAAATTCAAAACAAATGTTCTTTCTTTAGTGTTTTTTTAAAGATTTTATTTATTTGAGAGAGAAAGAGGGAGCATGAGTGGAGGGAGGGGCAGAGGGAGAGGGACCAGCAGACTCCATGCTGAGCAGAGAGCCTGATCTGGGGCTGAATCCCAGGACGATGTGGGGCTCCATCCCAGGACCCTGGGATCATGACCTGAGCCGAAGGCAGACGCTTAACCAGCTGAGCAACCCAGGTGCCCCTTTCTTTAGTCTTCCTAATATTATTTCTGTTTTAGGAAGTGGAAAAATGTTAACTCCATTTTATAGGAAAAAAAAAAAAGTCCCAAGAGGTGGGTTCCAGAGAGCCAGTGAATAATGGTGTGGGGACAGACCCCAGTTTAATTTTTTTCATTCATTCAACAGACATATTTTTAAAATAACTGTTGTATGATTAATGAATGCTGTGCCCTGAGTGTACTTTTTTAAAACGTGATTCCTTACTAAGAAAATATACTTTGTATAAAAAAGGTTCTTTCAGCTAAACCCTTTAGTTTTGACCATGTCATCTGCAAAATGAAGCTATAATCTTAACCATATAATACAGTTTGTGTAATGATTACCAAACTCTTCAAATGGGAAATGCTATATGCACCTTAATCAGTGTATTAGGCAAATCCTAAACGGACATTTTCTTCTTGGATCAGCTTAGAATTTTCCCTTCTTTCCAGATCCTACATATAGTTGTTTTCTGGAGAAAAACAGACTAGTTTCAATATTTGTCCCTATTAGCATATTGTCACAACTCTGGAACTCGTTAAGTGCAGTCTGCCTTATAAGAAATCCAAAATTTCTTGATTTATGTATCTTGAGATTATTATTTCATGCTCTGCTTTTCTGATTTCCCACTTGTAAAGTAGATTAAGTAATACCTACCTCACAGGGGTATTGTGAGGATTTGTATTAAAATTTTGTTAAGTTTGGGGCACCTGGGTGGCTCGGTCAGTTAAGTGTCTGACTCTTGATTTCCGCTCAGGTTGTGATCTCAGGGTCCTGAGATTGAGCCCCACATTGGGCTCCGTGCTGGGCGTGGAGCCTGCTTAAGGCTCTCTCTCTCCCTCTCCCTCTGCCCCTCCACCCCCTTCTCTAAGAAAAAAAGTGTTAAGTTCTCTTAGTATTCTTAATAAAAACCAACCATATAAAGAAAACTACATGTGTTCTATAGCTAAATCTATTAACTTCAGGATTCCAACCTGTAAACTCTAGAATGTCTTAGAAGCAGTCATATATTATTTAATACTCAATAATTAATTGACACAATTCTTCTTTTTTAGAAACAGCTTTTTCTAGAAACAGCAATGTTGCTGGAATTCCTTTTCTATTGTAGTTTAAACACCAGTACTTCTCTTTAGCCTTTAGGAAGAAGGATATTAGTTCTTTGGCATTATAGGGAATAAAACCTTGCCAATTTCAGCCTCATGAAAAGTTCCCCCAAACATATTGTTTACATATAGGAAAAGGAACAAAAGCAATGGAGAAAATATCATTTTCATTTCTTTGATGTAGATCATCTAAGAAGTAAATGGGGACAAGAAATAGAGTGGGGATAAGGACATAGTAATTCATTGTTGGAAATAATTCATAATGGAAAGGCCTCACTTTAAACTGAAGGAAATACATAGTAATCACGGAAAAAGATAGTCTGGAAAATGGCATAATTCCATTAATGTTTATCTGCACAGGCAAATTCTTACTGTTGTAACCCAGATCCTTGATAAGTGTCATTTTTTAGTAGCAAGGTCAGATAAGCCACATGAAGAATTTTTGTAATGTAATTTGTGTCTTTGTATGTTTTAAACTAAGTATAGCTCTGTGGTATTTTATTATAATTAATTTTTAAATTCCTAAGAGTGAGATCTAGAGCTGATGGTTCTCTGTTGCACTGCCATGTTCGTATGGCTGGACTTTTTGAAAACTGGTAAGATTCTACGGTCCCAAGTCTGGATGTCCTAAACACAAGGGACCACAGACTGTCACGGTCGTCCTGCAAACACAGGCAAGAGGCCGCTGTGCGCCAGTGTGCCTCTGTGCCACGCTTGATTACTTCGGAGATACTGCTCCAGCGCCCTGGACACGAACTGCCATCAACTCTTCTATTTTGTGCCAAATAAAGTCATGTAGTCAGACTAGATCAGATATGAACTTAAGCTCGTTTCAAAGAAACTTGGATTTCAAAAACGTGTGCAATCAAAAAGGCCCAGTGAAGAAATCTTCCAAGCACGAGTAACACATGGCAAATCCGGGAGGCTGTGCAGAACAGTCACTCTTCCACCTTATGGACTTTGAGTTTGCTTCAGAAACATTATTTTACAAAGTTTTGTATCCTCTATTTGGAATGAAAACAGTGGATTTCATGTATTTTATCATGACAAATAAATTAATGTGACTTGATCATAAACAAAACCTTTTTAAAGTCCAGCTTATAGACTGTGTTCTCATTTTACAACAGGGTCTGCCCAGTGTCGTCCTCGTAGCACTGGGGTCAGTACGTCTCTGTGCCAGGGAACATCTTGGACGTGTGAGGCAAAAATGCACCACTGAGCTCTGTTCTTATCAACTGTAATCTGTGTGAATAGAAAATTGGCGTCCTACTCTAGTACCTTCCAACTGCTGTCTCTGGAAAGAAACGTTATATCTAGCCACTACCTAGTAGTTCCCTGCTTTGCTTTCTTCTTTCTTCCCTATTTACTGTATTTTCTCTCATAATGTAATCAACAACAGTGTTCTCAACCAGCATGTATTAGTCAGTGTTCTCCAGAGAAAGAGAACCAACAGTGTGTAAGTGCACACACACACACACACACACACACACACACACACAGACAGAGAGAGAGAGGTTGATTGATTATTGGGAATTGGCTCACGCAAGTATGGAGGCTGAGATGTCCCAAGATGCACAGCTGGCAAGCTGGAGACCCAGGAGAGCTGATGGTGTAATTCCAGTCCAAAAGCCAGCAGGCTCAAGCCCATAAGGGCAGGAAAAGACAAATGCCCCAGCTTATTTGGCAGAAGTTCCCTTTGCTCTCAGAGGGTCAGCCCTTTTGTTCTATTCAGGCCCTCCACTCACTGGATGAGAGCCACTCACTTTAGGGAGGGCAATCTGTTCTACTCGGTCAAATGTTTATCTCATCCAGAAACACCTTCACAGTCACACCCAGAATGTTTATCCAAGTATCTGAGCACCCGTGGCCAGGTGACACTTAACCATACACAGGGTGATCCCTCTCACCATGGGGACATTTTGCAATGCAGAGATGTTGTCAGTTGTCACAACTGGGTGGGGTGGGGGCCGTGTTGCTACTGGCGTCTAGTGGGGAGAGGCCAGGGATGCTGCTGAATGTCTCTCAGCGCAGGAGACCGTCCCCCG
Source organism: Ursus americanus (assembly GCF_024610735.1). Lineage (NCBI taxonomy): Eukaryota > Metazoa > Chordata > Mammalia > Carnivora > Ursidae > Ursus > Ursus americanus. Next base: position 11,198,876 of record NC_142152.1, on the reverse strand, counting down.
CCGCCCACAATAAAGAATTATCCAGCCCAAAACATCAGCAGTGCTAACGCTGACTAATCCTGCTCCAAAAGCTTAAAATAAGTTTTGTGACGGTTATCAAGAACTGAGTGTACTTACGGAGTATGAGATGTGCTCGTTCAGGGTTAAACTCTATTTGTATTATCTTCTATCCCAGCTCTTAAAAAATAAAAAATAGGATTAAAAATCAGCAGTATTAAGTCACAAGGCAGTTTTAAATCTATTCACATAATGTTTGAATTTAACAACTGTGTCTCTAACAAGGGTCTCTTTGTGAAATTAAAATGTGATCGTAGGTTGTAATTTGTGTAAATTTTTAATCTGGCCAAAAGGTGGCACCAATGTAGCTTTTAAAAAATCTATTTTACATTATGCTCAAATTTGGCATCACTGTTCGTTGAATTCACTATTTATTTAGTACTTAGCTACTCCTGGATCTTGTTTTATTTAGTCATGACTAACAAGATTTTTCCTAGAATACTGTAACATGTTGGATACCTCTGTGTTTTGACATCCCTCTTTTTTAAAAAGATTTATGTATGTATGTATGTATGTATGTATGTACTTATACTTATTTGAGAGAGAGAGAGAAAGAGAGCACACCCATGAGCAGGGGTGGGGGATGCAGAGGGAGAGGGGGAAGCGTACTCCCCACTGAGCAGGGCCTCCATCTCAGGACCCCAGGATCATGACCTGAGCTGAAGGCAGACACTTAACCGACTGAGCCGCCCAGGTACCCCTTGACATCCCTCTTTGATCAAGAAGCTTTCAATTTACATGCAAAAATTATTTTTAAAATATAGCATTTATTGTGGTTGTTACATGAAGCATTTCTGTGGATTCTTTGCAAGTCTTTAACAGTAAAGGCCCTAGAATTTTAGTCCCCATCACATTTGTTCTTCTAATCGGACATCAAACTGTTTTTGGTGTCCTCCTTGGTCAAGAGATAAATCCAGGGACATTTGAGTAAATATTCCCTTGTTTCTTGCCTCCTATTTATTTTCTTCACGTTCACATCCTATGAGGTTGGCCTATATATTATTTTCTGGAATTTCTTTTTCAGCTGTAGTTCAACAACTGACTTTCTAAGCTGGTGGGGTTTTTTGTTTTAAGTGATCTCTGCACCCAAGGTGGGGCTCAAACTCATGATCCTGAGATCAAGAGTCACATGCTCTTCCGACTGAGCCAGCCACGTCCCTTTATGATGGTATTCTTTATACTTTTCTTCCCTCATTGCCTCCCAACCAGTTCCACTTTCTGAGTAAGTCGAGACCTTCTTTAATAGAGTTCTTTTGCCTTCAGCTCTTCTTGCCTTCCAGTACTGAGTGAATGTGGTGTGCCCTCTTTTCTCCCCATCGTTTCTGCTTGCAATATTATTATTATTACCCTAGAACTTTGTACCTAATCACTAAATGCTTCTCTTAAATTCATTCTATAGCTGAGTAGCCAATTTGTGCAGAATGAACCCATCTTCTCTCACATGAATTATCATCCATTGTTTATACAATGTTGAAACTTTGTTCATTGAAACAACTTGGTGATATTGTATCAAAATAATAGAGATAAAATATCTTCCCTTAAACTGTTAGAAAACTATGGTGTCCTTTCATGACAGAAGTCTGAAGGAATAGTAGTACTCTGGGAAGGGTTGTCTGAACAACTGAATTGGTCCTTGCTCTCCTGGGGACTGGGAGAGAGGCTTGTGTGGGAAGAAAGCCTGAGAAGGAGTCCTTCATCAGCTGTAGTCGTTACTCGTTGCCTGGTATGAATTTCTGGATGGCCCATGTTAGATTTGTGTGCATCAAATAGGCCCTGGTAGAATGAGGTCTTGTGAATTTAGTTTTGCCACATTTTTCTGCAGTGGGAGCCGTATGGTACTTAGTTCAAACCATATGTAGGGAAATATCTAATTAAAAAAGGGGTTTTTTTTTGGTAACTGGCATCTGTTCTAAGTGCCTTGTAGGAAGGAACATCTAAAAAACCTATGGTGATTCTTTAGAAGGAGGACATAACATTTGAGAAGGTAAGAGAAAAGGTTTTAAAATGAAGACTAGAGGGGCACCTGGGTGACTCAGTTGGTTAAGTGTCTGACTCTTAGCTGTGGTCAAGATCTCAGAGTCCTGAGATCAAGCTCCACATTGGGCTCCCCGCTTATCAGGAATGAGATTCTGTCTCCCTCTCCCTTTGCCCCACACCTACCCGGTGTGCACGCATGCGTGCTCTCTCTCAAATAAATACTTCTTTAAAATATATATATAAATAAATAAAATGCAGGGGCATGTGGGTGGCTCAGTCAGTTAAGCGTCTGCCTTCAGCTCAGGTCATGATCCCGGAGTCATGGGATGGAGTCCCGCATTGGCCTCCTTGCTCAGCAGGGAGTCTGCTTCTCCCTCTGCCCCTCACCCCACTCGTGCTCTCTCTCTCTCTGTCTCTCTCTCACTCTCACTCAAATAAATAAAAAAATCTTTAAAAACATAAAATGCAGACTAGAGATTTCAGCAGAGTCTCCAAGTTGTTTTTGTTTTTTTTTTAACCAGACCAGTTCTCATTTTGCAACATTGCCCTCCCTTCACATATGTGCAAAGTCTGGTGCTATAAGCTCAGTGGTTCCTGTCTTCTTTCCATCATAATCTTTTAAAGTGTGGGAGGAAAGGCATATAAATGGAAGCCTCCTTTTTTATTTTAAACATCTCCTGTTTCACTGTTAACACCACCACAGTTTTGCATCTCTCTCAAACTGGTGGCTATATTCAAAGCCACCACGGATGGCCATGCAGATTATGCACAAACAACACTAGAGGGCGCCAGTCCCCACATGAAGACTTCTGCAGTTGGGCTGTGCCGTTTGATGGCTGTGCATGGCAGCCTTGCTTGTTCGTCCTGGTTTAAATGCTGAGTTTAAGAAGCCCTTACTTTAAATTTCTGCAGCAAGTAGCAGTTTTCACTGATGCAATCAGGAAATTAAAATGCACATGTGGTATAGAGAATAATGAAATCAGAATAAGAAAAAATACTCCTTACGGGCGCCTGGGTGGCTCAGTCCTTAAGCCTCTGCCTTCGGTTCAGAGCGTGATCCCAGAGTCCTGGGATCCAGCCCCGCATCAGGCTCCTACGCCAGGAGCCTGCTTCTTCCTCTCCCACTCCCCCTGCTTGTGTTCCCTCTCTCACTGGCTGTCTCTATCTCTGTCGAATAAATAAATAAATAAAATCTAAGGAAAAAAAAAAACAAGAAAAAATACTCCCTAGGTGAGAGAACTATATGCGTTTGTCAAAATCTGTAGAACTGTGCACAAAAAAGCGTGGATTTTCCTGTATATAAATTATACCTTAATGGAAAAAAAGGTTAAGATCACCTAGATATAAAAAAGTCTTAGAGTGTAATGAACCATAATGATTATCATTCACTATTAAATCTCCACAGGTCAGAAGAAACACATCAGCCAGACATTAAGGGTATAGAAGAAACCCATAAAACTAAAAAGATAATTCTAGTAAATTCACTCTGAAATCAGTGAAATTGCGTGGCACGCTTGGATAAAAGATCAGAAAGTTAGCTTGACTTCATTCACTTGAATTGAGTGGTGACTGATTGTTTCGGCATTCTGTACATCTCAGCCTTACCCAGAGTACAAGGACAGTTCTTTTTTTTTTTTTTTTTTTAAGATTTTATTTATTTATTTATTTGACAGAGATAGAGACAGCCAGCGAGAGAGGGAACACAAGCAGGGGGAGTGGGAGAGGAAGAAGCAGGCCCATAGCAGAGGAGCCTGATGTGGGGCTCGATCCCATAACGCCGGGATCACGCCCCGAGCCGAAGGCAGACGCTTAACCGCTGTGCCACCCAGGTGCCCCTACAAGGACAGTTCTAACTAGTTTTTTCTAAAGATTTTATTTATTTATTTAAGAGAGAGAGAGCACAAGCAGGGGCAGAGGGAGAGGGAGAAGCAGACTTTCCACTGAGCAGGGAGCCCCACGCAGGGCTCGATCCCGGGACCCCAGGATCATGACCTGAGCTGAAGGCAGACACTTAACCCACTGAGCCACCCAGGTGCCCCTCTAACTAGTTCCGATCAGGAGGATGGAAATACTCCGGTTTTGGATGATGTGTTTAAAGAGAGGCAGGATTCCAAGTTTTTATGCCACAAATGGCTGCTCTACATGGAACCTGTGTGTGTAATGTATGTACGAGGGTATTTGATTGATCTGAGCATGCGTGCCTACAGCTGCATTCGTTGTGACGGACTCATCACACATGGGGTCCAGAGACCCCACCTGCAGCCATACTGACTAGACCCTCGTGTGCCCTGAAGGTACAGATGTCACAGTAAGGATTTGGGAGCTTCGAGAATAAGTATACAAATGATTGCCTCTGCTTTTGTGTCAGCTTGTGCTCCCCATCTCCAGGAGCGCAGAGGTGGAAGGTCTGCGTTTTATGGCCACAGGACAGCTGTGAAAGGCTGAATCTCCACCCCATAACCGCACTGTAACAAAAATGAAGGCTGAAAGTCCTATTTGAGTTTAGCCACAAAACGAGTCATTGGAGAAGTGCGTCTTGTCTTGCTCGTGTGCAGGAACTGCTGGACACCGCTACCACTGCTCTTATGCTGAGCTGGCATTTACAGAAACAGTTTTCAGTTTGGGGTTTTTCTAGGCTGGGGGCCACCACACCATCCTCCGCTTACCTAGGTTTTCCTTAATTGCTCATGGCACCTGTGCCCAGCTTCGCGGCAGATTTTCTGTGGATGTGTAGTGTCGCCTGCCATGTACAAACACACACAATCCTCCTTCATTTATGATGGGGTTATGTCCTAATAAACCTATTGTATGTTGAAAATATCATAAGTTGAAAATGCATTTAAGATACTTAACCCACCAAACATCATAGCTTAGCCTGTCGACTTTGACTATAGCTCAGAATGCTTACATTACCCGATTCTGGGAAATACCATCTAACACAAAGCCTATTTTATAATAAGATATGGGATATTTCATGTGATTTATTGAATACTGTACTGAAAGTGAAGAGCAGAATGGTTGTATGGGTACAGAACGGTTGTAAGGATATCGGTTATTGACCCTTGTGATCCGTGGTTGGGGGTGAGCTGTCGCGGCAGCTTTCGCCCAGCACGGGACAGAGTAGCGTGCCGCACAGTGTTATTCGGGGAAAGCTCAAAACCCCAAATTCCAAGTACACTTTCTTCTGAATGCATATCGCTTACACACGCTCGTAAAATCAAAAAGTCATTAGCTGACCATTGTAAGTTGGGGACAGTCTGCGCTCACTCTTTCCTCAGCTCAGAAACTCACCCCCTGGTGTTTTCAAGCTTTTGGAGAAAAAAACGAAGTAGGCACTCACAAAGGGGTCAGGGGCTCCAGGCTTCCGCGGTAATGGTGGGTCTAAAGGATTAGCAGAATTGCCTATGAGAAACAGGTTTGCAAAAGATACTGTTATCTTTCTAGTAGAAAGATGTGATTTAATAAGAATTTTAAAACTATGTAAGATGTGAAATATTAAGTAAGCTTAGGTACAGGGTTGGTACATTAGTAAGACAGTTTGCTTTGGAACAAGTTTTAGTTTTAGGACACTATCCAGTTTATTTTCTTTTTTAAGTCATCTCCACACCCAACGTGGGGCACAAACTCACAACCCTGAGATCAAAAGCCACACGCTCTACTGACTGAACGCCCCAGACACTATCAACTTTAAATTGGTCCCTAGATTTGGAAAGTACATTCCTTCACAGAGTCCAATTACTACCATTGCACTGTGCTTTAGGAAAACCAGGCCTGCCAACGTTAGGGGAATAAAACCAGTGTCTTCATAAACACGGAACTTTTGATTGAAACACCCAGCTTTAGCAGGCAATGTCTGAATAATATAAGCATTTTCATATGAAGTTTACTTATTCGGAAAGCCATGAAGATTACTAACGACTCATAGGTTAATATAATGTACAAAAGACAACTAATGGGTATAGCAAGAGATGATGTAACATTCAGTACAATGTTACAAATTTATAGATGGCATCAAGTCAGAAATGCCCCGTAGATGGATAGGTAGTTCACTGACATTGAATTCAAGTTTGAGATGCTTGTGTTTCCCTTTGCAGGAGGTGGGCTCTTTTAGGCTTGTCATTGTAAAGTCGGCCCAACACCCAATCAGCAGAGCAGAACTCTTGGTAGTCCTAACTCAACAGTTTCATTAGTGTGATCGTTATTCTTTTAGGAAATAAACATGATATACCACCTTTCTCTTAAAAGATTTACATAAATAAACATGAGCCACTATAACATTTATTCTATATTAAGAGTCACACATGTATTAATTCAGGTTGATATCTTTTTCTACAGAGTATTTCTTAAATATTAGCATCTGATCCACATCATATAGTACTGATTTTAATGAGAAATTACAAAATGGAATTTTTGCTTTCATAATAGCTCATCCACTGAACATTTTTACAGACAAAGAACTACTATAAATATGTAACATTATGCAGGCTTTTTTCTGCACCTGTTCACAAATCATAATGAATATAACTGTTTAACTATTTAGAAATGGAAGGCTTTCAAACGGTCTCTGTATTTAGGTGACCACCTCCCCACTCTGGACAAATTAACCACGTTCTCTTTATTCTCCTCTCATGATGCTGCCCTGCCTGTGGCTCTTTGCCTTCATCCCTGTCCCAGTTCCTCTGGTTGCTGTGCCTATTTCCTTTACAGTGTTGGGCATATGTTATACCCAACACATGTTGAACCAAACTGAATTTAATCAGGACATCTAAATTTTCTGTAGCTTCCTTCTGTTTAATTTTTGTAACTAAATAAGGATTACAAGAACTTTTTTTTCAAAAATGTACCACAAAATGTACTATTGACTGAAAATTTAGAATACTGTATAATAAGAAACTTTATGTTACATGATAAAACATCATAGGAATTTGAACCTAAAGAACCTGAAACCATAAACAAGGACTTTTAAAAAATGTAGAAATGGCAGGCAGAAAAGTCAACCCCTGATGTATTGAGTATCTGATGAAATTTGAAGACTTTACATATCTGAATAAAGTTAACATTAAAAGGATCTTTCCAAACAGTGGGATTCTAAAGCCTAACAATTATTTTACAAATTCTGCTGTAAACCCTCCCACCCCCTGCAAATTAACTCTTTAACTATAAAAAATAAGGCAACTTGAAGTTAAACGTTGATGAAGTTAACTCTGGATCGCACGCAGAAGCCAGATTTGACTGGTGCCCTCCCATGACCCACATCTCTAACGACATTTAGCTGTATGGCTTTTCGCAGACACTGGTGAAATGAGATAATCTCTCAGAAATAAATCAGAGAGTTTCTTAGATTCCACTAAATAGTAGACCAATTAAGATCATCACAAACTTCGTGCTGTCAAATGCATTACCTTAAAAGAAAATTACGCAGACAGCTCTTCTGAAGAACCCCATTTGTGCCACATGCTTATTATTCTTTGAGGTGGAGGAGGTGGCAGGGAACATAAGTTCTGTTTGAAAGTTCTTTTGTTTTCTGCTACCTTTACTTAAATGTTACCCAGTACTATTTTTATATCCTATAAAGAACTTTGAGAAAATGTTAAGTGAATAGTGCTACGTAAAATAGAAGAGGGATTTCATATTCACTGGGTTGTAAAGCAAAGTGAATAATACTTGACTCTTAAAAGGGAGAAAGATAATATGCCGAAAAAGTTAACAAGTATCCAATAAACCAACCCACTTTGTAAAATTCTGAGTTCAAAGGGAAACTGAATCCCAGCTAATTAATAAAATGTTCATTAAAAGCAGCACTTATCACAGCGAATTTAAATGAAAATTAATGTGATATTATTAAATTGCCTTTTAAATGATCATTTTAATCATGTCAGATGGGTATAAACTGAATAGGGACCTATTTATATTCATTTTATGTCTTGCATTTAAGGTCCACTTGCTTAAAATAACTACGATTGAAATGAAACATATTTTATAAGAGACTTCCAAGTTATCTGATTCCTGCTTATTTCTGTAACAAGACAATCTGGATCACCTTAGAATTCATTTTAATAGGATTTGGCCAAGTGGCAGGTATACTCAATCGAGACCAGTTAATATCTGGATTCCTTTTTCAGACTGGAATCCTATTTATTTAATTCACCAGATATTCTCAATAGAAAAGATTAAGGAGGAACTACTTAAGAATGAATGCAGGTAGAGTACACATCTTATCACAAAAACAATCAATTATAATACATTCTAACCAAAAATATATATCAAACCATAGCGGAAAAAAAAATAGTAGAAACCCAGGACTAGAGAAAGTGTTATTTTCTTAACAGAAATAATTAATTACACATATTTATCTCATATCTGTTTTTAAAACTCCCAAATATGCCTAAGCCTTCCAAAATATTTTCAGTCACTGGTAAGCACTATACTTTGTGTTCATTCATTAGAGATTGCTAAAGAACTTACAATGCAAGTATATTGGCTTGAGCCATTCTTGCAATAAATGAAGATAGGATTCCTTAAAACACTGTAAAATGCACCAACTTTGATCAGATTTTAAAAAATTGTTCACTTTTGAATATGATATGATATTTGCTGGTAGCCATCCAAGTCCATTAGCACCACATATAGTGAATTTAAAAGAATATTTTTAGGGTGAATGACTTAGCAGTCTTTTTCTTAATGTTTAAAAATTGTACAACTAAAAGAAATTCATTTCTTGAGTCGTACGTTTTGAAAATCCACTTTTGTGTTGCTAAACTGAAGGATTTTTGTGGATTTCTCCTCCCAAGGTTATAGGCATGAAGGTAGAAAAGTCTGGGGGAATAATTTTGTACTTCAGCGAAGACACTTGCCAATAATATCCATTATTTGGTTCAGTTCCAAAGTCAGATTATGTTTTTCTGCCAGAGGTCTCAAGATGTATTCACAGCAAGAAACAAAGAAGGTTCTATAGGATAAAATAACACATATTTTCTATGCGTAATTGATAAATAATGCAAGAAGTCACCAGATCATTTAGTCGCCTAATATACACTCTTTTCTCCAAGAATGTACAAACCCTCTTTAACAAATGAGTGGAAACTCTTTATACTTCCTCTACTGTCAGAATAACGCTGTCCCTCAGTTTAGACAGTGGGGACTATACAATTTGGAACTTTACTGTGAGGTAGGGAAGTGTGTTGTAGTATTATGGCCATTTCACACAAGGAAAGATTGAAACAGTTACTTTTTCAAAAAATATGGCAATCGTTGATGAGATCGGTGATTTAAATAACCAGATAAAATGCAAATAAGCCCTTCTCGTTGTTACATTAAGTTCTTTTTTTTTTTTTTTTTTGGTAAGGGATTAGCTGGATTGAACATACTGATGAAAAAGTTAATTTTCAAAATCCATGTAAAATGTTTGTTACTGGTGTCTCTTGACACATAGGCACAATGCGAGAATACTGACATTTAAAATACAATATGCTTTAGCAATAACTTCTCACTTTCTATTCAACCATGAACTTGGCTCATTCTTGGTCAAAAGTAAATAATATTTTCACTAAGTTATTATGATTTCCTGGGACTTTTACTGCCAGGCCGGCTGTGAATTCCCTCTTTGGGGACAGGAGGATGAATGTGGTCTCTAGAGAAGCAATCCTGCAAGATGAATCCTATGTTATCTGTGATTTGTTACTTGGGCAGTTTGCCTTCTCCTGGACGGAAAACAGTATTTCACTCTTCTTGTTTTTGCTGTTGCTGTTGTTTAGTCTTTTGGGTTTTGCTTCTAACTTTTCAGCAGACGACCCCATGCAGAAATGGATTTAGACAGGTTTGTCTGAGGCAGAAGAAAAATGGAGAGGGACAATGCACTGCCTATTTCCACACCTTTGCACTTGGTAACTATTTGCCTATTTGATATAAATTGTGAATGGCTTTTGCACAGTATTTAAGCAAGACTAGAAAAACACTCACGTTTAATTCAAATATGCACATTCTGCTGCAATTAGGAAAAGGCAATTTTTTTTGAGGTAAGACTACTGCCTACGAGCGTAACAACTGTAAATCACACATTCACAAAAATAGCTCACCTTACTCACCATTTTAAACACAAAAGTGCACTGTAAAAAAATTTTTTTTGAAAATCAAATGTGATGTTAACTTATACACAGGACTGAACTATCAAAAGGAAACCAGGCTTTGTGACATCAGAGAATATTAAAGAGTTTCTGGCATACCATAAGTGCTCAATAAATACAGTTTCCTCCCCCCAAGCACCCCAACTTCCACATGGCATTTTAGCAACTCCCTGTATGTTACTTCCATTGCGATCCGTACTAACTTCCACCAATCCAGAAGCGACTGCATTTCAGTGGCAGGGCAGTTTTATAAACTTAATTCTTTAGCACTTCTGGGCTGGAACTGTACCTGTAAATCCCACAGATGACAAATCTCTCATTTGTAACTGAATAAGAAATGCCAAAATTTGCAAAGTAATTTAGCATGAAGCTTTTTTTTCCCTCCCATGATCTGGAAATTAAGTCACTGTAGAAGATTGTTCATTTTATTATCATCAGAGGCCATTTCATTAACCAGCTGTTCTATAGACAATTGGATAGCATTCTTGACAAGAGAAGAAGCTGTTTCTATTAAGAGTGTTTCGTATTGTTCTGAAGTTCTACCCTCAAAACCACTATCATTAGCAAAAACCCCTACTTGCTCATTTTCAATTGAAATTAAGAATTGCTTAGGGACATTTTTAGATTTCTTAACATCAAATTCACTGATTTCAGTGTCTGTAATAATAATAGCAATTGGCTCCATTCTTTTGCTTTCTTCTGATTTGGGTTTCTCTGCAGTGACCTCATTTTCTCTCAGCTCTGATTCCTGGCTCAATTCAGTATCTTTCAGCTCACTCTCTTCAGCTATCATCTCTCTACTTTCATGCTCTTTCCAATTTGGTCCACTTTCGAGGATATTGCTTCTGGCGTCTTCTACAATTTGCTGATCTGGGCTTGCAGGTGGGGGAGGAACCTCAGAAACCACTGGTGGCTGAGGTTCTGTTTCTGAAGTTTCAAGTGGGCTTACTTGCTGGCCTTGGACACTTTGTTTTTCCTCAATCGTTTCGGTATCTCTTTCAAGGATTAGTGTTCCCGGGTGAATGGCAGAATGCCCTGTATCTAACCCAAGTTCTACTGAAATCACTTTCTCTCCAGCTGTAGTTGTGCTGTTGCTCACATCTGGTTCACAGACCTCATTACCCCCTTTCTGTGAGACATCTTTACTTACATCCTGGGGCAACTGGGTCTTTGCTGCCTGGTCATCTTTTGTATCCAAGTGTTCAGCCTCTCCCTGGACTCTGATGCTGCAGTCTGAGTCTTCTATGATTTTGGAATGATTACTTCTTTTCTCTCCTTTTGAGAATTTTATGCAGGGAATCTTAAGTCCGGATTTTGCCTTTTTCTTAGAAACATCAGCATCCTCAGCACTGATTTCAGGCTGCACTTTAGCCTCAAAGGGCTTTTGCTGCTTTGAAGATTCTGACCTTTTCCTGCGTGTCACCAGACGTTTGATTGAGGCCCAGGCCCCCCCTGGGGGCTGTGGCTGATCCGAAGCTCCTGCTTCTGGGGGACACTTTCTTGCTGTACCAGCAGCTTCAGAGCTAGCTTTGGGCTTCATTGCTTTGGTTGCTTTCTTTCTTCTCTTGAAGCAAAGCACTGATGCTCTTTCCTCCTGCCTCTCATCTTGAGGACTAACTTCTGTGGGTCTCTTCTCATCCTTGCTTTCAACTTGAATTTCGGAAACCGTGGTTTCCATGTTTACGTCACACTCGTTCTTTCTCTAGAAAACTATATTCTCTCTTCCTTAGTAGCCTTAATGACAAAAAGGTGGGCAAAAATATGCTACGTAAAATTTCTTCCAAATGTATTCACTCCTTTTGTCTTACTCCATACAGTTGTTTTAGGTGGTTTCTCCAGTGTACAATTCCTAGTTTCTCTCTCACTTACAATTTCTCTCTTTAGTTTCTTCATGAAAGCCCTTCACTGGATAGCTTTTTGTTTTAAGGATCAACCTGATGAGAGAAAAGAGAGTGGTATTTTATTTCACCAGCAGCCTATTGTTTCCTATAGAAAGATTTCAGTTGAATGTATCTGATTCTACCAGGCATGTTTCCCATCTAATAATCTACTGAAATGACTGGAGAATAAGAAATATCAAAAAGATTACAAGGTGAATCTAGTTTTCACTGTTCTCTTTGTTAACACTTCAACTTGGATTATTTGCAAATCTGATATCAGTTCTTTTGTTGTGCTGTCTTTATGGATGTTTATGACCCAAATCCAAGTTAACAAACAGACGACGATAACAAAACAATGAAGGGCAAAGTGATAAGAAAGCTAGGGTGATTTTCATTACATGTAATAAAGAATTCTGCAGCTGCAAAGGATCTTAGAGATCATTCAAGTCCAGCCAGATGAAGAAAACGAGCTCCAGAGTGGGTAGGTGGAGTGCTGAAAGCCATACAGCTAGAGAAGGTCATAGCCAGAGTTAGAACTGAAGACTCTGACTCTCCAATGTTCTTTCCATTATACCATAAGGTTTCTGTTCTAAAAATGTATGTTCCATCAGAGAGGTGCTACTTTTCATACACACTCTTGGGAAATTTAACATCACTGTCATTCTCCCCTCTTAAATTTAGTTGTATAATTTTGACATTTCCCCCCACCCCAAGTATCTACTTTTGCAATGTTTTCCATAATGAGCACATAGTCGAAGGTCAGTAAAAGCGAATGATCATAATAGCTGACATTTATTGGGCAACTCCTGTGCATTAGGATATGCTAAGCCCTTTTACATCCATCTCTAATCTTCCTCACATTACAAAATGAGTAGGTGGTGGTATCACTATCTGCAGAGGAAGAAACTGAGGCATAGAGAGCTAAATAACCCGCCCAAGATTACACACCTAGTAGGTAACGGAGATCAGATTCAACCTGATTGCCTGTTTCTGAAGCCCATGCTTGGAAAGTGGGCATTAGAATTTTATCAGAAAAATGAATTGTCTGGAGATACTAATCTGCACTTAGAGTCACTAGTCAAGAATTTTTAAATTGTGTTTTATTTAACCATAAGGCAGCCCTCTAGAACCCAGACTAGATTGAATTCTTGCTATTTTAAAACCAAGCTTTTGAAATTCTTTATATTTTGTTTTCTTGGTTCTGGAACTAATTTGAAAGCCAGATAGAATTGATAAGCTATGCAATTGGCAAACTGATTAGTTATACAGAAACATAAAATGAATCCACAGGATAGTATGACAGCACCAATGAACACAGATGTGAGGTGATGATCTAACAAAAGCTGTATTAATTTTTGCTGGTGGATGTCCTAAAATAAGGGGGCTCTTTCCTTGTACTGTTTTTCTGTAAATCCTTCAGCGCTGAAGGTTTATTTGGGTAGCTCTTGATTCTATGAACCACAAAAGGAACTGGAACTCAGATAATCAGTTAATGATGTAAGTAAACATTCCCTGAGCTTGGGAGTTACCGACTCTGTGCCCCTGACAGAAAGACAAGTCATCCTAGAACAGCGATGGAACTAAAATATGAACATTGTACAGTGTCCCTCCTCACATAATGCTTCCATAAGCCCTAGAACCACAGCTGATTACAGCTCTCTCAAGTCTTATCGCGTCTTGGAGTTCTCAGCACCTGAGAGTTTTTACCAACCAGAGGATATATAACAGAAATACTGAAATGAGATCATGCTTCAGACGGTACGATTTGAAGCTAACCTGGATTGCCCAAAGACACCTGCTTGAGAAGCTCACTTGAATGTACATTAAGGTAGAAATAAAAAATACCCAAACAGAAACCTAACTGAAATGGGAAAATACAATCTGGAGACATTAAAACTTTGCAGAATGTTAGCGTGCAAATGATTCTCCTTAACCGGCACGGTGCTTTCATCGCCGCGGTAATCTTAGAGTCCGTGTGTCATTTCCTGACGATCGCAGTCTAACGCCACTTTCCCCCTTGAGCAGGGAAGCACGGAGGCCAGGAGCAAGCCCTTCGGGAGGAAAGCTGGGACTCTCTCCCAGCGCCGGGTGCGGACCACCAAGCGGCCACCCGGAGGAAGGCGGCTGGTTCCGACTGGACGCGCCTCGCGGCACGAGCCGGAGCGCAGGACCGAGCACTTAAACAGGAAAGTGCCGGGGGCGTGGGACCGAGCCCCCAGCTTCAGGCTATCTGCACAATTATTAACGGCCAAACCACATCTCCCTCAGATAAGGGTAAAGGCAGAGAAGAGGTACCGGCCACCCATGCTGCCGCGACGAGCTGTAACGCGAAGAGGGTGGGTGGGCACAGCTGACGAGGGTCGAGCTGGCTGGAGGTTCCGGCGGACAAACGACCCCTCCCGGTTCTCACCCCGGCCTCCTCAGGGGCCGGGACTGCGAGTGTCCAGCGGGGACCTTCCGCCCACCCCGCCGCGCAGGCGGCCAGCGGACATGACACGGGCCCGGACCCCGTCCCCCCCGCCCCCTCACTTACCCACGCTGCCTGGGTCCCTGGCGACCCTGCTACTGAGGTCGGGGGGCCGCTCGCGGGGCCGGGCGCCCAGGCAACGGGGAAGCCCCGGTCGCACGAGCAGCGAGCAGTCCTCTGCAGTGGGACAGCAGCCGGCGGCGCCCCCTCCCCAGAGCGCGGGGAGCGACAGCCGGCGGCTCCAATGCGCGCCGGGCGGGCGGGCGCGGGGCGGGGCCAGGGCGCGGGGGCGCGGGCGCGGGGGCTCTGCCTGCGAGCGGCTCGCCCCGCAGCGTGGGAGAGCACCTGGCACTCCTGGCCCCCGCGCGAGTCCCCGCGGCGCGACCACGTGCAGCCACGGCAGCGGATCACCCAAAGGGAGGGCTGGCAGATGGGGTGGGGACCGGGGAAGTGAGCCCCGCATTTTGGGAGACGCAAAGTAGCAACCTTTGGTTTTAAATTAGGGGCACTCTCATTTAAGCACCCCCCACAACACGCCGAGTATTTAAAGACACGGCAGATATTACCTTTAAAAGGTAGGGTTAAAAACTGTGCAGGGTGAAAGCTTGTTTGGGGAAAAATATACATATATGAATTGAAACAACAAAAAACTTTCCTAGGAGTGGCTTTGGGTGTAATGGTGTTATTACGGTTCATTGCCAAATACTTTTAGAGGCCCAAGTCCCCAGACCCTTGTCTCCCTAGTCTAGGCGGCAGGTAGAAGTGATTCGATGTGTGTGCGGAGGAGGTTAGAAGGGCACAGGAACCCAGCCCCATCCATCTTTTACACCTTATGTATTTCCGATGTCTGCTTAATCTTGTCCCTCTCAATCAAGCGGGGGTGGGGAACGGGAGATGGGCAGCATCTACCCTCCAGCGTGACTGGAGGGCTAGGTTGCGTATTTTCATACATTTCCTGGGTCTTTATCTAAACAAGTTGCTAGCCGTAGTGAAAAGCACCGCAAGCATTTATTTTATTTGTACACACAACGCACTGGTTTCATTAACCAATGAAAGATATTGCTGTCAGGGTTTAGGAGACATGCTTCGGGTTTAACATTACCTACCGAGGCTTTCCCGGGAGTTCCAGCTGTGGGGTCCTCCCGAGGGCTGGGTTGCGCGATTGGCTCCTCCTGGGCCCTCCCCGGCAAACCAAGCAGAGAGAAGAACCTATTAAGGAGGAGTAAAGAATTGGTGAAAAGCAGTTGTACTTACCTCCTTTCTTTGATAGGATCATGGTCTTTGGGGAAGTAAATCTCAGTTACCCGCTTTTGGAAGTTTTTCTAGGAATCTGTTTTCCCTTTGTTAGGTTCAGTAGCTCTCACTGAGACTTAAGAAAGAACCATTAGGACACAATAGCAAAGCTGACTCTAAGTTGTCAGAGATTTAAGGTAAAATTAGAGACAAGAGCTGTAAAACAGGAAAATCCCTAAGCATCTGCCTTGGTTGTAATGAAGAATTCAGTCTATCTTTGTGCTGTCAGCAAACACCAGTCTGTGAAAATGTCATTTATGTCCCCAGCTGGGTTGCTAACCCTGCTTACTGACACTTTTGAACTTTAAACAAGTCAAAAGAAATCCATGCCACTCATAACTGATTGAGATGCTATTACTAAGATCCAAGTTTTCCCAAATCTACTTGAGCTAGGTGTTTGCAACAATTTCAAGCAAAAATAAGATGAGCTTATCCAGATGATGATGGGGTAGAACAACTGTCTTTCTAGGAAGGAGTTGGAAGTGAGACAGGGGATCGGTTGAAACAATAAAGGCCTCCTAAATGACTGGTAGATCTTATTCCACTTTTCTTAAAAAAAAGGGGGGGGCTGATGAAAGGGAACTGAAGGGCGGTGAGAGGTAAACTGATTTTGTATTTTAAGAGATTTTTTAAAGGTATACTTCAAATAACTCATCCCCAACCTCCACCACACACACACTCACAAAGAATATAGTACTATAAATGAAATACTGCACTGTGACTTTTCTTTAGGATATGACTAGAATCTGATGCCGTATCTGAGGTTTAAGAAATGTATCCAGTACTTCATGCATGAAAGAAACCTGTCATCCCTGAATTCACTTAAGTGACAGTAAGCTATTACCCATATCACTGTCTGCTACTCCATTAGTAACTTTTGATTATATAATGAGAAGCAGGCTATAAATATATTTCTCCAATCTGATGAGAAATTATTCTACCTACAGCTTATCTTGTTAATATCACCAGACACAGTGTGCCAATAGAATAGCTTGCATATTTATCTGAACTCCTATTTATCTGATCTCAACTGAGCATAGCATTTCTCCCATCCTGGTCCCCAACCACCCATGGCCTGGGCCTGTAGCTACCAAAAATGACTTATAACTCCTTAGTAAAATTCTTACATTTTAGAAACCTTCTGGGAATAAGCCCTCCAACCCCTTCCCTCGTGCACCATTAAATGAACCTGTGGGTCGTTTCCTGGTATTTTGATCTGTTTCTAGGCACCATCAATGTTGTACCAGTGAACAAAACAGTAGTTCTGTTGTAATCGGCTTTGCTTGGTAGCACACAAATGCTGCCTCTTCTGAATTAAGAGTATATATGCATCTTCAGTGCATGGCAACAGCCCCTGAAGTGCAGAATAAGGGGTCCGATCTGTTTATCAGTAACATTACAAATATGGGGTGGGAATGCATGAGTGGCCCAGAGAACCGTTAAGAACAGTGATCTGGAAGGGTTCCTAGCCCCAAGGTAAAGGCGCTGGACCTTGTCTGACAACACATACTAGTATGTACCCCAAGCACTAATGCTTCTGTAGGTCTTGAATTCGCATCTTCAATTAGCCTGCAGTTATTTAATCCTACATGCCATCTCTTTCTCACTTTCATTTTTTTAAGTAATCTCTACCGCAACGTGGGGCTCAAACTCCTGACCCTGAGACCAAGTCACATGCTCCACCAACTGAGCCAGCCAGGCACCTCTTTATCACACTTCTTAATCACACATTGAAGAATCAATTCCACAAAACCCATGCTCTCAGTAATTGCTCAGCAGCATTCTTTATTTCTTCCCTCTGCTTCTGCCACCTTTTATCATCCCTTCCTTCTGGAGGGAAATGAAATGGGCACAGCTTTCTGCCTGTCACAAATGGGAAGTCCATTTCTGTGCTGCCTGGCAGGGGCTGGCTTCTAGGAACAGCTCTGACAGGCAGAATGCTGGTAAAGAGCAAAGGCTTTAGAGTCAGAGGACTTTAACAAGTTTATCTGGTAGGCAACAGCAGTGCAATTTAAGTTTACCTTTCTGTAAAATGGAGATATAAACCTAATTTACAAATTTGTTCTACTGTAATTTCTCTCTACCCATTTCTAGCCAAAGGCCAGCTCTCATTTTGCAGCTAAAGGTCACTTTTGAGCAATTCCACTGCTAACAATTTATCCAACAGATGCTTCAACACAAATTGCACTGATACGTAAGAGAATATTCCCCTGCTCGCTCGTTTGTAAATGCAAAACCCATGAAACAATGGTAAGTGTCCATAGTAAATGTTTAACTCCTACACAGCTGTAACAAATAGGGTGAATCTCAAACTGCTGATGTAGTAAGATCCCAAGATATCCTGCCAGGTGGAAAAAGCAACTTGTACCATTCGAATTTTTACTGAAGACATATTTTACTACTACTTAGGAAAATTCTTGCATTAGTGATAGTCCATTCATTCCAAACAATACCTAGTATTGTTTGCAATACAATGCAAAAACAATTTGCATTCCTTATTAGGGCTTTATCATCTTTGGCTTATAAAACTCCACTCACCCTCTCCCACCAATTGTGGTCACTATTCCTATCAATTGTGTTCACCCACATGGCTTTTGGGGATACTAGGAAGCCTGAATCCTTCAAGATGATCTTTAAGTCACCATGTCTGAAAATAGACTGCTTTCTTCCCTTATTTACAAAATGAATTTCCAGCAAGTCCCATGCCAGATGAGGTCTTATGGGACATTAAGAAAAAAACATCAAAAACAGTGAACTCTGTGCAGACTGGGCCCGCATGATGCTTTGAAGCAGGAACTGACGACATCATTGTGTACAATGTGCAGGGCACCGTACAAAGCTTGGTGAAGCTGGGGCTCTGCACACACCACTCCTCTGCCATATAATCCCAAAGCACCGCCATCACGTCTCTGGATGGCAAAACTGACTGTATTATAACACCGATGTGAACCTAAGGAATTAAAGATAATAAAGCCAAGGACACCAGGAAAAATACTGCTCCGCCAATGCCAGAAGTGTTTATACTGGCATCAGTGGGGACACAACATCTTCTGGAAAGACCAATGCAGGAAGACAAGGGGGAAGAGGGAGGAAAGAACAGGAGAGGAAGAACTGAGACAGAAGCTAAAGAACAAGAGAAGGGAAAACATTTCAGGGAAAAAGCATTCCGGAGGGAGGGGTGGAGCCCAGGCACAGCTCAATAAATATTTGCTGAACCAACAGAGCAGATAGGGTTCACCTACAGTTAGTGCTTTATGACCATCCTTTCTGAGAACTTCAAAATAAATGGTGCTAAGGCTGTGACAGCAATGGGAATTTCAAGGAAGTTCAGGACAAAAACCTATATAAGCAATACTTTCTCAGGTTAAAAAAAAGAAAGGAATAACATAGAAAGGTGTATGATAAAAAGGCACATCCTCTATACCCTACTTCCTCCTCAACACTATCAGGAGGTCTCCTGATGACGTGTCCTCCCAGAAATCTGCAAGCATGTGCCATTTACTCTTTTAAACACAAGTGTCACAAAGTATATGTTGCAACTTGTTTCTTCGGCCCTGGGCTCTGCCGGCAAATGGCCTCCCACAGGATGGCCAAGATCCTACAGCACAGGCTGTGAACGCTAGAGTTTATATTTAAACATCCAGATCGCAAAATCATTTCCTTTTATTCTGTGGAACTTCATTAAAGGAGACTTGTGCATGATTTATGTTAATTTATACATGATGGTGGGAATTAAGACCGAAGAAAGACCACTGGGGAAACGCTTGCTCTTCATTTCCTAAGATCTTCATGGCAGGGGCTGACTTCTCTCGACTTCCCCACACCTCCTAGCCAACAGTCGGCCTGAATGGACACCGGCCAAATGTTCAGAGCAGCTCCTTGAAGAGGGGCAATCTAGAAGGAAAAAGAAACGAGAAGTAAACATTTCCTCGGCCCTTGCATGCTGCCCCACTCCCCTCTGGCGCTGCCAAAGCCGGTCATGTCTCCAGCCTTTCCACGACCACCTCTGTAGGGTTGGCCCGCAGGCCTGAAAACAACACACCGCACTTGCTATGTGAAGACTGTTCAAGGCCAGGACAGGCATGAGCCAGAGGGACATTCCCAGTGTCACAGAAGCCCTCCTGAAGGACAGCATTCCCGGGCAGCAAGCACACCGTCTCCTGTCTGGAAGCAACCATCCTTATGGCTGCTTAGAAGAGGACTAGACTGCTTCCACCTGGACCTCTACGTTTTTAAACAATGTGAGGGCTTCAGTTTTGAATTATGGTCCTTTGATAGCCTTGTTTTTTCCAGCGTTTCTCAATTCCTCCCTCCTAGGCTTGTAACTCTAGGTTCCTTGCAGCTGTCAGGATTCTCCTTCATGACTGCCCAGATCAGGACTCGGTTTCCTGAAAACCATGTCTTCCTTTTTCTTGGCTGAGTCCCCATCTTGCCAGAGCACACTGCTAAATACCTCTGTAGGGAGCGAGGTGCGGCGTCAAACCCGCACGCGTCTGAAAGCCCCTGGACAGATCCGGTGGGGCCTAAGTGCAGGCGCAAAGTCAGCTCGGAGGGGATTCCTCCATTGTCGAAAAGCCCCTTCATCTGATAAGAAGACAGGTGTTCACTCTAATTCCCATTTTCTCACAGACAAGCCATTTTTTCTTTTCTGGAAAAGGCTTTTTAGGATTACATTTTTAATCATCTTGAAATTTCAACTGGATGTGTTCAGGGAAAGCTCATTCACTGTGATGAGTACTTGGGGACCTTTCCCTTAAGACCCCAAGTATTCCCGGTCCTGTGCCCTTCTCTTTTCTACTTTCAGGGACACTTACTCACCTTCCGCCTGCTATCTACTCAAAGTACACAGACCTTAGCCCAGCCTCCACGGCAGTCCCTCCAGAGTTCACTAGAAGGTGGCTTTCTCCCCTACAGTGCTCCATGACAAGCCATGCTCTTCCTCCAAAACTGCGGAATACTTCCTCCACTGGTCACTGCTAGCTCTCCGCTCAGTGACGTTTAGAAAGAAAAGTTTTGAAAGCATTCGAATTTGCACTTTCAGAGCTTTCGCTGGAGTCCCATAATTCATAAATATACTTCAAAGGAAAAAAAGCAAATCTCTTACCGGTAACAACTCACCTGTTTAGAACAACCCATTCACCTGTTCAGTTTCAGGGTCTAAATCAATATCATAGAAACAGGGCCGCGTGGGGAGTCCAGGCATTGTGCTCATCTAGGAGATGGGAAATAGCATGAAAAATAAAGTGATCTTGGTTTCCACCTTCCCTTCTGATAAAAAGCCTGAGGCACAAAGACAGAATACTGTTTCATGGTTGTCAATAAAGTGGTATTCTTGTTACACACTGAACACCAAGTCACTGATCCTGTTACGACCCCAAAGAGAAGCGCCCGTGTCCTTCAGCATGCCAAATGCCAGGCTTCACCGCCGTCTTCCAGACGGACAGTTGTAACAAGGAGTAGCAGGAGGTCCTTCCACCTTCACGTGAGGTCTAGGGCAGGGGCTGGGGAGGCTGAGTCGTCACCTCCTCCCCTCTCACGAGACCAAAATGGGGTGGGGGGCTTCTCTGCTTTGTAATTTTGTTTTAACGAGTCTTGCAACGATGCCTCTATTTTTTTGCTTTAGCCACACATTAGGAATTAGCATCCTTTAACTTGGGCCAAGACATTTCTGTACAAAGTCTAGATAGCTCTATAATCACTATTCTTACTGGTCCAGTTTGGCCTTCGAAAACTGAGGGTGTAATGCCTATAGATTACATTTGTACTTACTTCTTTTCTCAAGACTGGGCTTTGACAAACATCTGCTTAGCTGCAGATCCATAAGGCTTGTCAGTAAACACTCAGTACACTTTCACCTGTAACAACGTCTTGTATAACGAATACATACAAGTTCCCAATCAGATCCAGACAGGAGATGAACTGAAGCTGAACTTGTACAACTTAACTGTAACTTATCAGGACATTGTACAGGGATCTGAAATTGGTCTCTACCTGGGAACTCTGTAAGCAGCTGCTGGGTGTGGAAACAAGAAGGGGGAAGGAAATGATTGTTCCTTAGACCCAGCAGAGAAGCCTGAAGAGGACATTAAAGATAACGGGCTTATGCCCACTGGCGTAGACATCCATGTGCATGTTGGTAGAAAACTCTAAAGATGGCTCCCGAAACAGTAATTAGGATTTTCAGTAGTTTCACTCTCTCCCAGAGGACTTTTTTCCGCCGTAAACACTGGCACTTGTCTGACCACCGTTGTTACGTGATGCTACTGCCCTACGCTGACAGCTGAGGGGAGAAGGGCACATGTCTTTAATAACTTGCCCAAGGTCAGAACCAGCAGTGAAAATGTTTCACGTTACATACTTTCGACTCTATGATGCCACCTCCTGCCACTTTCTTACTATCCTGAAAGACTACCGTAGCTCCAACAGGAGATCTATTGGTTTCTTTTTCATTGTGAACTGGCTGTTTAATAGGTCCACCTCGTACCACAGGTAGGTACAAGCTGTAGGTGTAGGGCAGACCAATGGGGGAGAGCGAGGCACAGGGCAGCGTCAACCTGGGACGGTCAGCCCCAACGGCCAGCGCCCCTGTCCCTACCTGCGCACAAGGCTCCTAATTCGTAAGACAAAGAACCATCTGATAACAAATTCATCTTGAAGTGGAAATAAGTGACCTCACTTGTCACATCTACAGGGTTCATTTGCATTTTAGGGGGGAAATTCTTTACTCAGAAACAACGAATTGCCAATGAATTTCAGGCCTAAGCTCCAGGCCTGTCAAGAAGACCCGGGAGGGGCAGAGCCTCTGCCCCTACTTCAAAGGACGGGCGACAGGACTGAGTTCGTCTGTGAAAGGCGCCCAGTGAACATCAATTGTGATTACACATTAACACCATCACAGCCGACGGATGAGGCCTGTCCTGGATTCAGTCAAGGTCATACTGCCCCTGGGAAACGGAACTGTTATATGTTACAAGCAGTCATGGCTTCATCCTGGAACCGACACCAGGACCGGCCACAGCCAGGAGGGGTAATCCTAATGGGCCGGACTCCAGCTTGCTGCTCAGTGATGAACTCTGCTCAGCTGATGCCTGCTTGATGGCTTCGGTGATCAGTTTCAGACGCGAAGCCCAGACGAACCACCCCCTCTCTGTCCGTAGCACTTACTTACCGTCCCTACCAAAGGGTACAGAAAACCGGCTCCGACGCTGGCGCGAATGTCACGGATGGGCAAGACAAAGCCTGTGGGCACACCCTTCTGCTCTGGGTTATGAGACAAGGACAAGTGTGTTTTGGCCATGCAGATGGGCAGGTCCCCAAAGCCCTGAGGAGGGAAGGGAAAAAGCAGGACCAATGACAAGCTGACAATGCAACAAAGCACGCCTGGGCATTGTCATGACACAGAGCCTTCAATTTACTTAAAACACCCAATTCCTCTTATACGCACCTGGACCTCACTGACCCCGAGCTTAGTTATTATAGATCCAAAAAAAAAAAAAAATGATCTCTATTGGGTGAGAGAGGTAAGTACCCACAATTATATTCCAAAAGTGAGTATTGTTATTTCCATCTACATAACCAATTAAAAATGCTAGTTTGGAGCAGACATGAGAACATAACTGAAGGCAGGCTCTCAACATTTGAGGCAGGCACTCCCTATTTCTTCATGGCTTCTCCACACATTCATATACCACCGCTGGGTAGATAAAGGCCTGGACCACCTCATCCAAACTCAGTATTCAGAGGGGAAAGGGCTACCACCCAGAGAAATGAGGCAGTGGGCACCCTGCAGGGCTGGGAGACTTGGGGGGCTCTGACTCCAGGCCACTCGGTAAAGAACGAAAAGAACCACCAATATCTACCTGTTTTGTGTAGACTTCAGCTTTGTGTTGAGCTTCAGGAAGCAATTCAATGTCGTCAGCCCCATAAATCTTCTGAGCAATGATCCTGATTTTATCCTCAACTGGGAGCTAACAGACAGGAAAGAGAGGGGAGATGCCATGACTGGGTGCACATGATGACACTGAACTGGGACAGGGCCACATTCCAGGTCAGAGTTCCCAAGAGGATGAGAAGATGCTTTTACACACACACACACACACACACACACACACACACACTTAAAGATTTTATTTGTCAGAGTGAGAGAACATGCACAAGTGGGGGGAGGGGCAGAGGGAGCAGAGAGCCCGATTTGGGACTCGATCCCAAGATCCTGGGATCATAACCTGAAAAGGCAGACGCTTAACCAAAGCCACCCAGGCGCCCCTACATACACATATAGATAATGCAAACAGTTTGAGGTATATTTGGGTTAGAAACATTTTCTTTTAATACCAAGCTCCAGATATTTCCAGTGGAAAACGTCCCATAGAGGTCAAGCTGTGTGTGTGTGTGTGTGTGTGTGTACACGCACACGTGTGTGCATAATTTAGGACGTCCTCAGGTACATCATTAACAATACTACTGACTACCCGAGAATACGTATTTCCTCATAAACACAAAGAAATGTTCCAACGCTGGAGATGAGACTCACGTCAAGCCAGACCCGGGACACTACTGATGAAGGAAGGCAAACGATATCCATCCAATACCCCCAGTTTGTGTACGAGACGCAGATGCTATTTTTAACACAACATATTGACTGCGGATTGCTGTTGCTTAGAAATGGTCGTAAAAAGCAAACCATTTACATATTAACCCCCTTCCCCTCCCCCGACTTACATGATCACCGTGCACCGGAGTCTTGTGGAAGGCTATGAAGCAAACAGCGCCCCGCACGGAGGCCGGGGTGTCCCCCCCAGTGAGAGCCACCCCCCAGCGCTGCTCCTCGGGGGCAACAGCGTGCAGAGCAAACAGCCTAAGGACAGACTGCCTATGGGAAATGGGAAGGAACGCTACTTGGACGAGCAAAGTACTGAGATTCGGCAACATATCTGCCTCTATGCTCCCCAGCAACTAAGGCCAAGAGGACATATGGGGCAAATGTCGTTTTCTGAAAGGAGCAACAATCTATAAAGATAAAAATCCCTTCTGAGCTAAACAGTGATAATTTATGAAGAGGCTTTGGATAAGAGACAAAAATAAAGTGTCTATTCAGCTGTGGTTTTATAAAGATGGGACAGAGACGGCTTCATGTGCGTCTTATCACGGGAGCTTCATAAATGCCAAGGCACATGCAGAGCTTCCGAAGCAAAAGTACTTTCGCTGAGGGGTGACTGAAGACCAACAGATGCCGAACGAGACAAAAAGTGGCAGCCTCCTGTTTGTTGGAACAAGAAGAGTTCCAAGTAGAAATGAGGGATAAAGTCCTCGTCACTCCACGTCCTCGGGGCCTCCTGCTGGCCTCCCAGGACTGGGGTTCCGAACTCAGGCGCCGTGGAGGGGGCTCAGAGCACCTGTAAATGCTTTCGTTGCACTTGTGTGCAGATTTGTGTTTATGGCTCTTCCTAAAAATATGACTGGTTGAAGAGGTATTCAAACCAGTCTATAAAACTAAAGCTCAATAAGAAAATGTCAACGTCCATAGGACAACGTTAACAACACGTCAGCATATTTTATCTGCAAAGGGCAAACAGAAACAAGAGAAGGTTGATTCAAGAATACTGGTTTCCTCCGTCTACCTTTTTGTGGCTAATTTTGAAAGTCTATGCTTATCTTTTAGAAACCAAGCCAAGAACCAGCCTGGAAAATATAAGCAGAAATTATATACCACATCCATCCCACGTTCCTAAAGAAGTTTCCAGTTGTTGTGGGCATACTTACTTAATGTCCAACCCCATCCTGAAATACATGGGCAGAAAACCGAAAGCAAAATACAGCCCTACGGTAAGCACAAGCTCTCTCTGAACTAACTGCTATGAGAGCACAGACTAAGCAGTGCCTCTTCGAGTTACTCAGTGACGGAAAGAACGCTGAGCCCTGCCGGGGTGCTCTGGCTTTGCCCCCGACAGCTCCTCTGAACTTGAGGCAGCCCCGAAGCAGGAAGTGAGCTGAGGAGCACATGGCTTTCCCCTGTTACTGGGTATAGTCAGAAAACTTTTCTGAGCTTGGTGTAGCCCCTTGCCAATTTGCCACAACATGGCTGGTGCCTCGGGTTCAAGGCTGTCGTGAATTACACTCCTGGTCCTACATTTAACCCTTTCTCCTGCCAGCAAAGGGAATGTACTGTGAGTCTTTTCAAAAGTTAGGCCGGGAGCCAACCTCCCAGAGCATTCTTCTGGGGACCTGCTACTCTGTAAGTAAGCAGCAACGTGTGTTGGTAAGACAGCTGTCTGGGGTTGACAGCCTAGGCTGTGGTGGTGAAACTCAGCTACGTGGGAATCAAACCCACAGGGCTGAAGATGCTGAACACAGGCTCTAAAGAGAGGCAGCCACACAGAAACCTCATAGTGCTTTCTTTTTGTTTCCATACAGGAAGTAACTCACCTTGAGGTCATAAAGGAGCTGGAAGCTGCTGGGAGCCTGAGCTGCTCTCTGGACGGCCTGAGCTAGGGCTAAGGCGCCCTTGCCCCCTTCCGCCCAGTGCGTGCACTTCACAGCATCAAAAGCCCCATGTTCTTTGGCAAGGCGGCTGACAAGGTCCAGCTCAGCCTCCGAATCTGTCCTGGAAAGGCAGCAATTCGTGTTAAAGCACTGAGGACGGTCAGAGAGAACAATCTCTATCTTGTGTTTTTGCCATGAAAATTCTAGTGAGTTACTCACTGAGAAATGGAAATGAATCAAGTAATACTGACTGGGTTTGACTCCTGACTCCACAACTTACTATCTGGCCGACCCTTGGCCAGTTATTTAAACCTTGTATGCTTTGGTTTCCAAGTGGTAAAATGGGAATAACCATAGCACTTACTCCCTTGGGCTGTCATGAGGCTTAGATGACAAATACATGCAAAATACTTGAACATTCCAGGCACATCGCAGGAATCAATAAATACTAGCTTTTTAAAACTTTTGTCTCCCGTTCTGCTGTGGTTTGGCCATTATAACAAGACTCAAACTAGCACTCCGATACCTCAACAACCTACACAAGTTCTCTCTTGCATGAACATTTCCAGCTCAACATGTTTGACTCTTTGTCAAGATAACATCCCACTAGACCAACTGAAATAAGGGGACTCCGTAGGGCCATGACCTTCTGTTAGCATAAAAGGCCTCTACAGAGCAAAAAAGAACATTTTCTTTCAGGTCTGTGTGGTCTCCAGTGGAAAAGGGGAGCCGTGGGAGCCGCATCTGACCCCAGACCCTCCATGGGAGGAGTGCCGAGTTTGCGGTGGCATCCGTGGCACCTCTCCCACCGCAGGCTCTCATCAGGGGCTGCCAGAGCAGAGGCTTCATAACCAGTACCAGCAACTGAGGAACAAAATGAAGCTGACCACGGCGCCACACCATTAGCTCCAGGCGATGGTTTCCGGCTACTTTTCACCGTCCCCCTAGACTCCTCCTCTTCGTACTTACTTGAATGCGTTCACGGCCACTACCACTGGAACTCCGAACATTCTGGCATTTTCAATTTGTTTCCTTAGGTTACTGAAGCCTTTTTCAACCAGCTCCAGGTTCTGTAAGAACAAAAGGGAAAAGTCCGCAAGGTTGGCGGCATGTTTTTCTTAAAAGGGAACGTGTCTCCTGGGGCCAGTAGCCACTCACTGTCAGAACAAGCCCACGGCAGGTCTCACACGGTGGTGAGGGGGAGCTGGGGAGGTGTAACCACGCGCCAGCCTATGACGCTGGCGTGGAGCTAGGCTTGTTTCCTGGCTGTCTTGAAGGCATGAGAGCCAGTATAGCTGCTGTCATCACACCACATCTTAATAGCATATTGGCCGTCTGCAGGGAATTAGTTGCTCTTAAGCAAATTTTACTGACAACCTTGTGACTGTAGATTTTATGTACTCATATGGTACAATGGTATGAACGGACTGTACTCAGCAGTGCACCGACCCTTCCGTAAGAAGACAGCGCCTAGCACAGTGCCTGGTGTTCGTCACACAGCTGCTTTTAGTGCTGTCGGAAAACACAAAGTGATCAGTGATGCTTTCTAAGGTTCTAAGGAACTCAACCATGAGCCTGCAGTGGGGACAAAGAAAACAAGATAAACGCCACCTTTAAGAACCAAATATTGTGACATTTAAAGAAAAGTAATTAAGGAAACATACCTTTAAATATGTTAAATGTTAATGGCAGTGTTGCTCGCAGCTTTGGAAAACTGCAAACACAAACTTCCTTCAATGGGGAACTGGGCCGGTGAATTATGATATATACACTCAATAAATACCATGCAGGCATTATGAAAAGTGAAATAATCTGTATTAACATGGAACCTATCAAAGATGTACTAAAGTGTACCAAAGTTGCAAAACTATGGACAGCTTAATTCCATTTTTTGGACAAATAAAAAAAAACATGTATATATTCATGAAATTTTTTAAATGTTGAAAAATATCTACCAAACTGTTCAGGGGACTCAAATCATGTATCATACCCTTACATTATTTTATTTTATATTTTTTTTACCAAAAGGATGTTACTATTATAAGCTTAAAAATATATTAAATCTTTTTAAGATAAAAATAGAATAGTCTTATATAAAAATAAATACACTGGATCATGAGCAAGCCCCAGCACTAACAGCCCTTGGTCTGTGGAGTCAATAAAACAGCAGAAAAGGGGGTAAGATAAAGGCAGAAAACAACTGAGATTATAAACATGACTTACGCTTTTTCCCCTTTAATAGTTTAAAACCAAAATTAGGATTTAATTGATATTCTAAAGAGCCTTGCTAATTCTTGACCTCTAGTCACATGAAAACCAATTAATATGTAAGACTGATTGAGAACAGTTTTCAAAAAGGAGAATTTCTTAAATGAAGACACCAGCTGGGCCGGTTAGGGGCAGGCACTCTAATTAGACACAGGAAAGGCTGTGGGGCGGCAGGAGGGCCAGAACTGTGAATTCCCCTCCTACACACGAATCAGACAAATGACCATAAAAGGCAAATCATAACTCAGAAGACAGGCAGACTCAAGGCACCAACAACTCTTTTCTAGCTGCTTCTGAAATCCTTCATTTAGGGCTTGAACAGTGGCACTGTATTGCCTGACAATTAAAAAGTCTCCCAAAAAAGACGGAAAAATGGAATGCACGGCGGTAGCAGCTGACCTGACCATCTCATACGGGGCTCGGGCTCTCACATAACCACCCCAAACAGGCTCTCGGGACGCTTGAGAGGAAATGACCTAAACAGGTAAAGATTCAACCTCCCAGCTCTTCTCTGAGCTCCTCAATTGCTGGAGACCAGAGGAGCGTGGGGAAACTTTACCTAGCAAAATAACCAGCATCCTGACCATATACCGGCCCTGTATCATGGATTTAAATCTGCAGAAGAAAAGACATTTCAAAAAAAAAAAGCCCCTACTTGCTTCACACTCAGATGGCATTTGGTGATGAAGCAGCCAACGCAGGAGAGACAATGGAAGGAAACGTCATTTGTCTAGGGCAGGGTTTCTAAACCTCAGCACTCCTGACATCTGAGGAAAATGAGTCTGTCGTGGGGGCCGTCCCGTGGGCTGTAGCGTGTTTAGTGGCACCGCTGGCCTTTACTCAGCGCCGGGAACACTCTCTACCCGAAGTCAAACAATCACAAATGTCTCCAGGCGTCGCCAGATGCCCCCTGGGGGAAAGTGCTCCTGACTGAGAAGCACCACTGGCCTAGGGCAGCGGCCTCACCAGCAGCCTCTGAGGGGCGGCTGTTCTCATGAAGCACTTCTTCCCAACCCTATCCACTGTAATTCTTCAGCGCACTGCAGGCTTTTTGGCGCCCTTGGCGCCAGCCGCCCACTCATTTCCAACCGTACTGGGCTGAGAAACGCGATTCAGGGCGGGGTGCTCTCTGGGACAAGTGATTAGAAATGACTGACGTTACCTCCTCCGTGTAAGCCTTGGGGAGAGGCAGTCCAGCAGTAACCTGGAAAGAAAGGAAGCGAAGTCAGAGGCGTTTTCTCTTTATAATCCAATTTTAGCTTAAAACGATGCGTTGCCAGGTGTAAAAGGCCGGAAGCTGCATCCTGGCGGGGGAGGGGTGGATTACAGCAGGATAAGGTGGTTTCCTGCCCGAAGGACTTAGGGTATCTGACCAACCCTACTGCACACAACAAAACTGACTGCTTGGAGCAGAGTGGGCGAACTCTGTGGCCTGAAGGAAAGGAGATGAGAACAGATCTGTGAAGGGGGGGGGGTGCTCTAGGCAGGGGTGAGGACCTCCATGAGCGAAGCACACAGCAGCAGGTGCATGTTGGGAAAAAGGCAGCGGTCAGCCCTGCAAAGACCACCCTGAAATGTCCGCCAACGGAGTCTGTGACGAGCCCTGTGACGGTTGCTGAGCTGGTCCGTTCAGCCAGCCCACGCCTTCGTGGAGCTGAACCAGGGAGCATGAGCCACGCAAACAAGAGGGACACGACACAGGATTTTCCCCATCAGAGTATATTTAAGGTGTCAGCATTAAAGCAGTGAGTTCACTGTTATGGCGGCACCTGGTGACCTGGCCCTGCTGCACCCACAGGGACGAACATTGAGGTGAAGGTGCCAATTCCAGGGAGTCCACTGTGAGCAGTACACAGTACCTCAGAAGCGTTCAGCTTCTCAGCTTGGTCTGCTCCCATTCCTCGGAGACGATGGTGCTCCGACTCCAAAAGGGGCCATGCAGAGGCGGGGCAGAGGGCAGGGACCTGAGCCGCCATGTTCTGGGCCTTACATGCAATTCCAGGAGGGAGTGAGAATGGCAGGGCTGGCTCCTGGGCACAGCTTTATGTGTGATGCTTTCCTCTCAGAGCTGCCCAGGTTAAGTGGCTGGCATTATTTTTCAACCCTTGAGATCAGGAGGGAAGAAGGTGCAATGGTGTAAGGGGTGCAAGGGGAAAACATGTTGGTTATAATTGGGAAGAAAAAGGGAGTCCATCCTGCACTCCTGGGCTGGGAGTGCTTTTGGTGCCTTGGGGACAAGTGACACTGGAGAGCTGTGCTGGGGCTGTGTTATGGTAATGGTTCTCACAGTGCAGTCTGGGACCTAATCCTTTCATGGGGTCCATGAGGTCACGGTCAAGACTATTTCCACAATAAATCTAAGATATCAAGTGGTTCTTTCCACTCTCATTCTCTCATGGAGTGTACAATGGACTTTTGCAAAGAACATGTGACACGGGCTCACATGCAGAAGAGAGTCCAGTGGTCTTCAACTGGGCCAGATTCTGAAGAAATCTGAGCAATGTACAATGCTTTCATTTTGTTTAGGAAAATGTAATAAAAACTTTTCACTAAAAAAAAAAAAAAAGTATATACATATATATGTATATATATATATATATAATTTTGGGGACATCTGGGTGGCTCAGTCGAGTGTCTGACTTCAGCTCAGGTCATATCTCAGGCTCCTGGGATCAAGCCCTGTGTCTGGCTCCACGCTCAGCGGGGAGTCTGCTTGTCCCTCTCCCTCTCCGTCTGTTTCTCCTCGGTTTGTGCTCTCACTCTCTCAAATGAATAAAAAATCTTAGAAAAATATATAAATATAATTTTTGTTTCTATATAACTCAGCTTCACTCCCTAACACAGTAAGTATCATAGACATAACCCACCAAGATCAAAGTTCTTGCAGATCCTCAATAATTCTGAGAGTGTAAAGAAGTTCTGAGACTAAAATGCTTGAGAACTGCTATGTTAGGAAAACCCCTGATCGCTACGCTAAGAAACACTGATTTTAAGTGAAGGAGGTCTTATTTCTCATGTTGTAAGACTGGCTTCTGGAATTTAATACTTCAAGTAATTTCTGAAAAGTATCACCATGTCTTCACGTGCAGGCACTGAAGAAAAGGTATTACAATAATAGGATAAAAAGAGCAATTTCTAACCAGTAGGAATTCAGGAGAACACAAAGTTCAGGATGGAGTTGAAGATAAACTAGTCCTGAACTAGCTTCTATTACCCAGAGGCAGTCCAGGGCATACCCACCTTTCTCCTTCTCCTCCCTCCCAGGCTGGGCGAGTCTCACCCAGCTTGCACCTTTCAAGAAGGGGCTGACCTCTGTCTCCACTAAATGGTTTGGTTGGCTGGCTGCCAGTGTCACTATTTAGAGGGAAAATGGGACTTACTTAAAAAGAACAGTCTGACCATAAAGGAGTTTTCTGTGGGTCTAGCCAAGCACACGTCCTTGGTTTTGGTATTACTGGATGTTTCCCTCAGGAAGACTGGCCATGAAGCCAATTTCCGCGAGTGATAAGGTGGCCAGCACAAGAGCTGTCGAAACATCTCTTGGTCTCGGCACCCTATTCATCATGAGGATAAGAGCAGCTTAACAAAGAAAGAGGGACAAGTCATCCCAACTCCCTTTCAGCCTTCAGAGCACTGCTGAGAATCAGATTCTTCGAACTCTCGATCCTCACCGTGGGGCCGCCTCCGTGCATCTTAAGAGCCCTGACCGTGGCCACAAGCACCACCACGTGAGGGCGGAGACCAGAATACCGGCACTTGATGTTAAAAAACTTTTCCATTCCAATGTCTGCTCCAAATCCTGCTTCAGTCACTGTAAGTGAGGAGAAAAGCAGCTGTAAAAAGGCCACCCCAACTCCCTTGATGTTAAAAGGAAAAACCCAGTTTATTCACAGACTTTGCAAAACTACTCACCCACAAACCCTTCAGGCCCAACAAGCTTGAGTGCAATCCGGTCTGCGATGATAGAGGAATTCCCATGCGCGATGTTGGCAAACGGTCCGGCATGAACAAATACTGGAGTGCCCTGTGGAAATCGAGACGGCATGGGCAAAGCTGCCAACCCTGCTTCCAAATGGGATCATGGGGCCAAGGGTAGGAAAATTAGCTGGAATCCAAAAGAAAAAGACTTCCCAGCAGAAAAATACAAAGTCACCTCTTCTATACTTCAGCAACATCCCAATCACGACAGTGAGAAAGAACAGGAGGAAAGACATGAGCAGGTAGAGAACTCTCTGACTCCCCAAGAGAAGTGTGCTTTATAACCACTCCGCTCGGACAGGAAGACCGATTCGGGAAGGCGGGAGCTGCTCTGCTCACCTCCAACGTCTGCATGAGGTTGGGCTTGATCGCGTCCTTCATGAGCACTGTCAACGCACCGCTCACTCCCTACAAAACAAAGGCATGACACGCTGTTTCCTAGCAGCAAAAAACCCCAACCTTTGTTTTTTTTTTTAAGATTTTATTTATTTGACAGAGAGAGACAGCCAGCGAGAGAGGGAACGTAAGCAGGGGGAGTGGGAGAGGAAGAAGCAGGCTCACAGTGGAGAAGCCTGATGTGGGGCTCGATCCCATAACACTGGGATCACGCCCTGAGCCGAAGGCAGATGCTTAACCACTATGCCACCCAGGCGCCCCAGAAAACCCCAACCTTTTGAACCAAAACTCAGCATTCTTAGGTCTTCCCTTTTTATTTTTATTTATTTATTTTTAGATTTTTTTTTTCTAAATTTATTTATGTGACAGAGAGACAGCCAGCGAGAGAGGGAACACAGCAGGGGAGTGGGAGAGGAAGAAGCAGGCTCCCAGCGCCAGCGGAGGAGCCCGATGTGGGACTCGATCCCGGAATGCTGGGATCACGCCCTGAGCCGAGGGCAGATGCTTAACGACTGCGCTACCCAGGCGCCCCAGGTCTTCCCTTTTTAGCCACTGCGCAGCCATCAGGACTTTCACCTGAACTAGACCATCCATTTACTTATTTTTTCTGGCTATCCTATGAAGTTGTCACTTATTTTTAGTAGGAAAAACACACAGAATGAAAATGACATTCTCGTGTAATTTGTGCAAAAACATGTAACTCTGGAAACAAGCATCTCAATCAAGCACTGTTGCTGACTGATGAGGGAATCCATTTTAAACTAGTTGACGGCACAGAAATGCTAGCTCTTAGAGAACGGGATTATTTGTAACTTTGATGTCTGCGCAGAAATGACTGAAAACCAAATTCAGTGTGTGTTTTCCAAAGCCGAAACTGAAAATGTACGCAGGACTTCAATCACCCACACTCTTAAATAACAGGCCCCTCTTTTAAGCCATCCAACCACAGTTGAACGGACTGGTAACAAAGTAACAGAAAGCCATGGATCCCGCTTACATTCAATTGTGGTGAATTTCTAAGTTTCTGGTTTGGGTGTAAAAATTTAAAATAATTTCCTTTCTTACACATATCGACTGTAAAAACAGGAAATTAGTATTTTCTCCCTTTTCTGAATTCAGCTGACAGACTGCTAATCACAGGCCAAACATTTTGGTGTATGTCAATACAAACAGGCTTTCAAAAAATTCGTAAGACGATCTCATTCTAAACCTCATATTACCACACAGACAGTTCAGAAATAACCCTGAAGTGGAGAACTAGCCTAGGAGGGCCATCAGACAAACCGGCTACTGAGTTGTTCCCAATGTGGTTATTAGTGTGATCGATTAGCCTCATGATAAGAGTCCTCTGTGCAGGGAGGCCTGTCGTGGGGAGAGGCCAGGGTGTGACTCTAACCTTAGCGGCTAAGGACCTCACTGGGACATTTGACGCTCTCTGCAAACTGAGGTCATACACCCGCTTTTAGAAATACTTACGGGGTGAAGATGTTGCTCAAACCATCTGAAACCTGGGGTCTATGACTGAACCATACCACCTATTACTCGCTATGAGGTACTTTTTGGAAATTTCATAATTCTCTTGTAAGTAGCAAAATCACAGAGAATTTACCAGTAACGGCTGGGCTACCCTAAGGCAACAGACACAGAGGCATCACCAAGCCTCTGTGTCCCCACAGAGCACCCTCTGAGCACCCGGCTACCCACCAGATCTTCGGTACTGATGGGCTCCCCTTTCTTGCTGGATGCCACCACCATTCTGCTCAGTCTGTCTCTCATGTCTTCCAGCGAACTGGTGAGAGCCAGCACAGCCATGATTTCACTGGCCACAGAGATATCAAACTGGGCCTGTTGGCCGGGAAAAGACACAACAGGTGACACTGCATTAAACCAGAAGTGTGAGTTGCAGAAGCAATCCTTGTGTGCACCCAAGGCTTACACAAATAGCCTCAAAGGACACAATGGCAGAACAGTACACAAAGAACTTAATGAAAATAATTATCCAATAGCAAAAATTTGTAATCAATGATTCCAGGACCTTGAGTTGCCAATTTTTACAAATAAATGTTCTAGTAGGACCAACAATCTCTGTTGAAGGAAGCTTATGATTATGTGGTGATGGTTTCCCTAATACACAAGGAAACAACACAGAAGCTCTTATGTGGAAGAGACATATTGTAAACGGCCACACAAAAAAGAGGCTGTTTTAATCCACTTATGTGCAAGGATATTCACTGGGGGCTCACCACCTCCAGGAAAAAATGCCGGCGGAAAAACACACAGGTGACACATGGGATTTATTGCAAAAGCTGTCAGGAGTGCTCAATGCCACACGCCTACTCACTTCCATTTTAAAAGGGGGAAGGCAGAGCAGCACCTGGCAGTATCAACCATACGGGAGAGGACGGAGGAGGACAGAAGCAGCAAGGATCTGCTTCACAGGAACAATGCCTTAGAAAGGAGCAAAGAGCTACCGTCCGTGTGTGTCCTTTCTCCGTTGGGGCCTGTCCGATGGTGATCTTCCTCAGGAATCTGTCATTGGTATCCAATACTGTGGTAGAAAGAGAAGATACAGAACAATTTTTAGTAAAAGGACCATAAAGTTCAGCCTGCAGTCTTACAGCAACGAGTCCAACTTAACGACTATTATAAACATTTGATTTCAAAGCTGAGGGCGAAGCTAGAATATGGGTGCAAGTTAAGAAATGATGCTCACATACCATAAATGAACAGGAATTATTTTTAAAGTAGAATATGCTTATTTATTTGTTTTAAAGAAGATTTTATTTTTAAATAATCTCTACCCCCAACGTGGGGCTCAAACTCATGAGCCACGACCCATGATCAAAAGTCGCATGCTCTACTGACCTGAGCCAGCCAGGCACCCCTAAAGAAGGGTATTTTTAAGAAATGTGGAGTGGTTTGGTTTTATTCTGTCTAGAGAATTCAAACCATCAAGGAGAAATCTGGCATCTATTTTAAAGTCCATTGCACGTGAAAAGAAAAACAGAGCAGGCCAGTTTTTTTAAAGGCCGAGGTTATTGTTCTGTGGGATGACTCACTGACCTTACACCCTCCTGAGAGAAAAAAGAGCCATAAATGCAGGGCAAGGCATATGCTTTCCGAAGCATGCTAGGTAACAGATCTGCTCTTTCCTTCCACACATTTAGAAGAAATAATTTCCATTCTGATGACAGAGTATCTATCCAACTGTACACCCTTGGAAAACATGGCAAAGATCAACCAACTGACTTAATTTGACCTTTCAGGACTAATTACTGTTAACATTTTAGTGTTCCCCCAATTTTTTTTTTTTTTAAAGATTTTATTTACTTATTTGACAGAGACACCCAGTGAGAGAGGGAGCACAAGCAGGGGGAGTGGGAGAGGAAGAAGCAGGCTCCCAGCGGAGGAGCCCGATGTGGGACTTGATCCCGGAACGCCGGGATCACACTCTGAGCCGAAGGCAGACGTTTAACGACTGCGCTACCCAGGTGCCTCCCAATTTTGTTTTTTGTATGACATGCCAAATGATCCTAAAACACA
Organism: Ursus americanus; assembly: GCF_024610735.1. NCBI lineage: Eukaryota > Metazoa > Chordata > Mammalia > Carnivora > Ursidae > Ursus > Ursus americanus. Next base: position 11,162,412 of record NC_142152.1, on the reverse strand, counting down.
AATGAACAACAAACCAGTTCACACTCTAAATGGGTCAAATGGGAGAGGCATTTTTAAGGTACTTGATAACATGGGAAATTGTTTTCCATAAAGACTGCAATAATTTAAACCCCCAAAGCAGGGTCTTGCACAGTGTGAGCACGTGCACACACACACCCCACTTGATAAGTGAAGGATGTAATGTAGCTGTTGGAGCCTATTCTGATTTTCAAAAACTAGGTCAAGTTCTTTGTACTTAATCTCTCTATATAAAATAGCCAGTCAATAGTTATGATCCGTTGTTTTCCTTGTCTCCTTCTATTTTCCTAGAAAGCATGAAGTAGACATAAAGCAAAGGAAAACTGAACAAGATACTAAATTTTCAAAATGGATCTTTAGCTTACTCCTCATAAAATATACCACCTGTCTAAAGCTACTGAAGCAAAGGAAGAGAAATATCAATGTGGTTTTCAATATTAAGGGAGTTATCTTTAAAATGCCATTAGCTAGCAATAGTTACTGAGCCAGTGAAAATCATAAAAACAGTCAATAAATTTGCCATTAGCTGCATTCTGCATGACTGGACGAAAATTCCTTCTCAGCAGTGACACGGGATAGATGCACTGTTGATACCAAAGAAAATTCTACGCCATGCCAGTTGTACCCAGAAAAGCATCACATGGCAGTGAAGCCAGGCAACTCACTCACTAAATTGCCAACTGTTTAAACCTTGAAGGCTACCTACTTTGTTACTGGAGTTTAAGGTAAAAATGAGTAGGCAAGAAAAAGCAAGTCACTTTATGCCAGACAAGAGTTCTGAGCGAAAAGAGCAACATGATTCAAAAAGTGATAAAACATAATTTCTCTACTTCATGACACCGAAACTTTTTGCATAAAATGAAACTCTCAAAATGTTATTTCTGGTGTAGGCATGCACTTCCTTGAAACCACCCTCACTCCAATCAACACTGAAAAGCCAGCAAAATGTCCAACAAACCTGACGAAAGGAGGTCTGACTACGGCTAATAAGGTGAGAGACTGATGGAGGCGGCCATAAAAACAAGTCAGTCCTCATCTTGGCCATGCCTTAACCGTGAAAACACCAACACACAAGCTTCTGGACCTCACACTTTAATAACCCTCACGGGCAGCGTGGGGTGTGCAGCATAATGGAAGCAAATGGGGCGTCTATACTGCACGGGTACCTCTTTGCCAAGTTATGGTTTCTGGATCAATGTCCAATCTTGCAAATCTGTTTATCTCGTCATCGGTCAGCGTGGTAGGGTCGGTTTTCTCAATGCCTAGTCTCTGAAGAGGCAGGAAAATAAAACATGAAATAAGACAAAACAAAAGCATGATAATGCTTTTAAAAGATTTTATTTATTTGAGGCGGGGCGAGGGGCAGAAGGTGAGGGAGAGTGAGAAACCCAAGCGGACTCCATCCGCACTGAGCACAGAGCCCGATACAGGGCTTCATCTCACAACCCTGAGATCATAAACAGAACTGATACCAAGATTGGGATACTTAACCAAATGAGCCACCCAAGCGCCCCAAGCATGTTAAATTTTTAAAAAATATATTCTCTATCTCCGGATGGGGTGCCTTCTGGAAATATAAACTGTGTTCTATTCAGAAAGGAAAACTATAATCCCTCAGGCTGAAGCTTTATTTCCTCCTCACACACAAACGTATTATTATTATTATTTTTTTTAAAGATTTTATTTATTTGACAGAGAGACAGCCAGTGAGAGAGGGAACACAAGCAGGGGGAGTGGGAGAGGAAGAAGCAGGCTCCCAGCGGAGGAGCCTGATGTGGGGCTCGATCCCAGTTCGCCAGGATCATGCCATGAGCCAAAGGCAGACGCTTAACGACTGCGCTACCCAGGCGCCCCCGCAAACGTATTATTAACATGTGTATTCCTATAACTGAGCACCAGGGGCACCTCCCTAAACCTAGCCCTAAATAAGCATACCAAGCGACAAGTGTTGTTCCTAATTCACCAAACCCAAACATACTGAAAGGAAAAAGCAAAGCGCAAAGCTTTTTTGATCAGATAACTGAGAAGCCCAATTCAAATGAAATAGGAGGAAGGGCAAAAATAAGTATTAATTGTTAAAAATCAGTGTAAATCACTTTTCCATGCTTTTTATATAGATGCACTGTCACTGCCTTCTCACTGTTCCAAAAGGCACAACAGAGGTTTGTCTCTTCTTCCTCACAGAACTGGGAACTTTTATTTACCTACAGTGTGTATGCAGGTCACATCCTGAAATGGTAAGTGCCTATAAAATGTATTCTCCTTTTTTCCTAAAGTGTGGTAGATCTGAGTGGGCTCCAGCAAGCTCTGTTCTTCCCACAGTTCCTTTTTTATACCGTGAGGACTTTGTTTTAGAATCTCGGATGTGTTTTCAGAGCTGGCCCTTACTGGCTCATCAAACTGGTCTCACCAGCCTCGTACATGTCGTTGTTTACAGTCGGCAAACCCTCAGTCACTAGGCTGAGTCCGCCGCTCACAGCCCACTCTGAGCACACGGGGCCAGACTGGGAGAGCACAGAGGATGCTTGGGGATCCAGGAAAGGCTCCAACCTGATGTGGGGTACTGTGGTCTCGGGCAAGTCCCTTGATTTCAAATCCTAGAGCTTTTTAAAGGATCAGACAGGTTTAAAAGTAGACAGATTTAGTCCAGCACCTCCCCACATCTCACAGAAAGTTCCATCATCAATGGTAAGATTAGAAGTTGACTTCTCAGGCACCTGTGTGGCTCAGTCAGTTAAGCGTCTGCCTTTGGCTCAGGTCATGATCCCAGGGTCCTGGGATTGAGTCCCACATCAGGCTCCCTGCTCAGTGGAGAGCCTGCTTCTCCCTCTGGCCCTCCCCCTGCTCATGCGCTTGCTTGCGTATTCTATCTCACAAAGATAAATAAAATCTTTAAAATAATAGTAATAAATAATAAAAACACTCATGTTTTTGTATGAACACAAGTTTCTGGGTCATATGGGATAGTGTATGTTTGATGACTATATATTTATAATGGAAATCCAAACAAAATATAAAAGTAACTGCTCTTGCTTAAGACCCCAGTGCTGGGAAGAACAGGTATTCAAACTCCAGGATGCTGGCATCCTGACTCCTACCCACGCGATAAAGGACGTATCAGTCTTCTTCCTGAGGGCAGGCTGTCGGCGCTCTCCTCATTCCAAGACTAACCACTCATAATTTATAGATGAATGAGAACCTCTACCAGCCATCTTTGCTAGGTGTATCATCACCTTAAGACTGTGCTTATGGATGTAACTTGATCCAAAATAGGTTACTCTAAGGAGATTTTTACTTCCTTACATCTTTATCAATTTCATATAATATCAAATTCATACATATCTCTTTATCAATTTCATATACTATGAAAAATGAAGAAGGGAAAATCTTACCTGTAACCTTCGGATTTGGATATCAGAGAACTTTCTCACTCCATTTACAGACGGTACCAAACGGTTGAAGAGAGCCTTAAAGAAAGGGAGGAAAAGGGCTTACAAATGAGAGGAACTGCCTTGCTACCTGCAACACCAGCACCCGAGGGGCCCACATTACCTTGGGTGCTCTAACCCTTTCAAAGTGTCCCTGGGGCCCCAGCAGCCTACCTTGTCTGTCTGCGTCAGTTCGTGGAATATCCGGGCATCGATGGCCGCGGCGACAAGGTTATTCGCTGCAGTGATGGCATGGATGTCACCGGTGAGGTGGAGATTAAACTATAACAGAGCAGAGGCCACGTCAGGCTTTTGACTTCTCTGCATCTTTCCAACCATCAGTGTATTACAATTCAACCAACCCCTAGTTAAAGCTAATGGAACACTGTACAGTTAGCGAACGAACGCCCAATACAAATAGCTCCTGAACACATAAATTACACTCTCTCTCCTCAGGAGAAATCGGTGCTTTCCTTTAGGGACACGTCCCGTACCCACACACGCCACACCACCAGCATCAACAGCAACCCTGGACTACTGAGGACGGGCTCACGTCCTTTCAACTGTGAGCCAGGAGGAGTAGCCTACGTGCCTGTACAGCGTGTTCCCATTTCTGCAGTCACCACCCTGAATTCACTTTGTGTTCGTTCTTCCCACTCTCATGCTTCATCTGATCTCTCACTTAAAATTATTATTCCCGCTGAAAGCCAGACCTTGAAGTCCTTGTCATGTCAAAAAACTAAGCTGTCTCACAAGCCTGCATATTAAGATGTTTTCCCCTTAGGTGTTACTTCTGATGAGAAACAAGTCATCTGTCCACTAAGAGTTCTACAGAAAAAGGTTAATTTCTGGAAGGAAAAGCTATCATAAAGGATCCGATTCAAACCAAATTCCAGACACGTTACCTCCTCCATGGGAATGACCTGTGAGTAGCCACCTCCTGCAGCGCCACCTACAGGACAGGTCAAGGGTGAGGCCATGTTAAGTGTGCTTTCGCCACAAAGCAAAGCAAAAGCAAAGCGAACTGGTTTCTGTCACTGCTATGCTTATTATCTATTTACTTCTTTCAACCATTTGGACAGCTTTGGTCAAGTGTTTTTTAGTTTTCTTTTACCAGGCTGAAACACTTGATCCTGTTCACGCAGAATAGTCTCAGCTGAAATTTGGGTCTAAATGACAAAACCATGAACACGTACATACCTACTCATTATCTTTAAAAACAGGTTCCCCGTGATTCCTAACATTTGTTAAAAGAGCCAGCCTACAGTTACATAAAGGCAAGCCTGTTCAACTTCCTACTCTCATAAGCGCTACTCTGGCATTTTAAAAAAGGAATGTTTAAAATATACATGCCAAACACAAACACAGAGACTGCAATTCTTCCTAAATAGGAGACATATGTTAGAAAGCAGCTTAACTGCTAGCTTTTGCTGGACCGTCTGGATTATTAACAAAAGACCAGACTAAAATTTCTGGTTATGAGGTCATCAGTGAGATAGATGTCAATTTGAGGTTGAGATTTTGTGGGTTTTTTTTGTGAGGCAGAGACCACTCAATAAAAATGGGGCAATTCGTACTGAGAGGAAAAGCAGAATGCTGGGTTCAATGGGCAGAACGAGGGAAAGGTTCATTCTGAAGTGAAAGGGTTGTTAAGACAAGCTCAAAAGCAGAGCTAAGTCAGTACATGTATAAAATAGATTAATACAGGCAGAAGAAGGGCAAAGGTGGACCCTGTGCAGTAATCACTAGAACAAACAGAACACGTGATACTCGCACCAAGCAAATGAGAAAGCAAGCTCGAAGAACCGATAACAAAAATAATTTTTTAAAAAAGATTTTATTTATTTATTTGACAGAAAGAGAGACAGCCAGCGAGAGAGGGAACACAAGCAGGGGGAGTGGGAGAGGAAGAAGCAGGCTCCCAGCGGAGGAGCCTGATATGGGGCTCGATCCCAGATCAATGGGATCATGCCCTGAGCTAAAGGCAGATGTTTAATGACTGAGCCACTCAGGCGCCCCTGATAATAAAAATAATTTTAATTAAAAGAGCATATTGGCAATACCTCAGCTATCAAAAACTAAAAGTGAAGAATGATTAGTGATGTCATCCTCATGTAATCAGCAGAAACGGTGCTGGCAGCCCTGGGAAAGCTCCTGAAATTGACATGGCACCCACTCTGGCACTTAACAAGAGTGCCTTTGACTAAGTTACCTCGGAGGTGCCGCTTGCTGCTACTGGGAAAATGCAGATACCAGTAACTATCTCATATTAGAAGATAATGTAAAATGCATAAACTGCTTAACAGGAAATACAGCACAAAGCATATACTCAATTAGGGTAGGCTTTTCTTATTCTCAAAAGAGTAAAACATCTGTAGCGTTTGTCTTTGTCTCTAGAAAGTCAGCATGATGAGCAATAGCTATGATTACCTTTATTGTTACTGTGACAGTTGACTATTAGTCACATAAAAGCACCCCTAGCTACATAGTACCCCCTCCCCCCCCAGGGAACTCCTATGCAGTGTCAAATACTGACAGCAAGAGCTGGGATGATCTGATGAAAGCACCAGACGGGGGGGAGCCAGGAGGACATTCCCGGTGTCTAAATGAGGTGAAGGCCCCACAGGCACTCATGGGTCAAGTGGGCCAGGGAGGACTGAAGGAGAAGCAGTGCCCTCTGGCCACCCAAAGTCTAGTCCTATTAATACCTTTTATTCCAAAGGTGGGGCCCTGAGAAGGCTGTCGCACACACGCAAAGACGTTCTGAGAAAGATGGGCGCCGAGGGCTTGCACCAGTCCGATGGTGGTTGTGCTCTTCCCTTCTCCCAGGGGCGTTGGAGTGATCCTTCAGGGTGAAAGCAGAAGAGGGGCATTAAATTCGTATGAATTAAATTTATGTGAATCGCTAAGTCAGACCTAACAGATCCTAGAGAATGACTCTTAATCTGAATGGTAACAAAGAGGAAAGATCTGAAAAGAATCTTTTCCAAGAGTCTTAGCTGAAGTTTCTGAAAAATGACACATTTAAAAAGATTGCTGTACTTGAGCTCTTCTGACTGTGAGCAGAAAATACACTTTATCTTGTAGAGAAGCACTGTTATAATTTTAATATCCCAATCTAATCTCAAAAACTAGCTTTTGTAGATACCTCAGCCAAGCAATAAAAATGAACGCTCGATACATCTACTGAATTAATGAATTTGGGGTTAAAAAAAAAAGGTCAGCTTTTAAAACTCAATTCTTTCACCTACGAGATAGATAACCTTTGTTCTCCTCTCCAAAGGCTTATAATCTACTCTGAATTACATGGGGTTACTGTAAGAATCAAATAAGAAATCAAATTTTCACACATGTGAAAATGCTAAAACCAAATGAAAGGAACCTTCACATATAGATGCTGAGAGCAAATGCAACCTTCGGTAATAACAATCAGGACGGCGGTTCGATTAGCAAAGGAATAACCACCCTACCCCGTCACCACCACGTATTTCCCGTCAGGCTGGTGCTTCAGGCGCTCCAGTGTGGACAGCAGAACCTTGGCCTTTGTCTCACCGTACAATTCCACCTCTTCAGAGAACAGACCAATTTCCTGGGCCAGGCTGCCAATGGGCTTCGGCTTGCAAGATCGTGATATATCAATGTCACTTAAAAGAAATACAGAAAAGAAAAATACAGAAAATATGTATCAATCTTTAACTCACCGAATTTAATTAACCCCATCCTGGCAACAACCCTCCCCGACCCTGGTGGTGCTTATGGAGGGGGGGCATACACGTAGTTGCCATGGTATCCATCAGCTAAACGCAGAGAATCCACCAAGTTTTAAACCAGCGAAATTTTATTTTTACCTTGGAACAGGAGTCTTGAGGTTAAGGTGGTTATACTGAATCATCCACTTTCCTGGCTTACATTTCTCCAAGAAGCGCTTCGCACTCTCGACTGTGCTCTAAATGAAATGTCACAAATGGAACTTAGAAGAAGTGATTATTTTAACCTCCACCACCTCAATTCCAAGTCCCAGGTCACTCCAGTCTAACCACAAAATGAACAGCTTTATGATCCACCTATAAACACGCTTCCGTCCTAAGCAAGGATCTACAAGCAGCTACGGCAGCTACAGCCCTGGGCTGCCTGCCTCACCCCCCATGCAGCTGATGTGTGTATTAAAAAGGGCAAGTAATGGGGCGCCTGGGTGGCACAGCGGTTAAGTGTCTGCCTTCGGCTCAGGGCGTGATCCCGGCGTTATGGGATCGAGCCCCACATCACGCTCCTCTGCTATGAGCCTGCTTCTTCCTCTCCCACTCCCCCTGCTTGTGTTCCCTCTCTCGCTGGCTGTCTCTACCTCTGTCAAATAAATAAATAAAATCTTTAAAAAAATAAAATAAAATAAAAAAAATAAAAAGGGCAAGCAAGACAAAGAGCACCTAGCGAAGTTGTGGGTTTGCACTTTGCTTTTTCTGAGGTTCTTATACTCCAAAGTAAATTCGAATTGTGGCATCCCTATCTGCCCCTATTAATATGACTGATTCTCTACCTCTGTTCTAACAGTCCCTTTTTTCCCCCTTCAACAGATCCGCATCCTTACTTAACTTCCAAGTAGGTTTCTACTTGGGGAAAAAAGCAGTAATTTGAATTCTGTCACCTTTTTACAACTATTACAGAAACTTTTTTATGGAGGTCTAATTGACCTATAATGTTAGTTTCAGGTATACAACACAATGATTCGATCGCTGTATATGCTGTGAAATGATCACCACGGTGAGTCCAGTAGTAGAGAAACTTTTATTCACACGCACCTGCATCAGCATTGCCACCGTCATGGGCCCCACGCCACCAGGAACAGGAGTGATGAAGCCCGCCTTCTCTTTGGCCTCATCGTAGGCCACATCACCCACCACTTTTTTTCCATTTGGTTTCGTATCATCTGTTCAACGGGGAAAAAAAATCAAAGCAAGGTCTGAGAATCATAATTCTGGTGTTTACTTCCAAGTTAAGTGATCAATTATCACAGCTTGTATCAAAAACTAAGTAGTTCAGGGTGTGTAGTCGCATCAGGGCTCAAGCACCTATTTTACTTCCAAACGGTAAGATGACAGGTGTTTGTTATTTTCAAGGTAGAAACTTATTTTACCTGCAAAACTTCACAAGATGCTTAAGTGGTTTTTCAGAACCAGGAGAATCCTTTTGCAGTCAGGTGGCAAATAAAATACCAAGTGTTTTTTATTCTTAAAACCAACTACCCAGTATATAATGAGCGCCTTTTAAAATGTTAATTTGCCAAGGCCTACAAAGGAATTTTTTGGGCGCACAAAGCTCCAACTATGTCACAGCTGCCAGACACCGTTTCTACAGCAACTGTCAGCATTTTGTAAGCTCCACGCGTGAGCTGGAGGAACAATTCAACATCCAATTCCAAAGACAAGCAGCTACTTAAATGTATGCAAAAGGCAAAGAATATAATTACACTTCCCTTAAAAGGATACAAGAACAACTACAAATCTTACCAGCAAAGAATAGCTATTCAAGAGAACAAAACCCAGTGATGCATCACCGCTCACTCACACCAAGTACATCCTACACTTGGCTTCAGTGCACTTCCGGGAGGGGCTGGGGGCCAGGGCCAGCCTTGCAGCTCTGAGGCTCCCGAAGCAGGATCTGCTAGAACCTTAGCCATTTCACCCTGTCTTTGAGCAGATCACCACAACCGAGAGTGCCAACTTGACGGTGTAGCCAGAGAGTCGGACCAGAGGCACCGAAGTTCTAGGATCCGCTCTTCTACTAACTGCCAGTCCTCGGGCCCTGTGGGCTCCTTACTGATCAGAAGTCCAAAGATGACCAGAAGGACTGACATGACCTATTTCACGAGCTTGCAGAGAATCAAGTGAGAAATCGTGCACATCCGTGAAACTGAAAAAGCATTCTCTGAACATAAAGGTCTCTCTTCCCATCCTGGATACAGAAGATATTTTCTATATGTACCATAACGAGCTGGTGAATATAGCTCCGAGGGGTAGCGTCAGGTTTCTAGACTATAAAGCAGTAAGCTACAGCAGAACATTTCCTCTCAGAACCTTGGAGTCATTTCAAAACGCCAAGGAGCTATGGTTAAGGGGTTTGCCCTTTGTGCAGTCTCCAGAGGCTAACACTGACATTAGCTTAATATACGCTGCACCTCTCTTCATTCATGGTAGTGATTTTAGTTTCTCCACATACAGGACACATACCAGTCACCACACAGCTGCCTGCTGCACGAGGAGCAGCTCTGTTTTGCTCCTTCAGCAAACACGATCAGGGTCGACTTGAGTGCCCTCTGTTCGACTTGAGCATCCAGTGTTTTCATGCAAAGTATGATGTGGTCAACAGAAAAAGCGACCACTTCTTAATCTAAGTGTATGGCTTCAGTAACCAGTAAACACTTTGGTTATCTACCCCAGCCCCAGAATTTCTCTTTCATTGGGAATTACAGGTATAAAGTCCAGTCCCTGAGTTACAGACCGGTGGGTACACTGGAGGAACTAAAAACTATTCTTTGTAAGTGTTCATTTTCAAGGCATCGTGTTCCGTAACTGGACCACAGCTTGACTCATACTTTGATTATTTAAATCATTCGCACGGTCCCCTCAGGGATAACATCCTAAGTCATTTGCCAAATTAAGAATTAATTTTTTTCTGGGGGAAAAAAAGGAATACTTTTAAGATTCAAATGCAGAGCAGGAAGTACTGGCCAGAGGAACATGTGAAAGTGTTCTTCCTGCTTGGCTTACTGAAGATAATTTGAGAAGGAAACAATAAAATCCAGCTTTACGGAAAGTTATTTGCCTATATACCTCAGATCAATAAAAATACAGCTGATCAATATTGACTTGGTCTTATTCATATTTCACCATCTGTGTGAAGAATAAATGTGAACAGGATAGTGAGTTTCATGTTTAACTGAACATTTTATACCTATTTGTAAGACTCAAGATTCCTACCCAGGCTTTTTTCTTCCATCTCTCAAATCTAGTCCAGAAAAAAAAGAAAAGAAAAGAAAAAGACAAAAAAAAAAAAAAAAAAAAAAAAAAGCCCAAAGCAGAAATATGATACAGAAGACGCAAGGTTTTAAACAGAATGAGCCTGAATGTCATATCACAAGTACTCAAAGTGAGGAGTTGTAGGAGAGCAATTTCTTTATCACCCATTAGATAATTACACTACAAGAAAATGAGTGATCAATTATGAGCTACTGTCTTAAAAGCATGGTAGAGAGAGTGGGAGGGAGGTTAAAATTGGTGAAGGCTTGACAGTGACTAATGTCCCTGGCAGCTTAGCGTCTGTGTTCCAAATCTGAGACGGGAAGGGAGAAAAAACAACCTTCTTGCTCGAAGTCCGCTGACAATTCAACAGGTGTTGCGTGCCGGCAGTTCAAAGGCACGAAGCCAGACAGGCCAGCGCAGAGCCCAGGAGCCAAGGGGGAGGACAGTGCAGGACACCAGGCACAATGAAAGCGACACCCAGTTCTCCAGGAGGGAAGGGAGGGAAAAAGGGAGATGATCCCTTGTTGAAGGGAAATCAGACCAGGTTTAGAAAGAAGAATGGGCCTTCAAGGCAGAGAGAAGGCTGGAGGACGTGGCTAAAACTGAAGATCGAAGTCGAGCTTCAGCCCAAGGCCTGCAGTGGGCCTGACTGCACAGAAACGGCTGTCTGATTAAAGACTGTGCTTTCTCCAGTCTGGGAGGCACGTACACAAGTATTCACTGTATCATCCTGCGAAATTTTATGTTTGAAAACTTCACGATGAAGGAACAGCCTACTGCACTGAGGACTCGGGTGTAACGCTGCCGAGGACAAACGCGGCATGTGCAGAGAAGGGCACGGGGTCCGCGTGACAACCGTCCAAGACGGGTATTCCTCACCAAGCGGGTGAGGACAAAGCCCAGAGGCGGCTGAAACTCGTGTGGGGCTAAGCCATTTGCCAAGTTCCGTGGGAGGAGGAGACCCACGAGCACGGCAGGAACACGCAGATGGCCATGAGTGGGAGTCAGCCAGCGGGGGGAGACCAGGAAGCGGCTCACAGCCGTGCACCCACCTGAGAGGGACATCGACAGCAGAAGAAAGGAAAACCTTCCCGATATTTAAAAACCGATCCAATATAGGGACCGATTGGGAGGGAATGACAATGGGCTGGCTTGATCCTCGCTGCCTAGAAGGGGCTGGGTCAAACGCCTTCTTTGTAAAGCCCGCCCAGAAGACTCCTGGCAAAGTGAGCCCCTCTCCTGGAATTACACAGCACTCCGTAACGGTGACGATATATTTTAAATCCACCCATCCTTTGGTAAAAATAAAGGGTGACCTGTACATGAAGGGAAAGTGAGAGCCGCCTCTCCCACCCTCTCCTCGGACAAAGTCATTCTGGGAAACGCACAGCACAGTGGCTAAAATCCCAGGCCCTGCTGCCCCACTGGCCTGACTCCCATCTGCCAACTGCCTGCACCATGGGCACCACACTTGCTTTGAGCCTTAGCTCTTCTAGCCTGAAACGGGACAAGGCATTCTCATGGAGGCTTCACTTAATGGCCGGACATCTTCCTCTGCCCACCCCGCCCTCAGAAATGACCCTCATTCTGCAGCAGCACTCACCCGGGATGTAATTGATCCCGCAGTCGATGACTATTGCCCCAGGCTTGATCCACTCCCCTTTTACGATTTCCGGCTGACCAATTGCAACCACCAGGATGTCACCTTTATTTACCTAGGGAAAGAGGGTTCTGACTTCAGAAATCACACAGTGGAAAACAAGACCAAACAACAACAACAACAACAAAACCTTGAAGTGGAACAGACGAGCTTTGTATGAAACTGTTCATTGTCATCAGCTACTCTGTGCAGGCCACACACGAACTCTGACAGCTCTTCAACGTGCTGTGCTTGTTCCCACACAGGCCAAAATGCTCCCCGGTACTCGACATCTTCCTGAATGGGGACTGTGATGAAAGCATGCGGGGGAGGGAGGGGCATGGGCTTGGAGCCATAGGCCCAGCTCTGAACTGTGACGCTGGGAGACTGCTCCCTCTCCTATGGAGTACGGGGAATAGCACCTTCCACAGAAAACTGCTTGGGGAGGATTAAAAGAGAACGTGCATGTCAACAGGGATCGGTACGTGTGAGAATTCTTGGGTCCAGGAATCTGATGCAGGGCTAATAACAAGATGTGACAGATGTCACAGGACCGCTGTCCCATGCCCCTCAGGGGCACCTCCACCTCTGAGGCCAACACTGCATTACACATCCGCTATCTGGCTGCAGGGCTCCACTCCAGTCTCTAGTATCTACCACAAAGCAGGCTGCTATAGAAAAAATACAATCAGAACAAGAGCTACATGACTTGGGCAAGTTGGTAATTGGAGTATGTTCCTTCATCGTGTAAGATGAGACAAGAAACAAGAGAATGGCAACAGGGGTTCAGTAAGATATTGAATGAGGCAAAGTACATGGCAGTGTCCGGCACTGAAATGTTAGCTGTTCCCATTATGTGAGAAGACCTCCCACACACGTGCGCGCGTGCACACACGCACACGCACACGCGCACACACACACACACACACACACCTCTTCCACTGCACCCTGGGCCCCTTACCTCCTCGCCTAGATTGGCAGTCTTGGAGTGGCAGGTGGTCACGGTGGCATGGTTCCACAGAAGCAAGTCATGCATTGGGGCACCGACTATCTTACTGCGCCCGACCACAACCGCGTGCCGTCCAGCGATCTGCACCCCTAAAAGAAGAGCCAGGGTGAGTCAGAGTATTGGGAGAAGCTGCCCTCTTCACATGCCACCTAAATGGGAAAATTCAGAACAAGTGCACAAAAATGGGTTCTTAGCATCAAACAGAAATCATCCTAAAAACATCCCTTTCTTGGCAATAACACTCTCAACTCTAGGATTTCAGTTACAAGTTGGGACTTGTATTGTGTCCTTCTTGCTGTGGGTTTTTGGGAGCAGCCTAAGCCAAGAGCCATTCATTGAGTCATAGGAGAGTGGGAAGAAAACCTACACTCGAAGAAAAAAGCAGCCCTGACATACAGCTAAACGGCCATATGGAAGAAGACAGTAGATTTACTTACGTGGGAAAAATAGTTATAACAAATAGGGTGCATGTGATGGGCTGGAGAGAAGCAAAGGAAGTTAGATGAGTGTAAGTCTTTCCAGCTCTGGTAAGTTTATTTATGCAGTTTCTCGTCCACACTTCTCTTTTCGCATAGGGCCTGAGCCACAGGGTTATTTGCAGGGAAGTGATAAAGGGGAACTTTAAATGTAGCAGAAAGATGTCTTGTTCTTCTGGCACTATCACAATGTCCTTTTCAGGACTGATATACTCTATTCAATAGAGATGGTTTGGGGCTCACCCACATTTCTGCCCCTGACCCATAGCTCTGTCAGGCACAAGGAGAGCCCAAGAAGGAGCCATGACACAGAAGACAGGGGGGATAAGATCCTGAAGACTCCACCTGAGCCCCTTTAACCAGTCCAGCTGAAGTGATCTCTTACTTAAGGCAGGTTGTGTTTATTTTATTTCTATTTTTTGAAAGATTTATTCATGTGAGAGAGAGAGAGCATGAACAGGGGGAGGGGCAGACGGAAAGGGAGAAAATGCCCAGCAGGCCCCACACTGAGCACGGAGCCTGACACGGGCTTGATCCCATGACCCTGAGATCATGAGCCAAGCAGAAACCAAGAGTTGGATGCCTGACTGACTGAGCCACCCAGGCGTCCCACGGTGGGTTGCATTTTAAATGTGTGCTTCTTGAATAACATTAATTTTATTCAAAAAAGCTAAGCTTCTACATAATGTCAACATGGTGAGCATAAGCCCTCAAAGTGTGAAGTGTTTATATAAGGTCGCTTACTCTATACTTTTTAGGATTCAGCAAAGGACTTGAAGCTGCATTAGGGCAACCAGCGTCACTATTAATAAGTGGGAAGCGGGGCGCCTGGGTGGCACAGCGGTTGAGCGTCTGCCTTCGGCTCAGGGCGTGATCCCAGCGTTGTGGGATCGAGCCCCACATCGGGCTCCTCTGCTGTGAGCCTGATTCTTCCTCTCCCATTCCCTCTGCTTGTGTTCCCTCTCTCGCTGGCTGTCTCTATCTCTGTCGAATAAATAAATAAAATCTTAAAAAAAAAAAAAATAAGAAGTGGGAAGCCTACAACTGCTGTGGCTTGGGATTGGTTTCTATCAGGTTGTAATACAATTTGCTAAATACGCTGGCGTATAAAGTTAGTTGTTGGACTGAACGGCAGTAACTGTCCCAAGGCTTATAGCTTGACCTTTTCTTCCAACCACAGAAAACTTTCCTTTACGTTGGCCAATACTTTCCACTTAAAACTTCTGATCCACTTCCTTTAAATAGGACACATTTCCTTGTAAAAAATAACCTCTGCAAAGTGTTCATGATGAAATTAAAATACCAAGATGTTGACTAGGTAATGGGGTAGCATGGCCAACTGTTCGAGAGATCTGTTTCCAGCCATCTGTCGAGTCCTCAAACTATTATGGAGACTCAGGGCCCATTCTGGGGGTTGGGACTTCTCCCTTTGTCTGAATCCTTATCATTCGGTAAGTTACTTTCTCATAAAAAATAAATTTCTTTGAACTCAAATAACCCTGAGTTCCAATCTTGCCTCTGCTACCTGTTGGACCAGTTGTGCATCTCTCTGAGACTGTTTTCTCAAGCTGTTGAGCAATAATAGTACCTGGATCACAGAGCTGTTGAGAAAATTGAGAATTTAGGTAAGGCTCCCAGTTGACAGGTCCTTACGCCCATCAAGTCCACTTATTTAGGGCCCACAGAGTACCTCCTCTTTGCCTCCATGTGTCTAGACCAGCCCCAAGACATGGTGCTTTGTTTTCATTCGTTTTTACCTGTCTCTTTGATGAGTTCCAAGCATCCTTTAGGCGTACAAGGGATGAAACAGTCATTGAGGTCACCTCTAGCAAGTTTTCCAGCACTGATGCTAGTTAACCTAAAACAAAGAAGCAATGAAGGGGGAAATGAAAGTAATTAGATGTCTTTACCCTTTAGATGCATATATGGTTTATTCCCAAATCAGAAACAGAATTGGAATCGTGCAATGTGACACAGAGAGCCAAGGCACACTCACCCATCCACATCCTTTTCGGGTATGATCGCATTGATCACTGCTTCAGTGTTAATGGGGTTCTCCGAGTCTAAAGGCAGCTGCACTATGAAACCATGGACAGTCTGGTCTTCATTCAATGATGTAACATACTTTAACACCTAAAAGTAATACCGCACACAATTTGTATAATACACAGAAACCAAGAAGATGGAGAAACACTTTTCAGTCACTCCATCTTCCCCCAGGAGTTGGACTGTAGTGCTCTTAGAATGTACCTCCCCTTGGGCCCGAGAGCGACTCTAACACCAGACGTAATCTTCAGTGTTTGGTAAGAAATTCATCAAAGAGCTAGTAAGAACTTCAATAGTAAACCCATGCTACTCACCCAGGTCAGGATTTCTGAGATGACAGGAATGTTCTATCACGTGTACTACATACGGTACTGGTGACTGAATACTTGAAACACGTCTAGCCAACCAAGGAACTGAATTCCACACTGCGTTTCGTTTTAATTAAACGGCCGCATGGGGCTAGTAGCCATCCCACTGGACAGTGCCGATGTAGGACATTCCCATGACCTCAGAAAGTTCTTTTCCTCGCCTGCTCCTTCACGGTTACCCCCTCCACCCTCGGAGAACCACAGTTCCGACTTTAATCACTGATGATCTCTTTGGCCTCTTCTTGAACATCATAGAAATGGAATACAGATTTGGTTTTTAAAAGGCAAATAGCTACAGGCCCAGGATAAGTTTTCAATGAACACCGCATGGGGTTCGCAGCACATGCTGAAGTAAGAAGCGGCCATAGCCTAGGACGGCACCATTTACTCTGTAGGTGTTTACAAAGATTTTCTGGAGGCAGAGTCTGTGAAGAAAGAACTTCCTCGAGGTCTTCCCTGTGGTGAATGTACCAATCTCTAAAATTCCGCTAAACCAAAAGCCAGAGAGGAACACACTTTAGCTGTCCTCTTAACAATCAACCCGTCACAGCTCACCTCAGATTCTGTGGCTGTTCTTGGTAACTTAACGTGCATGGCTTTGATCCCAATCTGCAAAAATGAACATTTAAAACAGGTAAATGGCAAGAGAACATGAGACATAGGCTCATTTCTTTTAACCAAGATGACTAAATAAAATCAGGTGGCCTTAGTCCCCATTTCAGCCTCGTTTATGTTCTGAAGAATGAGTCTCTCGTTTGGACCCATTCATCCTTTACTTGTTCACTGTCACCACTGCACTCAAGCAATTTCGCTTCCACTGTTCCTGCTCTTCGGGAAGTCAGCAGATCATTGAATAGAAAACATTCACGTGCAAGCCAGAGACTGCAGCTTAAGTCCTCCATTTCTGACTTGCAAAACTGAGAAACTCAAGTCCGCTGTGGGCAATGACAATTTTTACAGGGAGAGGCACAAAGGGCAAGGGGTCACCGACAAAAGCTGGGGTGGGGGTGGGGGTGACGGCTAGGCTGTTCCAGGCTTTACCTCGTCAGCAGCCTTCAGCTTCACATTTATATAAAGATTAGAATCATCTCTGTCGCCAACCTAGAATAATAAATACATGCAAATCAGACGATCAAGAAAAGGCAAAGTGTACAGAAAAGCTTCTAAAATTTTAGTTTTGATAAAAGGAATGTTTAATCATGAGACTCTTATTGCAGAGAACTTTACAGAACAGGAGAATGTTGGGGCAGAATCGAGATACGAACACAGGTGGTGTTACCAATCCCTCCCCAAACAAGGCCCACTGGATTCCCACTGAAAAAGCCACAAGAAAGAAAAAAAAAAAAAAAAAAGTAGGGGACATCTGCATCTGCCTTGGAAACTGAGCGAAGGTGCCACAGGCCTGCCTGAAACATGCAGAATTTGTCTGCCTTTGAGCTGACACACCGGAACAGAGCACAGAGGGCTGAACTGTCATCAGGCAAGAAAAACACCGTGGCTGTGGGAGCCAGGAAAACCCAGAGGGTATATTCTGCACCCCCAGGGGCGGTGGAAACTTCTCTTGCCCAGCTACACAGAGAAGAGAAGCCAGCTGGGGTGGAACTAACTCTAGCTTACACAGAAGAGACACCCATGGCAGGCAAAGGGCAGTCTGCTGCCCTCACGACAGAGAGGAAGGCGTGGTGCAGAAGCCATGCTCCCTCAGTTTCTTCCATCACAAACATATATTTCTAATTTTTCACATGGAACCATCTATCTTTTTACAGATATTTTCCACATTCCAGCAATCGACAGAAGTTTGGTTTTCTCCTAAGACTGCAGAGGGGAAACACGGGAGGCGCACTGATACCACAGATAACAGATGCACGAGTCCTTTGAACAGGACAACCGCAGAGAAAGAAGTGGGCCTTAGGAACAGAGTACTTCCAGTCCTTGTCACGTTGTTGCTGTCACTGGAAGCTCTCCTCAGGGTCACGGAACCTGCCATAGCTTAGCTTCAGCTGTTCTTTATACAGATAGGACTCAGTTTTGCTTGTGCTCATCTGAATTTCAAGAGTCAGAGGAATCCTTTGAGGGGAACTCGATTTTTGGGGGGGTTACCTGCACCTCCGTGCCTTGGTGGCTTCTTGCGGAGGAATCACTAGAATTTCGGGGCCTCTCATGTTTGTTCCTTGGTCATTTCCTATATGTGCTCCTTGCTGCTACCACCCAACCCTCCTGGATTCAGTGATCACATCTGAGACACTCTGGGATTCTTAGATCTGAGTAGCAAAGGAAGTACTGAAGAACAAATACAACAGTATCGTTCTTTGCATTTTCATTAATATTTATAACTACAATGAGTTATTCAAACTTAACTCTGAGATTAAATGGTTTGACTGCTCATGGCCAGTCCTTCTTAAACCACAACTTCTCTGTTCTACCGTTTATCTTCCTACATCCCCCCAGGTAGCTGAAATGCAACTTGAAGTCACTTTCCCAGAAAAGGCATGTGGGCATTTTTCTGAGTCTATGTGTATCTGAAAATATTTTTCTGCTGTTTTTGCCCTTGACAGGATTCACTTGGCTGAATCTGGAGTCACGACATTTTCCTTCAGAGATGCTATCTTCGGCATCTAGCGTTAGAGAAGTCTCAAGTCTTTTGTTGTGGTTCTTTTATAGGTAACTGTTTTCCATCTGTATGTTTCCGAAAGAATTTTTCTGAAACTCCAAACCCAGGGGCACCTGGTGGCTCAGCTGGTGGAGTATGCAACTCTTGGTCTCGGGGTTGTAAATTTGAGCCCCACATCAGGTGTAGAGATTACTTAAAAGTAAAATCTTAAACAAACAAACCAACAAACCGGTTGTAAGTTCCAAAACTGCCACCAGTTTTAAAAAGAAAGTGTAATAGTTATAAGCATATATCAAAGTTTTATTATAAGCCTAATGCAAAGGAAAAGACCTCTTAAAAGCCAATCCAAAGATTCTCAGTATGGACATTTTATGTTTTTTAATTTTTAAAAAATTTTTAAAATTTATTTACTTGAGAGGAGAGAAGAGAGAGACAGACAGAGACAGAGAGACCACAGAGGAAGAAGGAGAAGCAGACTCCCCGCGGAGCAGGGAGGCCAATGCAGGGCTTGATCCCAGGACACTGAGATCATGACCGAAGCCAAAGGCAGACGCTTAACCGACTGAGCCACCCAGGCGCCCCAGTATGGACATTTTATAGGGGAAAATGATTATACAATCATTGATAGACTGGAGACTAGATGTAGAAAGAATGGTTGAGAACAGTCGATTCTTGACTGACAGCATAGTGAGTAGGTGGAAGACTGGTTTCTGAGAACAAATCTTAATCCTATCAGTTTATCAAGAAAATCACTGAAACATTTTATCAGTAATGCTAATTTCTTCCTTGAAAAAGGTGAATTACAATATTCTAAAAAGGTCCTATCCCTGAACAAGTTAGGGACTTTTTATTTTTTAGAGGGGGGGAGAGAGAATCTTAAGCAGGCTCCATGCTAGGGCAGAGCCCAATGTGGGGCTCAAATGACCCTGAGATTATGACCTGAACCAAAATCAAGAGCTGGATGCTTAACCAACCGAGCCACCCAGGCACCTCAGGACTTTTTTGTTTTTGTTTTTTCAACACCAAGAGTCTGCAAACTATTTCTGTACAGGGTCAGACAGCATATATTTTAGCTTTTGGGGTCCAAACACTCTGCTATACGTTCTTCTGCTTCATTCTTACCCTTTCCAACCTGGGCAGCATTTGGATATGGGCCACAATTAACTTATCCCTGTTGGGTTTTTTTTTTTTTTAAGATTTTATTTTGAGAAAAAGAGAGCAAGCAAGCGTGAGCAGGGAGAGGGGCAAAGGGGGAGGGAGAGACCTTATACATACTGTCATTTGTTCTATAAAGGATGGGGTGGGTGTGGTTGGACGGATTATGACCAGTCCTGCATCTGTAGCTATCAAGACAGACTGAAGTGTCCTGGTTAGAAGCCTATAACCTGTAAGCAGGTGACTGCAGTGGCCCCAGAGGGTGGGAGCAGCAGAAACTGGAAGGAGGGAACAGATTCCAAGAGCTTATGAGAGGCACAATCAGTACCATGATATTCGCTAAGGAGACTTAAGGGACTGAGGGAGAGAAATCCTAAAGAGAAGAGCTTGGGTTTCTGGTCGAGTGTGTGCGAAGATGGCGTCAGTCACCAGGGGGGAAAAAACAAGAGGTCGGAGGCAGCGGGGATGGGATTACAACATAACGCATAGGCCTTGCATCATGGGAAGATGCTGACTGTGGTGCCGAAGTGCAAGGTTAAACTGTTCCACCACGGTTTTATTGGCAAGGACACAGGGGGCAAACTGCAGAACAGTGCTTATGTAACGAAAACACCTGCAATCAATAAATTAAAATACAAATTTAGAAGTCAATCTTAAAAACAGGAAAAAAAATTGCAGTATTGCTAAAATTGGAATTTTTTTGACTCCTTTCTGAAACCTTCTGAAAGGTTTACAGAAATAAAGTTCTTGCCTACCACATTTACTCTTTCTACAACAAACGATTCACAAGAATAAGCCAAGAAATAACTGGTCTCCCAAATGTACCAAGTGAACGCCCACAACATATACCTTTGATTCTCATTAATTTGCAAAAAAAAGGGGGAAAAAAAAAAAAAACCAGCACAGCAGAGAACACACCAGGCAAAACCACAGGCCTTCTGTGCTTTTCTTCTCAGCTAAGGCCACTTCGATAATGAACAGCAATGGGGGGAAATACTTAAGAACTATTCACTCTGAAATGTTTGATGAACACAGCACAGAAACTTAGCACACACAGAGAGAAATGTGAAGTGAGGAAGCAGGCGTCTCTGAAGGGCACTTCAAAGGAAAGTCATCAGTCTCCTGCCATCCAAATCAACCCTTCAAATGTGCATCTGTCCATCTGTCCATACAACAAACATTTATTGAATGCCTCCTACTGGATGAATCAGGAGCTCAAGGAAGAAACCTTAGAGAGGGGCCTAGATCAGGAAGGATTCTCTCAGGCAGCTGGGAGAACTGGGTGAGCTCACTTAGGGAAAGAACAGGTGGAAAAGAGGCTTCATGACTGGGCCCTGGGGCATTCAGACAGTTTAGGTATCAAGAAAATGAGGAACAGTAACCAAAGGAGAGGAGAGAAGGAAGGGGAAATGAGAGATGTCCTAGAAACCAAGAGTCTAGAATTCAGAAGAAACCCAGGTTTAGAAGCTACTGATCTAGAGCTGGTATTGAGAGCCAGGTTAAATCGCCAGATTTGGGGCAATGGTTCCCAAAGCGTGGTTCACACACTCTTGGGGGAACCCCAAGACCCTTGCAGAAGCTCTGCGAGTGCCAGACTACTTCATCATGATACTATGATGTCATCTGCCTTTTTCACTGTAGGACTGCCATCTGTACTGACACTGCAAAGGTAATGGTGGGTAAGACAGCCGGTGACTCAGCACAAATCAAGGCCGTGGCACCAAACTATACTAGTCATGGCCACATACTCAGAAAAAACAGATGCCAATTTCACCGAGAAGTGTTCCTGATGGGGGTGCCCGGGTGGCTCAGCCGGTCCCACACGGGGCTCCCTGCTCAGCACGGAGTCTGCTTCTCCCTCTCCCTCTGTGTGTGCGTGCTCTCTCTCTCTCTCTCTCTCTCTCTCAAATAAATAACTAAAATCTTAAAAAAGAAGTGCTCTTGGGGCGCCTGGGTGGCTCAGTCGTTAAGCGTCTGCCTTCGGCTCAGGGCGTGATCCCGGCGTTCTGGGATCGAGCCCCACGTCAGGCTCTTCAGCTGGGAGCCTGCTTCTTCCTCTCCCGCTCCCTCTGCTTGTGTTCCCTCTCTCGCTGGCTGTCTCTCTCTCTGTTGAATGAATAAATAAAATCTTTAAAAAAGAAGTGCTCTTGATGAAGCAGTAAAAATGATTCATTTTATTAAACCCGAGCCCTTGCATACATGTCTTTTTAATCCCGTGTTGAGAAATGGAAGCATTCGTAAAGCACTTCTGTCCCACACAGAGGTGGTTATCACCAGGAAAAACCTGTGCTTTTTGGCCCTGTAAGCAGAACTGCCGCGCTTTTAAATGGAATACTTTCTTTACTTGAAAAAACATCTGACAAACAATGATTATTCACGCTTGAATATTTGGCAAATATTTTCTCAAAATTGGACAAAGTGAGCCCACTACTTCAAGGAAAACAGCTAACAGTATTTGTTGCCAATGGTAAAATCTGAGCTTTCAAGTGAAAATCAGAATTTTTTTATCCAGTCCTGTGAGCCTGATAAACTTCTCAATAATTAAAGACTTTTTCTTTGTTGGCAATATTAACACTTGTGATTTTCTTTACACTGCATAATGAAATGCATGAACATTTGGAAGATCTGCATAATTCAGTGAACCATTATTTTCCAAATGAGAAATGAAGGACAAAACAAAGCAAGCATGGGTAAATAGCCATTCAAACTGCAACATAATACAATGGATTCTGATGTAACCAAGTATGAAAGTTCACAGATACAGTTTCAGATTCCACACTGCAGCTAACCTGTAAAAACTAGAGTCCCCTTGTAGTAACAAAGAAAAATATTCACCCTTATCTGGGAAGAGGACTAAAAAAAAAACCCCTTCCCTTTTACGACTATACATATATAGGAGATCAGATTTTCTTCATATATTTCACCTAAGCCCGCATGTAGCAAAAGGCTCAAGGCAGCAGCAGACGAGAATCCAGCTGTCTTCTAATAAGCCAGGCAGTACAGCATTCTTTGCAAAAATGTAAAATAATGTCCCTCTTCACACTGAATTTTGTTTTTTTTAAAGCTATTTTTTTCATAAGAATGTTACTTATGCTAACATAGAATAAACTTACTACTGGCATTTTTAAATGTATAAATACTTAAAAAGTTTTTTCAATTTCTAATACAGTAAATATCAATGGGTAAGCCCATATAAACAAAAGCTCTTTAAGGTCTTAAATTCCGAAAAGTATAAAGCGGTCCTAAGACCAAAGGTCAAGAGACACTCGAGTAGGGAAAAGGTGCCCACGGAGAACAGCCGAGGGCCAGGATACCCCCACGTCTACAAGCTGAGCTGAAAAGGGGCGGCCTGCAGAGAGAACCTGAAAGGAGGTTCTACAGAAAACAAAACAAAACAGAAAGAGAGATGTGAAGTGCTCGCTGTCTTAAAGTGCTACTGAGAGGTTTGGAAAGGAAGACATGAGTGGAAATAACACGATCACAATACCTGTAAAATTGCCAGGCCTGGTATAAACCCAGGAACTTGCTCCTTCAGCTGAGTGACTTGGTTCTGCAGCCTCTCCTTTATTTGCCTAGAGGAAAAGGAAAGGTTGGAATTAACATCGAATGTTTCAAGCACAAATAAGCCATGTGGATTATTACGTGTGTTTCTCTTTTAAATTCAAAACATCTTCACTGAATAGACATTATCTGATATGGTATGTACCATGAATTTCCCATCCATTCTCCACGACTCAAATAGACATGGATCTTTTCTAATTCCTAACCACATGGACTGCGCCATGAGGTATGAGAACAGTTAGTTTAAAACATTTTAGTTATCGGAGAAAGACAATTATCATATGATCTCACTGATATGTGGAATTTAAGAAACAAGGCAGAGGATCATAAGGGAAGAGAGTAAAAATGAAACAAGACAAAATCAGAGAGGGAGACAAACCATAAGAGACTCTTAATCACAGGAAACAAACTGAGGGCTGCTGGAGGGGAGGGGGGTGGAGGGATGGGGTAACTAAGTGATGGACATTGGGGAGGGTATGTGTTGTAACGAACCCTGGGTATTATATAAGGCTGGTGAATCACAGACCTGTACCCCTGAAACAAATAATACATTATATGTTAACTAATTGAATTTAAATTAAAAAAAAAGAAAAAAACATTTTAGTTGACGGCATTCAAGATCATACAGTGAACAAATGAAAACTTGAACCAACACTTCCGGAAGGCTGCTAATCCTCATCTTTTTCAACATTTTCTCTCTCCAGGTGCTATATGAAAAACTTTTGTAGGAAAGAACTACAGCTCATACCCACTCAACTTTCCCTGGTAAGATGATCACAGGGTATCCACATAAGGCTGAATGATAATCGATGAATCCCACTCCAAAGTCATTATGAATTTAGAAATTATATTCTAATTCACAGAAGAATTTTCCTTACAAAAGGATTAAATACGAGGTCAAAAGTATAACCTCTCATGAAACAACATGAAACTT
This sequence comes from Ursus americanus, assembly GCF_024610735.1. Classification (NCBI taxonomy): domain Eukaryota; kingdom Metazoa; phylum Chordata; class Mammalia; order Carnivora; family Ursidae; genus Ursus; species Ursus americanus. Next base: position 11,138,151 of record NC_142152.1, on the reverse strand, counting down.
CTCAACAATACGACAGGACATCAAGTACATTAAATTACATCCATAAGAAAATATTCAAAATAGTCCAACTTTGCCCAGTTATGATACAGTCATGAACTTGAACAGGTTCTGTCTCTGGTGAAGGACCATTATTGTCATCTGCCTTTCTTCATCTTAAACACCTCTGACATACAACTACATACGGACATTAGCAAACATCCCTTCCCTCTTTCTAGTGTAGTTACTCCCTGCTCCAGTTCTCCACACTTTACAAACCACTGACATAAATAGGCATAGGTGTCATAAGAAATAGATTATCTGGATTAGCCTCATCAATGGTAAGAACGTTGAACGATACAAGAAGTCATCCTTAAGAGTTCGAAACTGTATTTCTAGCTAGTGACCTTATTTTTAAAAATCAATTGTATGAATTATCCTATACAATAATATAGTTCAAAAGAATGAATAGACTGTTGGACTTTCTTTTCCTGGGATTTGACCTGACAGAGGCCACAGCTCTGCTGTGACACAAGAGAAGAGGAAGTACTGGAGCCGCCACGTTTTCCACTGGCCTGCCACTGAAACACCCCAGCAGTTCCAGCCCTGGCTGCTTCCCCTGCATGACTGGATGGAGAGCGGGCTACTCCTGGCTGCTGAATTGGGAACAGACTAAGACACAGGTTCCTACTGGCTCTCCTTTAATAAACCCAAACAAAATTCACTGGGGGGAAAAACCATCTCTAGGCCCAATGTAAGACAATAATAAGAAACAACAGCAATAACGGCTCGATACAAGTATCCCCTGCTTTTCAACAGTTCGGGTTTCTCCACTTCATTTTTCTGGAAGACCTACGTTAGTACCTGTTTTCACTAACCCAGAGAAATCGAGAGGATTTTCACTTTTATGAAAAAAGTCAAAAAACAAAAACAGCATTCAGTGTGTGTTTTGCAGCAAGCCCTTACAGAGGCACTACCCAGCTCCCTTCCAGGGAACTCAGCATCTCAGCATCGAGCCGCTGCAGCTCTGAACTCTGACTGTGAGCATCTGTGCTTTATCTTGATTTATTTTCTTCATCTATTAGCATGATGTGTCCTAAGGTATCAGAAAAGCCTAAGCAAGGTTATTTTTTGGGTCTGGAAACACTCAAAACATTTTCCATATATATTAATGGTAACTGTTTCTTCGCTTTGTGCCACTTTGGCTTGTGAAAGTTTTCATAGCAACGCTTTCGAATCGTGGGGGAAACCTGTATCTGAGATTCTCAATAATGTTGGTAACCAAGGGAGGAGAGGCTTTCCTCTTCCCAAAGATGTAGAAATGGGCTCTGAGCAGTCCTGCGGCTTTCTGAGAGCCAACCGGCTGAAAAACCAGCAAGTGCAAAGGCCCTGAGTGGGTAAATGAGGTCCAAGAAGAAGCAGTAACCAGATCAGGTAGACTGAGGTAGCCTCTTTTATTGTGTATGTCATGGGAAGCCATGAGAAGACTTGAAACAGGGCTGACGGAATAGGACTTAACATTTCTAAAGGATTACTCCAGGCAGCTGAATTGGGAACCCACTATAGGGAGAAAGGTGAGAATCAGGGGCACAAGCAAGAAGTTACCCAAACTGCAAAAATCCAGGCCAGAGGTGATGGTGTCTTAGACTACTCTATCTATGGTATGCTGGCAAGAAGTGGTTGGATTCCAGATATACGAACATGAAACAGAGAAAATGCCAGGGCTACAGATGACTCTGAGGTTTGGGGGTTTGTAAAATAGAGTTGGAAGCACTGACGACCACAAATATTTTAAGGCATAGAGCAGATTTCATACTGATACTGTGAATTTATTTACCAAATCTTATAAGGGTTCTAGAATAATGGCCACCTGAGAGCTGAAGAAAGGATTCTAGGGACAACTAAAAATAATACTTTTGCCCAGCAGGTAGCAAGCTATGAGATCCCCGTACTACAAGGTGGTACAGGTGGGAAATATTTCAGCCCAGTAGCTTAAGAGCAAAGAACAAAATGTTCTGTATTTTCTTTTTTTTTTTTTTTTTTTGTTTCTTTATTCATTTGAGAGAGTGTGTGTGAGAGCAGGGGGAGGGGGAAAGGGAGAATCTCAAGCTGACTCCCTGAGTGGGGCCCAATCCCACGACCCTGAGATCATGACCTGAGCCAAAACCAAGAGTCGGATGCTTAACCGTCTGAGCCACCCAGGTGTCCCAAAATGTTCTGTGTTTTCTACGCTGTAATTTAAGTGGGTCTGAGTATGCAAATTTTTTTCTAAAAAAGATCATAGACTGAGATCAGTTACACTGACTCCCTTAAACTTTTTCTAAGAAGCAGGATTGTTTTTGAAGTTGCACTAAGCAAGGATATTCTTCCAACTAGAAAGATTTGTTTAAAAGCCAACATTTAGGCCTCTCTATGAGACGTGATCAGAATAGCAATGAGACATTTAAAAATGCACATAAACCACCATCAGCAAGAATTAGCTCAGAACACTAAAGTAATAGGCAGAAAGTTTTCTGCTCTAGTAAGGAAAAGAAAAATCAAGACAGTTGAATTAGGTCTCCATGGTCCTCAAAACTTCTTCCCTGCCTTAGTTTTCTGGGCTGGCCACTAACTGAAGAACTCTGAAATGAAAAGTGTAATAACAAAAGCCAAGTGTCAAGCATGCCTGAAGCTAAGAAACTGTAAAAGACATATCTGGAGAAAAAAGTTAACACTCCCTTATCTACCTTTATTTTAGGGTCAGAGAGCTGTGATGAGTTAAATGGTACGAAACTCTTAAGTTTTTATAGCTCCTTATTTCCAGAAAACTAAAATGCTAGCATAATTTCTAAATCACTGAAACCTCCTAGATCAATAGAAACTTCCTTGAGTTGCAGATGCCTTGATTTCTAGCCATGGCCCATGAGTCACACTATCCTGGAAAAGATTCTGGGGCAAAGTGAGGCAGAAATAGGCACTTGGAGAGATGCCCTTGATCCCTGAATAGCAGACCTCTGAATGCCAGAGTTTCACCATCCTGCCTCAACGTTCTCTAAAACCCCAGGGAAGACATACCTCCATCTCAACGCAGGAGAAATCAGTACTAGAGTACCAGTGAATGTGGTGAGACAAAGCAGCAGTAAACCATTGCAGTCTCTGGTCCTGTTAGACCGATACTAGTAAAATAATCACAGCCAATTAGATACAAACAGACACAGATGCAGTTTTAACTAAGTTGCTACTGGCATCTAGTGGGTAGAGGGGAGGGACGCAACTCAATTCCCTACAACGCACAGTACAGCAAACAATGATCGAGCCCAAAGGTTAATGGGACCCAAGGCTGAGAAGCACTGCTATTGGCCAATAAAATGCAATGTTTGGGGTTATCTTTTTTTTCCCCCTAAGGGGCAAAAGTCAAGGTAGAAATCATTTATATTAACCTGTCAAAATGTGCTTGAATTTCTACAAAGAGTCATGTGCATTACTACTGGTTTTCTCCAAGTCAACTTCTGCCACATACAGTTGTAAAAGAGCCTAATCAATAAAAGTCAAACGTGCACTTCCCTATAGAATCACATTACACCCAAGGAGTCCTAATACCCGTAAATAGTCACCCAGATCTCTTCTGCCCAAAGTCTTGTACAATTATTCCTGGAAAAGTCCACTACAAATTACAACTCGTTCTTTAACATGATGGCTCATTTTCAAATTTTGGACATTTTCTGACTGAGAAAAAAAGCATTGCTAAAACGTAACCAAACAGAGACATTTCCACAGAAGCCATAGGTAGAAAAAGGAGGCAGTAAAGGGTGTTTAACCACCTAAGAAATCTACATGATGAAAATAAAGCTGCCTCAGTTAACAAACACTGAAATACAGCGCAAGCTTAGGAGTTATTCTCAAATGATTCTCAAAGGTACACAGAGTAAGTGTGGAAAAGGAAAAGGGAGAAAAAGGAAGAGACATTCATCTTTAGTATGTAGGTCTTTTCTAAAGGACACAAATTTCTTTTGCTTCTCCCAAGGAGTAGATTATTGTTGTAAAATTTTAACAGTGTGATACAGCACAAATGTTTTATTTTCATGTTGTTCATTTGTTGTTTTATTTCGTTTGTCCATAACAACTTTTATACTGCTAAAAAATCCTTCAAATTAAAAAAAACAACATGTAGCGCCTTGTAAAAACCACTGTGATTGTGAGGCCACCTAGTGTTCCAAGAAATACATATATTTCAAATTCCTAGTTAAGTCAAATTAAAAGACTAAATTACCTTCTTTAAAAAACTGACTGTGTTCACTGATACGTGATGTAATAGTAACGGCTACATTATATCAGTATACAGAACAGTCAACTAATATCAGTACTTTCCTTCATTGTGTTGAAGAATAAAATATTTTAAATAAGCATTATTATAATTAATGCAAATATATACTAAATTTGACAGTACCTCAAATATATATTTGAACACTTAATGTGAATCTATTTTATGCTCCAATAAATATTTATAATATAAATTCTTGCACCCAACTCTCTCAGACTCTCTCAAAGACCTATGGAAGGTAAATTGCCTGATATTCATGACATGAAAATGGCTAAATGGTATAAAATTCTAATGAATCTTCTAATTCCCAGTGAGTGTACAAGTCATCCATATACACAACCGTAAAATAACTACTTACCTTAAGTTTCTAGATCAGGGTTTATCAGTCTCAGCACTACTGACATTTGGGCCAGATATTCTTTGTGGGGGGGGGCTCTTCTGTGCACTGTAGGGTGCTTAGTAGAAGCAGCCCTGGCTTCTACCTCGTGATGCCACTAGCGCACAGCCACTCCCCATACGACAACCAAATATGCCTCCAGACACATCCAAATGTGCCCTGGGATGGAGAAAAAGGGCAAAACTGGCCCCATTTGAGAACCACTGATCTAGAAGGAACAAAGGACCTGGGAAACTAGGTTGAACTAGTCAAGAAAGGCTTCATAAAAGGTAGCAATTAAAAGTGGATTAAAAGTTCATTAGAGAGAGAGAAAAAAAGTGCATTAGAGAAAGGTCACAAAGAAAAAAGCACTGTCAGAGTTCAGGTGAACACAAGCAGGTGTGGTAGGATTCCTGAACAATGCGGTCCCACCTCCCTCCCCCCTCACATGGGTGAGGGGGCAGCTTCTACTCTGATCTCACAAATTGGTGACATTAAGAATAGGGAGTACAGCATTGCTAAGCTTTCCATCTTCTTTCGAAAGTCAGGCATCCAGATTTGGGGGTATAATTATACACATAAATGTATTGGGAAGTAACCCAATTTTTAAAAATAACTCCGTAAGCCCAACAAAACATATAACTATATCCGACCTCTAGGCCACCATTTTGTAAGCATTATTTGGTGGCAACAGTTGTGAGACATCACGGGATGGCCCCAAGTATGAGGATCTGTAAGTGAGAGCCCAATACCCAGAATTAGTCTATTAACCACAGTCTGGCCATTAGAGCTAATGATGGCCCCGAGTCCCAAGCAGGCCTCTGGATTGTCATCCAAGGGGAATGTGGAAAGAAGGTGGCAGATGGGGTGGAGGGGAAGAGGAGGCTCAGAGCGCTTATCTGAGAAAAGCCTCACAAAGACCTGAGCTTCCTGCTTTTAGAGACGGCTAAAGGAAAATCTTGTGTAAAAAGGGCTTAGGTTGAAAAGGCTGCTTACTAAATAAACAGGGACCAGTACTTGGGCACCAAAAGGAAAGATGGTTTATCATGTTAAGTCAACAAAGATAAATTTCTTACAGGCTCTGGCAAAACCTTTTACAGAAATACTCCCTATTTCTTGGTACTCCTCAAGCACCAGCAACTCGAAGCCGTGCCTCTCCTGCCCAGGCTCCAGGAAGAGCTTTTCATCAAGGGGGAAAAGAAAAGCCTAGCTAACACAGCAAGGTTTGATGCATCTCCAACCTTGAAAATGACTCTCTGAAGAGAAGCAGTTTGGAAGCCTTCCAAACAGATTAATTCATTCATCTCCTAACAGGAAGAGCCAAATCCAGTGGATACAAGCTTGGAGTTCCTTTTAGCAAGCAAGTGACAAGCCCTTGGCAAGGCAGGGGAATACACTGTGCAGTCCCTGCCACCAGCCTGTCACTCCTGGTCAAGTCACTCCTTCTGGCCGGAGTTTCAGAAATTGCAAAATGGAGGGCGAGGTGGCCTGGGTGGCTGAGGAATCCTGCCTGTGGCACCGTTAGCCACTCACTCCTTCAAGCTCACGGATTTATAGACGGTACCAGGACACACCTGATGGGAAAGTAGCAGGGGGAGCAAACTGCACGGTGCAGGGGTGCTCAGGGGCTTTCTGCACTACGGATCGGATGTCAGAGAACACTGTGGCAAACACAGCACACAGGCTTGTTCCGAAAGCCTGACATTACACACCCTTCCAATCCTCTCCACAACCCCAGGATATAAACATAGCTACCACCACCCCCACAGTGTGGAAGAGGAAAGTGAGGCTGACAGACTTGCCCTGGCCACACAAGGCCTTAATCTCTACCCTGCCCAGGCCCTACCAGGGGCAGTGGAAGGAGAGGGAGCCTTTTCCCTCTGCTCCAGGCACCCTCCTCTGTGTTAGGTCGGGCTGACGATCCTTCTTCCAGAGGATTCTTCCTGCAAATGGAGATACAAAGGGGACACACCCCTACTCAAAGCCTCACTGTCCAAATCCCAAGCTGCCTGAGCCAACCTTCCTGAAGGATGAGGACACTTATTCTTGGACCACGTCCTCAGTCAGGACTTTTGCTGGTGGCATGGTCACAGTAGTTAGCTGCCAGCTCCAGACTTTGCCAAGGATAACTAGACTCCATAGCCTGGCTGCAGGGACTATTTACAACTTCCCAGAAGGCCCCACCTGCTCCCCTGCAAGGCTCCCAGAGTCAAACCAGCTTGGCCATTCAAGGCTCCAGAAAACCTGTGAAAGGCCTGCACTTTGGATCTCACTATAGGCAATTTTTTTTAAGCACGAAAAGATCTATGGGTATTTTATCTACAGGACAAAATAAAAAGCTTATCAACATTTAGTAGCCCTTCCCTGTGATGAGCAAATTCTGTTTCCAGAAAAAGTTCTTCTGGCCCTGGAGCTAAATGTATAGCCACGGTTCCATTTTTATCTTTGACCACAAGATAAATTCTAACTTTCAGGTTCTAGGTTATAAGCCAGCTGCCAAAAATACAGCCTGAATAAACACAAACACGACTTGTTTATTCAACAGGTACTTCCTAAGCACCAATTCATTAAAACTCACTATGTGCCAGGGAACTGCTCTAAATGCTTTACAAGTATGACTCATTTAATTTCAACAACCTTATGAATTAGGTGCCATTACTGCTCCAACATACGGATGAAGAAACTAAGGCACAAAGAGGTAAGCTAAGTTACCCAGGGATCCACAGAAGGGGCACTGCTGTATCTAGCTCTGGGGACATGGCCCACAGGGAGCTTACAGACTTACCTAACCTGCTCTGCTCAACCTACAAGAACTAAAACCACCTTTTCTCACTGGCCGGACAAGCAGCAAATCCCTACCTCTTCACAACCAGTCTTTCCAAAAAGAACACTTGACCAAGAAAAATGCCACCAACGGAGGGAGTGGGCTCCAGTATAGCAAACAAAGAGAAGGGAAGGGCAAACAAATTACGCAAGATTCAGTAGGCTCCACTTTGAAAAGAACACATAGGTAAGAATCATAATTTCTAGCCTAAAAACCAATTCAGGGTGGTTCTTCCACCTAATTTCCACTCCTGTGAATAATCTCTCTCTTTTTAAAGACTTTATTTATTTGACAGAGAGAGAGACAGACAGAGCATGAATGCACGCACAAGCACAAGCAGGGGGAGCGGCAGAGGGAGAAGCAGGCTCCCCACCAAGCAGGGAGCGTGACATGGGGCTGGATCCCAGGACCCAAGGATCATGACCTGAGCCAAAGGCAGACACCCAACTGACTGAGCCACTCAGGCACCCCCCCACACATTGAATAATCTCTTAAAGCACACCTCCATCAAGCCAGGGTGGACTTTCACCACCAATGACAGTGTCCTTCACCCAGCAGCTCTGCTCAGTCTGGTTCTCTGGGGCCATCACTGTTGATCCTGAGGCAGTCATTTAATAATCAGTGAGGTCAAAGGTCCACAGCACAGGCTGTGTTTTTGGTCAGGAACTCCCTTCCCCATAACTGGGAGGCCCACAGCTCCACCACTTTCAAATATTTGCCCCAAAGTCACCCTTACGGTAAGTATGAGCTTAATTCCCATATTTAAAATTACAGTCCCCCCATGCTTCAGAAATCTCTGTTCCTCTTCCTTGCTCTGGTTTTTCCTTTGGCACTTCTCACTACTTCATATTTTTGTACCTATTTTATTGTCTCTGTCTACCCAAGAGGGTGCAAACTCCAAAAACAGGGATTTGGGCTATTTTGGGCTATCGGGTTACCATAGTCTCTACGCCTGAAGAGTGCTTGCATACAGGAGGCATATGGATATTTGTTGAAAAGTGAATAAATATCCAAAAATGACACACACTTGCCTCTAACACTCAGATCTCTCCCAACTGTCAAACTCACGGTGCGGTCTTGGAACTCCCCTTAAGGGAGAAATGGGGGTTTTCCTTCCAAAGGGAGATAATTGGGCAACTAGATTTCCCACAGGGTAGAACAGGCAGAGATGGAATCTGGAATGATGAACTCTGTCTAGTCCTGTCTCCGAGGAAAGTATAAAGGAAGAATAATAAAAGTAGACCAAAGTCAAGCACGGTCTTTCTCAGCAGAGTGGGAAGCATGGCAGTGAAAGGAAGACTGCTGCAAAGAAAAAGATTAGTTTACGAAATTCCTTTTAGCAAAGTAGTTAAGTGCCTGATAGAGTGAAAAACACCATGTACTGGGCGAAGAAGATGACTTGGTCCCAGCTGAACCTCTGCATTAACCAGCCTAGTGACCTTTGGCCAAATCACACCACTTTCAGCTGCAGGATGGGATGGATTGAGTGGACTGGGTTTTGGAGACATTCTGACTGTGGAACTCTATGACCTGTCCCACTCTTTCTCCCTCCAAGTAAGAGATTTTACAGTTCAAACACTGTATCAGGGTAAAGACTGCCCAGGGCCCTTGAAGGTTTGCAAATTTATCCCTAGAGAGAACCAATAGTTGCTGGCAACGAAGAAAGTTGACCTGCAAACTTGGAGGATAGGGGACCCCTTCCCTACAGGGTCCCTGGTTGCCATGTAAGTTCACTTACCTTTCCTCTCAAGAGTGTCCCTAAACCTAGTAAAAGAGGACAGGTGGGGACACCTTGCCCAGAGGCTGCACATAGTGTCCAACCCACTCATGCTGTAAGAAGTACTTTTTTGTTCGGATCCCCCCAGAGCCATAGCCCAAGAGTCGGAAGCCTGTTGCAGCCTCAGCACAAGTTGCTGGGGGACTGCATGAACCCATGACCCAAGAAGGCTGAACACCTTCCAAAGCTCCCTCTCTCTGAGGAACTGTGATCAGTACCAGCTCTTGGAGTCGAGCTCTCCATGAAGGTCAAGGTGCTAAAGTATGGCAGTCTCTGAGCCATTTTATTAACACATGAAAGAAAGATCTATAAGTACAAAGAGACCTTAGTCTAAAATTGTTAGTAGGAACTAACTAATCGCTTCACCACAGGGCAATGTAAAAAGTGAGCCAAGTCAACTCTGAACGGGCTGGGTAGAGGAACCTTCCAGTACCTGGAAGTCTTTTCCAGAAAATGTTTTCAATCCTTATAACCAAATCACTGCCATACTTCAATGATGAGAACTAGATTTACACCTAAGGTTTTAAATACGTGGTTCTCAACTTTCAGGATGCATTAGAATCATAGAAATGAGCTTTTAAAATATTTAGAGAATATTTGAATCCAGTGGCTTATTGTTAGCAATTCCAATTAAATCAGTCTGGTGTGGGCACCCAAGCATTGGTATTTTTCACAAGTACCCTATGAGACTACATAGGCAAAACTATCTTGGAAAAGACAGGCAATTTCTACTAAAACCAATTAGACATATTTATCCTACTACTCTACAATTCTACTATTAGATATGCAACCAACAGAAATGTGTGTATGTTCCACCAAAAGACATGTAAAAGAAGGCTCATGGACACCTGGGTGGCTTAGCTGATTAAACATCTGACTGGCTCAGGTCATGATCTTGGGGTCCTGGGATCAAGCCCCAGGGTAGACTCCCAGCACAGTGGGGAGTCTGCTACTCCCTCTCCCTCTGCCTTCCCCCTGCTCATGCTCTCTCTCATATAAATAAAATCTAAAAAAAAAAAAAAAAAAAAAAGAATGCTCATAGTAGTTACAACTCATACCACCATAAACTAGAAACTAAATGTCCACATGAGTAAATAGTAGCAAATTCATATAGGATACAATACAGCAAAGAGAGTAAATGAACTACATGCAATATGAAATAATCTCAGAAACACAATGTTAATTGAAAGAAGCCAGACACAGAAGTCTTTATACTGTACAATGCCATTCATATAAAGTTCAAAGACAAGCACCATTAATCTACAGTGTTAGAAGTCAGGAAAATGATTACCTTTGTGGGGGATGGTAACTGGAGGGTATAGGAGGGAGGACTTCTGGGGGTGCCAATGCCACTTCTTGATCTGGGTGCTACTCAGGTAAGTTCAGTGGCAAAAAATTCACTGAGCTGTATACTTGCGATAGGCACACTCATTTATGTATTCTTATTTAATTTAAATAAAAAGAAATAAAAACAAAAAGCTCCCTAAGTGACTTTAATGTGAGTTACTGTTGAGAATCACTGACATTGATCTCAAGGCAGCTATCACTGTCAAAAAGATAATGAATCAATCATCTATGTATACATGAACTAATTTCTTTTTTTTTTAAAGATTTTATTTATTTATTTGACAGAGATAGAGACAGCCAGCGAGAGAGGGAACACAAGCAGGGGGAGTGGGAGAGGAAGAAGCAGGCTCACAGCGGAGGAGCCCGATGTGGGGCTCGATCCCAGAACGCCGGGATCACGCCCTGAGCCGAAGGCAGACGCTTAACTGCTGTGCCACCCAGGCGCCCCTACATGAACTAATTTCTAATCATTAACACAGCTACCATGTATTGAACACTTATTATGTGCCAGGAACAATTCTAAATGCTCTTCAGCTAAAAATTCGTTCAATTCTCCTAACAACTCAATGGCTTAGATATTATTTTTATTTTACATCTGAGGAAGTTCTGGTATACACAGGTTAACTAAATTGCTTAAAGCCACACAACTACTAAGGAGTGAAAGGTTTCTAGGTGTTTGGGATATAGACATAAACAAGACAATGCATGTATTGGCCTTTATGGAGCAAACATATTTAACTTCTCTCCACTCAACAAAAACGTTATTAAGTACCTATTCTCAGTGGCCTGCCAGGAAGCAAGCCTAAATTATCTCTTCAAACAGCCTTTTAAAAAGGAAGACTATCAGAAAAAGCCACTGGTAAAGGCAGTATGTTTGACTATAAGTGAACAAAAAGCAAAGTCAAGCCGAAACAATGCAGTTGAGCACAGCATAAGTTGAAAAGCACTCAGATGTAAGTTTTGTGATTTCTAGTCTAAATGTCTGGAGTTCCTCTTTAACAATGTGAAAGATTCATTACCATTTACTGTACATCTCACATTCTTTGTCCACCATGTTTACCTTCCAGGAAAAATCATTTTGCCCCAGGGTGGGTTTCACCAACAAGGACTCCCTAACACACTCAAAAACCTTTACTCACAGAGTTGGAAAGTTCACAGAGGACAATGACTATTGCCAAATACAGCAATTAGTAAATAACTGGTGAGGTCAAAGGTCCGAAGATCAACTGGCAGGAGAGTCACACAAGATATATCTTTCCCTCTTCTACTCTGGTATTTCTCCATTCCTCACCTCCCAGACAAAAAGCAGCAGGGTGTACTTCCTGGGAGTAAGTTTGGCAATCATATCCACTAGTTAGGCATTTAGATTTCCCGTAGAGGAACAACAAGCAGAGGTCAAATGCAATAGGGAATAGTCGCAGGACTCAAAAGCCAAACTTGAAAGTAACTCCAGGGCCTGGAGGGAGACAAGGTTTTTAGAAGAGCATGAAACTGAAGGAAAAGGAAGTTTTTACTAGGTTCCACTTAGCAAATGATGACTCAGGTGTAGTGGAAAAAACCAAGGCTGGAAGGAGTCACTCCATCGCTAATCAGCCTTATGACCTTGTCAAGTTTTTTCACTTCATTAATCTGTCTCCTCACCTCTGAATTACAGGGTGAGGGGGTAAATTGCATTAATGAATTCTGACTATTGCGCTTCGGACAGTCTCAGCCACACTCTTCTGGCAGAAAGCCGTCAGTAGCTGCATTTTGGGGGCACAGTCGGGCCGGTTAAAAGTACTGGTCCAAAACACAATAGCCAGCAGACCCAGACACCAGGCAGCCTTTCTAGAAACTCGGACCGTGCCCAAAGCCCCATTCTGTGACTGCAGGGGGCCGATCTTCAGGTGTGACGGATTCAATACTATGCCCTCCCTCCCCACCGGCTGGCCTTACTCTTGGCGCTACGTGTGTCCCTCTAGCAAAAAAAAAAAGGGGGGGGGAACGTGGGGACCTCCACACTCTGCTCAGAGCCCTCGCCTGCAGCCCAACATGCCCTAAAAACGACAGGTGCTTACGCGGAGACCACCTTCCCGTTCAGGATTTCCGCCGGTGCCATGGCCTTTATTAGTCCGCTGCCCACGATGGACACGACCAAAATTGAGGATCCACGAGCTCCACAGCTGCGCGGAACAACCCAACCCACGTGTTTAGGGACTACCCCCGGAGGTCGTGCTTCTGCGCCTGCGCCCCCCCCCCCTCGACGAGCGTGCGCAATGCGGAAGGACAGAGGCCCTAATGCAGCCAAGAGCTGGGATTTGGACGTCTCATGCCTCGGAAAGATGGAGGAACTCGGTGATGAGTGGCTGGTGGAAATGATTGGCTCGTGAAAGAAGCCGTTTCAGATTGCGCCTTCGTGTGGGGCGGGGAACTCGCTGAAGAGGGGTGGAGTTTCGAGCACAGCCCTTCGTGGGCGGAGCAGCGGGCGGAGCCCGAGGGGCGTTCTCGCGGGAGAACAGTTTCGCGCGCGCGGGAGCGAGGCGCGTCTCCAGGACACGCCTGGGCGCTGGGAAAGGTGTCGCGCCGGGGGCTGAGGGTGCGGCTTCCCAGGGGAAGTTCTGGGCAGACTCCGGCGCGCAGTACGTGGTGGGCCTCAGGGCTGGCTCGCAGAGGTGAAACCCGCAGGGCGTGAGGCGGCTTCGTTTCTGGCGTTATCGCCCCCGGCGCTGTCAGACTGGTGTGGGGCTCCCACCCGTATTCTGAGTCGGAGGGTCGGGATGGCGCCCCTAACCGTTTTAAAAATCTCGGGTGGCGCCTGCTCGGCTAGGGTCGGAGCCATCGCGCTGTTTCAGGCCCCTCTGAGCTGGAGCGCCGCGTGGCTCCAAGTGCCCGGGGTGACCTCGGGGTCGGTCAGTGCGGGGAGGGTCGTCAGCTCTGCAAGCCTAGATTTTGTCAGCTTCCTGGTGCAGATGTAGGGTTGGAGAGGACGCGGGCCTTACGTAAACTAACCCCCGAGCGACCCGTAACGGCAGACACTCCCTCCCCGCGGGCGTCCACTCTGCCAAAGCGAGCTGGGGCGTTTGTGCGCTCTGCCCCAGGAAATAAGCTGCGTTCTTACCATGTTCAGGTTACAGTCATCCCAGGATAGCTCTAAAGTTAAGTTGTACAGGGCACTTTGTTTATTTTCTTCCCCGATATTATTGAGAGAATTAACATAAGGTATGTAAGTTTAAGATGTACAGTGTGATGATTTGGTAGACATGAAATAATTACAATAAGATTACTTAACATCTCCATTCTCTCACATAATTACAATAGCCCTGTGTGTGGCGATAACATTTAAGATCTACTCTCTTAACTATTGTTGGTTATAGTCACCATGCTGAACATTAGATCCCCAGAACTTACTCATCTTATACCTGGAAGTTTATACCCTTTGACCCGCATCCGTATGCCCTGGCAATCACCATTCTATTCTATTTATATGAAACGGGCTGCTTTAGATTCCGCATATAGATACCTTACAGTATTTATCTTTCTCTTACTTCACTTGGGTACCCTAAAGGTCCATGTTATCCTAAAAGGCAGCATTTCCTTTTTTATAGTTGAATGATCTTGTGGGTGGGTGGGTAGGATTGTGTATCACATTCTCTCTATCCATTCTCCCCTCTACAGGTACAGGTTGTTTCCTTATATTGGCTACTGTAAATAATGCTGTAATGATCATGAGGGTGCAGATATCTCATTGAGATAGCGATTTTGTTCAGGTCACTTTGGATTTGACCAAGTATCTAAGTTTCTTTTATAAACCATTTTTTAGGTGGCATGTTTCACTAATGGCAGAGCTCATCTTTTGAACTGTGTTCTTTTTGGGGGGGTGGAGGAGACTTTTGGTAGTTGCTTTTGCCTTATTTCTAAATTCTGAGGATATTTTACAGTAGCCTCATATATGGAATTAGAGCAAATTTTTGCTTTATAAATAACAGTTTTATTGAGGTATAATTTATATGCCAGAAAATTCACCTAAGCGTACAACTGAATGATTTTTAGTATATTTACAGACTTGTACAACCAACACCATAGTAGAATTAAAGAATTTTTGGTGAAAATTTTTTCTGGTAATTTGCACAGGAGGACATATTAGAAACACAGCTAATCTTCAATAGGACAGGAAAGAATATCCAATGGAAAAAAGACAGTCTCTTCAACAAATGGTGTTGGGAAAATTGGACAGCCACATGCAGAAGAATGAAACTGGGCCATTTCCTTACACCATACACAAAAATAGACTCAAAATGGATGACAGACCTAAATGTGAGACAGGAATCGATCAAAATCCTAGAGAACACAGACAGCAGCCTCAGTGACCTGGGCCGCAGCAACTTCTTGCTAGACACTTGTCCAAAGGCAAGGGAAACAAAGGCAAAAATGAACTATTGAGACTTCATCAAGATAAAAAGCTTTTGCACAGCAAAGGAAACAGTTAACAAAACCAAAGGAGAACTGACAGAATGGGAGAAGATATTTGCAAGTGACATATCAGATAAAGGGCTAGTATCCAAAATCTGTAAAGAACTTATCAAACTCAATACCCAAAGGACAAATAATCCACTCAAGAAATGGGCAGAAGACGTGAACAGACATTTCTCCAAAGAAGACATCCAAATAGCCAACAGACACATGAAAAAATGTTCAACATCTCTCAGCATCAGGGAAATACAGATCAAAACCACAGTGAGATACCACCTCACACCAGTCAGAATGGCTGAAATTAACAAATCAGAAAACAACAGATGTTGGTGAGGATATGAGAAAGGGGGACCCTCCTACTCTGTTAGTGGGAATTCAAGCTGGTATAGCCACTCTGGAAAACAGTGTGGAGATTCCTCAAAAAGGTAAAAATAGAGCTACTCCACAACCTAGCAATTGCACTATTGGGTATTTACGCCAAGAAGATGTGATACACACACACACACACACAAACACACACACACACACACAAAATGGAGTACTACTCAGCCATAAAAAAAATGAAATCTTGCCATTTGCAGCAACGTGGATGGAGCTAGAGTGTATTATGCTAAGCGAAATAAGTCAATTAGAGAAAGACAATTATCATACGATCTCACTGATATGTGGAATTTAAGAAACAAAACAAAGGATCATAGGGGAAGAGAGGAAAAAATAAAACAGGATGAAACCAGAGAGGGAGACAAACCATAAGAGACTCTTAATCATAGGAAACAAACTGAGGGTTGCGGGAGGGAAGGGGGTGATGGACATTAAGGAGGGCACAAGAGATAATGAGCACTGGGTATTATTAAGACTGATGAATCATTGATCTCTACCTCTGAAACCAATGATATATGTTAATTAATTGAATTTAAATTTTAAAACAATTAGGAAAAAAGCACAACTTAATAAAACATAATATAGTGGCATAATATAATAACTTAATATGAGGACCTCTGAACACGTGCCATTATATTGTGTTTGACCAGAACAAGTAAAATTAAGAGGAAAATTGAACCAAATGTTCCTGGTAAATTACAGGTAGTGAAACTTCTGTGGCTTATAGTACCAAATAGATATTGACTATTTCAGCTGTCTTGTTTGCTGAGGAAGATGGCAAAACCCCAATTTACAGATGGAGAAATAGACTGAAGGATAACTTGCCCAAGCTGTATAGCTGTTCCTGGGATAGGCCCCAAACCTTCCTTCGTCTCTAAATATATTGCTTTTGCTACCTCTACAGCCTGGTTTTCAATAATATAATAATAATAATAATAATAATAATAATAATGTCTTTGTATCATCTGCATAATTCATTCATTCATTGAGCAAATAGTTACTGAGTGTCTTCTGTGCTAACAACAAAAAATACTGCTCGTGGTGCTAGAGATACCATAGCGAACCAACAAAGTTCCTGCCCCCAGCTAATATTCTGGTAAGTGAAACAATGATCAATTAAACAAATATATAATTTTAGATATTGAGATGTCATTTTTTAAAAATAGGCAAGCTAAGAGGATGGGTAATAGTGGTTAAGAGGCAGGAGAGTACTCTTAGAATTGTAAGAAAGATTTCTCTGGGAAATCTGACTTGAGCAGAAACCTGAATGAAAGGAGAAAGTTGGGGTAATAAAAGAAAGGAGTTGGCTTGAGCAACTGGAAAAGTGGAGTTGTCATTTATTGATTTGAAATAACACTGTGGCAGGAGGAGGTTTTGAGTTTTAATTCAGTTTTATTAGAGTTTTTCAGATGCCTCTTTGACATCTAAATGGAAATAGATATTTAAGGACAGATTAGGTAAGGGCCCATGAAGGGATTGGATGTAGGTAGAGAGAGGACCAAGGACTAGGGCACTTCAGTATTCAGAATTCAAGGAGGTGAGGAAGAACCAGGAGGATAGATTGAAAAGCAGAGTGCAGCGTGATATGAGGAAAACCACAAAGGCAAACAGCTTTAGAAGACAGGTAAAGAAAGTATATTATGGGAAAAGGGGTAATTCAAATATATTGCAGGTTGGTCAAATCAAGTAAAGATTGAGAATCGATCATTTCACAGAGAATAGAAAGAGAAAATATTTTCATTCAAATGATCTTATTGTCACTTGCTTGAAAAAAAAGTATATCCTTTTTGCAAAAGCTTCATTTTTTACAACCTTTTTGAGGGTAATTTGATAATATCTATCAGAAACTTAAATGTATTTTTCTTTTTTTTAAGAAGGCTCCACGCCCAGCATGAAGCCCAATGTGGGGATTGAACTCACAACCCTGAGATCAAGACCTAACCTGAGATCAAGAGTCAGACACTTAACCAACTGAGCCACCCAGGTACCTCAAATATAACCTTCTTTGACCTTCTAATACCCCTTTTAGGAATTTATCCTAAAGTAATATTTACACTTATACACAAAGATATATTTACCGAAGTGTTGTTTTCAATAGTAAAAAATTTCCATCAGGACAGATATAGTTATTAAAGGATAGGATAGGTAATAGATGTGTATAGATGTATAGGATAGCTTTCACACATTGTTAAGTGATAAAAGCAGATTATCCAACAAAATGTATAATATGATTTATGTTAATACATGTAAAACAGGACTTCTTTGACTACATTATCAAAAGTTGCCTGCTCATTTACCTCGTAACTGTCATATTAGCCTATTTTATTCACAACACCTATCCCTGTGTAGGATGATTTTATTTAGATACTTGTTCATTTTTTCCACCAGAATGTGAGCTTTGTAATACATTTCCTGTCTTGTTCATACTTTTTTTTTTAAAGATTTTATTTATTTATTCGACAGAGATAGACACAGCCAGCGAGAGAGGGAACACAAGCAGGGGGAGTGGAAGAGGAAGAAGCAGGCTCCCAGCGGAGGAGCCTGATGTGGGGCTCGATCCCAGAACGCCGGGATCACGCCCTGAGCCGAAGGCAAATGCTTAACCGCTAGGCCACCCAGGTGCCCCCTTGTTCATACTTATATTCCTGCTGCTCGGGGATGTAATTTTTAGAATCTTTTTTAGGGGAAAAAAAAGAATATTTATTTTCCTAGTTTAGTTATTAACTATTACTCTCATTCCAGTGAATATCACTTCTTGCTGCCTCTTTATCATTTATAAATGAAAATAGTGGAACAGTCATTCTCAACCCTAAAGTCACATTAAAATTACCTATATAGCTTTAAAGAGAAAAGATTATGTGTGGCCTCCAATGTAGACCAATCTCAAGTCAGAACTGGGAATGGGATCAGGGTATCGGTATTTTTTTGTTTTCTTTGAGATGCAGAGTTGAGAACCACTAGATTAGGTGATATTTGAAATATAATCCTAAGGATTCTGGTATCAAGAATACGTAATAGACACACACTTTCTCTAGAGTAAAAGTATTTCCCAAGAATTAGAATATCAGTGTTTCGGACAAATCATCTTTTGCTTTAGGAATAGCATATTGAATCAATCATTTTCTCCTCTCAAAGTACTTCTCCCTTGAAGAGGTGTAGGTATTGGAGACAAAAATTTAAAATATTTCAAGAATTTCACAAAAGAAAGACCCCAAATTTCACATTTACTGGAAGGTATATTTTCAGTGGGATCACTTTCTTAAGAGTTCTTAAGTTTACCAATGCTGGATGAAAACCACTTTATGTTTTCACTTCATTAATTAGGGATGTAACCATAGGCCTTACTGCATCCCTTTAGGAGGACTTTTCCCTTCCTTGGACCTCTGTGATGCGTTTACCTAGAAACAGCTTCTTTGATGTGCAAACATTCTACTGGCAGATTGTGCAGTGCAGCCACTCATATTGGACAATTCAGGTTTCTTCTGGGAAGTGAACAGTGATTTGGAATTTTCTCTTTTGCCTGATATGGTAAAAATTTATGGTTTTTACTCTCTGAAGTAAAGTGAAGTATAACATACTATATCTTTCTAATTTGAGGTACCAATAAATCTTATGAGCACATAGAAAAAATAGAATAGTCATGTACAAACCTACCAACACAGATGTCATATGTCATATTATGTCATATGTCATATTGCTGTATTTTATTTACTTTAATCTCCTAACACATTTTTATTATATAAGGTTAATTTGGGAAAACAGGACTATTATCCCTATAAGTTAACTTTGTATTAAGGAATTTCTTTTCCTATTGGATTCTTTAGTTGTTTAATGTGTATTTTTTGTGCCTACTATGGGATGATAGAATAAACCAGAAATAGATCCTGCTCTTAGGTACCTTTAATGTAGTAGGAGAGATAAGATTTTTACCTAATACAATATTGAATCAGATAATAGTTGAAATATAAATCATACACTACAAGAGTTAGAGAAAGAGGGAGATTACCCTCACCTTGCTGGAATCAGGAAATGAGGTGGTGTTTGAACTGATACTGAAGGATTTATGTTTGTGCTTCTAGAGATACAGTTCGGCCCACATAGTAGCCTGTTTTTAGAGGCAATATGAGTGAAACTTCTTAAGTAACTTTGTTTTTAATAGAGCATAAGATTCATAAAATGGTAAGGAAATAAAAGTAAAGAATAGAATTCTTAAGAAGTCTTTTGTCTCCACTCTCATTCTCATTCCAGGACTGAGGAGCAGTTTCTTGTCCCTTTTCATTCACCAAAACTTAAGTTGTTTTTTGATTCTCTTCTTTGGTTCTTAGAAAAGGAATTAATGTAGTAATGATTTTAAGTATTAAATAATGAAAATGAAGAAAAGACTAAAGTCTTGTTAGAGATATTTGCACTCTATTTATTTATAAAGATTTTATTTTTAAGTAATCTTTACACCCAATGTGGGGCTCAAACTCGCAACCCCAAGATCAAGAGTCACATGCTCTACCGACTGAGCCAGCCAGGCGCCCCAGAGATATTTGCTCTTTAATAATTGCCTTTAATATCAGTAAAACAAAATAATACAGGAATTTCAAAATGGATTTCAGGGTTAGTGAATAAAATCAGGGCTTCATGCTTTCTATTCCATGTTATTCAAATCACACTACCTTGATTTTTTTTTCTCTATGAAAATTCCTGTATTCTGGGAAAGTTCAATTTTTCTGGAAGATACCAACCACCAAAGGAAACACATACCCCGCTTACATGCAGCCCCTCTGCTTACATGCTCAGTTTCTAAATTTGCTTTCTCCCCCCGCCATATATCCCCCGATCTTAAAAAAGAAATCTCCATCTTATTGCTTAATAAACATATGGAAGATGGCTTTCCTCTATTTCTTTTACTTTAACTTTAGAAAAGAAAGATAATATATGAAATTGAACTGGGTAGGGATTATGGATTTAAGGCAGTACTGAAGTTCTTGGGAAACCGAATTTATAAAAATTATAATGTAAAGTTACATTTTACATTCCTCTGAGCAGAAAGAACACTATGAGCTATCAGATGCTACATTATTAACTCATGTTAGACTTTTTATCTTTTGGCTGAATCTCAAGGAATATAGTTAGGGTTCCTGATAGAGAAATTGAAAATGAAAGATATTTGCAAGTCAGGTGTGTGTAAATATGATTAATAAGTAGCATTTAAGTATGATATGAGTGCATATATGTACATTAGCAGGCTGTTTCAACCAGTTACAATTTAAACAGTGGTTTGATACTATTCTTTAGAAACTAGATCTGCCTTGTCTCCAAGCAACAGGTTCAGCGGACAGCTCCTTCTGAAGTCTGGCTAAGCTGTGAGGATCAGAAGTGGATCCTTCGTGAAGACATTGCTGTTGATGCTGGGCATACCTCAGCATCAATTCCTGACTGCTCTATGCAGACTGTCCGTGGAAGCACCTTGGATCACCATTACTAGATATGTTTCATGCTTCTTTTATCTCCAGCATGTCAGGCCCTCTCCAGTTTTTAAACCACTCAGATCCAGGAAGGCCTACTGCTGGCCAAAGCAAAGGGCTCCACGAGGCTAAGTCATCGAAAGTCAAGCTTCTATCAGCTCACACATCTCAGAAAAATAGCCCAGTGGTGAGTTGTACACTGGCATTTATTTTTTGCCCCATTCTTAGAAGGTAGAGATAAAACAACTCTTATACAATTGAGAGCTAGAAGAAAGGAAAGTCTAGTTCTGTTTGTCCACTTGCCTGTGCTGCACCCTTTCATGTCTTTGCTATTGAATGACTCAAGACATGAGGTTAAATGATCTTTCATTTCTTTTGATCCCTGGCTTGACTGTAGAAGAAGGAGCAGGGGTGCCTGGGTGACTCAGACAGTTAAGCAGCCAACTCTTGGTTTCATCTCAGGTCATGATCTCAGGGATTCTTTCTTGAGAATTCTCTTGAGGATTCTCTCTCTTCCTCTCCCCCTGCCCCTACCCCCTTCTCGCACGTACACACGCTCTCTCCCTCTCTCTCTCTCTTTCTCAAATAAATAAATCTTAAAAAAAAATAGAATAAGGAGCAGTGAAGCATCTAAATCTAATGGAACCTCAAAGTGGATTTTATCTATATTTTGCCTTTTTCGTAGTTCTGACAATTCACTGAGGCCCAACACTCCCAAAACAATATAAAAGTAGACTCTAGAGGGCCTCTAAGTTAATTTGATCCAACCCCACCATTTTCCAAATTAGGAAATAATACAAGAGAGGCCACAGTGATGTGGGGGTAGAACTAAGTAGTCTGAGTCCCATTACTTTCTAGTGCACCAAATTACCCCCTTGATTTACAGCCTTGTTTTATTAGGGCTAGACCATAATGAGAATCTTTCTGAAAATTAAATATCCTCTTGGATCAGTTGATGTCCCTTCCATTAATATTTGTAAGACCATGAGAAAGATCCACCCAGTCTTTACCGTACAGCTCTTAGAGGGTGAAGTCTGAACTTGGGGTGAAGATGGGGGTTAGAATAGTTTATTTCCTCCTACCTCTATTGGCTTTAAATGAGGATGACAAGCCTAGTTTCTTTGCTAGGAGAGGAAATGTTTTATAGTAAAAGTAAATTAGCCAACGGATGAATAGATAAAGAAATGTTACGTGTATATATATGTGTATACACACATACCCACCACACAGATTTAAATTTGACATTTTTCTCCAAATTTGTTTCACTTACTCTTTTAAAAGAGAAAACTTCTGGGGCACCTGGCTGGCTCAGTTGGTAGCGCATGTGACTCTTGATTTCAGGGTCATGAGTTCCAGCCCCATGTTGGGTGTAGAAATTACTTAAAAATAAAATCTTAAAAAAAGAGAGAGATAACACTTCACTGGTAACAGTTGAAGACTGTTGTGTAACTTTTGATCCCATCCCCAGTTTTTGGGGTGGATGATATAAAAAATTTTAACAAGCAGGATCAGACGTTAACCAGTAAGAATCTTTGCCATTCCTAGCACTGGCCCAGGCCCTGGAGTCCCTGCTGTTGAGCATTAGGCATCTTGGTTACTAGAGTGAAGGGGGGTGAGTGCACCCAGGGTCTGAGGTGGTGAGAGACGGAGGGGTTAAGGCAGCTGCCATTACAAGCCTCTATGAAGTGTTATTTGACCATCTTGCACCTTTTTCTTTTTCTTTTTTTTCTTTTCAGAGATAACTATTCTGAACTAAGTATATAACCTTTATGTTCTTACGTGTATGTGGATACTTCTGTTTTGGGCATTTAAAAAATTACATAAATGGTATTCTAGACATAGTTTTCTGCTGTGCTATTTGGATTCAATCTTATGTTTTTGAAAGTTGTTCTTTTTGAGTCATGTAAGCTTAGTCTGTGCACATTAACTGCTGCATAGAATTTCATTACAAATTAATATATCACAATTTTTATACATTTTATTTTTTCTTATGTAAACAAGCTGCAGTGAGTATTCTTATCCAGCATGCCTCCTTGTCCATATCTTCAAAATATGAAATAAAACGTAAAAAGCTGTATTTGAAAAAGCTACCTACAAAAAATAAATTACAGGGTGACTATTTCTTGTTTTTATAAATTAATAGCCTAATTGGATATAGTAGTTATTATTTTTATTTTTATTATTGGTGTTTTTATTTCAATGATATTGCAAAAAAATAATGTACATTTTCTGTACATGCCTTTCTTAAATGTTGAAAGCTAAATATGCACTGACGTATTAAGAGGGAATAAAAAGTATTATTAAATACGATTATTTTAAAAAATTGTAATGATATTGCAATGTACTAAATAAGACACCTAGCACATTTTAATCAATGTATTCTTGTGTTAGATCTCAGGTATGCTGTCAAGTTAGTCATGTTAGTTCATGGTACATTAAATTCTTTCTGTGCAAGGTTCCTCTTCCTTTTTTTTTCCATCTCCATTTCTGTCTCCTCTCAATCTAATATGTTTGATATATGTCTTTGAATATATTGGCATCTTTTTAAAGTATGCTGTTTTGTGTATGAGTTTATTTTTAAAAATATGTCATACTTAGAAATAATAAAATGTATACACACAGATTAGATAATAAGACAAGTACCTGTGAACCTGCTTCCTAGTTTCATAGAATATTGCCTGTACCAGAGACACTTCCTGTGTGCCGCTTCCTAACTGAATCCCTTTGCGGCCACCTAAAATTCGAAATAATAGATATTTTATTTTTATTTTAACTTAAAACTTTCTTTAAGTAGGCTCCATTCTGGGCCTTAAGCCTAGCGCGGGGGTTGAACTCACGACCGTGAGATGAAGACTTGAGCTGAGATCAAGAGTTGGACCCTTAACTGACTAAGCTGCCATGCCCCAAAGCAGTAGATACTTTGAATTTTGTGTTAGTCATTCCTTGTTTCTCTTCCTAGTTTAATCACCCTTTATGTATCCCTAATTAAAATTATTTGTATCCATTTTGAAAGGTTATTTGAATGGAATTATACTGCTTTTATTCTTTTGTTACTTCTTTTGCTTTGTGAGATTTGTGTCGATGTATGTACAATTATTAATAATTTTAATCATTGTGTAATATTTTATTGTATGAATATACTGCAAGTTATTTATCTGTTAAACTCTTATTTGACATGTGAGTTTTCCTTTTTTTTTTGCTTTTTCAAATAATGTTGATAATCTTTGCTTTTAACTGGAAAGTTTAGTCCATTTACATTTATTGATATTACTATTTGGATATATTTCTGTCATTACATTATGCCTATTCTATTGTCCCAATATTTTTCTGTTTCCTTTTCCTTCCTTTTATCATGCCAAAAGCTGATTATATTTTTGTTTTGTTGTTTGTATTAATTTTTTTATTCCACTTTTTCCTTTTCTACTAGTTTAGAAGTTATACGCTATATGTCTCCTTAGTAGTTATATTAGCTATCTTAACATGTATAATTAACAAAGTAAACTGAAATTTTTATGTTACTTCTGAGAAATCTGAAGATTTTATAGTGCTTTATTTATTTATTTTTTTTTTAAAGATTTTATTTATTTATGTGACAGAGAGACAGCCAGTGAGAGAGGGAACACAGCAGGGGGAGTGGGAGAGGAAGAAGCAGGCTCCCAGCAGAGAAGCCCGATGGGGGACTCGATCCCGGAACGCCAGGATCACGCCCTGATGAAGATTTTATAGTGCTTTAAACTGTTTTTCTCCTCTCAATGTATATGCATTTTTTTGGTCTTGTATTGGTTCTGTTCTTTATTTTCAACCCCACAAATCAGATTTTTTAAATTAATGCTTATTTAGATATACCCACACATGTACTATTATTTTTTGTCCACTATTCTTGCTTGTATTTCAGACTTTGTGAGTTAATTTTCTATGTGAAATCTGTCCTTTAGAATTTTCTTAAATTAGCGCATATTGGTAAATTCAGTTTTTGTTTGCCAAAATGTCTTTATTCTACCCCATATTAAAACATAATTTCATTCAGTATAAAATTCCAACTGCCAGTTATAATCTATCCTTGATCTGAAGAAACACTACTGTTTTATGCACTATTACAAAATTTAAAAATGTTGCCACCTAACTTATCCACAATATGAAATGGCACCAACTTTAAGATGCACCCCAGTTAGGGGCACCTGGGTGGCTCAGTCAGTTAAGCATCCGACTTGCAATTTTGGCTCACATCGTGATCTCGGGGTTGCGAGATTGAGCTCTGTGTTGGGCTCCATGCTTAGCAGGGAGTCTGCTTGGGGTTCTCTCTCTCAGCTCCTACCCCCCCAAATAAATAAATAAATCTTTTTTTAAAAAGATGCATCCCAGTTGCAGAGATGTGAAAACTTGTGTCTCAGAATCAGTGAAAGATGATCTATTTTTCTTAGTGCATTACAGCTATCATTTTGCTGTTTTCTAGCATCTGTATTATTGAGAAGTCATTCACCAGTCCAACAGCTATTTCTTTGTAATTATCTGTCCTTTCTATTTGCTTTTTAGATATTTCTTTGATATTCTGCAATTTCATTATGAGTGTGTAGGTAAGGAATTCTTTTTTTTAAAGATTTTATTTTATTTGACAGAGCGAGACAGTATAAGCAGGGGGAGCAGCAGAGGGAGAGGGAGAAGCAGGCTCTCTGCTGAGCAGGGAGCCCGATGTGGGGCTCCATTCCAGGACCCTGGGATCATGACCTGAGCCAAAGGCAGATGCTTAACCATCTGAGCCACCCAGGCACCCGAGGAATTATTTTTACTCTTCTTGGGATTTGCTAGACCACTTTATTGATACCTTTCAACAATTCTGTAAAATTCTCAGGCATTATGTCTTTAAATATTGCCTCTTCCCATTCTCTAAGTTATAAATTTCTTAGGCTCCGAATAGACATATGATAGACCACCTCATGTTCTTCTCTGTGTCTTTGAACTCTCTTTTACATTTACCACTTATTTTTCCCTATATGCTGTTCTCTTGATAATTCCTTCATATAAATTCACTCATTCTTCAGCTAGGTCTAATCTGCTCTTTAAAGTGTCCATTCAGTTTTTGAATTAAAATTATTATACTTTCCATTTCTAGAAATCTTATTTGGTTGTTTTTTCCACCATGTTTATTCTTTGTGGTCTTGTGAGTTATTTATATTTTCAAAATTCTCTTTTATTTCTTTATCTTTTTATGAAAGATTTTTAAAATTTATTTTTATTTTAATATATATATTACATATATATATACTTATATATGTATGTATATATTTAGAGAGAGAGAGTGTGCAAGCGGGGTGGGGGGTGAGGGGCAGCAGGAGAAGGAGAGAAAGAATCTTATATAGGCTCCATGCTCAGCACAGAGCCCAACTCAGGGCTCAGTCTCATGACTCTGAGATCACGACCTGAGCCAAAATCAAGAGTTGGATGCTTAACTGGCTGAGCTACCCAGGCACTCCAAAGATTTTATTTTTAAGTAATCTCTACACCCAACTGAGGCTTGAATTCACAATGTCAAGATCAAGAGTTGCACTCTCCACCTACTGAGCCAGCCAGGCACCCCTCTTTTATTTCTTTAACTAGTTAAACAGTTATTTTGTATTCTCTTGTGCAGTTCTATTTCCTGGTATCTTGTTAAGCATAAAATTCTAAAACCTGATAACTTTAGAAAAATACATTTTGTTCCTTTAGTGCATTAAGCACCATGTGAAACATTTAAACACTTCTTAGAGATTTATGTTAATACATTTTTCTTGGTTTTATTTGAATCATATAAACTTTGCTCTTAACAAAGTTATACTAATTACAATTACACTTTGCACACCCTTTTAACTATAGGAGAAGATACTGTATTACAGGTAAATATGCCCTAATCTTTACCCTCAGTGTAGGTGTGGAAGAAACATAAAATTATTGATTTACTGAAATCAGATTTTAAAAAATTAATTTGTATAATAATATAATGCATAGGAATTGGTTTGTAACCAAAAATAAAACAAATACTGGTATATCTTTCATCAGTGGCCTTCTAATATTTCAAGTTTCTGTAACGGTTTTATTGGATGTGAGTTGAAATTTCCCCAGATATCTTATATGTGTTTTCTTGATTCCTATACTCTTAGAAATTATATTTACTTAGATGTGCTTTATTTAAGGTGTTATAAATTATCAGATAGCAATTTTTTAAAAAATGTAAAGTAGTCTTTTAGGTCAACATGTTACTTGTTATTTTCCTGAGACCCACAGCACCTCAAAATGAATATTTTAAAGTTGTATTCTGTTTAAAGCTACTTATTTGAGCTTGTGTGGGTTAGAACATTGTTGGTTTTGATCAATAAGGTACATGTTTAGTTAATTAATTTGTAATTTCTCTTTGTAGGCTTGTTTTGATCCACCTGTTGTGATTCCCACCAAGAACCCAATAATGTACAACAAAAGGGCAGCTGACCCGGTCCGTCCTGACCTTACTGGTTTGCTGGTGAAAAACAAGAATCTTTTAGCTGAGGTATATGGATTATCTGAAAATAAAATGCCAAGGGAAATTATATCCTCTGTAAAAGTAGGGAGAGAAACATTCTGATAAGGGGCTCTAAGTATTATCTTAACTCAGTTTTGCTTTTTTCTCCATATTGAACTGTCTTATCACTGAGGAGCACTAATTTACACCCAAATCTGTCTTTTGCCAGATAAATCCTTCTGAAGATCATATGTAGTTAAGTGCTTTTGAGTTGACTGCTAAATGTTATAATGTTAAAATAGTGTTTAGGAACTGCCGTGCTCAAAAGTTTTGTAAAAACAATCAATTATATGCTTTAAGCATTTTTTAATGGAAAGGTTGAGTTCCTATTTAAAACATAGCACCAAATGTCAAATATCCACTAGTCTTTTATAATACTTGATGAAACGGGGCTCCTGGGTGGCTCAGTGGGTTAAATGTCTGTCTTTGGCTCAGGTCATGATCCCAGGGTTCTGGGATCAAACCCTGCATCACGCTCCTTGCTCAGTGAGAAGCCTGCTTCTCCTCCCCCCTCTGCCTGCTGCTCCTCCTGCTTGTGCTCTCTCTTTCTCTGTCAAATAAATCAATAAAATCTTTAAAATTAAACACTTGATGAAACGTATGAGTAACATCAACAGATGAAAAAGAAAGAAAACACATTTGTAGGAAATGACCTGACTTTTCCCTTAACACCCGGTGATGAACTAGAGAGTATTTTTGGTTTTTTTTAAAGTTTGTTTATTTGTTTATTAAAGTAATCTCAACCCCCAATGTAGGGCTTAAACTCACAACCCCAAGATCAAGAGTTGCATACTCTGCTGACTGAGCCAGCCAGGCGCCCCTGTAGGAATTCTTTAGTTGAGCTCAAGTGCCCTCAGGCTATATGTTGCAAGAGATAGTCTTATAGATAACCATGATTGAATCCCAGAGGCCCTTAGAGATACTGGCTGTTTATGCCGGCACTGCCTCTGTGGTCAGTTCAGTAAAATGTTCTGAATGCTGATGTTATGGGACACTGACCAGCCTTTCAAATAAGTAGCTAGCTATGGCGTGTGTATGAGTTTGCTAGGGCCGCCCTAACAAAGTACCACAGGCTGTGGCTTAAATAATAGAAATTTTTCTCACAGTTCTGGATGCTAAAAATCCAAAACAAGGTTTTGGCAGGATTAGTTTCTTCTTCTACTTCTACTACTTCTCCTCCTCCTCCTCTTCCACTTCCTCCCAGACTTATTGCCATATAATTGACATATAACATTATGTAAGTTTAAGATGTACAATATGATGTTTTAATATACATATATTTTGCTAAATAATGACAACAATAAAGTTAATTAGTACTTCCGTCACCTCACATAATGACTTTGTGTGTATGTGTGTGTGGTGAGAAGGTTAGTTTCTTCTGAGACCTCTTTCCTTGGCTTATAGGTGGGCGTCTGTTCTCTGTGTCTTTACACAGTCTTCCCTCTATAACTGTGTCCAAATTTCCTCTTCTCATAAGAACATCAATCATGTAGGCTTATGGCTCACCCTAAAGATTTCATTTTAACTTAATTACCTCTTTAAAGACCCTGTCCTTGGGGCACCCAGGTGGCTCAGTCAGTTAAGCAGCAACTCTTGATTTCTGCTCAGGTCATGATCTTGGGTTCCTGGGATCGAGCCCTGAATTGGGCTCTGCGCTCAGCGGAGAGTCTGCTTGAGACTTCTCGCTCTCCCTCTACCCCCCCACAAACTCACGTTGCTCTCTCTCTCTCAAATAAATAAATAAATCTTTCACCCAAAAAAAAAAAAAAAAAAAGCCCCTGGGACGCCTGAGTGGCTTAGTTGGTTAAGCCTCTGACTTCAGCTCAGGTCATGATCCCAGGGTCTTGGGATCAAGTCCCGCATCATGCTCCTTGCTCAGTGGGGAGCCTGTTTTTCCCTCTGCCTGCTGTTCCCCCTGTTTGTGCTCTTGTTCTCTCGCGCTCTCTCTCTCTCTCTCTCTGACAAATAAATAAAATCTTTTAAAAAAGAAAATTAAAAGTCCTTGTCCTCAAATATAGTCACATTCTGAGTCACTGGGGGTTAGCACTTCAACATATGAATTTTGGGAGGACAAAAGTCAGCCCACAACAGTGGCCTTATTCCTTGGGGCCTCTTTTCTGGTATCTCATCTATCAATAGCCTGACTCCAGGCTTTATTTAAATATATAGACATAGAGGGGTACCTGGCTGGCTCAGTTGGTTAAGCATCTGACTCTTGATTTTGGCTCAGGTCATGATCTCAGGGGCATGAAATCAAGCCCTGAGTCAGGCTCCACAATCGGCGTGGAACCAACTTAAGATTCTCTCTCTCCCTCTCTCTTTGCCCCTCCCCCTCACTCGCATGCACTTTCTCTCTCAAAATAGAAAATATATATCTATATCTATAGATATGTAGATAAAAACATATTTCTTTCAATTTTATTTATTCTAATATTTTCCTTCCTTTAGCATAAAGGTGAATAGAGCTTAAATTTAAATGGAGTTTATATAGATACAATCCATTTTATGACACTGGAAAGATTTTTTTTTTTTTTTTAAAGATTTTATTTATTTATTTGACAGAGATAGAGACAGCCAGCGAGAGAGGGAACACAAGCAGGGGGAGTGGGAGAGGAAGAAGCAGGCTCATAGCGGAGGAGCCCGATGTGGGGCTCGATCCCGTAACGCCGGGATCACGCCCTGAGCCGAAGGCAGACGCTTAACCGCTGTGCCACCCAGGCGCCCCAGATCTTTTTTTTTTTTAAAGATTTAAAGGCGCCCCCTCAAAGTACTTTTTAAAAGCAATTCTCGGGCTCCTGGGTGGCACAGCGGTTAAGCGTCTGCCTTCGGCTCTGCCTTCGGCTCAGGGCATGATCCCGGCGTTACGGGATCGAGTCCCACATCGGGCTCTTCCACTATGAGCCTGCTTCTTCCTCTCCCACTCCCCCTGCTTATGTTCCCTCTCTCGCTGGCTGTCTCTATCTCTGTCAAATAAATAAATAAAATCTTTAAAAAAAAAAAAAAAAGCAATTCTCTACATGTACATCTGTCATTTGGTAACTATAAATATTCCTAATCTATTTATCAAAGCAGATATATGAAAGGCTTTACAAGGTGTCATTTTGACTTGGCTTTAGATGGTATATATATTAGTAAAATAATCTAGTGATTTCAACAGAATACCATCAGCATGAGTCAGCTTTCTCTTTTCCACTAACCTATTATTTAATCCCACAGGAACACAATTGTCTTGATAAGGCAGTTTTTCTGTACACTGCATGAATTTAAAATTTTTTGTTATAATCAACTTTATTTCTTTGTGGGACATACAAAAATAATTATCATGTGTTTCTGCCCAATAATGGAGGAACAGGTGCAAGAGGGGCTATATTTAAGAAAAGCCAGATATGGAAGTGATTAATATTAAAGTGTTCAGTTGGTGATTGTGTTGTCTAGTTTAGGCACTGTGATGTTGAATTAAAACTCTTGCATAGTGATGGATAGGTTTCTGTAGGAATAAACAGGAGTTAAAGAACTTGTAAAAAATGTTACTGTTAATATGTATAGTAAGTCCTGGTGTGTTAAACTTAAAATAAATTTAAAGTGTTTTGCCAGTATTTTTAGTTTGATTTTTCATGGAAATTTTTTATTTGTGAGGGCAATATGACTGTATTTATGGAGTTAAGATGTTTTTTCTTTCTTTAGTAATAAGGCAAATAGTAGACACCTGGTAGATGTACCCCCTGGAGGGGGTGAGTGGAGGCAATGCCAATTTTGCTGCTAAAGAAAAATATATAGCAGAACCAATTATTATTAATTTTAATTGCAGTTTTTATTAAGATAATTGAAAAAGCACATGCAGTTTTAAGAAATAATAGAGAGAGATCCTTTATACACTTTGCTGAGTTTATCCCATAGTCAATTTTGCAAAATATAATATAATGTAACAACCTGAATATTGACATTAATGCAACACGGCCTACCCAGTCCACCAATCTTATTCACATTTCCCTGGTTTTACTTGTATTCATTTGTTTGTGTGTATAAAGTTCTAAACAGTCAGTCAAGATACTGAACAGTTTGAAGACCACAAAGATCTTTCCTGTTGCCATTTTATATTCACACCCACTTCCTTCCTACCCTCAACCCCTGGTAACCACTAATCTTTCCTTCCTTCTAAAGTGTTGTCATTTCAAAAATGTTTTATACTCAAAAAGCTAAACATAGAGTTATCATATGACCTTTAAAAGAAGAGTGATATTATATGATGTGAAATTACAACTAAGGAGAATAGGTATCCTTTGCTTATGTTCTTGGAACATTCTGTTCATACCACTAGTATTGTACCTGTTAAGTTATATTCTAATTATTTGTTTTATAATTGGTTTCCCTGATGAGCTGGGAAATTTTTGAGAGTTCTTAATTTTTCTCCTGTCACATGAACCTATAAGCTACTGAAGACTTGTTGGTCAAATAAAGAATGGCTTAGGTGCTAGATGGGAAGCAGGAAGACCAAGTAAGAGATGGACAGTGGGGCCCTAAAACAAGACAAAGGCAGCAAGGCAGCAGGCATGGGGAGAGAGGGATAGATATGAGAGACATATTAGAGGTAAAGTGAACAGACCTAGTAACTTGAGGGAAGGATTTAAAAAAGGGGTTAATCAAAAATGACTCTGATCTAATTAACATGTTTTTACAAAAATGTAAATGAATTTTGAACTTTCCATTTTTAAAACATTTGATCTTATTATTAAAAGGTCTTTTCTAAATGGGTTTTTCATGAAATACTTAGCCCATTATTTTAAGTAAATAAATTTATGATTAACTAAGTCAGTCTTAAAGCAGGCTCTGATCTGCAATACACAGACATAGGGATGCAGCAAATTATATTTTGGTAACAAGTAGAAACTGACAAATGAATACCTGGGGAAAGGAGTGAGCATGCTCAAAACAAACAAAAAACACTACAGGGGCCCATGGCTGACTTAGTAAGAGTATGCAGCCCTTAATCTCAGGGTCATGAGTTCAAGCCCCACGTTGGGCATGGAGCCTAGTTAAAAAAAAAAAAAAAAATGCTACAAAAGAATAGCTCCTTTGTAATAGCTAACATAGGAGTAAAAGGTTTTACTTGTATGAAAAGTAAGAAGGGGGAAAAATCTGACCCTAGAGTTTATTTACCACAAGTTAGAAAAATTCAAACCAAACCATTTCATTATCAACTGGTGATGGTGAATTCTCTTAACTAATCACTCCTTTTCTCTAGGGAGAATTTGTTTAATTTACTATTTCACTAGTGGTTGTATTTTATTCTAAGAAATTTTAGTTTAATGATACTGTAATTTTTTTTAAAGAATTCCTTTCCTCACTACTTCAGACTGCAAAACTGATTCCTATTCAGAATTTTGTCTGAATGTCCTAAAAACCCAACTTCATATTACAAGCCATGTTCCTCTATGGTAGGAAGGCTGTAGTATCCTTTGAGAATTGTTTAAGGGTCAGGACTATAGAGCAGCTTTTAATAATGCATATTTTGGGGGAAATGGAGTAGTACTTTTTAAAAAATATTGGTCTGTGCCAAAAATGGAATTAAAAAGCAGTCTAAATGATGAAGTCAGTGCAACCCTGGAGACTGTGGGGCTGGCCAGGAAGTGTTCATTCAATTCCAGACTCTTTTTCACCCTGGGAACATTTATAAAATGTAAGATGCATTTAAACCCATACATTCATTTACATCTTTTGTGGTCATTTAAAAACACCCCCCCCCCCCGCCGCAGTATAGGATTTGTTACATCCAGTTTAGCACAGTTCCTTAATATCAGCGCAAGGAATGCCTCCATGCAAGAGAAAAAGAACCACCAAAGAAAACTGGAAAGAAGTAATCAGGGAGGGAGAGAAAAAGGAGTTTCACAAATGCCAAGGATCAGTCATGGATTCACTGCAGAAAGCAGAAGCCACCTTAAGTATTTCAAACCGAAAACGATTTAATGCAGAGAATT
Source organism: Ursus americanus (assembly GCF_024610735.1). Lineage (NCBI taxonomy): Eukaryota > Metazoa > Chordata > Mammalia > Carnivora > Ursidae > Ursus > Ursus americanus. The sequence goes on along the minus strand of NC_142152.1, from coordinate 11,104,761 downwards.
ATGTATACAAAGTGATCGGAAGGTCTGGGTGTGGGAGCCGGGGCCAGGACTAGATGAATGAGTTCAAGGACACACACCGTGGATGAGGTCCTGAGGTCAGGAAGTTGCTGCTACTGTCGCTGAGCCTTCATTTTATTTATTTTTAGTTTTTAAAGATTTTATTTACTCATCTGAGAGAGAGAGAGACAGAGAGGACCAAGGGGGAGGAGCAGAGAGGAAGCAGACTCCCCACTGAGCCAGGAGCCTGACTCAGGCTGGCCCCAGGACCCTGAGATCGCAACCCCAGCCATGACCCCAGCCCAAGACTGAGCCAGACACCCCTGCTGAGCCTTTACTGCACAAGGCACAGCTGCTTGTCAACCTCCACGAAGCTGTCAGCTAAGTAATTCGATATTTTTCTCTGGCTCCTTGACCTTGCTTATCAGCATAATTCGTGGTGGGAAAATGGCCTCCTCTCTATTCTAAATTTCGTGGGAACGCATCTCTTTGGTGCAGCTCAAGTACGCATAGCCTAGCTCTCAAAGCATAGTTCCCCAGACCAGCAGCATGAACATCACCTGGGAACTTGGTAGGAAAACAAATTCTCAGACCCCATGCCAAACTAGGAGCTCTGGGTGTAGGCCTAGCAATCTGTTTTTTAATGAACCCTCCAGGTGATTCTGATGCATTGCTGAAGTTTGAGAACCATGGGCCTAGAGAATCCTGGCCCCCATAAGGGCTCTGGAAACAAAGTTTTATTTCTAGTTCTGCAGAATAAGAAGACATCATGGGGTGGGAATGGATACCAAGTGCCAATGACCATATCCAGGAGAGAGCATGGCCAGTGGTGTCAAATGCTTTGGTGACATGTGGAATATGATGATGACTGAAAAGAAATGATTGAATCTGATAAGGGACCACTGGTGACTTTTGAGAGAAGAGTTTCCATGGTGAAGAATAAGGGATGAGAAACAGAATGAGATAAAAGTGTAATTACAGTGTATGAAGAATGAGCACAGAGGATTCTTACGGTCGATGTGGCTGGGCAATGAAGAGAAATGGGCTTTAGCTTGAGCTCAAATCTTCCACTTCATCTTCATGACCTTGTCTGTGCCCTCTACCACCTCTTCTCCCTTTCAGGTATCTTATTCACTTCTGCAGCTAATTAGGGAAGTTTGTGGAGTGCCTTTTGTATGACATAATTTCAAGTTCCAAGGGAGCACAGACTTCAATTTAGTGTGTACCTGCAATTTAGTTGTATGTTTTCAATTTAGTCTATTATATTTTTGTATGTGAGAGACACTATGTTAGGTCCTTGATATATGTTATTTTTATTTCTTACAAACACAATGTGAGGTGGGTAAGAAAATTTGACTGACTTGCCTATGGCCACAGTTTGTCTTGTTGTTCCTCAAATTTTGAGGTCTTTCTGTTCTTTCATACTTTCTTTCTCTATAAACTCCACAGCCTCACTGAGGTGTCTGTTTTTAGTGGTGATGTAATAAAAAAGAATATGTAGAGGTATGTTTTGAAAACATATAAGGTTCATTTTATTGTTTTAATTTCACAGAATTTTTAAGAATTAGAACATATTTTATACACATACTGGACTAAAAATTTAGTTTAAAATGCCTGGTCTTCCCACTGCCTGTGCTATTAGGAATTATAGCATTTGTCATTAATGCAATTTTTTTTCAATCACTAAATATTCCTGACACTTTTCCGGTTATAAAGCTAATGATTTTTTATAATGTCAAATCAAATTTGCCGCCTTTCCCCTCTTTTACAAGTTTATCAGGATCATACAAAGTCTATTAAGAAATTTAAACAAATTAGGTTAAATTGAAAGTTAACTGACCCCTGAATGTTAGCAGTACCTCACTTAATCTAGTGAGCTTTCTTCACTTACCAGATGGAAGAGCAGAGGCTTTTTTAAAGAAGATTTTATTTATTTATTTGACAGAGAAGATAGAAGGAGCCAGAGAGCATAAATGTGGGGGCAGGGAATGGCAGAGGGAGAGGGAGAAGCAGGCTCCCCACCGAGCAGGGAGCCAGCCTGACTCTGGACTCGATCCCAGGATTCTGGGATCATGACCTGAGCTGAAGGCAGATGCTTAACCAACTGAACCACCCAGATGTCCCTGGTCTTTTTCAGTTAGCAGCTTGTGGCTCTCTTCTGTTGCTTCCCCTCTCACAGGCCATCACTTTTCAAAACTTTATTATTTTTTCTTTCTTTTATTTGCCTAAAAAAATATAGTCAATTTAAGCTTCATTATTTCTCCTCACTCTCCTATCCACCCATTTCTCTGATCAGCACAGACAAGGCCAGGAAACAAATGGTATATACATAGGCATCTCTTTAGGAGAGAGGCCTCTGAACACATTCCCCTTCACAACCAGCATAAAGCAAATATCTATGGCCAAAATGTTAAGTATTTGTTTTCTGCTAGGAATTCTAGAATTCATTGTTGGTATAATTTACTCTTATAACAAGATTTAAACAACTTTAATGTTGATAAGAATAAAATCACTTAGTCCAAATCCTATGTGTCATTTTGATATGATTTTTTAAAATTACACTGCTTTTGTTTTTATTTTATTTTTTAAATAAGTTTACGTATTTATTTAAGTAATCCCTACAATCAACATGGGGCTCAAACTCATGACCCTGAGATCAAGAGTTGCAAGCTCTTCCAACTGAACCACCCAGGCCCCCCTTGAAATAATGTTTAAAATACGTGTAGCATTGGAATATACTGTTAGATTTGAAAGTCTTCATTTTATTGTATAATAATGTATAATTAGGGCATCTGGGTGGCTTAGTCAATAGAGTGGCTGACTCTTGATTCAGCTCAGGTCATGATATTTCGGGGACATGGGATCGAGCCTCGAGTTGGGCTCTGCACTCAGGAGTCAGCTTGAGGATTATCTCTCTCCTTCTCCCTTTGCCCAACCCCCACTTGCTCACACACTCTCTCTCTAAAATAAATGAATAAGTCTTTTTAATAAACAATGTATAACCTAAATACCCATAATGATTCAAAGTCATGAGTTTTCTAAAATCAAAATTATTATTTTAAGTAACATTTCCTTTTCTTATTAGCTAAGAAATCTTCAAAACAAGCTCCTCATAAAGGAAACTTCATTGCAAGAGATGAAGAATGAGCTAGAAAGTTACAAAGAAAATAATGTGCAACAGTCTTTCCAGATAATGTCCCTGAAAGATGATATCAAGGACCTAGAGGAACTTATTGCTTCTTTAACCAGAATTAAATCTTTGAAAAACACCAATATTCAGAATCTTGAAAGAGGCAACTGGGATCTAACTGAAAGAATTAAAGAACTAGAAAACCGTCTAAGGTAGGAAATTTTCTAGTTTGTTTTCAAACATGTCATTTGTCATAACCTTGAAAATAGTATATAAACTCCATATTCCTGATTGATCACAGAATTTAAACTTAGTAGGATTTCCTGTAATACCTTTAGTCAACATTACTATGTTCAAAAAGATATTTTTATTGAGATATAATTCATATACCATTAAAATTCACCCTTTTAATCAGTTGTACTTCATTAAGAAAGAAAAGAAAAATTCATCTCTTTAAAGTGTACAATTCCGAAGTTTTTAGTATATTCACAAGGTTGTGCAATCATTACCACTATTCAATTCCAGAACATTTCATCACCCTCCAAAGAAACCCCATGTACATTAGCAGTTACTCCCCATACCACTCTCTCTAGTCTCTGACAACCACTAATCTACATTCTTTCTCTCTGGACTTGCCTTTTCTGGACATTTCACATGAATGCAATCATACAGTATATGGCCTCTGTGTCTCACTTATTTCATTTAGCACAATATTTTTAAGATTGATCCATGTTGAAGCATGAATCCATATACTTCACTTCTTTTTATGGTGGAATAATATTCTGTTGTATGAAAATACCAAGTTTCCTTATCCATTCATCAGTTCATGGACATTGGGTTGTTTCCCTTTTTTGGAGGGGCCTTATGAATAATGCTGCTGTGATCATTCTTGTATGAGCTTTTATATGACTGTATGCTTCATTTCTCTTAAGTAATGCCTTCGGAAGTAGAATTGCTGGGTCCTAAAGTAACTCTATGTTTACTTCTGAGGAACTTCCAGACTATTTTCCAAGGCAGCTGCACCATTTTACATTCCCACCAGCAATGTATGAGGATTCCAATTGCTCCACATCCTCACCACTTGTTACTGTTCATCTTTTTTATCATAGACATTCTAGTGGATATGAAGTTGCATCTCATTGTGATTTTAATTTGTATTTCTGTAAAACTTAAGATGTTGAGCATCTTTGCATGTGCTTATTGTCCATTTGTATATCTTCTTTGTAGAAATATCTATTCAAATCCTTTGCCCAATTTTATTTTATTTTATTTTTTAAATTTGTTTTTATTTATTTTTAAATTTTTAAAATTTAAATTCATTTAATTAACATATATTGTATTATTGGTTTCAGAGGTAGAGTTCAGTGATTCATCAGTCTTATATAATACCCAATGTCCATTACATCATGTGTCCTCTTTAATGTCCATCACCCAGTTACCCATCCCTCCACCTCCTTCCCTCCTACAACCCTCAGTTTGTTTCCTGTGATTAAGAGTCTCTTATGGTTTGTCTCCCTCTCTGGTTTCATCCTGTTTTATTTTTTCCTCTCTTCCCCTATGATCCTTTGTTTTGTTTCTTAAATTCCACATATGAGTGAGATCATATGATAATTGTCTTTCTCTAATTGACTTATTTCACTCAACATAATACCCTCTAGTTCCATCCATGTTATTGCAAATGGCAAGATTTCATTTTTTTGATGGCTGAGTAGTATTCCACTGTGTGTGTGTGTGTGTGTGTGTGTGTGTGTGTGTGTGTGTGTGTGTGTATACCACATCTTCTTTATCCATTCATCTGTCAGTGGACATCTGGGCTCTTTCCATAGTTTGGCTATTGTGGACATGGCTGCTATAAGCATTGAGGTGCAGGTGCCCCTTCGGATCATTACATTTGTATCTTTGGAGTAAATACCCAGTAGTGCAATTGCTGGGTCATAGGGTAGCTCTATTTTCACCTTTTGAGGAACCTCCATACTGTTTTCATGAGTGGCTGTACCAGCTTGCATTCCCACCAACAGTGCAGGAGGGTCCCTCTTTTCCCACATCCTCGCCAACATCTGTCATTTCCTGACTTGTTAATTTTAGCCATTCTCACTGGTATGAGGTGATATCTCATTATGGTTTTGATCTGTATTTCCATGATGCTAAGTGATGTTGAGCATTTTTTCCTGTGTCTGTTGGCCATTCTCCATTTCTTTGGAGAAATGTCTGTTCACGTCTTCTGCCCATTTCTTGAGTGGATTATTTGTCCTTTGGGTATTGAGTTTGATAAGTTCTTTACAGATTTTGGATACTAGCCCTTTATCTGATATGTCACTTGCAAATATCTTCTCTCATTCTGTTGGTTGTCTTTTGGTTTTGTCAACTGTTTCCTTTGCTGTGCAAAAGCTTTTTATCTTGATGAAGTCTCAATAGTTCATTTTTGCCTTTGTTTCCCTTGCCTTTGGAGAAGTGTCTAGCAAGAAGTTGCTGTGGCCGAGGTCACAAAGGTTGCTGCCTGTGTTCTCCTCAAGGATTTTGATGGATTCCTGTCTCACATTTAGGTCTTTCATCCATTTTGAGTCTATTTTTGTGTATGGTGTAAGGAAATGGCCCAGTTTCATTCTTCTGCATGTGGCTGTCCAATTTTCCCAACACCATTTGTTGAAGAGACTGTCTTTTTTCCATTGGATATTCTTTCCTGCTTTGTCGAAGATTAGTTGACCATAGAGTTGAGGGTTCATCTGTTCCGTTGATCTATATGTCTGTTTTTGTGCCATTACCATGCTGTCTTGATGATTGCAGCTTTGTCATACAGCTTGAAGTCCGGAAATCTGATGCCACGAGTTTTGTTTTCTTTTTCAACATTCCTTTGGCTATTCAGGGTCTTTTCTGGTTCCATACAAATTTTAGGATTATTTGTTCCAGCTCTGTGAAAAAAGTGGATGGTATTTTGATAGGGATTGCATTGAACGTATCAATTGCTCTAGGTAGCATAGACATTTAACAGTATTTGTTCTTCCGATCCATGAGCATGGAACATCGTTCCATTTCTTTATGTCTTCCTCAGCTTCTTTCATGAGTGTTGTATAGTTTTCTGAGTACAGATCCTTTACCTCTTGGGTTAGGTTTATTCCTAGGTATCTTAAGGTTTTTGGTGCTATTGTAAATGGGATTGATTTCTTAATTTCTCTTTCTTCTGTCTCATTGTTGGTGTATAGAAATGCAACTGATTTCTGTGCATTGATTTTATGTCCTGCCACTTTGCTGAATTCCTGTATGAGTTCTAGCAATTTTGGGGTGGAGTCTTTTGGGTTTTCCACATAGAGTATCATCATCTGCAAAGAGTGAGAGTTTCACTTCTTTGCCGATTCAGCCTTTTATTTCTTTTTGTGGTCTGACTGCTGAGGCCAGGACTTCTAGTACTGTGTTGAACAACAGTGGTGAGAGTGGGCATCCCTGCCGTGTTCCTGACCTTAGGGGAAAAGTTCTCAGTTTTTCCCCATTGAGAATGATATTTGCTGTGGGCTTTTCATATATGGCTTTTATGATATTGAGGCATGTTCCCTCTATCCCTACACTGTGAAGAGTTTTATTCAAGAAAAGATGCCGTACTTTGTCAAATGCTTTTTCTCCATCTATTAAGAGTCTCATATGGTTCTTGTCCTTTCTTTTATTCATGTAGTGTATCACATTGATTGGTTTGTGGGTGTTGAACCACCCTTGCAGCCCAGGAATAAATCCCACTTGGTGTGGTGAATAATTCTTTTAATGTACTGTTAGATCCTATTGGCTAGTATTTTGGTGAGAATTTTTACATCCATGTTCATCAGGGATATTGGTCTGTAATTCTCCTTTTTGGTGGGGTCTTTCCTTTGCCCATTTTATTTTATTTTATTTTATTTTATTATTTATTTATTTTTTAAAGATTTTATTTATTTATTTGACAGAGAGAGAGACAGGCAGTGAGAGAGGGAACACAAGCAGGGGGAGTGGGAGAGGAAGAAGCAGGCTCCCAGCGAAGGAGTCTGATGCGGGGCTCGATCCCAGAACCCCGGGATCACACCCTGAGCTGAAGGCAGACGCTTAACGACCGAGCCAGCCAGGCGCCCCCTCCTTTGCCCATTTCAAATTGGGTTGTCTGTTTATTTTTGAGTTGTGCTTTTTATGTGCTCTGGACACTAGACCCTTATCAGATAAATGATTTACAAGTCCTTTCTCCCACATGTGGGTTACCTTTTCACTTTCTTTTTTAAAAAAAAATTTTTTAAAGTAATCTCTGGGGCGCCTGGGTGGCGCAGTGGTTAAGCGTCTGCCTTTGACTCAGGGCGTGATCCCAGCATTCTGGGATTGAGCCCTACATCAGGCTCTTCTGCTGGGAGCCTGCTTCTTCCTCTCACACTTGCCCTGTTTGTGTTCCCTCTCTCGCTGGCTGTCTCTCTCTCTGTCAAATAAAGAAATAAAATCTTAAAAAAAAAAATAAAAAAGTAATCTCTACACCCAACTTGGCACTTGAACTTATGACCCCAAGATCAAGAGTTGCATGCCCCTCCGACTAATCCAGCCAGGTGCCCCATCTTTTCACTTTCTTAAGAGTGTCTTTTGAAGCACAAAGTATTTTAATTTTGATGGAAGTTTATTTTTTGTTAATTAAGTCTTTGGTGTCGTATCTAAGAAACCATTGCCTAATCCAGTGTTACAAAGATTTACACATATATTTTCTCTTAAGATTCACAGTTACAGCACTTAAATTTATATTTCTGATACATCTTGACTATTTTTTGTATATGATGCAAGTTAGGAGTCTGGATTTATTCTTTTTCATGTGAAGATCCACTAGTTGTCCCAGCATCACTTGTTGAAAAGATTCTTCTTTCTCCTATTGAGTTGTCTTGGCAATCTTGAAGAAAAAAAAATCAATTGACCATAAATGCAGAGGGTTAATTCTGGACTCTCTATTCTCTTCTATTTGTCTATATGTCTATCATTATACCAGTACTATACTGTCTTGATTACTGCAGCTTTGTGGTAAGTTTTGAAGTTTGAGTCCTCCAACTTTATCTTCTTTTTTAATATTGTTTTGGCTATTCTGGGTCCCTTGCTTTGCCATATAAATATTAAGATCAGCTTGTCAATTTCTGTAAAAAAGACAACTGAGATTTTGATAGAAATTGTGTTGAATTTATAGATCAATTTGGGGAGTAATGTCATCCTTTAAAAAAAAGATATATTTATTTATTTGAGAGAGAGAGAATCTCACGTAGACTCCCGCTGAGTGCAGAGCTCCATCTCACGACACTGGAGATCATGACCTGAGCTGAAATTAAGAGTTGGACTGAGGGGCCAACCGACTGAGGGACCCTGGGGAGTAATGTTGTCTTCTAATCCATGGACATGGGCATCTTTATATTTACCTAGGCCTTTAATTCCTTTCAACAACAGGTGGCTCTGTGATGGGGTGGCTGGAGCTGAGGTGGGGTGTGGGCTTGAGGTCCCAGAGTGCCCCATGCAGGAGGTGTTCAGCAGGGCAGCTGTAGCTGAGATGAGCATGGGTTGGGAGTTCGCAGGGCATTCTGTGCAGGGGGCACCGTGGCAAGGCGGCTGGAGCCGAAGCAGGCATTAGCTAGAAGGCCCCAGAATGCTCTGCACTGGGCGTACCCTAGTAAGCTGTCTGGAGCTGAAATGGTGTGGACCTATATCACCTTGGTGTGATGGCTGGAGCTCTAGTGATTGCTGGGCCAGGGGTGTCCCAGTGGGTGCCATGCTGGGACTGCCTTTGTGTGAAAGCTGGGGTTGGTGTGGGCTAGGGGCCTGGGGATCACTGAGGAATTAGGCTGACTATGGTGCCTGGACCTTGTTCACTAATGCGGTCCCCATCCATACTATCAAGGTAGATGGGGAATGTAACTGTGGTGCTCACCAGCCCCTTCAACATGGAGAGAGTTCTAGCAGCTCCCCCTGCTGTTTTTCAGAGTTCTAGGGCTGGCTCTTTTCTATTTAGTGCCTCTTTTAAACTGTGGCTTTTCTGTGCCCCAGGGTATCTGGGGCTGGTGTGGGCCAGGGGCAGGGGGTTTGTTGGTGTGACAGTCTGGCCATGGTGCCTGGACCCTGCCCTATCTGCACCATGAAGGTGGAAGGGGAATGTAAACCCTGGTGCTCCCCAGCCCCTCCATCCAGAGAGCACTCCACCTGTCCCTCACTGCCCAGCGAGTTTCTAGACCTAGCTCCTTTACACCCTAGCTGCTCTTTTAAACCTTGGTTGTTCCTCCATGCCCCAGGGCGTCTGAGGCTGGTGTGGGCCAGGCACCCAGTGCTTACCGAGGCAGCAGGTCAACCACAGCATCTGGAACCCTGCTGCCATCTGCATCACCAAAGTGGAAGGGGAGCACAAACTGCCACCTGTCAGCCTCTCTGATCCAGAGAGAGTTCTAGCAGCTCCTTCACCCTGGGCAAGGTTCCAGGGCTAGTTCTTCCACATTCCAGTTGCTTTTCCAACCTCCAGCTATCCCTCCCAGCCCTGAGGCATCTGGGGCCGATGTGGGCCGGTGACCCAGAGCTTGCAGAAGTATTAGTCAAGGCATCTCTGTCCATCTTGCCTCTCCATGTGGTCTCCCCTGTCCTCTGTTGTGCAAAAGCTGCTCAGTCAGCCCTCAACTCCCCCTCAGGCAGAATTGCTGTACAAATAGATGTCGGCCTGGTGCCTCCATGGAGAAGGTGAGCCCAGGGTCTTCCCTTTGTCATCATCTTGGACTACAATGTCCTCTAGTGTTTCCTATAAAGCATTTCTTCTTCTGATAGTTTTTCCATTGTTTTTCTTCTGAAACTATATTATTTCATTTTCATTTTTTGAATGCCTTTTTTTTCTTTATTGAGTACAGAATTCTGGGTTGCCAGTATTTTTTCTTATAGCACTCTAAGATGTCATCCGATTATCTTCTGACTTCTATAGTTTCTGTTGAAGTTCATCATCAGTCTTTTTGTTGTACCTTTGAAGGGAATAATGTGTGCTTATTATTGGTAGCAATTTGACTACGATGTGTCTTGGTGTGGCTTTCTTTGTATCTGTCCTGCTTAGGATTTACAGAATTTATGGAATCTATCAATTGTCTTTCATTGGGTTTGGAATCTTGGGAATTATTTTTTCAAATATTGTTTTTATACCATTGTGTCTCTGCTGTCACTCTAGGGTTACAGTTACAGGTGTGTTAGACCTTTTGAGTGTGTCCTGCATGTCTCTAATATAACCTTTTGAGGTAAAATTTTCCATTTGGATAATACAAATAATTTCTTTTGAACTGACCCAAATTCACTAATTCTGTAAGCTATAATTCTTAGATGAGGGGAAAAAAACATAGAAGATAGATTGAAACTAACCTAGCTGTGGGTACAGGATAGAAAATATTACCAAATCTTGCAATTAGTAATCAAAACAAAAACCAAATAATTAGCTATTTGTGTATTTGATAATCAAACCAGCTTTTACATATGCTATTCTCTACTGCTGCATCATTATTCTAATTCCCTTTCCTCTCATCAAATCCCAGGGGAAGAGCCCTTCAGGTATTATTAAAATAGGAGTACTTTTATCCCTGTGGAACCTCCTAATCATCACAGTGTTACCAGTAGTTGCAGGCAGATATTCATGCTCAGATTTCCCCTGGAAAAGGGTGGTTTAAAAGTTGACCTTCCCCAGGGGATCTGCTGGAGGACTCAGCACTGGATTGTTTTTCTCTCCATTTCTCTGTCATTTCTAGTCTCTCCCTAGAAATAGTTAGGTAACTGCGCAGAGCTCTTTTCATAGGAAGTACATTTCTACTTGATATACATAGTTAATATATTTTAAGTGGGGATTATTTCTTTTAATTATTTTTAATTGAAGTTTGAAATTGATTTGGTTTCATGATGTTGTTACCTACTGATATCTTACGCAGAGTACATCTGTTTGAAAGAGAAAAGGCAGAGCGAAAAGCAGGCCTTTTGGAGAAAACGTTAGCAGGTACTGATGGATTCACCCCTTATATGAATATGAAAGGACAAGAAGATTCCTTGGATAGTTTCATGATGACGGTGAGAATAAATTTTGATTGATTTTTAAAGAAACAGAATTTTTATTACCTGGTGTTACTCCAAGAGATACTTGGCAAATGTTGAGTGGTTTGTCGGTCTGCTGCTTATGGAGGATGGGAGGAAGCAGTGCGGTATGGCTGACTGGAAGCCTTTCTGAAGTACAGAGAGAAAGCACAAGGCGGATCTTAGATCTACTGTGATACTGTAGAACCGTTAGAAGGAACCCAGCTGAGAGAGAACTGGAGGACAGGTGGTGGTTAGAGAATGAAGTATTGGAGTTTTAGATTTCTGGTGTGGGTTACTTCCTGCTGCTGACAACGTCTGGGTTTTGGGCTCTGAATGTAAGGGTTGAAGAGAGGTGTAGGTGAAAGTCATTGAAACCGAGGCACAGCAATCACAAAGCTAAACTGGTGGCTCATCTATATTGGATCTTGAAATCTAGAATTATGTCATCAGTTGGGTTTAGAAGGAAGGCATGAGCCTGGTCCCTAGTAGATAGCAATTCACAGGATGAGTAGAGGTTTTATAGAAGAATGTTGGAGGAGGATGAGAGCCACTCCATTGTCAAGGTAGTGGTGAAAGTTTATTTTGAAATCCTTAGACTTAAACAGTTTATTATATAATCTGAATGTAAGACAAGGTCCATTATAATCCAATTAACATGAGGGTTTCCGTTTGAAAAAATTCAGCAACTACTTTCAAAGTAGTTTAAAGTAATTCCAATTTTTAATTGCGCCCTCAAGTAATTCACAGTAACACTTCCCATTTTTTTCACTTCTCTCACTAATCGGTCACATTCTTGAAAAACTCTCCCAAACCAGCGTCTATGCAACTCTGACCTTTTCTATCATTGCCCTTTTATTCTGCCTCTTCTAGACTTTTAGCGATGCAAACCCATCCTTACTTCAACAATTCTAGCTCTCTTTCTATTTCTTGGTTTCACGTGACAAAAAGTCCAGAAACAGAACCTATTTACTCAGCTTCCAGAATTGAAGGCGTCAAGAAGGTGGAAAAAAGACTAGAATTTATAAAGGTAGAATGTTCCTGTGGGAGATTGGGAAAGAAGTACAAGAATCATCTTCCCCCCACCCCAGGCTATTTACAATGGAAGCAGGATAATTATAGGAGTACAAGGGAAAAGTTGGGGGAAGAAATGGGACTTCTTTCATTTACACTTTTGCATCATCAAAGTTGTTATTACTAAGTGATGTTCTGTAACATAATGAAGTTTTTATGGAAATATCCATTTCCCTCGCAACTGTTCACTTAATTGTCTTAACACTCATTGATGATCCTTGCCCAAATCAGTTATTTTATTAGATGCAAAATGCTGATTTTAAAATTTCTGTCATTCTTTCTACATTTATTAGCTCAAAATTTTCTGTAAAGAGTGTAACTTCATGAACTGAAGCTGTTCGGTTAGCTGCTTCTCCAACCTAAATTTCCTATGCTCTCAAACCAGTTTCTCCATACGATCATTTTAATACCTCTTGATGTTTTAGTTTGCTCTTTTGAGTATGCCGTTGTCTCTCTTATGACCCCAACTCTTTATTTCTTTTGAGGGCCTTGCTCTTAAAGTTTTGTATTATGACTATATTTATATTTTAAAGAAGAAAGCAAGTGTCTCCATATTAAATTCCAAATGGAAAGTTTAACATGTGTGTTGGCATATTTAGGTTAAAGGTGAAGGTATCCTGACCAAGAACTTTGAAAGAGACATTTTTCACTCTGAAGGACCAAAAGATGGGCAGAAAATTTGGGATAAGTATCAACAAGATTCAATCCATAAGGAAAAACAAAAATCTGAGTTGGACCGACCTTCACATTCATTCAGCTGGGAAACCAAAACTGCCCGATCACACTATCAGAAATTCCTCAGTCAGTTGGCTACTCTTCTGAGCAACAGTATGGTCCTCATACCAGCCACCGAGGAAGCTGTGAAAGAGAGGATTCAGGAAATTGGTGCGAAAGAACGATCTTGGAAGTCTGTAGGTGTATTGACACACAAGTCATTCTTTCTTTGTTTCTTTTAACATGCTGATTTTGATATTAGCCGATTTAGTAAATTCTTGGCTCTGAATTTTAATTTTGATTTTATGTTTACTATTACAGTGATAAAAGGGAAGATGATGTCCATTATTACAGCAGAGGTAGTGTAGTGTATTTATTAAAAGCAGAGCGCCCAGGTATGAATCCCAGCTCAACCATTACCAGCTGTGTGCTCTTGGACAGATTACTTATCCTCTCTGGGCCTCAGTTTCATTTGTAAAATTTGGTGAGATGGGTGGGGGCTGGAAGGGCATAGCTCTTATCTCACAGAGTGGTAAGGATTAAATGGATTAATACATGATAATGCTTAGTACAGTTCAATGTAAGCTCAGTGAATCCTGCCTTAAAAATAGTGGTACGGTGAAGATAATGTGACCATTATGCCTAAATACTGGTCAGGTCAGCCAGTGCAGTAACATACATTGTCAGATCAGTTCTTTGTTTGAATTTATTGGCCGACTCTATAAAAAAATTGAACCCGTAAGTTTCAGTGGATATAACTCCTTGTCACGTCCAAATCAGTTGAGTAAAATTTCATGCCTCTTCACCTTAAAATTCAAACAAAGATAGGTATTGCTTAGGTTCAATGTGTTCGTAAAATCTGTTGCAGTCTGTTTATTGTAGAGTTCCATTTTTTTCACTTTTTGCTTAAAATTGTACAATTTTATTTCTCAGTACTAACTAAAATGTCTCATTTTGTATATCAAACCTTTCCATTTCTTTTCCTAAATCCAGCTGATACATGCCAAATCTTAAGTCTTCGCCACTCACCTAGTGAGTAATGTAATGTTTCTACAGTGTCGGTATCGGTAGAACTTGCACATAGTTTTGAAATGAAATAGAAATCATGGGCCATCAGGAGTTTTGGCTATCCTCTCTCCCCACAGAGGACTGAAGACCTCCAGCAGGAAATTCTGACGCTCACTCGGCGCCTGGAGCTGCTGCAGCGTCACTCTGAGGAAGCCGCTGGAGAATCATCCCAAATGCAAGACAGGTGTAGGGAACGAGAAAGACCCTTGAAATGTCCAGAAGGAAGAATTGCTGTTAATGACTTTTTGCAAGAGAGTTTAGACTTGGACAGGAATGAAGTAAGAATTTTCTGTATAAGGCATTTCTTTGACAGTGAAAACAACCATATTTTATTATATTATCTAATGTTTATTAGATACTAGATATTAATGCTGTTAATACTATTTATACTTAATATTGGAAAAGAGAGGAAAATTTGCTACAAACCTTTAAACCTTCTGCTTTTATCAAAAAAACCTCTCCTTGTTCCATATCTCTCATTTCCCTAATACATACATATTCCGTATTCATTGTGAGGGCATTTGTTAGTGTATTTCTTAATGTACTTTAAAAAGCAGATTAGAAGGAAAGGAACTCAAAGGAATGACTGTACAGGTAGAACATCAGGCACTGTGTCAGCTAGATATGAGGAGTATCAGGAAGGGGCCAGCGATGCTATTCCTCGTAATTGCTATGTAGACCAGTGCCTTCGTGACACTCCATGTCTCTGTGTCTGTAAGGAAGACAGGAAAGCGTCAATTCTAAGAATGGGATGGAAACAGGTAGGGTACAATATAATTTGTTTTCAGGAGATTTTTTAAAAATTCTGTTTTATTATCTCTCAGTAGACGTGCTTGTCACATCATACCTATGTTATACTCTTTCTGTAACTGCTGTGGCTCAAAGCATACTCTCACTCATTCACTCACTCATTTAGTCTTTCATTACACTCCTTCACCATATGCATCCAGCACTGAGTTTAGAAAACTTCCAGGGGTGACGGGGTGGCTCAGTTGGTTAAGTGTCTGCCTTCGGCTCAGGTCTGCATCGGGCTCCCTGCTCTGCAGGAGTCCTGCTTCTCTGTCTCCCACACCCCCTGCTTGTGTTTCCTCTCTCACTGTGTGTCTCTCTGTCAAATAAATAAAATCTTAAAACAAGAAAAAAAAAAAAAGAAAAAAAAGAAAACTTCCAGTGCTTAGTGAAGTGGTATTAACTATGTTCTCCACAGAGTCTAAGGATAAATCCAGCTTCTACCTCTGTTCCTGAATGTGTAATCAATAATTCTTCATTTCCCTGCAAACATTTTAAAACATTATATTAAATTTTAAGAATATTCAAGTAACACATGCTTTCTACAGCTCTTGAAATCAAGTTAAAAGACTTGAAGAAAGAATAGTTTTCCTCAACTTTCTTTCTGCCTATTTTACCTCAGTAACCAGTAGTGTGTGTATCTTCTACAATTATTGCCATGGAATAATTATGGAAATATACAAGTACATATATGTGGGTGGTGACATTTTTATAAAACTGGGACTATGCTAGTCAAATACTCTTCTTACATGGTAAGAAGTTACGTACTTCATGGTATTTTCTTAAGTTAAAAGATGAAGATTTAACTCATTCCTTTAATAGCTGCATAGTGGTCCACAGAGTGTGTATAACTTATCTATTTGATCAGTTCCCAATTGATGGACTATCAGAATATTTCCACCTTTTATACCACTACAAATAATGGAGCAATAAATAGACTTATATATATATATCTTTCCACATTGGTGCTTTCTGATTGAGTTCTAAATGAGAAATTGTAGGATCACAGTGTATGAGTATTTTAACTTTTAAAGCTACTTCCAAAAGGCAGAAGGAATTCACTTTCCAAATAGAAATATGGGAGTACCTCTTTCTTCTTCATAGCCTAGCCAGCATTGGATGATGTCATTCTTTTAGAGACAGAGAGAGACAGTTAGGTTAAAATAGTACAGTTTTAACATTTACCTGATTACTAACTAGGTTGAGTTCCCCCTTTTCTTAAAATGTTGGTTTCTTGGATTCCTTTGCCTCTCTACTCCTTACAATTTGGAACTCAGATGCAGACAATTGACTTAATCAAACTCTGTGGTTCATAAAATAGTATCTTGGGCCATGAAAGGGCTTTCTCTTGTTTATTATTATTTATTCCATTTAAGTCCATTTTCCCATTCCCTCTTCCAAAGGAGATCAATCTGGGATGCCTGGGCGGCTCAGTCCGGTAAGCGTCCAACTTTTGATCTCAGCTCAGGTCTTGATCTCAGGTCGTGAGTTCAAGCCCCCCACAGTGTGGAGCCGACTTAAAACAAAAACAAAGGAGATCAATCTAATGTGTTTAACGTATATCTTTTTGTTCATACAGTTGACCCTTGAACAGTGTAGGGGGTTAGGGTCACTGACACCCTCTCCATGCAGTCAAAAATCCCCATGTATAATTTTTGACTCTCCCCAAAACTTAACTAATAGCCTACTGTTGACCAGAAGCCTTGCTGATCACATAGTCAATTTACACATATTTTGTTTGCCATATTTATATATACTGTATTCTTACAATAAAGCAAGCTAGAGAAAATATTAAGAAAAATCATAAAAGAAAATACACTGACAGTGCTGTACCATATGTCTCAAAAAATCTGTGTATAAGTGGACTTGCACCGTTCGAACCCATGTTGTTCAAGGGTCAATTGTCTATGTTCTTTTAAATATAATTTTATACACATTTTAATTTGCATAAATGGTACTGTGGCAAAACCTCATTCTATTACTCAGCATTGTATTTTTAAGTTCCACTTAGTGTTGCTATGTGTTCATCTAGTTCATTGCTTCTGTCTATTACATGGAGTTCTACAGAGTGCATATCTGCCATGCTCTGCCTGTCCACTCCTCAGTGATGAATACCCTGGTTACCTCTGTCTTTTTGCCACCACAAACCCTGCTACCAGCATCCTTGTACAAGTTTCCCTATAGACCTGTAAGAGAATTTCTTAGGGGTGTTTGCTCAAGATTGGAGTTGGTGGCTCCTTGGGTATCCGTACACTTAATTTGATTAAGTACTGCCAGTCAGCTCACACAGAACGATAGTCCCACCAGAGGTACATAGGGGTTCTTGAATCTCCACGTTCTTGTAATTTCTTGGCATTGACCAGCTTCCTTCTTTTTTCCATTTCAGTGGGTATAAAGTAATTACTAATTTAATCTGCATTTCTCTGAGTGTTAATGAGTTGGAACATTTTCTTTATGATTTTTAGTTTTTAGTCTTTTTAGTCTTTGCCTTTTGTTTCCTTTACCCATTTTCCTATTTGGTTTCCAGTCTGTTCTTATTAATTTCCAAAACTGTGTGCGTGTCTTCCTCACCCTGTTCAGGCCCTTACACTTATGGCGGGTCACCTCTCCACGTGGGCTATCCTCTCACCCTGGTCAGGCTTTGAGTCCCTCTGTGGGGCAGCCCTCCTCTATGTCCACTTTTGTCATCTGCTTGGGTCATAGCATTTCTCTCGTCATTCTAGTGCTTGCCTTGTTCTGCCCACTTAATGGCTTTAGGACTGAAATGTCCAGAGAAGAAAAGAAAGGAAAGGAAGAATAAGAAGAGAAAGAATAAGAGCAACTGGTTTATGTTTAACCTTTCACATCTCCTGATAAATGTACTTATTTAAATCATAATTTTCCTGTCAAGAGGTACTTCAGCTTTGTTCCACAAATATTGACATGTACCATTTTCCTTATTTTTCATTTTGAATATAGTAATATATTTTTAAGTTGCCAGATATATGGGATTTTAAGAATTTTGTATTTTATTGCAATATGCCGGAAGTATATGATCCTTGAGAATTTATTGAGACTTCTTACACAGCTAATACTTGGTTGATTTTGGTAACTGTACCATATGTGCTTGTAAAGAATGTGTTCTCTGTTTGTTGGGTGTAGAGTTCCATACATAGCTAATGCTCAAGCATATTATTCATATGGTTCGAATTGTCAGTATCTCTGATGATTTTTGTATCCTTGATTCTGGAAAAAGTATGCTGAGTTCCTACAACTTTGAGTAAAGGTAAAGTTATAATTTTTACATGAAACTGAAAGTGATCAGGGGCGCCTGGGTGGCTCAGTCGTTAAGCGTCTGCCTTTGGCTTAGGGCGTGATCCTGGATCCCTGGGATAAGCCCTGCATCAGGCTCCTCCGCTGGGGGCCTGCTTCATCCTCTCCCACTTGCCCTGTTTGTGTTCCCTCTCGCTGGCTGTCTTTCTCTCTGTCAAATAACTAAATAAAAAAAATCTTTTTAAAAAAAGAGAAAAAAAAGAAACAAAGTGATCAGAGAAAACAAGGCCTTGCCCTAAATTTCATTTAGTGGGAGATGAAAAATTAGTCCAACAGAATACATTTTTTAAAAAAGATTTTATTTATTTATTTATTTGAGAGAGAGAGCACGAGTAGGAAGGGCTGGGGAGAAGAAGCAGAGGGAGAAGCAGACTCCCCGCTGAGCAGGGAACCTGACATAGGGCTCCATCTCAGGACCCTGAGATCATGACCTGAGCCAAAGGCAGATGCTTAACCAACTGAGCCACCCAGGCACCCCCCCAACAGAATACATTTAAAGTAATAACAGAGGACAAAAATAAAGTAGGTCAATGATAACACTATGTGAGTGTAATAATTCAATGTAAATTTTATACCTGTCAAAGTGGGAATTTGTACATACAGTTTACTATTTACTCAGTCAGCTTTGTAATATTTGACAAATTAAAAATATTTTTTGAATATCAGTATTTCAAAATGTGTATTTAAAATAAGATTATAAATATACTTATATCCTACTATTTCAGATATCTGTAATTTAAATATTTATAAATTAGTGATTGGTAATTTTTGATAATTTGGTACATGTTCTCTTTCCCTTTAGCAGATTTTATTTTATATACTCTAACAGGATTTTGTACTTCTGTTCATGTAAGTCCTATAAGTCCTTCATATAAATCTTTCTTGTAAAATTTACTCCTAGGTGTTTTATAGATTTTCCGTCCATTTTCCCCATTTCTATTTGAAATGGTTATTACTAATATACATAAATGCATTTGATATATTTTTTAAAAGATTTATTTATCTTGCACAGGCCCACAAACTGGGGGGAGGGGCAGAGAGAGAGGGAGAAAGAGAATCTCAGTCAGACTCCCCAGTGAGTGCAGAGCCTAGCGCAGGGCCCTGAGATCATGACCTGAGCTGAAATCAAGAGTCTGAGGCTTAACTGACTGAGCTACCCAGGCACCCTGCATTTGATACATTTATATTTTTATTAATTATCTACCATCTTACTGAATTCACTTACTAAATCCAATAGTTTTCTTTACTAGGGTTTTTTGAGTTTTCCGGACATAATTGCATATTATTGTTGTCTAGAAAATAATGTATTTCTATTAGATTTTCAACTTATTGCCACTGAGTTACAAAATATTCTTTTAGAATTATTTTCATACTTTCTATATATATGCATTCTGTATATTTCTCCTTCCTAATGTTATGTATTTTTAGTTTCTCTCTTTCCCCCCTTTTTTTTTAAAGATTGGTGGGGGGAGGGGGAGAGAGAGGCAGATTCCCCGCTGAGCAGGGAGCCTGACAGTGGGCTCAATTGCAGGACCCTGAGATCATGACCTGAGCCAAAGGCAGATGCTTTTTTTTTTTTTTTTAAAGATTTTATTTATTTATTTGACAGCCAGTGAGAGAGAGAACACAAGCAGGGGGAATGGGAGAGGAAGAAGCAGGCTCCCAGCAGAGGAGCCTGATGTGGGGCTCGATCCCAGAACGCTGGGATCACGCCCTGAGCCGAAGGCAGACGCTTAACGACTGCGCCACCCAGGCGCCCCACTTTTTCCTCTTTAACCAGGCTTGCTTGGGACATCTATTTTATTTTTCCAAAGAACCAGTGGTTCTTTTTTAATATAAATTTTACTAGCTTTTGATTTATATATAATGAAAATGTATGGTATTTTTATTAAATTTGCATACCCTCTTTTTTTTTGCTGGTAATAACTTCATAAAGTACAGATTATTAGAAAGAATATAATTAAAATCACCAATAATCCTACCACTGTGAGATAACCAGTGTTAACATCAGGCATAGTTTTTCTTAATCCTGCTCCCTTCAGTTAGCTATATCGCTAGCATTTTCTCTTAGTAGATGTTTTTGGAACTTGACTTTTAGGGAATGCTTAATCAATCGTATGTAATTTATTTATTCTTTTTTTGACATTTGCATTGTTTCTATTTTTCATGTTACAAATAATGTAAAGAATATCTTTGTGTTGGGGCGCCTGAGTGACTTAGTCGTTAAGCGTCTGCCTTCGGCTCAGGGCGTGATCCCAGGGTTCTGGGATTGAGCCCCACATCGGGCTCCCTGCTCCGCTGGGAGCCTGCTTCTTCCTCTCCCACTCCCCCTGCTTGTGTTCCCTCTCTCACTGGCTGTCTCTCTGTCAAATGAATACATAAAATCTTAAAAAAAAAAGAAAAAAAGAACATCTTTGTGTATGAATCTTTAAATATTTATTTCCTTGTATACATTGCTAGAAAAGTTGTTATAATCTATGTTACCATCATCTGGTGTTTATAAAATTGTTAGCACTGAGTCATCAACTTTATTGTCATATTTTATTTTCCAGATTATTTTAATAATGCATATCTGTGGTGAAAAAATATTTTACGTACGCAAGTATTACTGTCCGCAATTTATTAGCCTAGAGTAGATCTGGTATGCTAGTGTGGAATACCACCTTAAAGCACAACTTCTTTATTTCAATACTGTTGATTTCTGCAAAGGAAAACTCTGGAACTAAGAATTCGTGGACAGACGAGCATGGCAAGATGTCCAAACAGCTAGAGAAAGAAAACGAGCAACAAACATTATTGAATATTCAGCAGAATTTACAGATTACTACAACTCAGAAACTAGAGGAGAAAATTCAGAAACTTCAGAAACAGCTCAGTGATTTGAAATTGTCAAATAAAAGTATGAAAATTCAACTTACAAAAGTAAATGTCCTGAAGGTAAGTAAAGGAAGTGAGGGTTTCAAAAACTCCCTTAAACTTTGGTCTGTTACTATTTTAGCTGCATGTTTCTTATTGAATTTTTTTAAAATTAACATTAAAGTTATTTTATATACACACATGAGTATATATAATATTAAGGCATATTGGATAATAAAATTAGATGCATGGACATCTACCACTTCCCTTAAAAACCAGAGTATTATCAACCCCACCGAAGCCCTCATATATTCTCTTCCCTACTTCTCAAAGGTAACTGGTATTCTAAATGTTAGGATTCTAGAGTTCTTGCTTTTTTCATATTATTTTGGTCTTTCTTTATAGGGTAAAAGTTAAAAGTTTTATTCATTTTTGGAGGCTTCTCTTTGGATCTTCTCCATATCAAGCTTCACTTGTAGTATTTCAAACATACATTGTATGCCTTAAACCAAAGGTGCACTAAATACTTATGGATCAATGTTTTGGGTTTTTTGTGGGTTTTTTTTTTTTTTTGCTATTTTATCAGCAATATTTATCTTACTGCAAAGCCAGTTATTTTCTCTATTTCTGAATTTGGTTAGCAGAGGCTGTAAGACTTCTGAGGACATGAATACTCATTAAACCTCTTTAAATCCTAAGTTTATAAAAGTGCTCAGTGACTGTTAGTTATTGATGAGTATGATGATTGAGAAATATCCTCTTAATTCATAAATTGTGGAATTTTCTTTCTTTTCCATATATCAGATCTTCCAAAAAAAAAAAAAAAAAAGAAGAAGAAGAAGAAGGAAAAAAAGCATGGGTTATATCATGCACCTTGTCTTTTATTTAGAAGAGATCTAATTAGTCATCTCCCTGTCACCCAACCTTATACCCTCACAGGACAAAACAATCGAAAAGCTCAGGCAATCTTTAACACAAGTTGAAGCAATGAGAGGGAAAGCAGTTATGAAAACAGACAACTTGAAAACTGCATTAGACTGTGCCAAGCAAGAGGCAAGAGGGGACAAAGAGAAGGTCCATCAGCTGTTGGATGCAGTCACTCCTGAGCTCTGCACAGCAAAGAGCACGCTTGATAAAGTACCACAACAACAAGAGGTTTGTTTTGTTCATTATAAAGAGTCTTTAAGTTAAAGGGATCAACACCCATCTCAACTTAGAGTCTATCTAAGCCAGACAAAAAGGAGTTTGTTGGCTTATGGAATCAGTGAGTTAAACAACCAGACCTCAGAGGGGGCAAGAGCGGCACCTGGGCTACAGGGTCAGCACCTGGAGTCTTCTAAAGCTTTTCTCACCATCTCTTCTTGGCATCTCTATGTGTGTCAGCTTGCTTTATGTTTAAAGATTGTGTGACAGGAGAGAGAGTCCCAGGAAAGGGTCTAAGAAAGCCCAGCTTAGGTCAAATGCCTACTCCTTGTGAATCCACAGTGGCAAGGGGTGGCATATATGACTATCTTCACTTAGGTTTGCATATATATCCTCTGAGTAACCCATGACAAGAGGAAAGATGTCAGAGCATGGAAGTTCAGGGGGAAACCATGTGTCTGGGGCTGAGCCACTTTCTAGGAAAAGAGGGTAGTGCTTCTAAATTTGCCTAGATTTTCACTACATTTATAAAGCAGGTGTTGTAAGAGAATTTTTAAAAAGACTTATTTATTTTAGAAAGAAAGAGAGAGAACAAGTGGGAGGGACAGAGGAAGAGGGAGAGGGAAAGACAACCTCAAGCAGACTCTGCACTGAGCTCGGAGCCCGATTCCGGGCTTGACCTCACAACCCTGAGATCACAACCCTGAGATCACGACCTGAGCCGAAACCAAGAGTCAGACGCTTTAACAGACTGTGCCACCCAGGCACCCCTTAAGAGAAATTTTAAAAGGCTAACTGATAATTTTGGGGGCTACTGTGGAATTATATGCCACATCTCTGTTACTAGTAGCTTAAGAAATATGTAACTTTAACCAATTACCTTAAAAGATTCTTGAAACATAAAATCATATTATTTTTTTTTGAGCTTCTGCATATTTATATTCTTGTTTTTATTGTCAATATCCTTACTATACTTTCAGTCAGATCTCTTCTCCTTTGGGTACTCTGTAGTTGACTATGCTTCTGAGATGACTTTGTCTTACTCTTGCCTGAGTTCAACCATCACATCTTCCTTATCTATAAGGCATATTTGATATCATTTTTGGTCCATTTGTATTCTGAATTACTGCATTTCTGATTCAAAATAGAGATGTTCCTGCCCCCCACCCCATGTCTACAAATCCTTGTTTGAAAAAAATTTTAAAGATTTTTTTATTTATTTAGTTGTGAGAGAGAGAGAGTACACACATGCCAGTGGGGTAGGAAAGAGAGGGACAAGCGGACTCCACGCTGAGCACGGAGCCTGTGGAGGGGCTCAATCCCATGACATCATGGCCTGAGCCAGAAAAACAAGCAGCAGGTCATGAGCTTGTGGTGGCATGGAGGCCCGCATCAGGCTCTGTGCTGGGCTTGGGTCAGTTACTTAACCAACTGAGTCACCCAGGCGCCCCTGAAATTTAATCCATATCGGGTATTGTGTCAAACATGTTTCTTCTGCCCCATGGCAGCTTTTTGCAGGGAGTATTTTCATCACCTGACTAGTTTGGATTATGCTATTTTCTTCTTAAAGAAATTTGGAGGGATATTATTTGCTATATACCTATTCACTTTAAAATCCTTTTAGTAGGGGTGCCTGGGTGGCCCAGTTGGTTGAGTGTCTGCCTTTAGCTCAGGTCATGATCCCAGAATCCTGGGGTAGAGTCCTAGGATAGAGCCCAATGTGGGCTCCCTGCTCAGTGGGGAGTCTGCTTCTCTCTCTCCCTCCTCCGGCTCTCTCTCTCTCTCAAATAAATAAAATCTATAAAAATAAAATAAAATCCTTTTAATTGCCCTGCCCTCTCAATTTCAGGTGTTTCTGCTTTAGGGTAGTTACAGGGCAGGGATTACTTGGTTTCTTAACTCAATACTACTCTCTTCTGTTGGCACAGTGAGTGCAGTTCCTAAAGTCAAGCCTTTTATGTTGTGGTGAGAGGTTATATGATGCCTGATTCTGCAGTACTCTTGTTTACCTTATTTTCCACTGTTCGCTTTTTTCTTTTCCTTTATCTCCAAACCTCCAAGGAATATCTCACCCTTCCAAGTATCTTCCTCTCCCCTTCAGAAACCTTGTCCTTCAGAACTGCCATTTTTGGGAGTGCCTGAGTGGCTCAGTTGGTTAAGCATCACCTTGGTTTCAGCTTAGGTCATGAGCTTGTGGTGGCATGGAGGCCCGCATCAGGCTCTGTGCTGGGCTTGGAGTCTGCTTCAGATTCTCTCTCCCTCTCCCCGACCCCTGCTCCTTTCCCAGCTCGCTTGTAGGCACGAGCTCTCTCTCTAAAAATAAATAAATCTTAAAAAAAAAAAAAAAAAAGACCGCCATTTTTGGTCTCATGTGCTTTTAAGCCCTTTTCTTTTCCTTCCCACTTGTCAGTTTTCTGACCCACCAGTCTTAGACTTCTCAGTATTTCCCCATTTATGCCTTGTCCTATTTCTGGGATGCCACTGGAAACCAGCTGCATCCTCCAGTGTGGGCCCAGGAGCTGCCTCTGCTGGTTTAGGATATTTATTTCCCCACTTATATGCAAACTGAATTCTGTGATATTCCCTACGTGTGCTTTATATATGATTTGTGGGTGGTTATAACTGCTTTTCTTAGAAGATCACTGTAGTTTTTGGAGGAGTAGAGAGATATGCTTAGGGGACGACTATTGCCATATAGCAAATCCGAAGTCCAAAAAGGAATTTCCTTAGGGATGAAAAACAAGCAGCAGTAAAATTAGGTTTAGTCCATAAAGTGTAAAAATAAATTCTTAAAATGAAAAGGACTTTTTAAATAAGGAGTTCTTGTATAGAAGAGACCACATTTCTAGCTTAAAAATACAATTTGAATATAGAATGTTACATTTCATAAAGAAATGTTTAATAAGACTACATTTCTGATACCAGTTTCACTGTACACAATAAGTTAGTGACCAAAACTAACGCTGTATCTTATGTTTTTGGTGTTTTTTTGTAGCTTTCTGGTTTTCGAGAAACTATTATGAAGATGTTGGGATTTAACATGAGAACAGCTGACAAGGAAATCATCAATCACCTAAGGCTTATTATACAAGATTATGAAGTATCTAACAAATCAAAGGTTGCATCTGATTGTGAGACTGGACAGGATAATGAATAAAAAAGTTCTGTCTTCATTGCTGCCAACAAGAACACAGAAGATACAACATCTCCTCCAGCATCTTGAATTGGCTACATTATGAATAAAATGCATTGGGAGTTTTTCACTTGAAAAATTCTCTCCTTTAATATTTGGCATTTAACTTGTCTTTATCATTATGTTGTTCTACACGTTTATTTATGGTCTAGTCTGGATTGTTACTTATAACATATATCTAATTATATTTATTATTAGCAGTATTTTAAGCAAGATATTAATCAGAACTTGTATTCTTAGTTGGAATATTTATATTTATAGTTAACAGATTATTTCTAAAATGAACAGTCCAGAGTAATTATTTTAAAGTCAGCTGATTAGCAACCTTAATTCCCTTTTGCCATGTAGCCTAAAATACAGGTTC
The DNA here is from genome assembly GCF_024610735.1 of Ursus americanus. NCBI lineage: Eukaryota > Metazoa > Chordata > Mammalia > Carnivora > Ursidae > Ursus > Ursus americanus. Next base: position 11,079,072 of record NC_142152.1, on the reverse strand, counting down.
CAGGAATCAGGACATAGACCTTTTGGGGAGCCATTATTCTGCTGACCATAGCTCACATCTATCCAAATTGAATAGACATATATACCTACCTAATAGAAATGTGTATATATGGGGCGCCTGGGTGGCTCAGCCTGTTAAGGCTCTGACTCTTGATTTCTGCTCAGGTCTTGATCTCAGGGTCATAGGATTGAACCGCATATTGGTCTCTGCACTCAGTGAAAGTCTGCTTCTCTCCCTCCGCCCCCCCCCCATGCTCTAACACAAATAAATCTTTAAAATAAAATAAACTATAAAGAGAAATGTGTATATATATTCTACAAAAAGACATTTATAAAATTATTCATGGCAGCATTGTTCATAATTGCCCCAAACTGGAAACTGTCCAAATGACCAAAAGTAGAGTTAACTATGACAACCAGATCCACTGGTTAAGCAATCAGATCTCCTTCGCTTGTGGCACAGGGAGAGCTCAACTGGAATGAGGAATTTTCTTAGGGGCCAAACTAGAAAGTGACTCTAGGTCTAACACTGGGGATATGGCAAATAGAGGACAGCATGAGTTTGAAGAGAAATGGTAAATTTATGGCACTCCAATTAGCACGCAGTAACCAGTGGCCTATAAGGAGAACTTAGTTCTTGTTGCACATCTGTTATTAACCACCCTCAAATTTTAAAATAAACCTCAAAATTAGGAAATGTGGCTTGGGATTCTGCCTTGTGACTCGGGTTTCAGGCAGCCCCTACTGCCCTAGCAGAAATATTTTTCAGGTCAGATTAATGGAGCTTGTTGCCCCAGGACAGGAGCCAACAGGCACAGCCAGGTACTTTGTGTGCAAATGCAAGGCGCCATTCTAGGCCCGAAAGGCTAAGATCAATTTTCCGCCTCCTCACCTATCTGAGGTGTCTCCTTCCGCCAAAGAGGGACCATTAGGACCTGTACAACCTACTCTGAAGCCTCGCCTGCGGCCCAACACACTCTAGCGACGGGGCGGCTGCTAACACAAAGACCACGTGCCTGGGCAGGATTCCCGTTCGAGATTCTGCACTGGACGCCGCCAACCGCAGGTGCGATCCCTGGCTGCGCACCGCAGCCCAGCCCGGCCTCAGCGACCCGTCAACGAGTTCACACTACTGCGCCTGCGCCCCGTCGAACAAGCTGCGCCCGGGTGGCTCCGCGGGGCGGGGACGGAAGAGGCTCGCAATCCGGGCGGTTGAAGAGCGTCGCTGAAGGCGGAAGGGAACGAAGAAGGCACGGGGAACCTGGTGGTGACTCGCTGGCAGAAGTGATTGGCTGGTGGAAGACCCGTTTCAGAACGCGCCACCGTGCGGGGCGGAGAACCCGCCGAGGGGGAGGTGGGACCTCGCGATTGCAACCTAACCGAGGGGCTGTTTCGCGGGAGAACAGCGACGCGCGCGGGAGCGGACGCAGGCGGCCTCGGCGGTGGGGTCTGAGCGCGCGGGGCTGACCCGTGAAAGTTCTGGCGGCGCTTCCGCGCGGGCATGCTCCGGCTGGTGCCCACAGCCGCGAGTTGGAGGGCTCAGGTGGCGCCAGTAACCGCTTTAAAATCTCGGGTGGCGCCTGCTCGACCAGGGTTGGAGCCAGCGCGCTGTTTCAGGCCCCTCTGAGCTGGAGCGCCGCGTGGCTCCAGGCGCCCAGGGTGACCTCGGGGTTGGTCAGTGTGGGGAGGGTCGTCAGCTCTGCAAGCCTTGATTTTGTCAGCTTCCTGTGCAGATCTGGGGTTGGAGAAGACGCGGGCCTTACGTAAACTAGATGCTAAGTGACCCGCAAGGACAGACGCTCCCTCGCGCAGGCGTCCACTTTGCATCGTGAGATGGAACTTTTGATTGGGGAGCAGGACAGGAGGAGGGAGGCAGGTGCCTTGCTTGTGAGGACTGGCACTGCAGGCTTCGGAGTACGATGCTTTCTTTCCTGGAGGAACCTGGCTGGGTTCCTACTGCGCTCAGCTTAGTTACCCCATTACAGTTCTGAAGATAGGTTGTTCAGGTCACTTTGGACTCGACCAAATATCGATGTTTCTTTCATAAACCATGTCTTAGGATGATCTAATTGATAGCAGAGCTTACTTATTGAATTTGATTCATTCTTTATTTGGGTTTTTTTTTAATCAATGGTTTTATTGGGGTGTAGTTTACATAGCATAAAGTTCGCCTGTTTTAAGTGTACGTTAATGATTGTTAGCATATTTACATAGTTGTACAACCATCACCATAATGGAATTAGAGACTCTTTGGCGATTTTTTTCCCCCTGGTAATTGCCTTTACTATTCTGAGTTTGCACAAGTGGACATTTCAAGATCGAATATAACGTAAGAGACTCTGAAGTTGTACACTCAAATTGTTATCCATGAGTTGGTGAAATTAAGAGAGGAATCGAAGCATATTTTTTCCTAGATGTTGCAGGTGGTGAGACTTGTGTATTGTAATTCCTCATTTTCTGAGGAATATGGCATAAACCCCATTTTACAGATGAGGAAATAGATTTTGAAGGATAAATTACCTAAAGCATCATATCTGTGCCTAGGCTAAATCCCTGTCCTAGATGCTTTATCTCTGAATTTATTGCCTTTGCCACTTCATCAGCCTGATTTTCAATTATATTTATGTATGACCTGTACAACTCATTCATTTATTGAGCAAATAATTATTGAGTGATCAGTATGCCACTAACAAGATAAAACTGCTCTAGATGCTAGAGATACCATAGCGAACCAGCTAATTCCTACCCTCAGTTAATATTCTGGTAGAGGACACAATGATCAATTAAAGAAACACTAATTTTAGGTATTGAGACATGGCATTTTTAAAAAAGAGGCAAACTAAGAGTATAGGGAATGGTGGTGGGAGGCAGGATCTGTCTTGAGCAGAAATCTGAAAGAAGAGAAAGTTGGGACCTAAGAGAAAAGATTTGGCTTGAGCAAATGGAAAGATAGAGTTGCAGTTTACTGAGTTGAAATAAGGTCACACTGTGGAAGGACAGGGTTTTTGGTTACGATTATGAATGCAGCTTTAGATGTTTTTAGATGCCTCTTAGACATCCAGTTGGAGATACGGTATTTAAATCCATGCGATTGATTGCATGTGATTTGACCAAGGGAATGGTCAAATTCAGAGGGATGAAGAGGAACCAGGAGGAAAGATTGACAAGGGGGAGTCCAGTGTGTTATGAGGAAAAGGAGGAGCCTTGGAAGCCTTGGAAGACAAGTGAAGAAAGTGCTAGGTCGAAGAAGGGGTAATCCACGATGTGAAAAGTTAGATTGATTAGGTAAAATGAAGACTGAGAGTGGCCCATCTGTAAGAGAATAGAAATACAGTTAAATAAGATGGGTTTGAACTGCTTGGGTACATGTGGATTTTTTTTTTTTAATAAATACAATATAGTACTGTATATGTATTTTCTCTTCCTTGTGATTTCCTTAATAACATTTTCTTTTCTCTAGCTTACTTTGTTGTAAGAATACAGTATATAATACATATACAAAATATGTTTAATCAACTGTTTATGTTATCAGTAAGACTTCTGGTCAAAGTAGGCTATTAGTAGTCAAGGTTTTGGGAAGTCAGAAGTTATAAAAAAAAGTTATATGTCGATTTTCAACTGTGCAAGGGGTTGTTCCTCCTTACCCCCTTCAATGGTGAACTGTACATAAAGTCTTTTGATACAGATGTTTATACTGGCAGTTACTACAGAAACACTGTTTCCTCTTTTTTGAGGAGGTATACATTTTACAACCTCTCTGAAATGTGTGCTTTCTTTGATTAACTAATTTCACTTGTAGGAGTTTATCCTACAGAAATATGTATACATGTACATGAATATATATATATATGTAAATATATCTATACACACACACACACACACACCCAGGCATCCCAAAATGGATGTAGTTTTAAAGGAAAGATATTAGCTTAAGATGTGAAGGAACTACTAGAGGGCGCCTGGGTGGCTCAGTTGGTTAAAGCTACTGCCTTCAGCTAAGGTCATGATCCTGGAGTCCCAGGATCGAGTCCTGCATCAGGCTCCCTGCTCAGCAGGGAGTTTGCTTCTCCCTCCCCCTTTCATGTGCGCACTCTCTCTTGCTCTTTCTCATTCTCTCTCTCAAATAAATAATATCTCAAAAAAAAAAAAAAAAAAAACCTGCTACAGCCTGAAGTTTGTCCCCCCAAAATTCACATATCGAAGTCCTAACCCTCGGTGTAATGGTATTTGGAGGTGGGACTGTTGGGAGGTGATTAGGTTTAGATACGGCCTCAAGGTTGGGACCCCTATGATGGGATTAGTGTTCCTAGAAGAAGAGGAAGAGAGACCTGAGCTCTCTTCTCTCTGCCATGTGAGCGCACTACAAGCCAGGAAGTAGGTGCTCACTGGGAACTAAATCGAGTGGCACCTTAATGATGGACTTCCCAGCCTCCAGAACTGCGAGGAATAAATGTTTGTTGTTTACGCTGCAGTTAAGCTGGGTTAGTCTTGAAGCAGACTCCCCACTGAGTGGGGAGCCCACATGGGCCAATCCTACATCCATTGAGATCATGACGTGAGCCGAAACCAAGAGTTGGATGCTCAACTTACTGAGCCACCCAGGCGCCTCCGACCACAAATTCTTTCCTACTGTTCCCTTCAGAGGGTGGTGGCAGATTTCCCTGCTCTTGAGTGTGGGCTAGACTTAGTGACTTAGTGACTAGCTTTTAATAAGTAGAATATGGCAGAAGTGGAGGGGTGTCAACAGATCCTGAAGGCGTCAAGACTTCCTCCTTGCTCCCTCTCTTGGGTCATTCATTTGGGTAAACCAGCTGCCCTTTCATGAAGACATAGCAAGCAGTGCTTTGGAAAGTCCTGTCGGGCAAGAAACTGAAGCTGCTCCCGATAGCCAGTGAGGAACTTGGCCCTCTGCAGTTTTGTTCAGCCCCAGTGAAGCCTTCAGATGACTGCATCTCCAGGGGACAGCTTGCCAGCAATGTCTCAGGAGATACGGAACAGGATCACTCAAGTAAAGCGCTCACAAAATCCTGTTGGTAATACATGTTTGTTGTTGTAAGTCACTATGTTTTGGGGGTAATGTCATAAGCAGCAGTAAATAACCAATTCTTGTAAATGTTTCATTCCCTTGTTTTCTCTTGCTAATAATTATTAGCTTCATTCCTGAAAAAATCAATTTTCTTTGCCTTAGTTTTATCATATATAAAAGAAAATAGTTGGACAGTCCTTCTCAACTTTGTCTTCATATTAGAATTACCTGGGCAGTTTCTAAAACATGTATACTAGTCCCCGCCCCTAGATCAGTTAAGAGAAATCAGAACTCAGGGTAGGGCCCAGTCATGTATTTTTTAAAGTTCTCTCTGAGATTCTAATATACAGGCTGGTTTGAAAACTTCCACATGATCTTTGAGCTTTGTCCTCTTGATTGTGTTATGACTAATACGCACCTGGGACATACTTTCGCTTCTATAAAGGCATTTCCGTGGAATTTTTGAGATACATAATCTGCCTCAGGAATAGACAATGGGTTCTTAGTTATGCTTCTTCCCTGAAGGGGTAAGTATGTATAGAAGAAAAAAAATTGACCTATTTTAAGAATTTCACAGAAGAATTAAGAATTAGCCAAAATACGATTTTCACATTTGCTGGTGTCTTTGCTTTCAGTGGGATCACGTTCTTAGTGCTTTTCTAGTGCTTGATGAAATCTGCATTGTGTTTTCATCTTATTAATCAAGAAAGTAAAGCATTGCAAGTCTTATTGGATCATTTTTAAAGTCCCCATGCTCTTCTTTTCGGACTTTTATGAGGTGTTCACCTAGGGACAGGTGCTGCTGCTGCTGTTCCCCCTCCTCCTCCTCCTCCTCCTCCTCCTCCTTTTTCCCCCCCTCCCCCCCCCCCCTTTGCAATAGCTTCTTTGCAGTACAAGCGTTCTGCTGCTCACTGCAAACATTCATTTTGGAGACATCAAGTCTCCTGGGATTTACATCGGATTTGGGGTTCTCTCTTGTACCTGACATGGTAAAAATTTGCAGATTTTAACTTTCTATGTAGATCAAGCAATACTATATTCATCTAATGTGAAGTTTTGATAATTTGATAATGAATGTGTCAAAATTAGGAGTAGGAGTCACATACTAATCTAAAATCCTGGTAGAATAATTGAGTTACACTGCTGTTTTCCCATTTTTACTACAAGGTGCCAAATAATTTTCATTTTATTCCTGTAAAGTTTGTTTGGGAGAAGAGTACTAACATCAACTCTATAAATAACAAACTGATTGTAAAATTTATATACAAATGCAAAGGACCTAAACTAGCCAAAACATCTTTGAGAAAGAGCAGCAAAGATGAAGGATTAACACTACATCTGTTTCAAGATTTATTTAAAGCTACAGTAACTATGCATTGAACAAAGTTCCAAGTCTGTCCGGCTCATTTTGCCCCATCTCCGGGAAGCACCAAGGGGATTAAGAGAAACATATACTCAGGCAGAAATTTTAACTAACATTGTATTCATTGTATATGTCTTGAAAGGAAGAAATTATGTGGTTAAATATTAGATTTGCTAGTTTATGTGTTGAATGTTATATGAAAGTCATGGACATCTTTATAAATGCCTATTGGTGTAATGTAAAAATCATGTACTAAGTAAAAAGAATGTTTCCAATATCTTAATAAAATTTTATAGTTCATAAAAAAAATTAAGCTGCAGTAACACTGTGGATATTGGCATAAAAATAAAAAGATCAGTGGAATGGAATAGAAAGTCCAGAAGGATCCGAACACATGAATATCTGTTTTTTAATTTTGTTTTTGTTTGTTTGTTTGTTTTGTAAAGGTAGATGGGCAATTCAGTGGAGAAAGAGTAGTCTTTTCAACAGATGATCCTGGAACAATTTGATCCATCTGCTTAAAAGAGCAGATTTTGTATCTTGTACCCTATGCAAAAATGAACTAAAAATGAATCATAAACCCAAATATAAGAGTGAAAACTATTAAAACTTCTAGAAGAAAATACAGGAGAAAATTTTTTTGACCTTGAGTTAAAGACTCCTTAGATATGATACCAATAGTATGACCCTTAAGAGAAAAAATTTGATAAATCGAACCTTATCAAATTAAAAACATTTTTTAAAGATTTTATTTATTTGAAAGAGAGGGAGAGAGAGATCACGGGCAGGGGGTAGGGGTAGAGGGAGAAGCAGACTCCCCGCTGAGCAGGGAGCCCCATGCTTAGCCTGCCGTACTCCAAGTCCACCACTGGTTGCTTGTCAGGCTTCCAGCTCCTTCAGCTGTCCTCTCCTTGCAATAAGGGCGAAGTTGACTGAGATTTTTTTAGGCTCAGGACTTCCTGCTTGTTATATAAATTACTGAGAAAAGTGTGTTAAAATCTGCACTTGCGATTATGGGTTTTTCTATATATTAGTTTTGTCAACATTTACTTTCTAATTGTGAAACAATTGGCACACAAATTTAAGATTTTTATTTTTCTGTTGAATTGCCCCTTTTATCATTATGAAATCTAATCCTTTATTTTCAGGTAATACTTCTTGTCTCATCGTCTACTTTGTCTGATATTCACATAGCTAAACCACATTTCTTTCAGTTGGTGTTGGCATGGCAATTTCCCCCCCTTTTTTCTTCAACCATTTCTGTGTTGTTATATTTAAAGCGTATCTGTTATAAACAGCATATAGTAGAGCTTTGTGTTTTTTTTATTTTTTATTTTTTTAAAGATTTTATTCATTTATTTGACAGAGATAGAGACAGCCAGCGAGAGAGGGAACACAAGCAGGGGGAGTGGGAGAGGAAGAAGCAGGCTCATAGCAGAGGAGCCTGATGTGGGGCTTGATCCCATAATGCCGGGATCACGCCCTGAGCCGAAGGCAGACGCTTAACCGCTGTGCCACTCAGGCACCCTGAGCTTTGTGTTTTTAAATTCAATTTTATAATATTTGCTTTTAAGTTGGAATGTTTAGGCTATTGATGTTTAAAGTAAATTCTGATAAAGTTGGATCTAAGTCTACTATGTTGTTGTTTATTGTCTATATTCTCCATCTATTCTTTTTTCCTATGATGGTTAATTTTATGGGCCAATTTGGTTGAGCCATGATGCCCAGATGTTGGTCAGATATTATTTTAAGTGTTTCTGTGAGGGTGTTTTTGAATGAAATTAACATTTAAAGTGGTGGACTTTGAGTAAAGCAGATTGTTCTCCATAATGTGGATGGGCCTCATGCAATCAGCTGAAGGCCTATTCAGAACAAAAACTGACTTACCCTGAGTGAAAGGGAATTCTGCCAGCAGATAGCCTTGAGACTTGAATTATAACATTGGCTTTTCCATGGATCTCCAGCCTGCTGGTCTCCCTTGTAGATTTTAGACTTGCCAGGTCCTATAATTGCACAGAACCAATTTCTTAAAATCTTTTCCTACATATATACACACATCCTATTCATTCTGTTTCTCTGGAGAACCCTAGCCAATATAGTTTCTTAATTTTTCCTTTAGCACTTACTTTGAATTGAGTATTTTCATTTTATTATTCTATTTTCCTTCTGTATTTTAATAATATACTTTTGTTATATTTAGTGATTACCTAGACCCAGAGATGTACTTGACTTATGATAAGTTACTTTGAATTAATACTTTTACAATTTCTGCTCCTTTTAAGAAGTTTATTTTTTCATTTTAAACTACCCTACACCCACGTACTATTATTATCATGTACTTTTACAAATTTAACCCCACAAGACATTATTATTGTCGTTATTAACTGCTAGTACTTATTTCTGTTTCTTTACACATTTACCGATTCTGGTGCTCTTTCCTCCTTCCTACCATTATGTTTCTGAATGGGCTAATTTTCCATCAACCTGAAGAACTTCATTTAGTATTTCTTACAGCATAGTTCTTATAGCAGTGGATCCCTTCAGTTTTTTTTTTTTTTTTTCCTGCAAACTTCCTTACTTAATCTTAATTTCTGAGTGGTATTTTCTTTTTAAGATTTATTTATTTGAGAGAGAGAGAGCAGGAGGTAGGGGCAGAGGGGGAGAGAGAGAGTCTTAAGCAGACTCTGTGCTGAGCAAAGAGCCCGACACAGGGCTCAGTCTCACAACCGTGAGACCAGGACCCGAGCCAAAAACCAGGAGCTGGACACTTAACCAGCTGTGCCACCCAGTGCCCCGAATGGTACTTTCACTGAGTGCAGAACCCTAGAATAACAGGTTTTCCCACAGTGCATTAAAGATGTTATTCTGTGATTTTCTGACTGCTTTATGTTAAGTCAGTCCTCAGGGGCTGCCTGGGTGGAGCATTTGATTAAGCATCTGACTCTTGGTTTCAGCTCAGGTTGTGGTCTCAGGGTCCTGGGATCAAGCCCCACATCAAGCCCGGAGTCCAACCCCATGTCCAGCCCCTAGTCAGGCTCCACACTCCGAGTGGGGTCTGCTTGAGATTCTCTTCTCCCTCTGCCCCCCCCATGCACTCTCTCTCTCTCTCTAAAATAAATAAAATCTTAAAAAACAAAGTCAGTCCTCAGTCTTGTTGCATCTTTTCTTTTTTTAAAAGATTTTATTTATTTTGAGAGAGAGAGTGTGTGTGTGAGCGGGGGTAGGGGCAGAGGCAGAAGGAGAGAGAGAATCTCAAGCAGACTCCATGCTGACTGTGCAGCCTGTTGCAGCTCTCAATCCCACAACTGTGAGACCATGACCTGAGCCAAAATCAACAGTTGGTGGCTTAGCTGACTGAGCCATCCAGGTGCCCCTTGTTGTGCATCTTTGAAGGTAATGTGTCCTTTTTGTCCCCCTGTGGTTGCTTGTAAGTTTTTCTCCGTCTTTAACTGTAAACAATTGACTATAATGTGCCTTGGTATGGTTTTATTTAGCTTTATAATGCCTAAGATTTGCAGAGTTGATTGGATCTGTGGATCGATGTCTGTCATCAGGTTTGGCACTGTTTTAGTCATCATTTCTTCAATCCTGTTGTTTTTCTTTATTGTGACACTCTAGTTACAGATATGTTAGATCTTTTGCGTGTGTGCCACATGTGTTGAATGCAATTTCTTAAAAGTTAATTTTTTTCTGTCTGTGCTTCAATTGGGTTATTTATTTGGCTTGACTTCAAGTTCATCAATCCTGGTGGCTGTGCTTCTAAGAGAAAAGAGGACAGAAAACATGGAAATAGAACTGAAACTGTAAACTAGCTTTAGAGTAAGGAGATATTACCGTTCTCTACCCTTCCCTTTCATATTCATAATTAACTGTGTATCTACGCTATTTGTAGATATGATGACAAAGCAAGTTTTTACATATGTCATTTTTTTTATTGCAATGTAGTTATTTTCAATTCCTTTCTCCTTCTTCAAATCCAATTAACAAATCCCCATTGGGAATTGTTGTGGTAGAAGTATTTTAGTCTATGTGCGATGTCCAGACCATCACAATATTATCCTAGTATTTAAGCAGACACTTCTACCCAAATGTTCTCTTGAAAGCATGGTTTCTGAAATGACATTCCTCATGGGAATATTTGTATGACCGAACAACTATTGTCATTAGAAATACATTGTCTATCTGTCTCTCTCCCTCTCTTTATATATGATGTGTTTCTTTTTATTATTTTAAGTGACACATGAAAGTTATTTGAATTCTTTTAGTCTATTGATACACGGTACATCTGGAAGAGAAAAGGCAGAATGAAAAGAAACCATTCTGGAACTGTTGGCAGATGTGAACAGATCCACCTCCTATATGAATATGAAAAGAGAAGAAGATACCATTGCAGCCTGCAGAAGCTGGGTTAGGGTTTTTCCCTTTCTTTCTTTCTTTCTTTCTTTCTTTCTTTCTGAGAGAAGAGGGGCACTTGGCTGGCTTAGTCAGTAGTGCTTATGATTCTTCATCTCCGGGTTGTGAGTTCAAGCCCCACACTAGGCATACAGCTTGCTTAATTAAAAAAGAAAAAAAGAAGTTACCGTGAACATTTCATGATGAAGGTAAGAACAAGTTTTGATTGATTTTTGAAGAAATAGGAATTTTATTACCAGTTGTTTTTACTACTAAGAGATAATTGATTAATGTTGAGTGGTTTGTTGGTCCTCTTCTTAATAGAGGATTAAAACAAACAGTAAGGCATAGTCCACTGGAATCCTTTCTACCTTTGTGATGTGTGGAGAGAATATGCAAGTAGGACCTGAAGGTCTATGTGATACTGAAGAGAAGGTATAAGGGAACAGGGCTGTGAGAGCTGAGATTTGAGGCGGTGGCTAGAAAATGCATTATTGGAGTTTTATATTTCCGGTGTGGAGCGATTTCTGCTGATGACCAAACCCCGGGTTGTTTCTGGATCTGTGTGTGAAAGGTTGAAGTGGGATAGAGACAGTCATTGCTGGTCCACTGGTCCTCAAAAATAAATAAAGTTCCCTGATTTGTAGCATTTGTTGATTTTTATTGTGTAAATACTGCCACTATGGCTGATTTCAAGTTACCAACATGTTATTAGTGTGGGACTAGAAAGAGATATGAACAATCAGCTCGCAGGACGTGGAATGAACTGGCTTCAACACATCACTGAATATAGGTGAAGGGTACTGAAGTTAGATAGGCATACTAATCACAAAGCTATACTGTTAGATGGGCCATCTACCTGGCTATTGAAATCTAGGATTATGGCATGAATTTGATATAGAAGAGGAATGTGAACAAGTTGCCTAAATCTTCATTGAGTGAATAAGAGTTGGAGAGTGGTCAGTTGGTAAGAATGCATAAGAAGAGTAGGTTTTATAGGAGCCTGGGGTTGGAGACGTGGGGAGGGATGTTGTCAAGGAAGTAGTGGAAGTTATTCAAATACCTTCAATTAACTCTAATAGCTGGTTTTTATAATCTGTATGTAAAGCTCTACATGATCCAATTTGTGTTATAAAGGAATAATTCAGGAATCAAAAGTAGTTGATAGTAATTCCAATCAAGCAACAAAGAAATCCAATATTCATAATTCACAATAACACCGTCCATTTTTTTCTCACTGTATCTTTCACATTGTAAAACCTCTTTCCCTCCTGTTAAAAGAAAAATTCCCATAACTCACTGATCTAGTAGGCTTTTATTCACCAATTCATGAAATGGGCAGCATCCAATCTAGCAGAAAAGCTCACCAAGGAGCTGTACAAAATGAAAGACTTACAGGCACAAGGAAGCCGGCACAGGAAGTCATACTAGGTAAAAGCAGATTGGTTACTGCAAGGTTACTTTCCCTTTGCAGGGAACAAAGGGACGCTTCAGAGCCAGGTCAGGTAACTCGTGTTGAATGGGGAACTGCCGATTAGTTACCTAGGCCTTCCTTTTCTGGGAGAACCAAGCAGACATTTAGGTAAGGGTTGCGTGGGTGGCTCAGTTGGGGAAGCATCCGACTCCTGATCTTAGGACCAATGTGTGGGGCTCAGTGCAGAGCTCAATGAGGGGCTTGAAGTAGGACCCTGAGACCAAGACCTTAGTTGAAATCAAGAGTTGGACACCTAACTGACTAAGCCACCTAGGCACCCTATCACGAACTCTTTCGTTGAAAAGATCTAAATAATAAAAGACCTAGATAATAAAAGATTGATACTTTTAAGAAGAAACTCTTACTATATTATCTAAGAGTTGACAAAGGAGTAAGGAATAGATTCAAAATGGAGGAAAAATCTGGACCTGATAAAAGAGGCTCTAGAGGGATCCATTGCCCCCTTCTACCATGTGAGGACCCAGCCAGGATTTCCCAGCCTTCATAACTGTAAGAAATAAATTTACGTTATTACCCAGTCTGTGGTATTTTGTAACAGCAACTCAAATGAACTAAGACAATAATAATCCCTTATGATTTTTTTAGATGTTGCATTTCTGACCAGCTGACTTCTGTTCCAGGTCTGGGATATTTGGGGCATCAAAGAAAACCCAGGCAACCAACCACCGTATTGTTGCTCAGGTCCCTGGCTGGTCTGCTTTCTTCTCTCCACCTTTCAGAGTCATCTTATGTTTGTTTTATATCCGGTGTCCAGTGTTTTTAGTTGTACTGAAGTAGCAGGAGGAATAGGGAAAAGTATATCTACTCTGTGTGGCCAGAGTGCAAATCCCCGTCTTCAGTTTCTTTTCTTTTCTTTTCTTTTCTTTTCTTTTCTTTTCTTTTCTTTTCTTTTCTTTTCTTTTCTTTTCTTTTTAATATTTTATTTATTTATTTGACAGAGAGAGAGAGAGACAGCCAGTGAGAGAGGGAACACAAGCAGGGGGAGTGGCAGAGGAAGAAGCAGGCTCATAGCAGAGGAGCCTGATGTGGGGCTCGATCCCAGAACGCGGGGATCACGCCCTGAGCCGAAGGCAGACGCTTAACGACTGAGCCACCCAGGCCCCTCCCCCTTCAGTTTCTGTTGTAAGTGTGTGGCTTGTGTCTTGCTGAGGTATTGTGGCCAAATCTTTTTTTTTTTTTTTTCAAGATAAAGTGTTCCTATTACTGGAAGACCATTATTGTCCATTTGGCAAATCTTCATTACTTCAGTGGCCTGAGATGCTTGGTGAATACAACCTCTGAATATATGTAAATATTTTAAGTTTTGACTTAGAGCAGACTACTTCTATTATAGCCACAGATTTACCCTAATTTCATTTACGAGTAGGTATTTGTACATAAAAGTTTATTTGACAAATAAAATACGGTAGTTTAATTCTTCAAAGGCAGTTTACAGACGTATCTGTTTTGGAATAATTATAGATGTTTCAAACCTGTATTTGATTTCACGGACAAATGAATAAGTAGAAGAGGAACACTCCAGGAGGGAGTATAAATGCACATTCAAGTAACTTTAATGATTAAATTATGCCTTTTACTCTTACTGACAAGATTGTCAAATCCATTTCTCATAGTTAAATTGATTGGCCCAGTAATCTGAAATAAATGGTCTGAGATTGTGAGTTCACATTTTAAAATCCTTTCAATTTAGTCGGAGAGAGTGGCCACATCTCTCTCTCTCTCTCTCTCTTTCTCTCTCTCTCTCTCTCACACACACACACACACACACACACACACACACACACACACACACTTCTATGGAAAACGTATGGCTATTCTGCCTAAGAAAAAGTCCATGCTCTGATTTTGTTAATAAATTTCCCTCTGTTGTTCACATAGCTTTGCAGCATAAACAATGCATTGTCCTGCACCAAGGATTAGTATGTGTTTCATAGCACAGGTGTGAGACCTGGACGTCGCCAATATTAAGCATTGATTGTATCATCATGCAGTGGTGAGTAGAGGAGGTAAAGCTAGGGAAGAAATGTAGGCTGTTAAAATGTGAAGCAAAATCGTTCTGGGATTTTTTGAAATGTCAAGAGGCCCAAATATGAATTTAAGTTAGAGTTTTATAAAATAACGTTAAGTTCTCCTCTTAATGCATTTTCATATAATTTTCTTTAGGCTCCCTCAACACCCTCTAGGCCAGTAGAGCTTCACAATTATTTAAAAATCAATCCCTAAGTCAGTATCCTTTCTCTGTAATTTTAGTATCCTCCAATCTCCTAAGGACAGCTGCAAGTTGAAATGATTTTGGAGAACTGTGAACAAAAATCTAATAAAAGAATGGCTTCATTTTGCAGGGAAGTGTGTATTAGGTAATTGACAGAGAATGACCAGGAACATGGATGTAGGAGTAGGTCAGACAGATTGAATTGTTAAGTATTTTGAACACACTGTAAATGAGATTTTGAAATCAATATGCCATTTTTGTTGCATCTAATAAGAACATTTAAAGATAAAGGCAAGATGGAAAGATGTAATACTGCTTTGGTTTAGCTGCTAAAGTAAATGGAAGTGCTAAGGTCCCCAGGATCTCTTGAAAAAGGCAAACTACTCTCTTATATAATCTTGCCTTTAGAAACCGTGTTTATGATCGTATGTGAAATAATTGTACATTATATACTGCGGCAATATACGTGATGCTAATTTTCATCTTGGAACACCTGCCTGACTTTTTATTGTTGTTTTAGGGCTGAAGTGGGTTTTCTGTAACAGCACTTTTGTTTTTGAGGTTTATTTTTTAGGGGCACCTGGGTGGTTCAGTTGGTAAGCCTCTGACTCTTGATTTCCACTCAGGTCATGATCTCAGGGTCCTGGGATGGAGCCCTGCTCCGGGATCTGTGTGCTCAGTGCAGAGTCTGCTGGCGATTTTCTCCCTCTCCCTTTGCACCTCCCGCTGCTCTCACATGCACGCACTCACACGCACTCCCTCAAATAAATAAATAAAATCTTAAAAAAAAATAAAGTTTATTTTTTAGTAATCTCTATACCCGACGTGGTTCGAACTCATAACCCCAAGATCGAGAGTCATATGCTCTTCCAACTGAGCCAGCCAGGGACTCCCCAGTGACAGGTTTTGGCTGGACACAAACCTACTGAGGTTTCTCCATCCTTTATTACATGCATTCAAACAGAGGAATTCAAAGCAGCCCCGAGTAGATCTCAAGGAACTAGTGTCCTAAGTGGAACAGGAACATTTGGTTCCTTACCCAATAGCCATTTCCTTCTTTTGTTGTTGTTTTTTTTTTGTTTTGTTGTTGTTGTTGTTGTTGTTATTGCTACAGCCCCATGTTTGTTTGGGTTCCGCTCTTTCTCTGCAGTCCTGTGCTTGGAGAAGAGATCAATCCTGGTAGGTACAAGCTAGATAAGGCCCTTTCCCTTAGCCAATGATTGGTCTAGAGGTGTGACTATCAGCCAGTTTGGCCAAGGAGACGTGAGAAATATGCTGGCAGAACTTCTGGGAAGGTTTTCCTTGCTTTCAAAAAAGACCCAGGAAGGAGGTCATCCTCTTTTCTTCTGCACATTGTGGCTAAATGTGACCCTTGAACTACTCTAACTCTCCAGACTCTAGAAGGAAGTGGGTCACACCAAGGACAGCAGAGCAGAAGATGGAAAGGGCAGGCTTGATGACAATATTGAGCTTCTGAACTTGGAATGACATTTGGAGCTGCCCTACACCCAGACTTGTTGATGAGATGTTAGGTGTCCTTCTGTGTAGGTCCCTTGAGTCAAGATTCTTTATTACTTATAACTGAAACGGTCCCGTTGAAGTAGTATTATATCACAGCACCCTTGGCTTGTGTAACATCTCCACTTAGATAACATACTCCTTTAAGCAGTGATGAATATTAATTAATCTTTGTATTCTGTAGGGAGTTTAGAAATGCCAGATTAGTCTGCTTTTACCCATTGTGGTGAAAGAAAAAAGAATTTGGCAATAATAGCTACCATTTACTGAATATCTACTGCATATGAGGCACTGTGCCAAATGCTTTAGGTATATTATCTCATTTAATTATCACAAAATGCCTAGGTATTATTGCCACCATTTTTTTTTTTTTTACAAAGAAACTGAAGCTCAGGAATTTTAACCCACTTGTGCAATATGAAACACTAGTAAGAGGTAGAAAGGGATTGAACAGAAGTCTCTTTTTGATAAAAGTTATGCACGTAACTTGGCCGATTCCCTTTTATTAGGCATTATGTACTAGTCATTAAGGATGATAAAAAAAAAAGATAAAGTCAAAATTGCTTTGTAGCTTTGGAAAATTATCAGCACTGTCTAGCCAGGAGAGAAAAAATGAATGCCAAAGGACTATCAAAAGCAGGCTTCTAAGGGTGCTGTTGCTCGTCTCCCAGTGATGTGTGATGGTGGGAGGGAGATGTGATAGTGATGGAGTCACAGAGGGTGATGGTTAAGGAGCCCAGGCTCTGAGCCAGCCTGCCCAGGATGCATCCTAAATGCTTCCGCATGCATGGGCCATCAGGTTGGAGAACTGGGATTCTGTGGAATCACGCTGTTGCTGCAGGTGAGCTTTTTAAGGATAAAAGGTGAGAATGGGGCAGGGCGCCTGGCTGGCTCAGTCAGGGGAGTGTGCCACTTTTGATCTCGGGGTTGTAGGTTCAAGCCTGACGTGGGGTGTAGAGATTACTTTAAAAAAATAATATCTTTTAAAAAATGTGAGAGGGGAGAATCATGTAGAGGGAGGCTTCCAAACTGAATTTTCTCCTCAAAGCAAAGGGAGTTACAGGTTGGTGGGGGTGGGAGGGGTAAGGGAGAGGTCCATAATTTAACATAATATGCTGGTTTAGATGAAACTGAGCCCATGGCAGCCTCTATGGCAGCATAGTATAGGCCCCAGGGACAATCTAGCCAAGATTTCCATTCAGGATTCTTTCTACGAGAGAAATAGACTCTCTCAGCCCATGAATTCTATGAAATAAACTGATTAATTCTCTCATCAGTGTTTTCAGGATGGCAATGTCAAGCACCCTAGATCCATTCAAATTTCTGTTCAAGGTTCTGAAACAAATACTGGACCATGATATTACAGCAGAAATAGCTGACCATCCACGTATGTTTCTTAATGTTGCCCATTTCCATATCTATCTCCACAAAATATACTGGGAATGGAGGTAGACTTCAGATTCCGGCAATAGTACCGAAAGGCCAGAAGGATCTGAAATCTTAGAAAGGAGCTGGAAGTGAATGAAATAAACTGGTCAGAGAGAGAAGTGGTCCACAGCCCCCATTGTCTTCCCCAGGTAGAGGTCGGGTGTAGCTTGTTCCCAGAAGATGAAATTCTTCCCAAGCCTGAGAGTTCCAGCGCTCTTCCTGACAATCTGTCTTGTGGATTTCAGGCTTTCCTAACCAGCCCCCATGATCACATAAGCCAATTCCTTGTAACAAATCTTTTTTGTTCTGATTCTCTGCTTGAACCCTGGTTGATACACAGTGACGAAGAGAAAGGAGAAGCTAGAAAAGACAAAATGTTATGCCTAGAGAAATAAAGATAAGGATGACAGGAAATCCCTCATCAAAATACACAATTGAGAACATAGTTGTACAACATCCTTAAAGTAACAACAAAAAATTGTCAGCCTAAAAGTTACAAATATTACAAAGTACAAATATCTTTCAGAAACGAAGGTAAAACAAATATGTTCCAGGCATACAAAAGTTAAAAGAACTAATCTCTAGCAGATCAGCACTATAAAAAAAATACAAATGGTTTTCAAAAATAGGCTTTAATTTTTAGAGTAGTTTTAAGTTTATAAGAAAATTGCACAGGAAGTAGAGTTGCCTTATACCTCCTCTCCCACCCCACAATTTCCCCTATTATTGACATTTTGCGTCAGTGTGATCCATTCATTATTATAAACCTATATTGACATATTTTTTACTAATGTCCATAGTTAGGGTTTACCCTTCATGTTGTACTGTTCTATGGATTTTGAGGTAAGCACATTCGTGTATCCCCGATTACAATATTGCACAGAATGGTTTCACTGCCCTAAAAATGCTCTGTGCTCCCCCTCCTCTCCCTGAACCCCTGACAACAACTGATCTTTAAACTGTCTCCATAGTTTTGCCTTTTCCAGAATGTTGTATGGTTGTAAGCACATAGTATGTAGGCTTTTCAGACTGGTTTCTTTCACTTAGAAATACACATTTAAGGTTCCTCCATATCCTTTTTGTGGCTAAATAGATCATGTCTTTGTTTTTTTTTTCTTTTAAATGGTAATTTCTTAAAAGATTTTATTTTTAAGTAATCTCTACACCCAGCATGAGGCTCGAACTCAGAATTGTGAGATCAACAGTCAAATGCTCTATCAACTGAGCCAGCCAGGCGTCCCTCATTTCTTTGAAATGTAAGTTTTTCAGGCAGAAGGAAAATGATTCCAGATAGAAATCTATATCTCTGCTGGAAACAATGTCTACACCAGAAATGCTAACTACATGGGTAGATATATATGATTTTTTAATTTAAATATCTTCAAAAGACAACTGGCCTTTTAAACAAACAAAACATAGTATGGGCTTTATTTATTTTTTATTTTTTTAAAGATTTTATTTATTTATTTGACAGGGAGAGAGACAGCCAGCGAGAGAGGGAACACAAGCAGGGGGAGTGGGAGAGGAAGAAGCAGGCTCATAGTGGAGGAGCCTGATGTGGGGCTCGATCCCAGAATGCCAGGACCACGCCCTGAGCCGAAGGCAGACGCTTAACGACTGTGCCACCCAGGCGCCCCCATAGAATGGAATTTATAACAAAATTATAAATCCCAAAGAACACAGAAGAAAAGGAAAAAACTCCCAAAGAACTCATGGGGCGAACGGAAAACAAACAGCAACTCATTCTAGGATGAGAGCATTACCTTGGTATCAAAATCTGACAAAGATATTTCAAGAAAAGAAAACCACAGATCAATTGTGAAGAAAAGTTTAATCAAATCTAACGGTATGTAGGGGCACTTGGGTGGCACAGTTGGTTGAGCACCCAACTCAGAGTTCTGGCTCAGGTTGGGATCTCAGGGTTGTGAGATCAAGCCCCATGTCGGGCTCCCCGCTCACCGTGGAGTCTCCTTGGGTTTCTCTCTCGCTCCCTCTGCCCCTCCCCCCCAAATAAGTAAACCTTTAAAAAAATTTAATGGTATGTAAAAAAGATAATCCATT
This sequence comes from Ursus americanus, assembly GCF_024610735.1. Taxonomy (NCBI): domain Eukaryota; kingdom Metazoa; phylum Chordata; class Mammalia; order Carnivora; family Ursidae; genus Ursus; species Ursus americanus. The sequence goes on along the minus strand of NC_142152.1, from coordinate 11,059,578 downwards.
ATGACCACTGGGTTTTATCCTAGGAATGTAAGAGTTCACTTAAAAAAACAATCAACTCCTGAAACCAGTAGTGTACTGTATGTTAACTAAAATTTAAATAAAAATTTAAAAACCCAATATTCACCATATAGTAAGAAATAAGAGCCAAATGATTATCTCAGCAGATGTTGTTTTAGTCCTTTCTGTCTGCTTTAACCAAATACAGACTGGGTAGCTTATAAACAACAGAAATTTCTTTCTCACAGTTCTGGAGGCTAGAAGTCCAAGCTCAAATGCTGGTAGATTTGGTGTGTTGTCTGGCGGGAACCAGCCTCCTGATTCTTGGCTGGTACCTTCTCCCAGTGTCCTGCTATGGTAGAGGCGGCAAGGAATATCTCCGGAGCCTCTTTCATAAAGGCACTAATCCCATTCATGAGGATTCCCCCCTCATGACTGATAGCCTCCCACTGCCCCACCTACTAATACCGTAACTTCTAGGGGTTAAGATTTTTTTTAAGATTTTATTTATTATTTATTTGAAAGAGAGAGAGAGAAAGAGCGAGCACAAGCAGAGGGAAGGGCAGAGGGAGAAGGAGAAGCAGACTCCCTGCTGAGCAGGGAGGCCGACTCGGGGCTCACTCCCAAGACCCCAAGATCGTGACCTGAGCTGAAGGCAGGCATTTAACCGACTGAGCCACGCAGTCACCCCCTGGGGGTTAAGATTTCAACATATGAATTATGAAGAGGGGAACACAAACATTCAGATCACAGTTGACGCAAAAAAGCATTTGACAAAATCCAATGTCCACTCCTGGTAGAAATTCTAAACAAACTAGGAATAGAATGGTCTTTATTTATCTTTTTCTAGGCCCCGTGTCCTTGAAATAAAATCTGTCAGAATGCCATGAAGTTTTGTGTTGTCTCTGGTGGCAGAGATGGACATTACTTTGAAGGCAGGACCGAGTTGAACAGAAGCACTTGGGTAAGAAGAAAAGACTAGTTAGTCCGGCTAATTCTCCTCCAAGAGCCAAAATGCAGTAGTTTCTTGCTTAATTGAGTATCATTTTCCTGTAGTCCCATTTTCTTGCTTCTCTTCATGTTCTATTTCATGGTTCCATAGCTATTCAGGAATTAAAACAGTATGTGTGTGTGTGTGTGTGTGTGTGTGTGTGTATATATACACACACATGTATATACAGTATGTATATATGTATGTATATACATATGTGTGTATATGTATGTATATACATATATGTGTATGTATGTATATACATATATGTGTATGTATGTATATATATATGTTTATACATATATATGTATATATATTCAAACTTTGTTACTTTGGAATTACAATTTGAAACAATTACATTTTATTTTTTATTCTTTATATTAATAGAACATAAATTATATAAAAATTCAAAAAAATAATTGGTGAATTTCTGAAACAAAGGCAAGAGATATAACTGCTATGGTCTCATTATTTGTGTGTCCTCAAAATTCATATATGGAAAACTAATGCCCAAGGTGATGGTATTAGGAGGTGGGGCGTTTGGGGGTCTTTGGGATGCGATGAAGTCATGAGGGTGGAGCCTCATGGGGTTAGTACCCTTACAATAAAGACCTCAGCGAGATCCCTCCTGTTGCCCACACGGCAAGTAGGCAGTTTACAATCCTGAAGAGGGCGTTTGCCAGAACCTAACCATGCTGGCACCCTGGTCTTGGATTCCCATGTTTCCAGAACTGTGAAATAAATTTCTGTTGTTTATGAGCCCACCCAGTCTGTGGTACTTTGTTACAGCAGAATGAATAGACTAAAACAATAACTTTTAGGATGTAATTGTAAATTATGTATGTTTTCATGTTAGTACTCATTCAAATGTTATTATTCATCCAAACAGTGTTGTCCTATCAACAGAAGCCAGACGTGCATGATAACGATTGAATTCAATCATCTTTGATTTTTTGCCAACTTTCCGTCCTAGCAAACATAGCTTTAGATACACTTTTTCATTTGTGTCATTTCAAAGGTATGTTTGCAAAATACATTTGTACAATAAATACATTTTGTTTAACAATTTGTTGGCTTATTTCTTATGTTTAAAAATTTAAATGTGTAACGAGTAAGCCTTCATGTGTACCCTTCCCTTAGGCCCTCAAAATGTTAGGGCCTGAGGGAGGGACTCTCTCAGGTCTTGCTCTGGTAGTCAGCTGTGGAAAGTCACCTGAGTAAGAGGTGTCTGGCTAATTTCCTCTCCTTCCTTTCATCTCTCTTGTATTTGTTGTGGAAAACTGGGGACAGGGGGAAATGAATCTCCTGGAGATCAGTTTACACACTTCCCCTTTCCCGTGGAGAATCAAAATGGGTGAGGAACGCCTCATGTAACAGAAGAGGCATCCATGAAGACCACACTTTACTCAACAACCTGCAAAAAGACTGGCTGCCTTCCTAGCCCCCCCTCAGCCCTCAGTGCTGGAGGATGCCTGAAAGTCCACCCTTAGAATTTTATTTTAAGATCTTCATCCTTCTCTGTCTTAGTGTCCTGTACTTCAGGAGATTTGATTTTGGGAAAGGAGCAGAGAAGACCTGCATCTCCAGTGCAACCGGGTAGAAGAACCACAAAGCACGGGGAAGCTGAGATAGAGATGAGGGGAGGTGGGATGGGGATGAGGGGAGAGGGGAGGTGGGAGGGAAATGAGGAGAGGTGGAGGGGATGAGGGGAGGTGGGAGGAGATGGGGGGAGGTGGGAGGAGATGGGGAGAGGTGGGAAGAAGATGGGGTGAGATTAAACGGAGATGAGAGGAAATGGGAAGTAGATGAGGTGATGCAGGATGCAGTTGGGGGAGGCAATGAGAAGGAGAAAAAAGTTTAACTACTCTTTCTGCCATTTTGCCTAGGGCTGCTGGAAGGAAGGGGAACATTTAATTTAATTTAATTTAATTTTTACTTTTATTTGAATTCTAGTTAGTTAACATACAGAACAATATTGGTTGCCAGAGTAGAATTCAGTTGTCACTTACATACAACAACCAGTGCTCATCACAAGTGCCCTCCTTAATGCCCCTCACCCATTTAGCCCAACCCCCACCCACATCCCTCCATCAACCCTCAGTTTGTTCTCTGTAATTAAGAGTCTCTTATGGTTTGCCTCCCCCTCTGTTTTCATCTTATTTTTCTTTCCCTTCTCCTATGTTTATCTGTTTTGTTTATTAAATTCCACATCTGAATGAAATCATAGGGTATTTATCTTTCTCTGGCTGACTTACCTCACTTAGCATAATACACTCTAGGTCCATCCATGTTGCAAATGGCAAGATCTCATTAATTTAATTTAATTTAATTTATCTGAGAGAGAGCGAGAGAGAGATAGAGAGCACAAGCAGGGTGAGGGGCAGAGGGGGAAGCAGGCTATCCACTGAGCAGGGAGTCTGATGTGGGACTCAATTCCGGGACTCCAGGATCATGACGTGAGCTGAAGGCAGATGCTTAACCGACTGAGCCACCCAGGCACCCAATTTCATTTGTTTTTTATGACTGAATAATATTCCATTGTATATACATATACCACATGTTTTTTTAAGGTTTTATTTATTTATTTGTGAGGGAGAAAGCAAATGAGAGCACAAGAGCGGGGGGAGGGAGCAGCAGACTCCCACTGAGCAGGGAGCCCGATGCTGGGCTCCATCCCAGGACACTGGGATCATGACCCGAGCCGACGCTTAACCAACTGAGCCACCCAGGCACGTTCTATACCACATCTTCTTGATCCATTTATCAGTCTTGGAAATTCGGGCTTTCTCCATGGGTTCACTATTATTGATAATGCTGCTATAAATATCAGCGTGGATGTACCACTTTGAATCTGTATTTTTGTATCCTTTGAGTAAATACATAGTAGTGCAATTGCTGGATTGTAGGATAATTCTATTTGTAACTTTTTGAAGAATCTTCATACTGTTCTCCAGAGTGGCTGCACCAGTTTGCATTCCCACCAACAGGGCAAGAGGGTTCAGAGGGGGTATTTTAGAAGTCAGGTTTGGCAGTGAGAGGGAGTTGGTGTTTGGTTGAACAGCTCAGAGAGGACCCTGTGTATGCTGATACTTGAAAACATGAGCTGTGGAATGAGACAGATGGGCTCAAATCCATCGGACATTTTTGAGCTGTTTGGCCTTGGGCAGGCTGTTAACTTACGTGACTCTCAGTCTTCTCATCTGTAAAATTTAGCAGCATGCTTGGACCTAGTTTATATGATTATTGCAAGGACTCGTGAGGTGTCATTCAGTAAGTACTTGCTAGTGTGCCTAGCATACTGTAAGTAAATTAGTTATTGGAGGGGCGCCTGGGTGGTTCAGTCGTTGGGCGTCTGCCATCAGCTCAGGTCATGATCCTAGGGTCCTGGGATCTAGCCCCGTAGGGCTCTCCACTCTGCGGGAAGCCTGCTTCTCCCTCTCATACTCCCCCTGCTTGTGTTCCCTCTCTCGCTGTCTCTCTCCCTGTCAAATAAATAAATACAATCTTTTTAAAAAAATTATGGTTATTGGATAATTTCCTCTGCAGACCAAGAATAAGTAATCTGAATAGATTGCATAAATTGTCTTTAACCTATACTCAGCCAAGCCTACATCTGTTCTTACTCGGAAGCATTTCAACCCTAGAAAACAGGACTTTGAAGAAGGAAAGTTACTGAAAAGGGGTCTGGCTCTACCTTTTGTCTCGTCTAGACTTCCTGCAGTCTTGCCCCCACATTGCCACTGGAACAATCCTGTATTTTATTATTTTTAAAAAAGATTTATTTATTTAGAGAGAGAGAGCGAGCACGTGCAAATTGGGGGAGGGGCAGAGGGAGAGATTCCTCAAGCAGACTCCCCGGGGAGCTTGATCTCAAGACCCATAAGAGCATGACCTGAGCTGAAACCAAGAATTGGAAGCTTAACTAACTGAGCCACCCAGGTGCCCCTGGAATGATACTTTAAAATGTGACTCTACTTGTTAATTTCCCGTTAAAGTCTTTAAATGGCTATTTGCCTACAGAAGGTGAAAGCTCTTTAGCTTGGCATAGAAGGTTCTCCTTGACCTGGCCTCTAATGAGCTTTCCTGCTTCCATGTCCTCTCCCCCCGATCAGAGTAAGTGCCTCTTCCTGTGCTTGCCAGCACACTGGGCATGCTTCTACACACGGTTATTGTATGTGCAGTGAATTTCCTCCCAAGAAACTGAACACAGGACCTGCCTCATTCATTTCTGCTTTACTAATTTCCAATGTTTATTTTCAATTAGGAAATACCTTTACACGGTTCGCAATTAAAAATATATAAAAGGAATACAGTGAAAACTCTATTTTCCAGATATTCTTCTTTACCTTCTAGGAGGAAACCAATCAGTGTTAATAGTTTTTTTGGTGTGTATATTACTGGAGATAGTTTATGTGAGTTGTTGCGTGTGTATTCTTTCTCCTTCCTTTTGAACAAATGATATGTATTTTTTTAATATTTTATTTTTAAAAAGATTTATTTATTTATTTCAGAGAGAGAGAGCGTGCAGGAGGAGGAGCAGAGGGAGAGGGAGAGAGAGAATGCTTGAGCAGACTCCCTGCTGAGCATGGAGCAACACGTGGGGCTCGATCCCAGGACCCTGAGATCATGACCTGAGCCGAAATCAAGAGTCAGACGCTTAATCCACCGAGTCACCCAGGTGCCTCTAAACAAATGACATTATTCATACCGTCCTATACTCTGTTTTTTTCCTTTATATATCTTGGCAATCTTTCATATCATGAGTTTTCTCATTCTTTGTCTTTACGTGGTGTTGTTCATAGCTTTATACCTCAACATCTGACACATAGTTAAGTAAATGATAAATAATGAATGAAATATTGAGTGAATGAAAACAAAAGGACATTTTTGTGCTGGTCTTGGAAATTAGCTGAATAAGTTACTATATATTGTTTTAACACGTGTTACCCATATCACACATAATAGAGATAAATTATACAAAGCCTTCTGATTCCACAACAAAAAGAAATCTTGCTTGTCTTATTCTTTACCATCCATTAGAGGGAGACATGACCCTGTTGTGTAAAGCCAATGCTTCCATCCTCTAACTGGAAAATCTGAACCAACTCCATAGCAGGTGGTCCTTTGTAGAATTTGAGCCCTTAATAAGTTTATCTAGGACTGGAGGTTCTAGGGATGATAAAAGATGTTCATTGCAGGAGGAGAAAATGTCCGGACCCAAGCACCTGGACCAGTAGTAAGGACACAGGTGAACTTGGCTCAGTGACTAACAATAAGACTAAATTACTTTTGCTAGGTGGTGTCCTAGTAAACCAGTTCTTAAAAAAAAGAAGTCCTGTTCTGCATGTAGTACTTACAGATTCCCTAAAGAAAAAGACAATACAGTATTCAGAGTGAGCCATGAACCAAAACCCAGAGAATAGCTGAGAAGTGTTCACGTCAATCAATGTCCTGTTCTCTGAAGGAAAGAGCACCCTTAGGCTCCCCTCTGGCCAAGAGAAATCCATCATGGAACTACTTACCGTGACAGATTTCAAGCTATGATTGGTTTAACAATTGGATTGCAGATTCCTGGAGTATTTAACTCTGAGTATTTAGCTCTCCGGGGCCCGTGTGAACAGATTTTGCCACACTGCCGAGCTTTGTTGGGTCTTAGTTACCTTTCCTACAAAATGGGGATCATAAATCATCCATTATGCAGATTCCATTATACAGCGGACATCTAAGCAGTTTGAACATTTTACAGCAATGTTTTCCCAATTTCGCTGGTCATAAACTCACCCGGTGGGTTGTGGAAAATGTGCATTTCCAGGACCTGCCCCAGAACTCCTGGTTCAGAGCCTGCTGGAGAGGAGGGGGCTGGGAATCCGTATCTTAAACAAGTGACTCAGGCAACTCATGATCCAGGAGTGTGGGAAAACTCTGCTTTAAATCAGTCTTACATTGGTTCTTTGACTCACTTCACAACTGGGCCTGCCTGAAGAGATGTCGGCAGAGCTCTGTGACTAACTCCTGGCAGGGAGTTAATTCTTACTACCTCCCTCACCCTGGGGGCCCAGACCTCTCTAACCACCAGACCTGCTCTTTGCCTCCCCCTCGGCCAAGTCTTCCCCACACCTGTGAAGCCCTTTGTTCCCGGGACTGCGGATTTTAAAAAGCTGTCCTGTATGGAGAATCTGCGGGGTGTCAGACGGGTTACAGCTCATGCTCCCCACCGTCTCATGCAGTACATTCTTGTGTTCTTATTTTACCGAAGATCAAAGAGGCCAGAGAAGAGTTCAAGGGTGCACATCTGCTACGTGGCTGGGTTCCATCCTGCTTGGTGCCCGTGTGTTCTCCGTCTTCTCTGTAGAAGTCCTGTGCCCCAAACAGCTTCCAGCAGCCAGAATGGAAGAGTGAGGGATGCCGAGGGGAGGACACAAGCCTGGGCCTGGGCACCTGCAGAATTCGGAGGAGCCCCCCTGGGAGATTGGCACCTTCCATGTCTGAAACTCAGCTCAGGAAACAAGCTCTGGGAGTTAGTTTCTAAGAGGAACCCCAACATTCAGGGAATCCTCTGAATGTCCGCAAAACTCCCCATCTCCACCATTCACTTGTCCCTGATCATTTGTAACAGGCACGGCCGGTCATTTCTTGGGCGTCGGTCTGCTCCCCTCCACCAGAATACGAAGCCTTCAGGAGCTCAGCAGTTTGGAGAATGAGTGTTGCTGTGAAACAGATCTGCTGGGAACCCTCTGCTCTTCTTGCTGGGTGATACCCGGCAAAGTCAACTTTCTGAGCCTTAGTCTTCTCATTGGCGAGGGGGGAACAGATAGCGCCTCCCTTGGGAGATTGTTTTGAGGATAACACGAAATCGTGCAGATCGAGTGTTTACAAGCAGTTGCTGAATGAATGTTATCTCCTCCTCCTCAACTGAGAGCAAATACCTTCAGGTTCTCCTGCCTCTTAGGTAAGCGCTTCGGGCATTCCTGATTTTCAGCATCAAAGAGATAAAGGCAAGAAGCGGTTCCAAAGAAGAGTTTTATGAAAGAATAAATGTAATGCTGAGTGTCAGAATAACTTTAAATTTAACTAAAGAAGTTATAATGAGGGGCACCTGGTTGGCCCCGTCGGTTAAGTGTCTGACTCTTGGTTTTGGCATGAGATCGAGCCCCAAGTTGGGCTCGCACTGAGTGTGCTTAGGATTCTCCCTCCCCCTCTGCACCCCACCCCCGACTCGCATGTGCACTCTCTCAAAAAAAAAAAAAAATTGTCAATGATTTTCTGCCTTGAATGGTATTTCAGATTGAGATAAATTGGGAAGGGCAGAGGGAAGGGGTGGGGTCAGGTGACACAGCCCAAGGATAGTAGCAGTAGCAGCATGGTGGACACTCAGAGAGACACCCTTGTCTCGTGCTAGGAATGCAGGAAATTTATCTCCCTCAGGGAGGCGGGTACAGATCTACAGAACGAGTCAGACGACTAGGGTTCCTCTAAGTGTGAATCTAGCGAACTCGCTGAAGTTTCCTTACCTGCAAAATGGGGATAAAATTACTGTCACAGAGTTGGTGTGAAAACGAAGTGTGGCATGGCCATGTGTGTGCTGTGTTAATTGTAAAAGCCAACGTGACCCTAGGATAGCAGTTCTCTTAGTGAGTTGTGGCCGGTGGATGGAAGAGTGTGGCGGCTGGGAGCAGCCTGAGGAAGCCTCGGGCCTGAGCGTGGGCAGAACCAGAAGAACAGATTAGTGAGCGAACTGCCTGGATAGACAGAAAAAAAACAACGCGGAGCTGTTAAAAGAAGAGAAAAAGGGGGACGACAGGGATCCTAGTACACTGGACCACGTTGGCGCCCCCCTCAGAAGCTATAGAAACTGCTTGGAGAAGTTTATCTCCTGGCTGCAATTCCCAGCAAAAGGGGAGACTGAATCATGGAGAACCATTCCTCTCTCTGGTTAGACTCATCAGATCAAGCAATGACATACGTGAACGCTCTCTGTACACGAAGGATGGGGTCTACATTTTTACAAAAGCCATTAATGCAAGGTGCATCAATAGAGTGTTATTTGACAATATGAGACATTTCTAGTAACTTTCCATGATATGAACAAAGAACTTGAAAATGTCAAATACATTTACGAGAAGTAGAAAAAACTTCATTTTTTTTTGAATTCTAAACTCTATGGAAGCAGACGGTCTTATTAGAATCTGTGGCTTCTTGAGCCATTTCTGTCTGTATACCCTATTTTTTTTTTTGACCTCCTATCTGGGACTATTACACTGTCTGACCTGTTATTAATATTATTTTATTCTGTGCCAGAAGAGGTAAAGAAGCTGCATTTCCAGAATTGCATTGGAGTCATTTGTGAAATTGCATATTACCATTTGCCACCATTTCTAACAGTTCTTTAACATTTTCTTTCAGGGTGTTCACATCCCTGCCAGTGACCTCCAGGGGCAAGTTTCTTTGGTAGCTCAAGAGAGAATTGCTTCAGTCACAGCTGGGGCTCAGGATAGGAACTTATATTCTTCGTGTTGTTTGATTTCAAACAGAAATTAGAAACAAATTAATGCAAGAGATTTGGGTGGAATTTAAGTATCTTTAAGGAGCAGTAGATAGGACAAAAACTTATGTTACCTGTATGTTTGCAAATGTCGAAGACCAAGACAGACAGATGAGGGTGAGTTATAAGGAGTTGGCTATACGTGCTAGCTGCCCAAGGGCTTCGTTTCAGCTGCAGGTCAGAGTAACCTTGTCCTGTGGTCTGGGCACTTAGAAACCAGGTTAGTGCTACCTTGCTGCTTATGTCCTTGGCAGCCTTACCCAGGGTTCCGGTCAAAGCCATGTCAGTAAAGAATAAAGTTATATAAATATGCATACAGATGGTCATGCCTAGACAAGAACTTGACAAGATTTCGTTCAGCAATATCCAGGCTCTACAGGACAAATGCGCCTCAGTTTACACAACAAGTAAGAAAAACATCACCGTTATAACAGAGGAGAAAGCAAGGGATTCACAGGTAGGTAGAAAACTCTGCCACATGCCCATGGATGACCTTGCAAAAGAAACGTCATCTCTCTAAGGCTCTGTTTCCCTAACTGTAAAGCAAGGACAGCGAAAAGGAACTTATGAGGATTAAACAAAATAAAAATAAGACAACCTTGGCAAGACTGCCTCCTGCAGTGCCTGGGTTGGAAAGGTACATAGATGTTCATTTTTATTTCCACAAGAGACATGATCCTAAAAAGCTCTACTACTGAAATCCAATTTTCAAATATCGAATTTTATTTTACAAACCCTGATTCATGAGCAGCTGAAATAACCTGGCATATCGCGTTAGTAATCCCACCTTTCCAATTCATCGCCTCCACATAAAGGTGCCATTGCAGGTGCAACGAGTCTTTCCCTTCTCTCTTAGTAATTCCTGAAGTTTAAGGTTACATCTCTCAAATCCTCTTAAAACAGACCAATTTATAATCATACATCATGAAGAAAGAGCCTGAACCTATTATCCTCTGGAGCAGGTAAGAGCATCCCAGGACTTAACTGCTCCCAGGTGGCCTCAGGCTCAGAGGAGAACGAGCGATAATCCAAAGTCATCATCCTGTAGCACGCCCTGATTTGTAGGAATCCTCCTCTCCACGTCAGCTTTTGCTTTCTTGCCTTCAACAGGGTTTTGTTTGTTTTGCCTCTTAATGGGATCTTTACTGCTGAACATCTCTTCCCTTTTCCTCTGATTTTTCCGAGTAGAAGCCTTCAGGTGTTTGTTGAACGTCTGGGTTGAACGAGGTGGGTCCTGTGGGTACGATGCTACTGTGGGGGAAGCCAGAGATACAAGATGCGCCCTGTACAATCACAGCGCAGGCAGTGTGGACCGGGATGAGCGCCGTGGGGGAGGCAGTGTGCACATTCCGCTAGGCTATCTCAGTCTTCACTTAGGCTCTTGGCTTTGGCCTGGGTAAGACCTCACTAGACAGAAAAAGGTAGGATGAAAAGATGAGGAAGGTGCACCCAGATGGAGCGGCTTTCTTTCCTCCTACAGCAAAAATGTACCTGTCCTATGCCGACCTCCTTTGCTTTCTTTCCCAGGTGACATTTAGCTCATCTCGTAAGCTCATCTCATTAGTGTAATCATAAATGCTAGTAAATTAATATTACCCATCATATATAACATGATCAAATTTTAACAATCCAGTCCTTTAACCCCAAAGGATGATTGTGTGGTGAGGACTTTAGTCCCTGTTTTACAATATTTTGGGAAGAGGAAGGCCTTTCAATGTCATACTATGAAGGTGCTTCCTTAGGGAGGTCATGAGTGGGGTGGAAATGAGACGGGGATCTTCTAACAGAGGCATGGTCCTTAACACTAGATTTCAGGGTGCTTTTTGGTGTAGTCATTGGTTTTAACTCTCTCAAGAATCCCTTCTTAGTTTTGGAATAATACCCTCCCTCCTCACTGCATTAAACCAGGCAAAGCCTCCATCGCTTCCATTTCTCAAACCACAGGATGAGTCAGAAGGAAATGTACTCACTCCCATTCATTCTCTTTGCTTAATATTTCCGGCAATGAGGTTTCCTTGTGTAACAAACCACCTCTGTGGGTGTTTGAGGGTCTTTAAAATGAGAACATGCTGTTACCATGAGCGGAACATCTTCTGAAGGAAGCGTCACAGCAAACACAGAGCTCTAGTTCTGGGGTGAGCAGACGCTTATCTCTCAGATGGCAGGAGGCTTTGAGGCAGGGCTCATCTGCGGGAGATCTAGTGTCCTGACTTCCAAGTCATCATTTCTGATTGATTGCAGTCATCGTATGGAAGATAACAGAGTCTTGGGCTCTCGCCTGGGTTCTAGTCTTTCTCAGCCACGGACTGGCCATTTTCTCAACTGTAAAATGGGGATATTTAATCATAGAATTTCCCTCCTAGGCTTATTGTATAGAAAATGAGATAACCTGCAGAAAAGTAGGACATTGCTAAATGCCTAATCAGTGGTAGCTGTCAATGAAAGCATTGCTGCTACCGGCTCCTTCCTATGTGTGGCTTTAGGTAGCTGTGTGGGCCTCAGTTTCCTCATCTGAGAAGGAGGGTCAATAGTACCCAGTTCACAGAGCTCCGGTGTGGATTAAATGAGATGGGGTGCAAACACTTAGCACATTCTCTGGCACAATGTAGACACTTGATAGGTGTCAGCTTTCTTCACCCCCACGTTATCTTTGTCTGCCTGGTGGCTCAAGACTGAAGTTCCTTCACAATAATTTCCTTTCCAGGTGTATCTTGTTAAAAGTCAGTACTTCCAAAAGGAACTGATTTTTTAAAACCATCACTTAAAATTTTCTTGGGTGCCAAGGAGGAAGGGGCATATGGTTACTGGGTACACGCAGGGACACCCAGGAGAGGGGACAAGGAAAGCTGAGATTGGCATACAGAAGCATCTTGTCCTCTAGAGTCCTACACAGATGAATCTGGTCAGCTTCACACCCTCCTGTTCAAATTAACTTCTCTGCCTCAAGGATCAGGACCCTGCCTTACAACTTAAGAGAATCCAGGAGTCCCTGCTTTAATGAAAATTGAAGGGCGTGGTGGAGTAGAGATTTTTTCCTAAGCACTGTTTATAAAGTGGGTGGCTCTCCATATTTGGAGCCTGCCTTCACTGCCTGCGGACCTCACTCTTACAAACCCAGAGCACACTAGAGTCGGGCTAGGCCACTTTCGGCTAAAGCCCAACACTTGGGGCTGATTAATTAGACACAAATGTGGCATTGGGGACTCAGAATGACCTATGGGATTTTCGCCACCAGTGGCTGCCCTAAAGCCAGGTGCTTCTTCATGACCATCCTGAAGTCCTAGTCCTCACGCTGTGGGCTGCTGCAGGGTGGGTGAGGAGAACTTGGGGCTCCGCGGACCCGGGGAACTGGAGCTGCCACCAGGGGACGCTCGCCTGCGGAGAGCTCGACCGAGGCGCCGCCGAGGGAAGAAGGGCGCCGCCGCCGCGGAGGCGCATTTCTCCTCCAGGTGCTTCTTTGCAGTGGGTGAGTTTGAGGAGGTTCCTGGGATCTTTGCTCTAACGCGAAAGGCCTTCCGAGCCAGCTGCTAAGAATCCGCACCCACCATCTCCCGCCACGGCGTCGTGGCTTGGCCCCTGCAGGGGCACGAACCGGCCCTTGCTACCCGGCACTGGGAACATCCAAAGCCTCCGTAGTTTCACCACTGGATTCTTAGAGTCAGATTTCTGTATTTCAGCGACACTCAAGCATCCAGCCCCTGTCAGACCCACGTGGGTCAGGGTCTAGGGACTTGATCCTCAGAGTGTGGTCCCCAGCCGGACGGCAACGGTTTCAGCTGCACCCTGAACCTGGTTTGAAATGCACATTCTCAGGCCCCGCCCCAGACCTCCGAAATTCACGACGGCGGGAAGGGCGCCACGTGTGCTTTGCTCCCCCTGCGGGTGCCTGTGAAGCTCTTCCAGGGTGGTAGGCCCTTCCCCGGGGCTTCCCCCTTTGCCCAGGTGAGTGTGGGTGCCGAGGCAGGCGAGTGGGCGTCCTCCCGAGATTTCCGTGCGGCGGGCTCGGTGGTCACGTGGGCTCTTGGATTCTTGCCCCCGCCCCCTGGTCTTTAAAAGGAACGACAGGCTCCTCGTTAAGTCGTTTGTGATCTTTGCGGAGTCTCTGGCTCCTGGACATGTTGAGACCCGGTTCGCACCCCTGCTGCTGGGCAGCGTGAAGCGCCGAGGCTTCGAGAACCGCCTGTGGAAACTTGCAGTGGGTGGAGAAGAGGCTGCGGGAGAGCCGGCGGGAGAGGGACCACCCCGGGCTCAGGCACCCCGCGCTGCGGGTCGAGTCTGGCCAGCGAGGTCTAGGCTGTGCGAGGTGGGCTCGCTCTCCGCAGCTGGTGGCCGCGAGCCGGGTGCGGGGAGCACCCACTCCGGGAAGAGCACGTGTCCGCATCTAGACACCGCGAGGCCGGAGTTCACCTGTAAGGTAAGTGCCCCTCGGCTCGAGGTGTGATTTTTCTGCTTTTCTGTTTGAAATGCTAGCGTGGGAAACCAGTGATATTGAGAACAATAACAGACCCCTGCCCGCCTCACCCCTAAACCACTCGTCTTGAAAACTATAGGAAACAGAAATTTCATGCTGTAAGTATTTTCATTCAAGACGCTGGGAGGTTAGTTTATTTAATTAGTTTGTGCCTGTAAACACACTTCCTTTTGAAAGAAAAAACTCTGGATGTTTTTCTGTGGATTTCCCGACAGAGGTGAAATGATGACAGTGGGAAAGTTGAACAGGGACTTCATGCTTGAGTTGTGCGGGCCTGGGAAGGTGTCCGTGGATCAAGCAGGTGACCAGTGTTTCAAATGTGTTAACTGCATTCCTCAGAGATAACAAAAACAGGTTTGCTTCTGTCCTGGGCGAACTGAGAGTAAGATCCAGTCTGTTTTATTTGCTGAAGGGGAACCAGCTGCTGCTCTCCTACCCCTTTGTGTTACCATTCGTGCCTAATTCAATTCGTGCCTAATTGGAAGCCTAAAATTAAGGGAATGTTATTTTTGTAAAAAAAAAAAACCAAAACTTTGGATTTGAGTGGATTTTTTTATTTAGGAAAACCAGGTTGACTCAATTTAGTAGCTTTTATAAAAAGCAACTTTGTGGGGCGCCTGGGTGGCACAGCGGTTAAGCGTCTGCCCTCGGCTCAGGGCGTGATCCCATCGTTATGGGATCGAGCCCCACATCAGGCTCCTCTGCGAAGAGCCTGCTTCTTCCTCTCCCACTCCCCCTGCTTGTGTTCCCTCTCTCGCTGGCTGTCTCTATCTCTGTTGAATAAATAAATAAAATCTTAAAAAAAAAAAAAAGGCAACTTTGTGCTTTGGTGTGGCAGGCAGCACTTGGGAGGAAGGATTTTGCCTTCTTAGATTTTTAGTGTTTACGTGGGCATTCCATTGGGAATTTTTACTTCTAAGTTTCTGAACTCAAAGTGGCTATTGTCCTTTGTGGGGAAAGATGTTTGTTACTTAACTGAACATGTGAAAAGAAAGGTTTGTGCTGTGAGTATTGTAAAAAGACACGTGCCATGACTATGACAATTATGTTTTGCCTTTTTTTCTGCAGAAAAATCTATATTTCTGCATATATTCAAGAAGGGAAAATGTAAGGGTCTGTTCATCAGTAGGTGTTAAGGCATAATCTTAGGATCCGTTTTACATTCAAGCTTTTTTTTTTTTTTTTCTCCCGGTTGAATTACTGAAACATGCTTCTTTCAAAAGCAACCAGCCCCCTATAACACTTAAGACTTAAAAGTCTCTGAAATCAATTGAAAACACATTTGGAATACATTTCATAGTGGTTCTGGGAGACTCAAATGAATCTAATGACCTTTAATATTCCTCAGTTTATTAATACAGAAGAGATAAAATTTGGTAGTAAATTCAATCCTTTGAAATATAGTTAACATTGAATAAATATTGATATGTCATTTTTTAAGCGTAAAACACTGCAGTTTTCTATAAATAGATATTCAGGCAATGATGCAAAATACATCTTGTGACAATTTTAGTTCATGTTTTGAGCCATTTTATATAATACTTATAAATATGTAATAATTATATAAAATACTGAAGGCTGAACTTAAATTATTTACTGGTAAGTTTTTTAGTAATTACATGTAGAACACTTGAGAACTGTATATTCGAATGTTAGACATCATAATTCAGTGTCTAGCACACAGATTTACACATAATAGCCTTTTTAAAAAGGTAAGCTCCTGGCAGTATAATTTACATACAGTAAAACCTAGCCTCTTTAGGGGTACCCTCTATGAATTCTGACAGTTGCAATATTTATATAATCACTTCTGTACTCAAGACCTAGAACTGTGACTTCACTACCAAAAGTCACCTTTGTGCTTTTGTAGTCAGCCCTCTCCACCCATCCCTAATTCCTGGAAATCACTGAGCTGTTCACTGATTTTACCATTCTGCTCTTCGGTGTGTTTTTACCTAGAAATAATTATTTTACTTTGCTTTTTGCAAAAGAGAATCTCGGTCCTCCCCACACCCCCACCTTTTTGTTGGGATGAGTCATGTCGTGGTATTTTTGTTTTAATCCTATATACTTTGGAATAGATTGAGGCAAAGAGAAGCTATTTTGCAAATGGGACTAAGTGTTAAGTTCCCATGGGCTAATAGATTTCATTCTTGGCACATTCAGATTCCACTGTGGGATAAGCCTTTGGTTATGGCATGCATCATTAATTATCTCAAACTGAATACAGGGATTTTAAAAAAATTGGTTATGTAGTATTAATAAAATGTATTTTTATAATCTGTGCATTTAAAAAATCCTTTATTATACTTGAGGTTAAGAAAGTACCTGAAATTACATATCATTAAATAGTGAGGAGCAAAAGAGTGATTGAAAATGCCAATCTGGAGACATTGAAAATCTAGTACAGAGTGATGGTGACTTAAGTTAAAATACTGTTTATTAGGAGTTGAGGACTGTGCCCAATTTATGTGTCGATGTCAGAATTTTTTCATTTCTATGCTCATGCTTTGAAATCTAGATTTTCTTGCAGGACATAGATGCAAAATCTTTTGTAAGCTAATATTATTTACTGTTTAATACATTATTCAATTCAGTGGACAGTTAGGAGCCCGTTATTGTTAAGCAGTCTTAATAAAAAGAGCTGTCAGATGATGTTCTTTTCCTTTCTCCTTTGTGCTATGGAGCCAAGAGCCTGTATTTTACGTACACAGCTTACCTTTCAGAGCACTACCGTGGCAAGGCCGTGGCCTGCTGAGGAAGGCCCAGCAAGCCGGGTGGTTGGCGTTCCTGGCTGGAGCACTTGCAGCTCTCTGTAACGAAGGGCTTTTCGCGGGGAATCTGTGTACGCGTGTACTTGACAGACGGCAGGAGAGTGAGGGTCCCTTGACTTGCATAGGTTTCCTCAAAGCAGGATGGCCACATTTTGTGGTTAAATGTTCGTGTTCAAATGTCAAACCCAGGACCAGAAGAGGATAAGTGTGCATTCAGTCTGGCTTCTGCGTTGGTCATGTCCTCTTGAACCTCTTCACGCACAACTCTTCCCACCTTGGCCCGATGGATATTCGAAAACAGTTCCATTTCCTCAGAGCTGTTGGAAGTGGGAAGGGGCGGAGACTTGAAGAGGGCCGATTGGTGGGCTCGCTCTCCCTACCTCAGGCTCTGGCTCGCCCCCTCGAGCTGCGAAGGTCTGTGTCCTGTCCCGCTCTAGAAGGTCCAGTGGGCTACGAGGGGAATCAGGTTTTTCTCATTTTGGAAAATACCTGTACATGTTCTCACGGGCTGCGTGTGAATCAGTTATTAATGATCAGTTCTGTGGTGATTTTGGAGCGTGTTTTCTTTCTCCTATTAAGCTGATCAAGAGCTGTGTTGTGCTGTAGAAAAGTTAAGGCTGACGATTGGTAGACAGCGCTGACACACATCAAGGATGCCTGACGCTTATAGATTTCTTATCTTTTCCATGAAACTCCTTGTAGTGTTCTGCATTGTGAATGTGCATTTACGACTTCTGTGGGGCACACAAATGAGGGGCGTTTGCGCTGAATGCTTGGGGAAGTGTGCTGGACAGGCTCGAGAACACAGCACGAGGAGAATGGGGCATTTGGGGTGCCATGTGGTGCTAACAGGCTACTTGCAGCCCAGCTATTTGGACTGGTGTCATGAGTTGTCAAGCAGAAGTTAAGTACAGTAAGGAGGCAACAATCTTCAGGGTGGTCATAAGGGCATTTTGTCTAGAAGTTCTGCCCGACACCACAGGCGTATCCAGTGGCACGCTAATGGACGGACTTCATCTTTCTGGATGTGCAATAATCCCTCCCAGCATGCTTTCACGTACGTCATTTCACTTTATCGTCCGAGTGCTGTGAAAACATGCAGCCCACATTAGGTCCCCATTTCTACTGAAGAAGCCATGGAAGCTCAGGGAGTCGGTGTGATTTGTATGAGATCACCTGGCTTCAGGAGGAGCTGGGACTAGGACCTGTGTACTGCTCTGTCCACGGACAGAGCATATGTGTGCTAGCAGGCCTGGGGACGACTGCCTTCTCGTATAACTAGATTTGATCGGTGCTTTGACAAAATCCTTCTACTCTTCTGGAGTGTCCTTCTACCATGTCTAGGGCCCGCCTTTTTCTTCTCGCAAGGAATTGCTGTCAGTATTTTGGATTTTAAAAACTTTTTTTCTGTTTAAGTTCCGTGATGTGTTCCCAGTCTGTTAGAACATGACGTAAAATCCCGTGTATACAGAAAGCTTTCCTGCTGAACACAGACGTGACCCACAAGGGCTCAGTACCGGGGTGTGTGTGTGTGTGCGTGCGTGCGCACGCGCACACTGGAGGAGTGGGCCAGAGAAGTCTTTGGATAGAAGACCAGGGCTGTTCGTCATGAAGGATGAGGGCCAACTATCTTAGACTAGGAAGACTAGTTAAAGAAAATTGACATGCAAAGAAATGTTTAATTCTTAGAATCAGGATGTCCGGGTACATGTTCTTTGGTTGGCCAGGTGTAGTTCCATACCCGCCAGGCCCAACAATTAAGCTGTTTAGAGACTATTTTTCCCTTTGACACCAGATATTGTGCTCACTGAGTCAGTGCTTGCTTGTTCAAAGGAATGTGTTGGGAAAATCCTGTCCTACAATGTTGAAGAAATTTGATTTTGGGGGGATTCTTTGCTTCCACCAGTTTATCTCCCTGGTGTAGATGGGACTACTCACATAGCACAGGTTAATTCGCTTTCTTCGACCTCCAGCGAAGACCTGCTATTTGTTTGCTTGTCTGCCTGGTCTCCTGCCATGATTTAAGTTCCTCACCCCTTGTCATGTCTTTGCTTCAGAAGAAAAACCCTTTGCATTGGCTACCAAGTTACGAATGATCTAGGGTTCCCCTGACAAATGGCTGTCACATGAATCTGGATACATCTGAAAGATCTCCAACCAAAAGGCAACACAGCCTTTTAATCACTGTTCAGCCACCACCAGTTCTCTCTCGTGAGTTATTATTGTGCTAGGGATGTGTGGAATTTCTAGAGAAATTGATTGGTGTCTATATGTGAAATCCGTTTTCCTAAGCAAAGTCACTGTGGCACCTGATTGATTGCCTGGACGAATCCTGGCATTTGCCATTGGGCGGTGTGTGTCTGACAGGTCATTTCAGCATTTCTGGGCTGAGAAGGAACATTTCAATTGTAGGTGAAAATGAGTAATGGGATTGATTCTCTGCTCCTGAGAGAGATGTCATATTCATTTTAAATTGTGTGTTCACTTTCTACCTGGATAATAGGAAGTGTTCTTTCAAGTTCATGAATTTCCATGCTGCTATTCATCACTTTAGATCAGTAGAAGCTCTGTTTTTAAGAGGCCCACTGAAAGTAAAAGATAGCAGTGGTTTTCTGATAGGTCGGTGGGTTGGCTTTGCTGAATTACTTATGTTAAAATGCTACATATGTTTCTTTGGGGCAATGTAAAGTTGAGACAACATGAAATTCAGTAAAAACTTGAGCAAAATGTTCAGAGAATTTTTTTTTGTTTAAACCATTCAACTGATTTTATTATTAACCTGAAGTCTTGTTCAAATTGTTACTCTTAAATTCACTGCTTTCCTGCTTCATAATTTCTTGAATGTAATGTGTATACTCATCATAGTAACCACACTAACTTTTGGATATACTTTGATTTATTAAATTGTGTAGCCATCTTGTTTTCTTATACTTTTTTTAAGTTCAAGAAATACAAAATGTATTACCTCCAAGTTTTACACTGCATAAATACAATTTGTTAGGCATGTTACCTTGAGTATTTTCCTCTCAGTTGTTACAATGTGTACTGTTTCAGTTGTATTGTTAAAGTACTTTAAATGTCTTTTGATTAAATATCTGGCCACATAAGATATGCTCAGATCATATAGCAAAAACAATGCACTAAAATACAATCACCAAAGTACAGTATCAAAAACATAAGCACAGTGAGCAAGCCTGTGTGTAGGTGGATTGAAATAAGAGAGGTGTTTTCAGGACAGAGTGAGGGATAGATGCCTCCTCACAATACTGACGGACCTGGGGTTGCCATCTCAAGGTTACCAGTGATCTAATTACCAACATTTGTGTATCTTCTATATTCCACCACTTGCCCTAACCTAGGTCATTTCCTGGATCTGTAAGTGTTTTCGAGCATTTGTTTAAAACCCTTTCTTGATTAATAAAATGTGGTGCATAATCGGAAACCGGGGATGTACTGTGTGGTGACTAACATAATATAATAAAAAATCATTAAAAAAAATGTGCATAAAAACAATGGAATATCATTCAGCCTTGAAAAGGAAGGAAATTCTGACACGAGACAATATGGATGAACCTTGAGGACACTGTGCTAAGTGAAATAAGCCAGACACAGAAGGACAGACACGGCAGGATTCCCCTTCTCTGCGGTACTCAGTAGTCAAGTCCATAAAGAGACAGAAAGTAGAATGGTGGTTGCCAAGGGCTGGGGGAGGGGTAGGTTGGGGAGCTGTTGTTTAACAGGTGGGAGTCTTCGTTTTGAAAGATGGAAAGAGTTCTGGGGATGAGTTGCACAGTGGTGCAAATGTATTTAACACTGTACATTTAGAACTGGTTAACATTGTAAGCTTGATGGGTAATTTATCACAACTTAAAAGTTTGGAAACTGCTAGTTTTGACAATAGTTAGCATTATATACTTTATCCTGCATATTTTCTATTAGGAATCAGGGATTGTATATGTTGACTGGGAATCTAATGGAAATAGGAAATTCTGTCATGATTAATAAATGCATATTGATATATATTTGAAATGTATATAAAATATATAAAAATATAATATATAATATGTATATCACCTATAACATACACATATTATACATCTTCATATTATACATATATGTATTATATGATATGTATTATGTGCATATATGCATATATGCATTATATATGTGTATGTGTCTATATATATATTTGTATACATACACACACATACACACACACACACACACGCACACACACTTTTTTGATGCTCTATTCTTCTCCAGCGACCATTCGATCTCCTGTCCTTCATGGTCAAGCAGTGTTGATGAGTGGTAGCATGTTTATATTAGTGCCTTAGCATTTTACCGGGTCTGTCCTGCCTCCTTTGCATGGCACAGTAGTTCTCTGAAGGCAGAGTGAATGTCTTGGGACTCCTTTAGCTCTTCTGTCCCCACCATACCTACTGCAGGTGCTGCCGTCCTTGACTAACACCCTTGACTGGGTGAAATCTTATAAACACATTTCCTCATATTCTTTCATTATAACAAATGCTTATTGAGTGGTAGTAAAAGGTGAATAAAAATAGTGTGTGCCTTCAAGGAGCTTAACATCTGATCATACGTCTACCATTTACAAGAAGGATTCAGTGGAGTTCTATTCTAATAAGGAGGTTTAAGTTTGTAAGTACCTATGGGGTGCTGAGAGTGAGAAAAGTGCTAGGGCATAAATGCCACCCACTTCACCATGCACTTTGCATATTCCTTATGGACATGGCAGATCTTCTGTAGGAAGATAGCAGATTAGAGTGGAATGGTGGGTTGGGGCAGCAGAGTGGAATGCCTTGGATGCTAGAAGACTTATTACACAGGCTGGTGGGATGGAGAGGGGTGATCTGAGCTGGGTTTTAAGAATGTTAGTCTGGGGGCACCTGGGTGGTGCAGTTGTTTAAGCTTCTGTCTTTTGGTTTCAGCTCAGGCCTTGATCTCGGAGCATGGGATCAAGCCCTGTGTCGGGCTATGCATCTGACTCCATGCTCAGTGTGGAGTCTGCTTGGCATTCTCTCTCCCTCTGCACCCCCCACCCTCACCCCCACCCCAGGTGCACCCCACGTGTTCTCTCTTTCTCAAATAAGTAAATCTTAAAAAGTTAGTCTGGCAGCTCTATGGACCTGGAGAAGGAGCTCACCAGAGACAGGGAGTGGTAAGGGGTCTATTACAGATGCACAGATAAGAAGTAATGAGAGCTTGCTCAGATGGTGGCAAAAGACAGACCACGAGGAAAATGCATTGTGGAGAAAAAAAAAGTGTGCCGTTGTGATTAAAGGTAATTGGATCAGTGGAGAAGTCAGAGCTAAGTGTGTTGCACTTTGTCATTAACAAATAGGAAATTAGGATTGGTTTTGGGGAGGACAATGATTAATTTTACCTTGGATCTAGGGGCGCCTGGGTGGCTCAGTCGTTAAGCGTCTGCCTTCGGCTCAGGGCGTGATCCCAGTGTTCTGTCTCTCTCTCTCTCTCTCAAGTAAATAAATAAACTCTTAAAAAAAATTAAAAATTAAAAAAAATTTTTACCTTGGATCTGTATTATGTACTGTGTAGCAAATCATCATAGAATTGAGCAGCTTAAAAAACATAATATCTCACACACATTTTCTGAGGGTCAGAAATCCAGGAGTAGCTTAGCTGGATGGTTCCAGCTTAGCTCCTCTCATGAGGTTGCAGGCAAGATGTTGGCCAAGGGGGCACCTGGGTGCCATAGTTGGTTGAGTGCTTGCCTTCGGCTTGGGTCAGGGTCCTGGGATCAAGTCCCACATCAAGCTCCCTGCTCAGCGGAGAGTCTGCTTCTCCCACTCTCTCTCCCTCTGCCCTTCACCCCTGTTTGTGCTCTCTCTCTCTCTCTTACTCTACTGTCTCTCAAATAAATAAAATCTTAAATCTGCGCTTGCTCCTAGGACTTGTGCAGTCCCCTCTCTCTCCCTCAGCCCCCTCCCCCTTTTCCTTCCCTCTCCTTCCTCCTTCCATTTCTCTCTTAACATTTGGATCTCCGAACCCTTTGGAGTTTATTCTGGCGTATGTGCTTTTTCCGATGGTGTTCTGCTGTCTAGTGTTTTTTCCATGATTTGAAATACCACCTTTATCATATGCCAAATTTCCAAAAACTTTTGAGTTCTAGAATTTTCTATTTTGGGATTTTCTATTCTGTTATGCAGTAGTCAGGGTCCAATCAGGAGATAGAAACTACACAGTTCAACAGGGGAGTTTTAATATAAAGAATAACCATGGGTGGCTCAGTTAGTTAAGTATCTGCCTTACGCTCAGTTCATGATTTCAGGGTTCTGGGATCAAGTCCTGCATAGGGCTCTCTGCTCAGTGGGGAGCCTGCTTCTCCCCCTCCTCCTGCTCATGCTTTCTCCCTGTCTCTCAAATCTTTTTTAAAAAAAGAATAGCTGATAAGAGATTAAGTGTAATATGTAAGTAAACTATCAATGGCACCCGGGGGCTGAGGGAGAGCACCCAAGGAAGGACAGATTGAGAAGGGGTTCAGACCTTGGGAAAGGTGGGCGGGTCACCAACTAGCAGAGATTTTGGTTTAGCCAGGCCAGAGCTGGAGTAGGGTTGCTGGGCAGGCAACAGAACAGCCTCCGGGGTGCAGCCGGGACCAGGTGATCAGCAATTGGCGGCATGGTTGTGCCCTGGGAGTCCAGGTGCCTGCCGGCTGGGGGGCTGTAGGGGACAGAAGGTCTTCCCAGTGTGCAGGTAGCACAAGGTGAGGAGGTTTGTACAAGGAACGACTTCTTTGTGACTCCTTGGGTCGCAGTCCGGAGAGGTGCCTGTAGAAAGGTTATCCCCACCCCGTCCCTGCAAGGTTGCAGAGGGACCTCGTTCTGGACCCGTGGCGGGGCGAGACTCCACTGGCTGTTCTCACCCCCCACAATGCAGACCTCTGCGCGGGCCAGAAATTAGAGGCCTCCTTTGGTGTCCCTGCAGCGCCCTCTACTGAGAACTCTTAGCATTGCGCTCACTTTCACCGCGTAAAGCAATTCCAGCGCTTACCATAGGTTATATATTGAAGGGTATGTTGAAAGCTGAGAAGGAATAAATTGATAACTGACGTGGGCACGTTGGCCTGTCTGTTCGTTGTGTTTTATTACTGGTGACTCGTGTATTTGAATATCTGTTAATGCTGTCCCTGCTCACTGACCTGCTCTTTCAAGGTTTTCTTGGTTATTCTTGTTTATTTTTCCATAAGAACTTTAAAAGAAACTTATCTAGTTCCAGAAGAAAAAAAACCTTGGCATTTTAATATCATCCTGCATTTTTTAATTTTTGAAAGTATAATAAATTCTTGTGGTTAAAATAAATTCTTGTAGCTAATAACAACAAAAGCAATAAAGAAGTAAATAAAGTAGCAAATGAGAATTCCGTGCCTCCCATTCACAATCCCTGAGGTTAATATTTCTGAGTCTGTCTTTCAGGATGTTTTTCTAAGGGGTGTGTGTGTGTGTGTGCAAGTAATAAATATATTTGGACGTTTTGAATGGCTAGGCCTGTAGCTCTAACTAAGAAATGTCTTTTGTTTTTCTCTAGAACCATCATACCTGCCTGTGAGTCTTTGAGAACAGTATAATGTCTCTTTGTGCCTCTTCTCACAAAGAGTTTCCTCAGCTGTTACCTATTCAAGATATGGATATCAAAAACTCACCATCTAGCCTTAACTCTCCTGCCTCCTACAACTGCAGCCAATCTGTCCTACCCCTGGAGCACGGCCCCATATATATACCTTCCTCCTACGTAGAGAGCCGCCATGAATATTCCGCCATGACGTTCTATAGCCCTGCTGTGATGAACTACAGTATTCCCAGCAGTGCCAATAACTCCGAAGGTGGACCCGGTCGACAGACCACAAGCCCAAATGTGTTGTGGCCAACTCCTGGACACCTCTCTCCCTTAGCAATCCATTGCCAGCCGTCACTTCTGTATGCAGAGCCTCAAAAGAGTCCTTGGTGCGAAGCAAGATCACTAGAACCCACCTTACCTGTAAACAGGTAAATTCAGTCTTCATCCTGAATTGTACTTCAGGGGCATTATTCAAATCACTTTATGATTTCGTGAGACGTATTCAAGGTCTTTATTCATCGCAGAGATTACTTAGAACACCTAACACATCGGATTTTCTGATTTCTAGATTATCTATTTTAATATTCTAATGCTTGTTAAAAAGTAAGCTTGTAGATCTGGGTTGTGGGGAGAATTCACTATCATGACTACTGTTTTTAGACATTAAAGATTGAACTTAAATTCCTTTTCTCTTGATGAAGTGATGTGGGTTTGAAAAATTAATTTTTACTTTACCTTCAAGTTAGATCCTTCTTGTAGTGAAATCACAATTTAGCATTCATGACACATTGTGTCCAGGATAAAAGCAGCTGTGGCAGTATTACTACTTAAATGAAATATAAAGGGCACGTGAAGCCTGAAAAGACAATAATTTGGTTTAAGCTTTTTAGCAGTGAACTAGAATGACATTTGATAAAGATCAGATCTAAATGTAGACTTTAGTTGAAATTTCTTGAAGCTCAAAAGAGTACTTGTGTTCTTCAGAAGCAAAGTAACATCATGGTTATTTCCACTTAATTTGTAACGTGTTTAATGATAATTATTTGCTAGGGAGGGAAGAGGATGTGTTGGGAGAAAGATGAGGAGGAGATAAATTTCTAAAACAACCGAAGTATTAAGTCCTTGTGTACTGGATGTTGAAATTTGTTACTTTGAAATGCTGTCGTAACACTTTGAGAAAGCCATATTACATAGTAATTCTATTGAAAAAAAAAAAAAAAGAAAACTTCGTTGGCAAAAGAGAATATAAACATTGGATATAACTTTTTTAAAGTACTGTTTTTACTCAGCCTTCAAGGGAAGACTTTTGTTTCTGAGCATGAGCTCTAATGAGAGTAAATTAACCCATAGTATAATTGTCTTCATTTATAAATCAATCACACCTCTAACATTTCCTTTCCAAAAGAAACATGGCCCAGCAAAATTAGGAGCTGACCATGTGTACTTTTGGTCTCTGCTGGTGCTGCCTTGATGGGCTGTTCCTCTAGGGAGCCGTTGCCCCTCTCCCCAGCACTGAGCACCTGCTTCCATCAAAACCTTCTCTAAGGACTGGCATGGGTCCACCTTCTTCCCCTCTCTCCTCCTTTCTCTTTTTCTTTTTCTTCTCTCTGCCCTTCCCTGCCCTTCCCTACCGTTCTCTACTCTTTCTCTCTCTCTCTAAACCAGAGAATAGTATTCACTTCAATATAACTTAAAGTCCGTTTGTTACTCCTCCTTAAGTTATTTTCATTCTAGATGTTCATTTTACATTGCAGACTGAAAGATTCTGTTCCCCCTTTAAATGGGAACTCTGAAGGGCTATTTAGCAACACTTGGGAATGGCTGATACTTGAGGATGGTTAGGTAAATTTAGGCCCATTCATACAGTGTTAATGAATTCCAGCAACTACGGAAGGCTATTGTACACCCTGCTCGTGGTTCAGACCTGCAGGTAACACTTGCTCTGGTCACTTATTACACTCAGAGATGTGCAACCTGATGGCTACAACTGGCCATCTGTAGTTACTAGTCCTCACCAGCGCTGCGTGGATGGGCAGAGCCTTGCGGAACCACTTTCAAACACCAGTCATTCCTAACAGTGTGACTCTTCATAGATCTGATATCAGCAACAAAGGTTGTGCTTGATTAGATTTGCTGGAATACATTTATCACGAGCCCTGGAAGGCAAAGAGGTAAATTAGGCAGGGTTCATGCAATTGTTTTTCTAGAAAGTCCATCTTTTCTCTTAATGCTGTCTTACAACGAATGTTTTCTTTGCCCCCAGAGAGACGCTGAAAAGGAAAGTTAGTGGGAGCAGTTGTGCCAGCCCCGTTACTAGTCCAAGTTCAAAGAGGGATGCTCACTTCTGTGCGGTCTGCAGCGACTACGCATCTGGATATCACTATGGAGTCTGGTCGTGTGAAGGATGTAAGGCCTTTTTTAAAAGAAGCATTCAAGGTACAAGAGTACTGTTAGCTGCTTCTTTAGTTTTCTGCTTTTGCTTTCAAATAATTTTGTAGAAGACCTGGCAGAAATGTCACTGCTGGCCTGTTTGGTACAAAGTACTTGATAAGCCGTTCAGAGGATCACGTGTGTTTGGGGATGGGGTGGATGGTGGAGTGGATTGTTTCAAGTATAAAGCACCTTATCTATAATTGTGGATCTCAACCCCAGAGCCCCAGAACTTGAATGGATCTCCTCCCACCATCACCCATCACCATCTTCTTGGGAAGAGACACCTAGTTACAACTCTTGTATATCTCTTACTGGTTTTTGATTTGTGGTTACCATGGTTACAATTAGGTTTGTATATAACATGCATATAGTAATTTATATTAAGTCGATGATCTCTTAACTTTGAACCCATTCTTTACTCCTCCCCAACTCCCCTCCCCTGCTGTATTTTAGATATATGGTGTCATACTTAACATCCTTTTATTTTGTGAATCCTGTGACTGATTTTTTTTTTTTAAAGATTTTATTTATTTGAGAGCAAGAGCGCTAGCAAGAGAGAGAACAAGCAGGGGGAGAGGGAGAAGCAGGCTCCTCACTGAGTAAGGAGCCCAATGCAGGACTCGATCCTAGGACCCTGCAATCATGACCTGAGCTGAAGGCAGATGCTTAACCGACTGAGCCGCACAGGTGCCCACTTGACTGATTTTTATAAGTACATTTAATTTTATTGCTTTAGTGCTCCCTACTTTTCTTACTCGTGCTTATGGCCTTTCCTCTCAAAGGGTCCCTTTTACCATTTCTTGTAGGGCTGGTTTAGTGGTCATGAATTCCTGTAACTTTTGTTTGTGTGGGAAACTCTCTCTCTCTCTTCTGAATGAGAGCATTGCTGGATAGAGTATTCTTGGCTGCAGGTTTTTTTCTTTCAGCACTTGGAAGTGTATCATACCACTTTCTTCTGGCCTACAAAGTTCTGCTGAAAGATCGGTTGACAGCCTTATGGGATTCCCCTTGTATGTAACTGTTTTCTTTTCTATTGATGCTTTTCAGATTCTCTCTTTATCACTACTTTTTGCTATTTTAATATTATGTGTCTTGGTGTAGACCTCCTTGGGTTGATTTTGTTGAGGGCTCTCTGTGCTTCCTGGATCTGCATTTCTGTTTCCTTTCCCACACTCGGGAAGTTTTCAGGTATTATTTCTTCAAACATATTTTCTGCCCCCTTTTCCCTCTCTTCTGCTTCTGGGACCCTTGTAATGCAAATGTTATTATGCTTGACGGTGTTGCTTAGTTCCCTAAGTCTGTTTTCATTTTTTATTTCTCCCCCTCTCTCCTGTTCAGCTTGATTGCTCTCCACTACTCTGTCTTCCAGGTTGCTGATCTGTTCTGTTTTTTATAGTGTACTATTTATTCCATCTAGTGCATTTGTACTTTTAGTTTTTTAGTTGTTCATCTCCGATTGGTTCTTTATGTTTTGTTTTTTTTTTTTTTTAGAAGATTTTATTTATTTATTTGACAGAGATAGAGACAGCCAGCGAGAGAGGGAGCACAAGCAGGGGGAGTGGGAGAGGAAGAAGCAGGCTCATAGCGGAGGAGCCTGATGTGGGGCTCGATCCCAGAATGCCGGGATCATGCCCTGAGCTGACGGCACACGCTTAACCGCTGTGCCACCCAGGCGCCCCTGTTTTCTATTTTTTTGTTAGGAGTTTCCCGAGGTCCTCCAGTCTTTTCTCCAGTCCAATGAGTATCCTTATGACCATTACTTTAAATTCTCTCTCGGGTGGGACACTTGGGTGGCTCAGTGGGTTAAGCATCTGCCTTCAGTCCAGGTCCTGATCCTGGAGTCTGGGGATCGAGCCCTGTGTCAGGCTCTCTGCTCAGTGGGGAGTCTGCTTGAAATTCTCTTTCCCTCTACCTCTGCCCCTCCTCCCATTCCCACACACTCTCTAAATAAATAGGTAAATAAATAACATCTTTTAAAAAAATAAAAATAAAATGAAGTTGGTTATATGAAAATATTTAGTCATTTATAAACATCATCCAAATTTAAGATATTTTAGCTTTTCTTCTAACTCTTCTGTATTGAGATAGCAACATCTTTTCTTTCTTTGTATTTTTCTTCTAATCCTAATCATATTTAAACCCACCTTCTCTAAAATCTTTGTAGTTGGGTGGATCAGGGCCCTCTGCCAATTTTCTTTATTTTTTTTTAGATTTTATTTATTTATTTGACAGAGACAGCCAGTGAGAGAGGGAACACAAGCAGGGGGAGTGGGAGAGGAAGAAGCAGGCTCCTAGTGTAGGAGCCTGATGTGGGGCTCGATGCCAGAACGCCGGGATCACGCCCTGAGCCGAAGGCAGACGCTTAACGACTGGGCCACCCAGGTGCCCCCTCTGCCATTTTCAAACTTAATTTTATTGAAAGAAAAAAAAGTCACAGATAAAGCCTATGCCATCAAATATTATCAAAACATAAGCTGTATTATTTGCTTATTTATAATGTAACACACAACTTTTCATTCTGTATTTAACATATTTAGTGCTTTAATATTTTTACTTATGATAATTCTAGTAGTAAATTAGAGGGCCAGGCCTACTTCCCTGCTATTATATAGTAAGAACAATTCAGATTTCTAAAATTTAGAACTGAACTCTTGATGTGATGACAATTCTCTATCTTGTCGAGATTCCAGAATTTTATTCCTTAAGGAAATCTCGACCCAGTGCAACTAACTATATCCTTTGCAAAGGATCCTTTTTATTTGCTGTTGGAAAAAAATCTCTACCTAAAATATCTTCGAACACTTAGACTAAGGCTGATGACAATGACAAGGGAGTTTCCTCTGTTCTCCACATGTCCTTCCTTCCTGCCGCAAGGGCCAAGAAACTATTGGGAAAGGGGAAAGAAATGTCACATTCTAAGTGTGCATAAGGGCAAGAGTGAGTGCTTTTACAGTTGCTTACTATGTGCATGATTGTTTCTTTGGACTCTTCATATTTTTGGCATCCTGTTATATAAAATGCATTGTTGTAACTGAAAATGGCCACCCAATTCTTCCTGTATATTGAGTGAAGTAAGAATGAAATGTATTTATCATATTATCGTTATTCATAATAAAAACTCTCAGCAAAGGAGGTTTAGACAGGGGATATCTCAACATAATAAAAACCATATATGAAAATCCCACAGCTAACATTGTCCTCAATGGTGAAAAACTGAGAGCTTTTCCCCTAAGATCAGGAACAAGACCAGGATGTCCACTCTCACCACGTTTATTCAACATAGTGCTGGAAGTTCTAGCCACAGCAATCAGACAAGACAACAAATAAAAGGCATCCAAATTTTGTAAGGGAAAAGTAAAATTTTCCCTATTTGTGGATGACATAGTATTATATATAGAAAACCCTAAAGACTCCCCCCCAAAACCAGTAGCACTGATAAATGAACTCAGTAAAGTTGCAGGATACAAAATTGATGTGTGGAAGTCTGTTGCCTTTCTATACACTAATAATGAAGTAGCAGAAAGGAATTAAGAAAACCATCCCATTTACAATTGCACCAAAAATAATAAAATACTGAGGAATAAACTTAACCAAGGAGGACAAAGACCTGAACTCTGAAAACTATAAAACGTCGATGAAAGAAAGTGAAGATGACAGAAACAAATGGAAAGATACTCCATGCTCATGGATTGAAAGAACAAATATTGATAGTGTCCATACTACCTAATATATGGATTCAGTGGATTCCCTATCAAAATACCAAGAGCATCTTTCACAGAGCTAGAACAAATAATACTGAAATTTGTATGAAGGCTCCTGAGAAACAGAAGCAATCTTGAGAAAGGACACCAAAGCTGGAGGTATCACAATCCCAGATTTCAAGATATACTACTTAGCTATAGTAATCAAAACAGTATGGCACTGGCACAGAAATAGACACATACATCAATGCAACAGAATAGAGAGCCCAGAAATAAACCCATGATTATATGGTCAATTAATCTTCAACAAAAGAGGCAACAATATACGATGGGGAGAAAACAGTCTCCTCAATAAATGGTGCTGGGAAAACTGGGCAGCTACATGCAAAAGAATGAAACTAGACCATTTTCTTATACCATATACAAAAATAAACTCAAAATGGATTAAAGACCTAAATGTGAGACCTAAAACCATAAAATTCCTAGAAGAAAACACAGGCAGTAATTTCTCTGAAGCCTTAGCAATGTTTTCCTAGGTATGTCTCCTGAGGCAAAGGAAACAAAAGCAAAAATAAACTATAGGGACTATACCCAAATACTCTTTTGCACAGTGAAGGAAAGAAACCATCAACAAAACAAAAGGTCAGTCTGCTGTAATGGGAGATGGTATTTGCAATGATATATCCATTAAGAGGTTACTATCCAAAATATATATAAAGAACTTCTACAACCCAACACCAAAAAATTATAATAATCCAATTGAAAAATGGGCAGAGGACCTGAATGGACATTTTTCCAAAGAAGACCTACAGATGGTCAACTCAGACACTTAAGATGCTCACCATCACTAATCACCAGGGAAATGCAAATCAAGACCACAATGGGCTACCACCTCACACCAGTCAGAATGGCTAAAATAAAAACCACGAGAAGTAAGAAGTGTTGGTGAGGATGTGGAGAAAAGGGAACCCTCATGTTCTGTTCTTGGGAATGTAAATTGGTGCAGCCACTGTGGAAAACAGTATGGAACAAACTCAAAACATTGAAAACAGGATTACCATATGATCTAATAATTCTGCTACTGGATATTTATCCAGAGAGAATAAAAACACTAATTCAAAAGGAGATGTGCACCCCAGTGTTCACTGCAGCATTATTTACAATAGCCAAGGTATGGTAACAACCTAGGTGTCCATCAATAGATGGATGGATAAAGAAGTTACACACACAATGAAATATTACTCAGCCATAAAAAGGATGAGATCTTGCCATTTGCAACAACATGGATGGACCTAGAAAGTATAAGGCTAAGTAAACTAAGACATAGAAAAACAAATACCATGTGATTTCTTTTTTTTTTTTTTTAAGATTTTATTTATCAGAGAGCAAGAGGGAGAGTGTGAGCA
This sequence comes from Ursus americanus, assembly GCF_024610735.1. NCBI lineage: Eukaryota > Metazoa > Chordata > Mammalia > Carnivora > Ursidae > Ursus > Ursus americanus. The sequence continues at coordinate 11,027,667 of NC_142152.1, read as the reverse complement.
CAAGCAGGGTGAGCAAGAGGCAGAGGGAGAAGCAGGCTCCTCACTGAGCAAGGAGCCTGCTGCAGGACTCGATCCTAGGACTCTGGGATCATGACCTGAGCTGAAGGCAGAGGCTTGACTGACTGAGCCACCTGGGTGTCCTAATACCATCTGATTTCACTTACATGTAGGATCTAAAAATAAATGAGCAAAGAAAAAATCCCCCCCCCCCCCCCGCCGCCAAAACAGACTTTCAAATACAGAGAACAAACTAGTGGTTACCAGAAGGGGGTATGGTGCGGGGGAGGGGGGGGCAGGTGACATAAAAAGGATTAAGAGGTACAAACTTACAAAAGTTATAAAATAAGTCATAGTGATGAAAAGTACAGCATATGGAATATAATCAATAATACTGTAAAAACATTGTTAGGTGACAGATGAGGACCGTGCTTACATGGTGAGCACTGAGTACTGTATAGAATTGTTGAATCAAAATGTTATACACCTGAGCTTTTGCTTCCCAGACTTGCCTATGGTTTTACCACAGCTTGTTTGTCCTGGATTGTAATTCTCTTTTATTCCCCACCAAAAAAAAATCCATTTTCTGGTTAAAAAAAAAAAAAAAGAAAAAGTTATATACCCGAAACTAATATAATGTATGTTAATTATACTTTGATAAAATAAAACTAAAAAGGAAAAAAATTAAATCTATTTATCTAATCAATTTTCTCCACATTGTATTATTAAATAAATATATTCATTTTCATTGACTTTTTGAAAAATAGGGAAGCTTATTTTTTTAGTTGAATTTGAGCTGTAATTTCCATATAGTAAAATTCCTCTATTGTATAGTTTTATGAATTTTGAAAATGCATGTAGCCATTTACCCACATCATAATTAAGATCTGGAATGTTACCCTCAGTCCAAAAAGTCCCTGCAGGCCCATTGCCCCTAATTTCCTCCCAACCTCCCAAGCCCTGGTAGCCATTGATCTATTTTTTTTTTAAATTTTTTATTATGTTAGTCACCATACAGTACATCATTAGGTTTTGATGTAGTGTTCCATGATTCATTGTTTGCGTATTTTCTTTCCCCATATTTTTGCCTTTTGCTAGAATATCATAGGATTGAATCATAAAGTATGTAACCATCTGTGTATCACTTCTTTCACGTATCATGATGCTTTTAAGATTTATCCATGTTTGTTGTATGTACCAGTGGTTCACTCCTTTTTGTTACTGGGTATCGTCCCAACATAGAGATGTACCATAGTCTATTCATTTGGGATGTTTCCAGTTTTGTGCTATTTTGAATAACACTTCTATGAACAGTGATGTATCTCCCTCTCTGTAGACCTATATTTTTGTTTCTCTTGGGGGAATACCTAGGAGTAAAATTACTGGCTGTGTATGATAAGTATATGTTTAATTTTATAAGAAACTAGCAAACTGTTTTCCGAAGTGGTTGAACCATGTTGTACTCTCAACAATAACATATGAGACTTCCAGTTGCTCTACATCCTTGTAAAAATCCTTGATATTGTAGCCTTTTTAAAGGTTTTAGATATTCTATTGGGTATATAATTGTCTCATTGTGGTTTTAATTTACGTTTCCCTGATTACTGATCATTTTGACCATCTTTTCATGTGTTCATTGATTTTTTTCTCTCTATATATTAATTTCTTATATATACTGTTTTATTCTGTTCTGTTGACCTAGCTCTTCATTCTTATAAGTGCTACATTATTTTAACTATTATAGTTTTATTTTTTACTTCTATTATAATTTTATGCATTTTAATACGTACCAATATAAATACTTCCTATTTTAAAAGTATTCTGGCTATTTTATTTTGTTTATTTATCCATAGGGACATTAGAATAATTTTATTAAGTGGCCTCCCATCCTTAATGTTAAGAAAAGTAGAGAATTATTTTGGAAGGAATCTTTGGAATAGCCCTCACATCAAGAACATTTTATGTCTCCAGTTATTTAGGCCTTTTATATCTCTTTTACAGTTTTGTTAGTTTTTTAAAAAATATATATCTGGTACATTTCTCAGTGGTATTTCTTTTCTTTTCTTTTCTTTTTTTAAAGATTTTATTTATTTATTTGACAGAGATAGAGACAGCCAGCGAGAGAGGGAACACAAGCAGGGGGAGTGGGAGAGGGAGAAGCAGGCTCATAGCGGAGGAGCCTGATGTGGGGCTCGATCCCGGAACGCCGGGATCACGCCCTGAGCCGAAGACAGGCGCTTAACCGCTGTGCCACCCAGGCGCCCCTCTCAGTGGTATTTCTGTAAATATCATTCTTTGGGGCTATTTTATATTCATGTATAACAGTAATACTATTCACTTTCATATTGGTATTCATAATAAGCTTTTATCATTGTCCTTCGAAAGTTAAAATTTATTTGAGCACTGCTCACGGATCTTTAATGCTTTGCTTTTTACGGCTTTAGAGGCCGAGCTTTAAATGGGAAGCTCTGACAGCTGGTAGGTTATGTAGAAGATTCTTATCTTGGAGGCACATATTCCGTTAGTTCGGATTTATTTGGCCTTGAAGTCATGAAGGATGTCCTGAGGGAACAAGATGCAAGGTCGTTGCCTGCTGTTGAGGGATAAGAGTGCCAGGGAGGGCGCGGGTGATAAACATTGCTCTATTGTTGAAGGGACAACCCTGGGAGACTAAACTGAGCTGAAACTCAGATCTGCTGATCCCAAGTCCAGTGCTCTCTCTCCCCTCCACGTGGTTGTATATAAAGGACCACAGGTATTCAGACGGGCTCACTCAATAATTGTGTAGAGAGTACAGAGATAACCTGTTATGTTTTAGATGATAAAAAACACATTTTCTTATAAAGCTTTATATCTTAAAGAATTAGCTACATATTTTGCTTTTAATTTTGCTTTGAACTTTCCTCTGAGTTCTATTAGTATGGAATAGTGTGCTTCTCAGACTGTTGCATGGAACAAAAAAAACATTTTGTTTTTTTCGGGGGGGGGGCAGAGAAAGAGGGAGAGAGAGAATCCCCAAGCAGACTCTGCATTGAGCGCAGAGCCCGACGTGCGGCTCGATCTCACAACCCTGAGAACATGACCTGAACTGAAATCAAGAGTCAGATGCTTCACTGCTGGAGCCACCCCGGTGCTGCTCCAAGAAAGCCGTTTTAATATGTGAGGTAGTTCGTGTAGTTTGAGGAGGACTTTTTTTCCTTTGTCAGAAGTGAATTCAATTACCCTGACCTTCTTGCATAAGACATTTTCTCGGCTATTTTTATTTAGTGTGTTCATATTATTGTGCTTTGATTTTTTTAAAGTAAAATGATCTTTTAAAATAAACTCTGAGGAAAAAAAAATGAACCTCTGGTCCCTTAAATGCTTATTGTTATAAACCTCTCTCTAAAACTGAAAAGGATGACATCATGTATTCTTTGAATTTTTAGAAGGTCCTTGAAAGATCGTTGCTGTGATGGAAAGTACTGTGAGGTTGCATTTATCTTCTAGCCATAAAGCATTATGGTCTAGAGGGCAATGGAAAGTTTCCAGTTGGAAATCTATCTTGGCTTTTAAAATATAATTTATTTTGGAATATTACAAATGAGGATAAAAGCAGTGACAAGATAATTATCTGTTCTTTAAAAAAATGTTATACCTTATATTATCCCCTCCTCTTGAGTGTGTGTGTGGAACCTGTAAATATGAGAGTTGCTCCCTTGGTTGGGTTATCTTATATGGCAAGTGGTATTGGGGGAGTCTCATGATTACGCTATACTTATGCAAGACTCCATCATAACGGAGTGAAGACAGACTGGAAGTCAGAGAAGCGCCCCTCCTGGTCTGGACGAAAGCAAGCATGTGCTGTGAAGTGCTTTTGGGTGGGGAACTGGTTCCTCTGCAAGTAGACAGCAGTGCTCAGCTGCTGGCCAGCAAGAAAATGGGAACCTTGTTCTAACAGCTGCAAGGAGCTGATTCTGCAAACCTCTTGTATGAGTTTGGAATAAGACCCTGAGCTTCAGATGAAACCACAGCCCAGCCAACACCCTGATCACAGCCTTTAAAACCCTGAGTAGAGTAAGCTGTGCCTGGATTCTTGACTGGTGGAAATGAGATGATACATTTGTTTGGTTTTAAGCTCATAAGTTTGTAGAAATTTATTGTGCAGCATGGAAAACTAAAACCATGACCTTAAGGAGATTATTGAACTGAGCTAACGTGTTTTCTTTTGAAAAATGGGAATCCTAGCTCTTCATAGGGAAGCTATAGGATTACATGAAATTATAAAGTATCTGGAAATCGGTGGGTCGTCAGAAATGTTGGCATGCCAGGCTTCCTGCACATGGCTGGTATGAGGGGCACTTGACCGTGGTTTCTGCATCTCTGGAGTAACTGGCCCTCCTATTTCTAGAACTGTGCAGTCTGCACCTTTGCTGCCCCCACAGGCTGGCTCAGGGGATGATGGTAAAGTCACAAACAACTGAATTTCAATTTGTGTTTGGTTGAACAAGTGTTACTGGAATCTACCTGAAGTGAGAGAGAATTATAAAACTTGATTTTGGTCCAATTGTGGAACCATGTTTTTTGGTCCAGGGATTGGGGAGGGTGGCTCTACTTCTCAAAGCTCGGCCCTGAGCTCTGGTTTGAGTTCCGGTCTGCACCACACGTTTCCACATTCTCCTTGGACCAGCAGCTACCTCAGGCATTTTGTTTTTTCTCCTGGGAGCTCAAGAGGCCAAGCCAGACTGTTGGAACATCCCATCTACTAACTTACCACTGGCTAAAGCAAGTTTCAGGGCCAAGCTCGACATCAGTTGGTGGGCAAGCACACTCGAGTGTACTGAAAGGTTACAGGGCTGAGGGAGGCAGTGGAGAACGGAGAACAATAATCACCACAAGCCTCCAGTGCCAGTTCCTTTGGTTCTTCAAGTCGCTCATTTCTTTATCCTCTTAGTGATTAGTTTCATTCTCTTATTGGACTGTGAATTCTCATAAAAATGTCATGTTAAATTCTGAAGAGGGATATACATAAAAGAATGTAAGCCGTTGAATTTGGTGACCTAATGCACAAGGCCTGTTCTTGAGGAGATTCTGTGATTTGCAGCACCAATTTCAGGCAACTGTCTCACTTTCCGTATCCAAAGGAGAATATTTCTAATGTATCTCTTGAGAATTCGAAGAACATGTGGAGAATAGCCTATTTGTCAAAGAATAAGGTATGGAAATATTCCTAGGTTTTCTTGACTCACCAACAAGGCACTGATGAGGCTGAACTTTGGCCTTTGTGTCTGTACCTATCATTAAGAAGATGTCGCCTACCTCTCAGCTGAGTAGCATTATTGCTGTTGTGACCAGGAAGATATTTAATCAAGATAATGTAATAACAAATAGCCTGCCTTTTTTCCCCTCTGCTGTAGGACATAATGATTACATTTGCCCGGCTACAAATCAGTGTACGATAGATAAGAATCGGCGCAAAAGCTGCCAGGCCTGCCGACTTCGGAAGTGCTATGAAGTGGGAATGGTAAAGTGTGGTGAGTTTTTGCTTCCCCTTTCATCATGTGTGGGCCGTGGTGACACCTTTGTCAGACCGGACAGGCGGAGGGACTGGGGACAGGTAGCCTGCGTGAGAGGAGATTTAGGACTTAGTCATTATCTTCAAGTATGTGTACGCTGCCCTGTTGGAGGGGGCATTGATTTGCTCCCTGTAGCTGTTGGAGGGCAGAGCTGAGGTGAACAGGACCAGGTTACAGGACACATTTTGGCCCAACGTAGGGAAGATCTTTCTACAATTCAAGTGGTCTGATGACACAATAGGCTGCTGCATGAATTCGAGAACTCTAGCCACTGAAGCGCGCAGCTGGGTTGGATGACCATCGCCGGAGGCCTTGAGGAGTCTAAGGAGGAAGTGCTGGTAAACGTTCACAGTGAAAGCCGTGACAAGAAAGTAGACTACCTGGTGGGTTACTTGGATAGCTGGGGGGAAGACTCAGGCCTGTCCCCTATTAGCTTCCTAGAGAAGATCTATAGAGGGGTCAGAAACATGATAGAACTATGGAAAACCCATAGAACACAGATTGTTATGATGCATGTCCACACACAGATGCTTACGTCCGTGAGAAACAAAGAAAAATGGGCACATTAGTATAACAACTGACAAGAATGCCTACATTCTGCTCTCTCCACCTGGCTAACTTCTGGTTCATTCGTCTGTACACACTTGCTGGTTTATGCACACTCACATCAGCTCTGCCTGTACTTTTCCTGTTATTCTGCTCGTCAATATTTTGCCTGTGGTTAGTTGTAATTTCTCTCTTTGTTAACTATTTGAAAAATTTAAAACAAGAGTCTCTTCTCTCTGACAGTCTCTTAGGAGCTCTGCCTTTTGAACATTCTCTGTCCTTTTTTTTTTTTAATGTATATAATAGATAAGACATCTCATCCAGCGATATCACAGTACCGCAGAAGTCCTCTTATTTGATCACACTTCTCTGGCTTCCCAGAATAACCGATGTTTTTTGTTTTGTTTTTTTGTAAAATACCCCTGCCAAAGCCCGCGACCTCCCAGTGTGTGCTGGTTACTCTCTAAAACATTCGAGCATTTCTGTTCCCACCACTTCAGTTATATCCTTGTCAGTAACCAGTGGGTTTCTTCCAAAACCTATTTCTACTCATTGTAACTGTCAGATTATATAGTTTAATTAGAATTTATGCAAGCATATGAAAGAAGAGTAGGAAAAGACAGTCGTTTCTGTGAACGCTTTGGATAAAACTGTACAGGAGGGGCACCTGGCTGGCTCAGTCCGCTCTTGATCTTGGGGTTGTGAGTTCAAACCCCATGTTGGGTGTAGCACTTACATTAAAAAGTACCCCCCAAATTGTAAAGGCCTAGTAGCTATTGAGTTAGGTATGAGTGAGATTAAGGGGAGGGCTCATAAACTGAGAAAAATTCTGAATTTGGATTGCTTTATGAGTGCCTAAGTTTTCGCTCTGTTTTAACGAAGCCGAAATTGAAAATTCAGAGACAGTGTATCACGTATGTAAGAAAGTCACTTGTGATTTAAACTGACAGAGGTACTGAAGGAGAAGGCCTTGGCCCTTTGACAAAAGATTGCAAATCAGCGTTTCATATTTTAAGTTAATATTTTAAGGTGAGTCTATTTTTTAAAAAGTGATTTATAATTTAGTTTTAGGATAAGAACGCTAGTACTGTCCTACCGCCTGTTGGATAGCCAGCTGCAGCCCTGCGCTTTGGGACCAGGCAGGAGCACCTGCATATTCCGCCTGCAGGGGGCAGTGTATGTGGCAGGAAGAACAGGAGGACAGGACTCCCAAACCCGGAAGCTCATTTTTTGCTTCATTACTTCTTGGGAACGGTGACTATGGTCAAACTTAACCTTTCTGGCCCTCGGTTTTCTTATCTTTGAAAAGAAGATATCGGTTTCACTGAGTTTTGTTAGGAATGCATGCAAAAAGAGACATAAAGACCTAGCACAGTGTTTGGCACTAAATTTTAGTTTTCCTTCCTTTCTCTCTCCCTCTTTGAAGAGCTCATATAAATTATGATGAGTTTTAATGCAATACAGTCTTGCACAGGCAGAGTATAGAGAGGTAGTTTAAAAAAAATCTTTCATGACCCTTACTCAAAAGGGTATCTGCGCCCCCATGTTCATAGCAGCGTTATTTATAAAAGCCAAGGCATGGGATCAACCTAACTGTCCACAGACAGGTGAATGGATAAAAAAGTGTGTGTGTGTGTGTGTGTGTGTGTGTGTGTGTGTGTGTGTATAAAAATGGAACGTTATCCAGCCATTAAACACACACACGCAAATCCTGCCGTCTGTGACAACATGGATAGATCTTGAGGGCGTTATGCTAAGTGAAGTCAAAGACACATACTGTATGATCTCACTTACATGTGAAAATCTAAAAAAAAAAACAAAAAAACCAAACACCAAACCCAAACTCCTAGAAAAAGATATCAGATTTGTGGTTACCAGAGGCAGAGTGTGGGGGGAGAGGGAATTGGAGGGAATTGGAGAAAAGTGGTCAAGGACACAAACGTCCAGTTACAAGATAAATAAGTGCTAGCAATGTAACATACAGCATGGTGATTGTAATTAGCATTGCTGTATGATATATATGAAAGTTATTAAGAGAGTAAATCCTAAGAGTTCTGAAAGAAGAAAATTCTTTGTTTTTCTTTACTTTCCCTCTTTATGGTAGCTCTATGAGATGATGGATGCTAACTAAACTTGACTGTGGTTATCACTTCACAGTATACATAAACCAAACCATTATGCTATATGTCTTAAACTTACACAGTGATATATGGCAATTATTTCTCAATAAAACTGGAAAAAATTCTTTCATGGAAAACAGAACAAGAGAAAAGGTCATTGAATTTGGCCAAAAAGAAATTGGGTAGGGCTGTCTAAGAAAAAAATATTATCTTTGGAGATTGTAAAGGGATGAGATGGGTTGATACGCAAACAGTTGGATATTTAACCCTTTACTGACCGCAGAGAAGGCCCATTAGGAGTGAATTTTCCTAAGGATGCCTCCCTCCCCTCCCAGCACTCTTCTTGTCTGCCCTCTCAATAAACCCTCCATCCATATTCCTCTTTCTCTCCAGTCTTGGAAGATTAGGAACCTACCCGCATCCTGGATCCTCCTGCATCATTTCACTTCCCCCTTTAGAAGTTATGTCTCTTCTGCTATTGCCTTTTCCTTCCCATCTTGTGTGTTCAATGGAAATATCAATATGGTGGTTTAGATGGTGGGAGGATACCCACCCAGACTAACTCGAGGGATAAGGCTTCTTTATAAGGATATGCTGAAACGTAAATAGCCAGGAAAACAGTCTGAAGAGGCACATGCTTGGTCTATACTCCTGTGTTGTGAGAATAAATCCACGTCTTCCAGATATGATCTCTTGATTCATCTGCCGTATGTGCACAGGAAAGGGATTTGATAGAGAGGTGGTATAAAGTGGTAAAAGCACCACCTGTGGATTCAGACAACTGCTTGAGTTCATATGCTGCCTTCACTATTTTCTAGCTTTGCCACCCTGGGCAGGTGATTTGAGCTCTCTTGTGCCTAGTTCCTCCTCTGTATTGTGGAGATGATAATAGCACCTGTCCTCTAGATTAGTTTTCAGAATGAAATCTGCTATATATGATACACAAAGTCTGACATGTAGAAGCTTCCAGTAGGTGTTAGCTCTCGTTATCATTTACCATCATTACCATTGTTGTTGTCATTGTCATCACCATTATCATCATCCTCTTTTCTCAGGGTTATTTACCACTTTCCAATACAGAGCACTCCTGTTTGGTAGATTCCTTCATCAGGCTTGCTCAGAGGCACACCAGGTGACTCTGCCTAGATTATGTGGGGAAAGCCATGACACTAGAATGTCCTTGGTAGAAAACAGTGGGTTCCTTGCCAAGGGCTTTATGTTATTGATTTTAGAATCCCAAGGACTCAGTACAAGGCCCAGTATATAGGGCTTTGTAAGTGAACGTTGGTCAAGTAAACTTGAGTGCATGGATTCGTAAGCCTTTCTCTTTGTATGTAAACCTGTTTTGTAAACTCTGTTTCCTCATATGCTCTACAAAAAGGAGATGTGTGATCAGAAAGGTGCTTTCTTAAACCAAACATTTTGTTCCATTTTACCCTGGGTAAAATTACCCTTTACTGATCTTAAATAATACCTATAGCTCTCTATCTGATTACTAATAAAATGAATTAGATTTTAGACTTTTAGTTCTTTTAGTAAATACTACAGTTTGATTCAGTTATCTCTAGATAGAAAGAGCCCTTCCTTCTACTTTGATGAGCCAAGGTAAGAAGAAATTCAGATAAATTTTCTTGGGAGCAAGTAATTTAAATGTATTCATACCTCCTAACTAATATTTCTTTTTAAAAATGTGGACAGCTAATTTTAGTGAACAAACATAATGGTGGGAATATAGAAACTAGGCATATTGCAGATATAACTTTTAGGGTTTTTTTTGTGTTGAGAGGGTTGCATATAAAAGTTGTACCCATGCTAATGACATCCTGACTTATATGTTTCTTAATTTTCATTTTGTATTTTTGTCTTTAACCAATAGATTTTTAGAAATATTTTTGTGCTAAACTTTATAGGGGCTTGGAAGTTATATTTTTTTGTTATTTTTTGTGATCAAAGAATATGATCTGTGATATCAATTTTAGTTAAAATTATATTCATGAACTAGTATGTGATAATTTTTGCAAATTCCATGAGTTTTTATAGCTCAAGTTTGTGAATTGTACAATTCCAATGTTCTGTGTTCTGCCTTTTCCCCCAATTGTTTGCTCTGTCAGTTGCTGAAGAAGATACATTAAAACAGGCATTATAATAATGTATTTGTCGATTTCTCTTTTTCATTTAGTCACTTTTTGGTGTTATGTTTGTAGGTTGTGTTTTCTTGTTTTGATGTTTATGGGTTTAGAATTATTTATCTTCCTTTTATAATCTGATGAGGCCTTAATAATTTATGCCTTTTAAAGTTTATATTTTCTGATATTGATAGAGTAACTGATTTATTTGGTTAATTTTTGTCTGTTATCTTTTCTATCCCTTTATTTTCAGTTTTTTGTATGTTAGATGTATCCCTTACAAGAAGTCTGTGTGTAGATAGAAAAAAAAAATGTGATCTCAGAGTTGCTCTTAATTGATGAATTTAGTCTATTTATGTTTATTGTGATCACTGATATTTGAATTCATTTCTGTCATCTTATTTTAGGATTTAAGCAATTTCATCATATATTTTCTTTTTCTCCTTTTTGGGATTGATCCCATTTTCTTGTTTTATTTTTCCTCTTCTGCTAGTTTGGAAGGCATACATTCTGTTTCATTTCTTTTAGTGACAATTCTATTTTAGCATGCATTCTTGATTAATTTGAGAATTCATGCCATTCTCTCTATTAGATAGTTCTCTTTCCAAATAAAGAATCTTAGAAAGTTCCAGCCAAAATTATTCCTCTCTCATCTTGTTATTATCCAGTATTTGATTCTACTTTATTTCTGTACCTCCAAAAATTATTTTATTCATTCTATGTTTATTAGATTTCCTCTCATCTTTACCAATTTATTTTTTTTACCTTTGCATCTTGAATTTCATTGCTTCTCTTAGGTTCATTTTTCTCCATCCCAAATAACACAGTAGTTATTTCAAAAGGGCTGTAATATATCTTTTTAATCATTGCTTAACTCTAATGTCTTTGATTTATCCTCACTCTTGAATGATAGTTTAGCTGGGAATATAATTCTAAATTGAAGGTTTCTCCCTCCCCACACCATCTTAAAGACATTATCCCGTTGTGTTTCTGATCCGTAAACCTACAGTAACTAAAACATATTGATACCAGCACAGGTGTAAAAAAAAAAATCATCTATTTACACATATACATGTATATATACAGAGGAGAAAATCCAGAAGAAGCTACCTTTTCAACATGGAGCTTGAACTCACCACCCTGAGATCAAGATCTGAGCTGAGATCAAGAGTTGGACATTTAACTGGCTGAGCCACCCAGGCACCCCCAGAAGAAGACACTTTTATATATATTTATTAAATGACAAGGCATTTTATAAAAATCAGTGGGAAAACTTGTGCAATAAATGCTACTGGGAAAATTATACATCCATTTGAAGAACATAACATGAAATATCCATATGACATGATAGAAACATACATAAAATTCCAAATAGATTTGAACCACAAAAGTGCTTAAAGAAGATACAAGAAAATATTTGTATAATCTTGATGTGAAACAAAAGACAAATTTGTGTACTAAACCTTCTTAGGACAACAGATACCATGAGTAAAGTTAAAAGATATATGACAAGACAAATATGGCACATAACAAAAGTTATCTGTAGTTACTCAATAAGCTTTGGGCGTTATTAGGCAGGAAAAGGGCAAAAGAAGCAGGCAATGTACAAGTAAAAGAAATACAAAGTATGGCAAATATATTAGTCAACCTTGCTACCAGTTAAAAGAATACAAAGTAAAGTGAGATTGTTTAGTCACTTGTCAGATTAGCAAAGATTAGAAATTGCCCAATGGTATTATGAGAAAATAGGAAGATCCTTAAAGTATTGTTTGTATTATAAATTTTAGAATAGTTTTAGTGGGTAACCTATTAATATGTATCGAAATCTTAAGTGTGTATATGCCTTGGTTCAGCAACTTCTTGAATTTACTTTAAGGAATGAATTAGATGCATGTACAAAGATGCATTTTTGTTGTACTATGAATACTAGCAAAGAAATTAGGACTAACCTAGATTTCCATTGACAGGGGATACTTTAGATAAAGTGATGCTATTGTCATAAAACAGAATGCTGCATAGATTTTTAAATTGTACAATGATACATTTTTTAATATTTTTTTATTATGTTAGTCACTATACAGTGCATCCCTAGTTCTTGATGTAAAGTTCCATGATTCATTACTTGCATACAACACCCAGTGCACCATGCAATACATGCTCTCCTTAATACCCATCACCAGCCCATCCCATTCCCTCACCCCTCTTCCTCTCTGAAGCCCTCAGTTTGTTTCTCAGAGTCCATAGTCTCTCATGGTTCATTCCCCCTTCTGTTTACCCCCCCTTTCTTCTTCCCTTCTCCAACCGATCTTCCTGCTTCTTATGTTCTATAAATGAGTGAAACCATATGATAATTGTCTTTCTGTGCTTGACTTATTTCGCTTAGCATTATCTCCTCCAGTCCTGTCCATGTTGCTGCAAATGTTGAGAACTCGTTCTTTTTGATGGCTGAGTAATATTCCATTGTATATATGGACCACATCTTAAAAAGAAAAAGGTTAAAAATAGTGTGTGTATACTGTGATCCAAATTTTGTATATAAAATATGGAAAAGTAAAAACATTAAAACTGAAAGAATTTGTGCCAAAATTTGTACTCTTCTATCTTTTTCAGATTTTTAAAAAATTTATTATTTGAAATATATTTGTACAAATATGTAAAAAGAATACATATGTGTATGTGTAAACACATACATAAACATTTTAAGAATGTATTTTAAGAGTATATTATTTGATAACTGTTTGGAAATATCAATGTTCAGTTCCTAACTTTTCCCCATCTTTTGTCTGAAGAAAATTCCTAATTCCATGGTTTGGAAACTGAGGTATGTCAGCACTCTTTAAAAGAGAAATAGATTTAGTATCCATGGGTGATCTTGAAATGGAGACCTTATTTGGGCTATTGTCCCTAACAAGTCAAATTTTTATTTTGTTAAAATAGACGCAAATGTAATAATCTTTGGTACTTGCCCCACAGGTTCCAGGAAATAAGTCAGGCTTCTGTTGTAAGACACATCGTGAGGATAGACTCAGGTCATTACCTCACTCTTGCCCTGGGGACCCAGAGAACTTGAGTGCTGGGTTGGGGAAGCCACGGGAAAGTACTGTGTTATCATCTCTGCGGTTTAGGCTCCCGGAGAGAAAGATGCGGGTACCGAGTTATGCGAAGGCAGAAGAGTTCTGATGAGCCGCTGCACTGCCTGAGCAAAGCCAAGAAAAGTGGTGGACACGTGACCCGAGTGAAGGAGCTGCTGCTGAGCGCCCTGAGCCCGGAGCAGCTGGTGCTCACGCTCCTGGAGGCAGAGCCGCCCCACGTGCTCGTGAGCCGCCCCAGCACGCCCTTCACCGAGGCCTCCATGATGATGTCCCTGACCAAGCTGGCCGACAAGGAGCTGGTGCACATGATTGGCTGGGCCAAGAAAATTCCGGGTAGGTCTTTCTGGATCTTAGCTTTGCATTTATGGTAGAAAGGCCTGCCCCTCACATTTATAGGGCAAGAGTACAAAATGGAGGTCCACAAATGATGTCTGGATGTGTAACGGTTTGACAGCTTGATTTATAATCTTTAAATGAAATATGTTCGTTCTTCCTGTCTTGTCATATACGCCTTCTGCATGTACTGGAAGGTCCAGCTCCAATTTAGAATTCTTGGACTCATCCGAGTTCTCTACCAGACATGGTAGTACAAGAAGAATGGTATATGGTGAGATTCCTTCCATGGCTGCCTCTCTTCTTTTCCCACCCCAGAACCATCCCACAGGGCCTTGTCCACACCCTGTCCCCCGTGGCCACATCTCCTATGCACACTAGCATGTTGGACATGTCTTATGCCGAGATGTGGTCTGAGAGGGTGGATCCAAGAAAAAAACCCACCCAGGCTCTGGAAGTGGGCCCAAAGTGACTATTTGGGCAAGAGATTCTAGGGTCAGGCCGGTTCGTAATATATACCTGAAATACCTCATTGTGCTAAACTTACCACCTCGTTATCGTTTGAATTGGTGTTTCTGTGAAAGTGAATCTAGAATTCGAACACAGAATGGCAGCAGCCCATCCCCCTGAAAGGGCTTCTCCATGTGCATATTTACGGTCATCCAAGAAATGAGGTCTCTCTCCTGGTTCCAAGCCTAGGGACAGTTCCCATGGCCTGCAGGCTGCAACCGCTTAGACGAAGTATAAATCCTGGAAGCTGCGGAGAAGCTGGGTGAGGAGGAGTTGGGGGTGAGGCGCTGTGGGACCCCAGGCCTGGTATAACAGTATGTCTTGGGTCATTTGTCGGCTTGGGCCCATTCCTTCGGAGCTTCCTGCGGATCTTCTGGTGTCTGGTTTTGTTCTGAGAGTCCAGCTTCACCTCAGCCAGAATGGTGGTATTTTCTGTGCTGTTCTCATAGGAGACGATGCGGTTACCTCCCGCTAGCTGTTGTGCTGCGGGCATGCCAACACTGGTTTTCAGGCCCCCACGTGGAGGGTGCTGGTGAAACCAATGATCATTGAGAGCCAGGCAGCTTCTTTGTGCCATAACAACACTGAATTCCTGAGCTGCATTAGCCCGTCTTTAAGCCTTGAGTTTGAAACAAATTTTCAGAAAATTTAGGCATAGTCTGAAGGTGTGACTTTTCTTTCCGCTCTCGGTGGTGTAGTCATTTTCCAAAATTAAAAAAAAAAAAATAGTAAAACATCACCTAGGCTTGATCTTGTTGAATAGCTGCAAATCTAAGAAGCCTAATCTCCCGTGGGCAGGCTTATTGTCTGTAGCAGCAGACGAGATTGGAACGTGTACGCGTGTTGGATGAAGGACTGAGCCATCTTCCCCTTCTGACTCCCTCCATTCAGTTCTCCTTTGTGCACGGCACCGTTGTACTGCTCACAGGATTGACCCGCGCGTGCTTCTCGTGCCGCGGTCTCCTCATCCGTAAAACGACGATGCTGACGGAGGCTGCCCGCAGGGCATTCTCGGACCGTAGGCATTGTTACTGCCATGCGTTCTGTAAGAAAATCGACTTAAAGGGAGACTGAGTAATTAGCCAGGACGAAGCTGAGCCAGGATCGTAACCAGAGTCCGCTGCACTCCTGGACTGCATGTTGGGTTCGTTTTTATATTGCACTGCCTTCTCTTTTTATCGTGGTTTGTGGAGGAAGCGCCAGTGATCTCAGCTTTGCTTTGCTTTTCTAGTGCTCACGTCCCTAGAGATTACCTGTTTCTTTCCGCTTTTTGGACGAGCTCATGCTGTTAGGACATCAGGCTACTGGGACCTGCTTCTATTGTTACATTTGCTTTTCAGGATAGAACAGGCTAGAGACAGCCCTGCTACTCAGACCAAACTTTTAAGCAATCGGAGATGTCTTTCATTTGAAGCCTTGACTTTCTGCAGGGGCTGGTGCTGTTCTCTCTGCATGTCCCACACTCCCCACCCCTGCCATCCCATCCCTCCACCCCTCCCAGTCCCTCTTGTGGACTGGGCCAGACAGGCCTCCAACTATTATCTTTCTCAGCAGTGCGGAGGAATTAAAAACATATAACTAAAAATGATCTGTTCCAACTTTCTGTTCTTCCCTAGCATTTGTCTGGGGAGCTAGAAGTGCAGGTTAATAGTCCTTTATAAATCTTAAATGGAATAGATTAGTCCCTAGAAGGCAGCCAAGGCTGGACATTGTGAGTTGCGTACTCAGAGTTCAAAATTCCCTTCCTTAGGTCAGCATTTAACCACATCTTTAAAATATTGAGTGTTTCCCTATATTGTTTGTGTTTTCATAGCTTGTTAAAACTTGCTCTTCTGTTTTCACAGAAACAGGGAGTTGAGAAGGAGAGTGGGTATGTCTCACGGCCTCTTGCTTTCCCCAGGCTTTGTGGAGCTCAGCCTCTACGACCAGGTGCGCCTCCTGGAGAGCTGCTGGATGGAGGTGTTAATGGTGGGGCTGATGTGGCGGTCCATTGACCACCCAGGCAAGCTCATCTTTGCTCCAGACCTCATTCTGGACAGGTGAGGAAAAAATGCATTGTTTCTTCTCTGACCTGTTTGAGTCCTGGGTGCCACAATTAAAATCTCGCACTTAAAAGGGCTATTAAGAGGGCGATAATGTCATGAGCTCCTTCCCCAGGTCAAGAACCTGACGGAGAAGGAGAGCGTGGGTCCTAGGATTCAGTGTCCTGTGACTCATTCTTACCTGTGGTGGGGCGGCATGTACAGGCCAGACCATAACAGGGCCTCTACCTGCAGAATATATAGCTACTAAATGTACAAGTCAACTTAGATTTTTCTGTATTAAAAATTCCATTTTCAGTTTGTAATTTTAAGTTCCTGCTGTTCGGTTTCCACTTGTAGGGACCATGTATATCTCTGTCTAGAAGGGTGATCGAATTCTTACAAATCTGCAAAGTTTATTTTAATGTGCTTGGACTCTAATTGCAGGTACTCTCTAGCATTTTTGAAAATAGCAGTGGAAGGAATGGTTATTAAAACCAATGAAAGGTAACGGAAATTGGGGAATGATAGTGCCAATGCCATTACTCGCTTACATTTTGTTTTTTCTTAAAGATGGCACGGCAACGGAAGCCATTTGTAATTGACTCAGGTGAACTGTTCACGGAGGAAAAGCTAGAGTACCAACACTCAAAATTTTAGTACGAAAAATAGAACTCTTTCTTGTTATACATTTGAGCAGTTTGAAAATAATGATGGAAATTGATCTCCACATTCCTTATTTTGAAAAAGTTCTAGGATAGAATGTTCAGTCACATTTGCCTCTGTGCACAGAGTAGAAGGATGCCATTATACGAATGGAGAGCATCTGCACCCAACCCTTGGTATTACCTCTTTGGGGCATCAGAAGACCCCGATGCACATATTACACAGATAAAAAGTGATACCCCCAAGGTTTTAGCAGCCATTCTGCCTGTTGTCCTGGATGACAACGTTGACAAAGAGCACTGTTCTAAGTAACGGAGGTGTTTTGGTGGAGAGCAGAGCCTTTGGCAAGAGCTGGAGCTTAGGCTGTGGCTCAGTCAAGAGCAAGCCCAGGTGTTGAACCATAGAAGAAGGTTCTGGAAGTCCAGACACTTCAGTAGCAATCAAAATAGCGAACCTATTGGCTTGTATATGCCAGGCATCACCTTGAGCACTTGATGTGTTAACTCATTTCATCTTAACAGCCCTCTTTGAGTAAGCGCCATTATTATCCCTATTCTTCAGATATGGAAATATTGGGGGGGGGGTTAGGTCATTTACCTGCAGTTACAGAGTAGTAAGTGGTGGAGCTGGACATGGGGGCTGGCTGTGAAGTCCATGTTCCTAATATAACAGTAGTTACCTGTATAAAAGGGCATGCCGTTCCACTTGGCGTTCAAATGAAGCCATATACACGCACACACGTGCGCACACACACAAATATACACATATAATTCTCCTAGAAGTTAGTGCGAGAAAGAAGTTTCATCCCTTGATGAGTCATTACATTTGCAGACACTGGGATTAAGTTATTTTACTTTTTGTCTTGGTTTCTAAATTGATGCTCCATTTAATATTTATGTTCATTGACTGTTTCATTCATGGTTTTGAGTAGAATTAACTCTCCACTTTGTTTGGGCTCTTTAATTCCTGTAAGTGTAAGTTATTGTAAATGGACACACATCCTGGACAAATTTTAGGTTAAGTAATAGAAGAAAAAAAATAATTTTTCTTACAAATTATTTTAATAGTCTCACAGTACTTTTTAAAGATTTTATGTATGTTATGTATTATTTATTTATTTGAGAGAGAGCGAGCAGGGGGAGGAGCAGAGGGAGAGGGACAAGGAGACTCCATGCTGAACGTGGAGCTGGACACGGGGCCTGATCCCATAACTCGGAGATCATGACCTGAGCTGAAATCAAGAGTTGGATGCTTACCTAACTGAGCCACCCAGGCGCCCCTCACACTACTTTTTATAAATATTTGAAAGTATCGTGTTGTACAGCACGCAAATATAGTATATCTGAGTATAGGAGAGGAGTGTCTGGGATTGTAAATGCCTTCACACTGAGCAGGCGTTTTCGGTAGTACCTGTCGTGTTTATTTTTTGTTGCAATCTCTAGTATCGCCAGCACATAAACTTTGTGACGTCTAGAATTTCAAGTCTAAGATAGTTCAGTTCCTTCATGCATGTATGATACGAATGTTGTCTTATGTAAACGTGTGTTGCCTATTCAAAAATGCTCTAAATGTTCCTTATTCAAAGAGTCAGAGATTACACATCATAAAGAAGTATTATGAGGTTTTTCTGCAACATGAATAAATAATTTGCACAGTACTTGAAAATCGCTGTCTTTTGGCAGATTGTCCTATCAGAGTTCCTTCCAGTGGTGGTGTGACCGTAGAAGCTGTGAATATAACTAAATTAGTTCACTTGGGAGACTGAGACAGTAATTGCTGTTGTCCTTCATTCTTGCTGAGGCTTCAGTAGCAAGAAAACTTGAACCTACTCGGTTACCTCAGCTTATTTCTAAACAAGGTGGTTCTTCTCTCAGTAACCACTAGAGTTACAAATTCATGTGAATCTGAGCTTCTGCTTGCTTGAGAAAAATCATATATGCGAACATATGCTGTGTCCTTGGCCTCAATAGGAAACTGTCTAATATTACGTATTAAAAAGTCAGAGGGGGGGCGCCTGGGTGGCACAGCGGTTGGGCGTCTGCCTTCGGCTCAGGGCGTGATCCCGGCGTTCTGGAATCGAGCCCCACATCAGGCTCCTCCGCTATGAGCCTGCTTCTTCCTCTCCCACTCCCCCTGCTTGTGTTCCCTCTCTCGCTGGCTGTCTCTCTCTCTGTCGAACAGATAAATAAAATCTTTAAAAAAAATAAAAAGTCAGAGGGAGTTTGGATCTGGGCTTGGACGCCATTATGGACATTTACGGAATTCCATGGAATCATATTGTAAATGTACCGAATTTGCTTTCACCACGTTAACTATTTGTGGATCGAATTTCAAGATACCCAAAAAATTTTCACTTCCCTTTTTCTATGTAGGTGATTTTCACCTACATAGAAATATTTAAGAAGACTTAAATATTAAACTGATGTGAAAAATGTGTTAAGCCTGGAGCCCCCGCACCCTAGTGCCGCCCTCCCCCACCGGAAGTGAACTGTGGTCTACATACACCCACATGTATGCTGCCAGCGGCCATGTGTGTGGGTACAAAATAGTGCACCCACAGCAATGTCCACTCATTCAACATTCTGTCCTTGGTATCAAACAGAATCTTTTTCTTTTATAAAGGAGTGGTTATCGCATAATAAGACATTCCACACATCCTTACTAATTTTATTTTTGCTTAGCCCTAGTTTATGGACAAATGCTGGGCAAAAGTAAGCTTCTGGGAGCAGGTTGGTTTGATTATAGATTGTTTTGGTATTTTAACATTCAAATCATACGTCTTCTCTCTTTAATTCAAATCTTTTGATCTTATCCTAATTTCTTACTCCTAATTGTTTCATTCCATAGTTGTAAGTGTAATAGATCTCGTGAATGTGTTGTTTAAAAGTCCTTCCTCTGTATAACTCATTCCAGGCAGAACTTCTATTAGGGTGTCATTTATGAGGTATTGTACCTTATTTCCTATATTTCTCATTTATTTCCTAAAAAAATATATTTGGTTTCCCCAGCCTGTGAAGTGAGTGCAAATATTCTAGCTGTGCCTCCCCATGAATGAAATGGTTGGCTGTCACAGCTGCTGGTAAAAGCACTCAGACTTCGTTCTTTAGAATTAGAGGTTCACTTTTTCCATGAGGTACACATGTTCTGATTACTGTGAGTTATAGCATTTCTCAGGGCTTAGGACGCTCTGGAATATAAACTCTCCCTCCATTTTTGAAATATGAATTTGCATTTAAAATGGCATGCATTTCAATGAGGAAATGATACTAATTTCAATTTTGATGATGATACAAATGATACTAATTTCAATTTTGCAGAGGTTGAAAACTTGGTTACCTCAGCTTGCATGTGTTTTTAGGTACATGTGGCAACCTCTGCAAAATCGGATTGATTTCAGGTGAATCCTCTTACGCTATTTGGGGAGCGACGAGTGTGCACGTGTGCGTGCATGTGAATGCACGTGCGCCTATGTGTTCATGACCCCGCCTCTGACTGAGTCTCACGGACAAGTAAAGAGTCAAACTATTAATCAATGCGGGACTGGGTGGGCTTTTCATTTTTATCCCCAGAGATATTTTATTTTTTTTAAGATTTTATTTTTAAGTAATCTCTATACCCACTGTGGGGCTTGAATTTATAACCCCAAGATCAAGAGTCGCATGCTGTCCGGATTCAGCCAGCCGATTGCCCCCTCCCCCCAACCCTGAGATATTTTAGAACCAGCTTTTCTCGGTGTCAGATGTCCTCAAGCCCAGTGATGACAGTTTTCAATAATTAATTGCCTCAAGCACAGTGATTTGGTTATACGGCATTCGGGGCATTCGGTGCACGGGTATTTCTATGTGCAGAGCATGCATGGTCCTTTCTAGGCACTTGCAGCAGGCTGCCTGGGACAGCCCAGCGCAGAGGAGGTGGGGAGGAGGGGACTTGGGGAGGTTTGGCGGTTCCCTACGGGTTTCAGTGCCCTTTGCCCAGGGCTCTGATTCTCCAACGTAGCCTTTCTCTGTGAGTAACTTCTAGGAGGCATTGGTGTTTTATCACTTAACCTGTGCATTTTTGGAAAGCCTCAGGTGGTTGCAGAAGTTACGTGTTTGTTTGGGACTCACAATGTGCTTGCTGGTAGCTTTGTGTAGGTGAGTCTGGGGGAGGTTCAGTGCTTTGGGACGCAGGATCCTGGCAAACTGCTGCCCTCACAGAGAACCCAGTGGGAAAGGCTGCACCAGCACTGGTGGTTCCCACTGGTGTCCGTGCATTTGAGTTCAGAGACCCTTTCCCCAGCCGCCACCACCATTGAAATGTCCTGGCTTGGGGTTGGGGGAAGGAAGGAGGGAACAGCCAGTTCTCTAAAGATGTCAGGTTCCCTTCAGGGGCTGCGGGGGAGACTGAAGATGAAACTTGCAGACACCCACGGCCGCCAGGCTCCCCTTCAGCCCGGCTGCAGGTGTTGAGAAGCAAATGAAAGTTTCATGGCAAAATCGTCTAACTGCTTGTCAAGGGCTTCCAGTGACTATGACTGATGATAATAGGAGTTTTTGGGGAGCAGTGAGGCAGAATAATGTGTGTCTGGCTGGAGTGAATTGAAGCTGGTATTTTCTAAATACAGTTCAAGTAATTTCCTTCAAAAGTATGCATAAAAATTCATTTCTATGAATGTTCAAAAGAATTTTGATTATATGGTTCAAAGTTTGTCTAAAACTTTTGCTTAAAAATAATCTTTGGCAAGTCAAAAGTGCTCGTCTCCCTTTCTCCCTTCCTTTCCTCGTTCTCATCTGTCTTTAATTGTGATTTCTTTGTGTATCAGACTCGCTTTTCTTTTTCAAGTTCTGTTTAATATCTCTTAGTTGCCCCACCGGTTTCTAAATGACCGCTGGGGAGTGAGTTAAGCCCTAGATGTGAGGGATGGTTTCTTCTCAGGGCATTTGCTTTGGTAACGTTCAGTTTTCCTCATTAGCACTTCAGAGTCTTCTGATGGGAACATGGAACGTCTCATTTTAGCAACGTGAGTCGTAGCTATGGCTGGTTGGCTGTAGATCGAAAATAATCAACAGAAATGGTATTCTGTCAGAGAAAACATTGGGGGTGAACCGGTAGAAAGGAAGTGTATTTCCAGTGCACATTTTTGCCTAAATAGTATTTATTCAAATGTTTGCTTTTGGAATTTAGAGAAAGTTCCCTGTCCTCTTTATATGAAGATAATTCTAGTAATTTCATATCACTGGAGGTGCTTTCATTACCATTTTGTTAAATTATGTACAAGATGAAATTTGATATTATCAAGAAAATACTCCTTATTGATTTTGATGGTTGCCTAGTGCTGCATGTTTCTTAAATTTCCAAATGAACTTTTGTAGGGATGAGGGGAAATGCGTAGAAGGAATTCTGGAAATCTTCGACATGCTCTTGGCAACAACTTCAAGGTTCCGTGAGTTAAAACTCCAACACAAAGAGTATCTCTGTGTCAAGGCCATGGTCCTCCTCAACTCCAGTAAGTAGCCACACAGCTGGGCTGTGTCGTATGGGGGAGAGTTGCTGTTTCTAGAGCTGGCATGGAGTGAAGAACAGTATTGAACTTATTTTACTTAAGGGGGAAATGGCTTTCTTTCTGACTTCTGTTTCATTTTATAGGGATTTAAAGTGCAGTTAACTTTTGGTAACTTGAATACAAATTATTCACTGACTGAATTACTGGCAGTAATTAAAAAAGCGTCTCAAGCCACTTTGCTGGAAAAGAAAAAAAATGAACTTTAAAATACTTGCTTTGCAGCCTTTGTTCATCGTTTATACAGGCATTGTAGATGGTTGACATGCGTTTATATTTATTGTTTTGCTTTTACAGATCCATTCATTCATTCATTTTATTTATTCATTTGGTAAAGACATTGAAGATCCAGTCCTGCCTTCCAGTAGCCCATAGCAGAGTAAGGGAGAGGGAGAAAAATCATTAAAAAGAGCAGCCCTAGAAGAAGTGTAGACAGGGGAGCGTCGCGGACAGATAGACGTTTCATAAAGGTCACTCTGGCTTCCACGTGGAGGATTGGCTGGAGAGGAGAGAGACAGAGGCAGGGGCCCGGGACAGTGAGAGCCTGAACTGACTTGGTGTGCAGGACCAGGGAGGAAGGGCATCTCCTGAAGGAAACATAGGGGTTAGAGGCGGGAAATGAGGGAGGTGTCGAAGATATGTGGGTGTTGTAGCCGTGCTGCTCTTTTCTTATTATGTAAGTAACACCTGGTTATTGTAAATAGTCAAACAAGAGAAAAACATATAAGGAAGAAAAATATCACCAGGATTCTCCCCTGTGCCTGGGCAAGAGCAGCACCATAACTTTGGTGACCAATCTTTAACAGTTGTCTGTGGATAGACAGACAGCTCTTGATAGATACAGCTCGGTAGAAAGGTAGACAGAGATGGGTGGGTAGGTAGGTACGTAGGTAGATATGGGCACACACACATCCATATTCAGAGAGATACCCAGGCACACACAGGCTTACATGTATAATTTTACATAAACAGCATAGTGTCTTATGTTAAAAATTATAGAGACTTTGAAAGAGACTTGTTTTGATCTAATTATTTGCTTGACCCTTCCATCCCAACACCAAGTAGTTAATCTGGCCAGAGGACAGACTTCATACCTTCTTCTATTCTCTAATAATCTTTTAAAATAACACCTCACCTTCAGTATCCACAAAGATAAGATTCCCCCCCCCACTTAAAAAATTGGGGTACATAATATACAAATACTTCTCTGTGTCTTTTTTACTTTTCAAAATGCTGTGAAATACCTCCAGGTCAACTAGGAGAGATCTAACTCAATCTTTGAGTGAGGACATTGTCTAAATTATATTTAGACATTTCTTTATTAATGGACCTTTACTTATTTACAGGCTTTGTGTTTTTTCCCATTATAAACATTGCTGCTGTAAGTACGGTGGTGCTGTTTTGTACACATTTCTAAATTTCTATGTAGTGTTCACGCTGTTCAGTTTACTATCTACCTGGTATTTGGTCCAGCTGCTGTCACCAGTGTTGATTGCTTTGCTTTGCTATTTACTCTTGTTGGTTGGTTTCTTTCTAAAATAAAATGTATATGCAAGTTTTAATCCTCAACTGATGACTTACAGCTAACTTCATTTGGACATCATGTGGGGCTTTACTATCTAGATTTTATCCCACCTAAGAACTTTCATGTTTGAAACAATAAGAATCTGTGGGATCATAGTATGCTACTTTATTTTAAATTAGCCAAAGCAGCAGTTCCTGAGGCTAAAACTCAGTGCAGAATCTGTGGCCACGTTCTGGGGCCAGCTGACCTCTCCTTCTGTAGTCTATACTTTTCTGCATGTCTAACACCCCCATCGACTCTTGGACATTGGCGCTAGATTTGATGAAGCGGAAAGGAAATCTCTAGAGCAGTGCTTCTCAAGCTATCTGTGGTGAAGGATCAGGTTTCTTTTTCTTTTTTCTTTCCCAAATTATTGTAGACGTATAATAAAAATAAATTACTGGAAAAAATGAAGTAAAAGTACAAAATACAAGTGCCAGTTTTTGTTATTACATTAAATTGATTTACAGTTTTTTAAAAGATTTTATTTATTTGTCTGAGAGGGAGAGAGAGAATAAGAGAAGCCGCACAAACAGGGGGAGTAGCAGGCAGACAGAGAAGCAGGCTTCCTGCTGAGCAAGGAACCCAATGCGGGACTCGATCCCAGGATCCTGGGATCATGACCTGAGCCGAAGGCAGATGCTTAACCGACTGAGCCATCCAGGTGTCCCTAAATTGATTTAAAATTACTCTGTCAATTGCTCTAAGAGTTTCCCGACGCTTACCCTCAATTCCTACTTATCTCTGCGGACTGGTAACAGACCACACTTTGAGTAGCCCTGGTATAGAGCGTGGAGATAGACGGCTGGGTCTAGGGTAAGTCTTGACGGAGGGGGAAGGAGGGGAATGAAGAAGGCATCTGAAGGTCATGTGAGGTACAGAGACCCTGTAGACAACCTTTGGGTACTGCCCAGTTGGGTTTTAATCTGGCCCTACTTGCCTGGCAGGACATTTTCCCTAGACCCAATACACTCTCAACCCCAGCTCAGGGAAACAGTTTATGACTAGAAACGGTCAATTGTTGGACAAATGAAAATTGTAGGGAAAGCCAAGAAAACTCGTAAATGCTGTGGGACTTCTGGCACCGTCTTGACATTTGTTACCATTCACCTTTCACAGCATAATACAAGGGTCCAGCTTACATCAGCGATTAAGGTGGTGTGCATGTAGAAAATGCCCCGCTGAGACATTTGAAAGTGATCATGGAAGAAAGTCAACTTTTCCTGATCTCTTTGAACCCACCTACAGACCTTACCTCACATGTGTGCTGACATTTCTGCCTCTGTTAAAGGGGGATTTGCTTGAAAAACGCATTCCCATCTTGGCCCAGGAGGACCAGCAAACGCCGGATTATGGTGCTTCTCTTACTTTCAGAAATAATTTAGAACTCTTTTCTGTGCAGTAAAGTGCTCCTTGGAAAGCCGTTCGCTGCTTGTTACAACACTTTGCAGTATAAAGCCTTCTGTTTGGCAAGGCTCCTTACCGTCAGTTTAGCCGCCGAGATGTCATATTGTGTTGCTGTGAAAGCTAGAAGCATCATCTGTGCAAACGGGAAACGCTAAGGCCACGGCGTTCCTGCTGCAGCATCTGACAGAACTGTCGTAGTCAGAGAATTACAGAGGGTGAGTCAGGCATGTGAGGTAATTACCACTTGTGGTGGTAAATTGAGTAGAATTTGTTTATAGTAAATCTCCATTTAGGAAATCTTTTAACAAAGTTCCTTTCTCACTTGGTAGTCATAACAGTTGTCAAATGGGTTTAGGAAGATGGGATTCTGTTTCTATTGGAAAATTTCCACTGTCAGGAGAGAAGAGGGGTCTTTTCTATGCTAGGTTTTAAGCATTTGAAGGTGTAAGCGTGTGGTTTTTTGTTTTTTGTTCTGTTTGTAGCATTACGTTAAAAATAGGGACAGAATCTACTTTCCCACCTTGAAAAAAAAGAAAAACTAGAGAATGTACAAAATAGATATTGGACAGTAAACCACACAGGACAGTGATCCCCAAGAGAATGGACACAAAATGAACCCTTTGATCATCCAGTTTACTACGTAGAGCCAACTTCCGGGTCCCATAGGGAGAGGTAAGCCAAAGAGACACTCGAGGTCTCCCTGCACTGGGAAGACAGAATTGTGCATTTGGGGAGGCCAACGCCGCTGGGATTTGCAGGGGAGGAGACTACTGGCGAGGGAAGAGCCAGCCGCAGAGGCTTTGTGGGTCTGTGGCAGATGCCCTTCCAGTCTTCAGCTGAGCACTAATCTCATGCTTATAAAGATACTTAACCAAGGACAGAGAAAGAGCCATCAGAAAGGAGCAGGCAGAATAATCCCTAGCATTCACCCAGGGCCAGGAATAGTTCATGTTCCCACAGTCAGAGGAAAAGCTTGTAATATACTGGACATTGGGTATAGTGCCCCAAAACGTATTGTGTCAGTGGTGAGGTAAACTTAGCTCTAGACTAAAGGCTGCTCTGGTCCTACCAAACCCAACTTAAGAGCACGCCTGAAGGATCAAGCTCATTGTCAAGTAACTTCACTGCATCACAGAACAAAGCTCAAGAATATCCAGCACCCACCCAGTTTTACGGTGATGAAGCTTGTAATGTCTTATAACCAGTCCAAAGTTAGCAAGCGTGCCAAGAAGCAGAAAACGTGACCTCTAATGTAATGAGGAGAACCAAGAAATTAGAAAAGACCCCCACGTGATACAGATGATAGAATTAGTAGACAAGAACATTAAAGCAATAGTTTAGTAACAATACTTACTCTACTTTCCATAAGTCTAATTGGTAGAGGAAAGTATGAACAGATTTAGGGGAGACATGGAAAATATGAAACATGCACAAACTGTAACTTCTAAATATGAAAATTCTATCTCCGTGGGGTTTATATCTGTGTTATAAGGTGGAAGAGGGACAGTCAAATATCCTCCAGACTAAGAAAGCACTTTGAGACCAACAAACAATGCAAGACACTCTGTACTGTTTACACAGTTTTATTTAGGGGAACTTACTGACGGGGGAATTGGGCAGATGGACGATCCAGGCGGTACACAGCTACTCTCTGCCCCTATTATCTGCCAAGTTTGGACCTTGTTCCCCAGTTTTTATAGAGTGAGGAGTGTGGCAGTGAGGTCACAGGGTAGTTTTCTAAAGTGTCACCATCTGTGTGCCAGAGGAACTCCACTAATTATCTAAGTGGTGCCATCTGTGCACCACTTTAGGGACGATCAGAACCAGCCTTCCTGCGTACCAGTCAGCGCTTACATTAACCTCCATGGGGCCTGGAACATGTAGCCTCGAGGGAGGTCGTTGCGCAGGCATGAACAAGATGGAGGGCCGAAGATGGAGTCAGTGTCGTCAGCACTTGTACAATCTGTTACACATAGCAGAAGAATAGATTAGGGGAGTTGAAGTCATAGCAATAGAAACTATCAAAGCAGAATGGAAAGAAAAAAGTTTAAAAGTGCTCTGTTAAAAGCTTAACAGAGCACTGTGAGCTGTGGGACAACTGTAGTTGCCAATATATGTGAATTTGGAATCTCTAATGGGTGGTGTAGAAAAATACTTGAAGAAATCATGGTTGCAAATGTTCCAAATTTAATGAAAACTATAAACACACAGATCCAAGAAGCTCGATGAATCCCAAGCATAAGAAACATGAAGAAAGCACACCAAGGCATATCATAATCAAGTTGCTTAAAGCCAATGATAAAGAGAAAAATCTTAAAAGCAGTCAGAGAATAAAGATTATATACAATGAACAAAGACAAGGATGACAGCAAATTTCTGTTCTGTTGCAAGTCAAGGGGACAAGGGAACAGCGTCTTTAAAGTACTTAAAGAACTGTGAGGAATTCTTTACACAATGAAAATGTCTTTCAAAAATGAAGGCAAAATATAAATATTTTCAGATATACAAAACGTGAAAGAATTCACCACTAGCAGACCTACACTGTAAGAAACATTAATGGAAGTTTTTCAAGTAGGAGGAAAATGAGATCGATGGAGACATGGATCTGCACAAAAGAATAAAGAGGACCTACAAATGGGGTAAATATGCATTTTTTTCTTAAACTATTTATCTTCAGAGGATAGTCTAGTGCTTAAAGCAAAAATAATATATTGTGGGTTTATGTGAAAGTAAAACATAGGACAAGACCACAAAGGCTGGGAGAGGACAAAAGGAAGTATTTTTTCTTATTATGTACCTGAAGGGCCATGTATTACCTGAAGATAAACCATGTATATCATAAACCCAAATGCATCCAATAAAATAGCAAAGAGAGCCAAAGTACCAACAAAGAAGGTAAAATGGAACCATAAAAAATAACCCAAAATTTGACAAAAAAAAGGAAAAATAAAGCAAGGTATTGATAGGACAAATAGAAAACACTGAACAAGATGGTAAATTTAAATTCAATCCTATCAATAATTACATATGTTAAGTGTGCTGAATACCTCAATTAAGAGGAAAAGATTGAATAAATAAGATGCAATTATTTGCTGCTAACAAGAAACCCTGTTAAATATAAAGATATAAATAAGTTAATAGTAAAAAGATGGAAAAAGATGTACCATGCTAAGATTAATCAACAGAAAGCTGGAGAGGCTATATTAATATCAGAAAATGTAAATTAAAAAAATAAGTTTATTTAAGTAATCACCACACCTGACGTGGGGCTCGAACTCAAGACCCTGAGATCAAGAGCTGAATGCTCTACAGACTGAGGCAGATACCCCAGAAAATGTAAATTTTAGAGCAAAGACTATTTCTGGGGATTAAGAAGTTTCTTTCATAAAGATAAATGGGTAAATTTGTCAAGAAGACATAAAATCCTAAACACTTCTGCCTTAAAAAGAGAACTTCAAAATATATGAAGCAAAATCTGGTAGAACTTCAGGGAGAAATGGACAGATCTCTTGCTATAGTTGGAGATTTTAATATCCCTCTCTTGGTTCTATCAATATAGAGCAAGTAGACAGAAAATCAGTAAATATAGAGAAGACTTGAACAATACTGTGAACCAGGTTGACCTACTTGGCATATATACAACCCTCTACCCAACAACAGTAGAAAATTAATTCTTTGCATGTGTTCAGGAGATATTTACTAGGATCGACCATATTCTGAGTCATAAAACAAGTCTGAATACATTAAAAAGGATTTAAATCATACAAAGTATTGTCTTTGACACAGTGGAACAAAATTAGAAACAAATAATAAAACGATCTTGGAAAATTTCCAAACATTTGGAAACCAGATAACATACATCTAAGTACCCGTGGATCACAGAAAAAAATCAAAACCAATACTGGGAAATATTTTGAACTAACTTAAAATGAAAGTACATTATAGCAAAATTTGTGGGTTGCAGCTAAAGCAATAGTTTGAGGGGACTTTATAGCACTTGAAGCCCATATTAGAATAAAAGCAAGGTCTCGAATGAATGACCTTAGCTTCTGACCTTAAGAAAACTAGGAAAAGAGGAGCAAATGAAACTCCAAGTAAGCAGAAGAAATGATAAAGATTAGAGTGGAGATCAATAGAACAGAAAAATGGAAAACAACAGAAATCAAGGAAACCAAAAGCTGATTTTTTTGAGAAAAATTTAATAAGCCTCTAGACAGACTAGTCAGAAAAAAAGACAAATTACTAATATCAGGAGTGAGAGAGCTTACATTACTATTCTGAAGATATTAAAAGAAATAATGAGGTCCTACTATGAAAAACTGTTCCAATACATTTGAATACTTAGATGAAATGGAAAAATTCCTTAGAAGACACAAATTATTGAAGCTCACTCAAGAAGAAATTTAAAAATCCTGAATAGGCACATATTTATTAAGGAAATTGAATTTGCAGTAAAAAATCTTTCCACAAAGAAAACTCCAGGCCCAGATGGCTTTTCTGGGAGAATGCTACCAGACATTTAAGGAATAAACAACCCCAAATTTACACATACTTTGTTTTTTACTTTTTTAAAGTTTATTATTTTTAGTTTTAAATTTTAATTCCAGTATAGTAAACATACAGTGTTATATTAGTTTCAGGTGTACAATATAGTGATTCAACACTTCTATCCATTACTCAGCGCTCATCAGGACAAGTGCACTCCTTAATTCCCCATCACCCATTTCACCCATTTCCTCACCCACCTCCCCTCTGGTAGCTATCAGTTCTCTATAGTTAAGAGTCTATTTCTTGGGGTGCCTGGGTAGCGCAGTCGTTAAGCGTCTGCCTTCGGCTCAGGGCGTGATCCCGGCGTTCCGGGATCGAGTCCCACATCGGGCTTCTCCACTGGGAGCCTGCTTCTTCCTCTCCCACTCCCCTGCTGTGTTCCCTCTCTCGCTGGCTATCTCTCTGTCACATAAATACATAAAATCTTTAAAAAAAAAAAAAGTCTATTTCTTGGTTTCTCTCTCTCTTTTTCCTTTGTTCATTTGTTATGTAAAATTCCACATATAAATGAAATCATATGGTATTTGTCTTTCTCTGACTTATTTCGCTTAGCATTATACTTTCTAGCTCCATCCGTGTTGTTTGAAATGGCAAGATTTCATTCTTTTTTATGGCTGAGTAATATTCCATTGTATATATATATACCACACCTTCTTTATCCGTTCATCTTTCAGTGGACATGTGGACTGCTTCCATAATTTGGTTATTGTAAATAATGCTGCAATAAACATAGAGGTGTCTGTATCCATTTGAAGTAGGGTTTTTGTATTCTTTGGGTAAATATTCAGTAGTGTAATTACCGGATTGTAGGGTGGTGCTGTTTTTAACTTTTTTTTTTTTTTTTTTTTTTTTTGAGGAACCTCCATACTGTTTTCTACAGTGGTTGCACAAGTTTGCATTCCCACCAACAGTGCAAGAGGGTTCCCTTTTCTCCACATCCTTGCCAACACTTACTGTTTCTTATGTTGTTGAGTTTAGCTGTTCTGACAGGTGTGAGGTGATATCTCATTGTAGTTTTGATTGCATTTCCCTGGTGATTAGTGATGATGAGCATCTTTTCATGTGTCTGTATGTCTTCTTTAGAAAAATGTCTGTTCATGTCTTTTGCCCATTTTAAAATCAGATTATTTGTTTTTGGTGTTGAGTTGTGTAAGTTCTTTATATATTTTGAATATTAAACCTTTATCAGATACGTCATTTGTAAATATCTTCCCCACTCAGTAGGTTGCCTTTTACTTTTGTTGATTGTTTCCTTTGCTGTGCAGAAGGTTTTTATTTTGATGTAATCCCAATAGTGTATTTTTGCTTTTGTTTCTGTTGCCTCAGGAGACCTATTTAGACAGATGTTGCTACAGCCAAGGTCAGAGAAATTACTGCCTGTGCTCTCTTCTAGGATTTTTATTTTTTTATTTTTTTTAAAGATTTTATTTATTTATTTGACAGAGAGACAGCCAGCGAGAGAGGGAACACAAGCAGGGGGAGTGGGAGAGGAAGAACCAGGCTCCCAGCAGAGGAGCCTGATGTGGGGCTCAATCCCAGAACGCTGGGATCACACGCTTAGCCGAAGGCAGACGCTTAATGACTGAGCCACCCAGGCGCCCCTCTTCTAGGATTTTTAGGGTTTCATGTTTCACATTTAGGTCTTTAATCCATTTTGAGTTTATTTTTGTGTATGGTATAAGGAAGCAGTCCAGTTTCATTCTTTTGTGTGTTGTCCAGTTTTCTCAGCACTGTTGAAGAGACTGTCCTTTGCCTATTGTATATTTATTCCTCCTTTGTCAAAGATTAATTGGCCATATAATTATGGGTTTATTTCTGAGTTTTCTATTCTGTTCCACTGATCTATGTGTCTATTTTTATACCATTACCATACTGTTTTGATTACTACAGTTTTGTAATATAACTTAAAGTCTAGAACTGTGATACCCAGTTTTATTTTTCTTTTCCAAGATTGTTTTGACTACTTGGGATCTTTTGTGGTTCCATACAAATTTTAGGATTGTTTGTTCCACCTTTGTGAAAAATGCTGTTGATATGTTGATAGGGATTGCATTAAATCTATAGATTGCTTTGGTTAGTATAGACTTAAAAAAAAGAGAGAGAAAGAGAGAATATGCGTGCAGGTGGAGGGGCAGAGGGAGAGAGAGAATCTCAAGCAGACTCCCTGCTGAGCACAGAGCCTGACACAGGGCTTGATCCCCCAATCCTGAGATCATGACCTAAGCTGAAATCAAGAGTCAGCTGCCCAACTGACTGAACCACCCAGGCACCCCTGGGTAGTATAGACTTTTTAACAATTCTTCCAATCCATGAACATGGACTGTCTTTCCATTTCTTTGTGTTGTCTTCAATTTCTTTCATCAGTGTTTTATAGTTTTCAAAGTACAGGTCTTTCATCTCTCTGGCTAAGTTTATTCCTAGGTATTTTATTATTTTTGGTGCAATTATAAATGGGATTGTTTTCTTAATTTCTCTTTCTGCTTCATTATTGGTGTATAGAAATACAACAGATTTCTGTACATTAATTTTATATCCTGTGACTTTACTGAATTCATTGATCAATTCTAGTAGATTTTTGATGGAGTCTTTAGGGTTTTCTGTATATAGCATCATGTCATTTGCAAACAGTGAAAGCTTTATTCCTTCCTTACAAATTTAGATGCCTTTTATTACTTTTTGTTGTCTGATTGCTGTGGCTAGGACTTCCAGTACTATGTTGAATGAAAGTGGTGAGAATGGACATCATTGTCATGTTCTGACCTTATGGGAAAAGCTCTCAGATTTTCTCTATTAAGGATGATGTTAGCTGTGGGTTTTTCATATAAGGCCCTAACTATATTGAAATATGTTCCCTCTAAATCTACTTTTTTGAGGGTTTTTTCATGAATGATGCTGTACTTTGTCAAGTGCTTTTTCTGCATCTATTGAAATGATCATATGGTTTTTATCCTTTCTGTTATTGAGGTGATGTATCATGTTGATTGTTTTGTGAATATTAAACCACCTTGTATCCCACGAATAAATCTCCCTCGATCATGGCAAACGATTTTTTTTAATGTATTGTTGGATTCAGTTTGCTAGTATTTTGTTGAGGATTTTTGCATTTATATTCATCTGAGATACTGACCTGTAGGTCTCTTTTTGTGTGTGAAGTCTTTCTCTGGTTTGGGTATCAGGGTAATGCTTATAGAATGTATTTGGAAGTTTTCCTTCTTCTTCTATTTTCTTGGAGTAGTTTGAGAAGAATAGGTATTAGATCTTTTTAAAATGTTTGGTAGAATTTGCCTGTGAAGCCGTCTGGTCCTGGACTTCTGTTTGTCGGGAGTTTTTGGATTATAGATTCAATTTCATTGCTGGTGATCAGTCTGTTCAAGTTTTCTATTTCTTCTTCAGTTTTGGTAGATTTACTGTTTCTAGGAATTTATTCATTGCTTCTAAGTTGTCTAGTGGCATATAATATTTCATAATC
Source organism: Ursus americanus (assembly GCF_024610735.1). NCBI lineage: Eukaryota > Metazoa > Chordata > Mammalia > Carnivora > Ursidae > Ursus > Ursus americanus. Next base: position 10,994,174 of record NC_142152.1, on the reverse strand, counting down.
TCTTATAATTGTATTTATGTGATGTCAGTTGTTATTTCTTCTCTCTCGTTTGTGATTTCGGTTATTTGAGTCCTCTCTCTCTCTCTCTCTCTCTCTTTCTCTCCTTTTTTGATGAGTCTGTCTAGAAGTTTATCAGTTTCATTGATTTTTTTTTTTTTTCCAAAGAACCAGCTCCTGGTTTCATTGATTTGGTCTATTGTTTCCTTTTGTTTTTAGTTTCTGTATCATTTATTTTGCTCTAATCTTTATTATTTCCTTCCTTCTGCTGATTTGGGGTTTTGTTTGTTCTTTTTCTAGCTCCTTTAGGTGTAAGGTTAGGTTGTTTCTTTGAGATTTTTCTTGCTTCTTGGGGTATACCTGTACTGCTATAAATTTTCCTTTTAGAACTGCTTTTGCTGCATCTCAAAAATTTTGGATCATTGTGTTTTCATTTTCATTTCTATCCATGTAATTTTTTATTTCTTCTTTGATTCCGTGGTTGACTTGTTCATTGCTTAGTAGCATGTTACTTAACATCCATGAAATTTATACATACTTTTGCAGAAAATTGAGGAGCAGAAAATACTTTCAAATTCATTCTATAAGGCCAGCATTACTCTGATAGAAAACCCAGACCAATATATTGGAAGAAAAGACAACAGACCAATATCTCTCATGCACATAGACACTAAATTTTGTATAATTTTATAATAGAATTTTTGCATCTCTAAAAAAATTTTAGTGAATTTACTCCAAAAACATATTATGAACAAGTGGACTTTTCCCAGGAATATAAGGTTTCTTTAACATTTGAAAATCAATCAACATAATTCACCATATTAACAGAATAATAATGAAAAACATTTTATCTTAACAGATACTGAGAAAGCATTTGGCAAAATCTGATACCCATTCCTGCTGAAAACTCTAAACAAACTATGAATACAGGGAAACCTCAACCTAATAAAGGGTATTTATGAAAAACTTACAGCCAGTATTATACTTAATCAGGAACAAGGCAAGTATGTTCACTATCACTAATTCTATTCAACATTTTACTAGAAATTCTACCCCATGTGATAAGGCAAGACAAGAGATAACAGGCATCCAGAATGGAAAGGTGGAAGTAAAACTCTATTTGAAAACATGCTAATTGATGTAGATAACCCCAAGGAGTCTACAAAAATGAGTTTAGTAAGGTTGTAGGATAAAAGGGCAATGTATAAAAGTCAATTGTATTCCTACATTACAGCAGTGAACAAATGATAATTGAAATTAATGTCAGTACTATTTATAATAGCATTAGAATTACAACACTTAGGGATAAATTTGGCAAAAGATGTGAGACTGAAAATTCAAAACATTGCTGAGAGAAATTACAGAAATTCTAAATAAATGGAGAGATATGTTAATGAGCTAGAAGATTCAGTATTGGTAAGATCTCAATCCTCCCTCAAAATGATCCTTAGAATCGATTTGATCCCAGTAAAAATCTCAGGCTTTTTTGGGGTAGAAATCCACAAACATTCTTAAATTCGTAGGGAAATATAATGAACCTAGAATAGCCAAAACAACTTTGAAAAAGAACTAAGTTGGAGGACTTATACTAGTGGACTTCAAGATTTATTCTAAAGCCATAGTAATCAAAATAACAAGTATTGACATAAAGATAGATCACTGGAACAGGATAGAGTCCAGAAATAGACTGTACAACAAGCAATTTTTAACAAAGTGTCAAGGTCGTGGGGAAAGAATGATCTTTTTACTAAAGGGTGCTTGAACTAAAATAGGCAAATGATTTAATGCATTTATCATCAAAGAAGATACAGTGATGGCAAATAATTACATGAAATGCTGCTTAAATTATTCCTCAGAGAAATCCAAATTAAAACATAATGAGAAACCACCCCATGCCCAATAGATCGGCTAAAATTAAAAAGACTGATCATATCAAGGGTTTGGGAGAATGTGGAGTAATGAGAATGCTCCTACAGTACTGGGTTGGGGGTGATACAAATTGGTACTCCTTTGTTTGGGGGGGTACAACTACTCTGAAAACTGATGAGCATTTTCTTAAGTAGTTAAGTGTCCACCTACCAGGTGACCCATTCATTCCACTTCTTGGTATTTACTGAAGAGAGATGAAGGCATACGTTCATACAAAACTACACAAATGTTCATAGCAGCTCTATTTGTAATAGCCCCAAACTGGTAACAAACCAAATGATGGCCAACAGGTGAGAGGATAAACGAACTGTGATGTATCCATAGAGCAGAATACTGTTCAGCAATAAAAAGCATTGAACTACCGAGAGATACATGTAACCTTATGAATCTTAAAATAATGGTGAATGAAAGAAGACCAAAAATCATACATACTCTAAGACCTCATTTATACAAAATTTTGGAAGAAGCAAACTATAGTAGCAACAGATCTGTCGTTGTCAGGGGATGGGATGGGGGTTGGGAGAGATGGAGGAATAGATGACTAAGGACATGAGGGACCTTTCGGGGGTGATGAATGTCTTCATTATCTTGACTGCACTTACGGTTTTATGGGTGTGTGTGTGTGTGTGTGTGTACACAAAAGCATATCAAAACGAATCAAATCGTACACAATATGTACAGGTTATTGTGTGTCAGTTATACCTCAACGAATCTGTAAACAGTATAATGAAAACACGAGAAAAAGAAAGATGAAGAGAGCAAAGATTGCAGCCTGAGTGGAAAAGACATACTGTCTGTAGGGACCATATCCAGCACAGGGCGGAGGCCCTGGGGCTGAGGGTCGTGAGGAGAGAAATGGAGTAGGTTTCGTGAAGTCAAAAGGCTGTGGATGTTCTCTGTCCCACGATGAGAGAGCAGAGTCTCTAAGGGCTGCTACTTGCTGCTGGTAGCTTCTCTTGCTGTGCTAGGTAAGTGCTGGGCTGGCTGGAGACGGGCTCCTCAGTAGGTCGGCCTCCTGTTTTCCTGCGTAAGCGATGAGCTCAAGTTGGGATTACGGCATCAGTTAGGTCTGCGCTGGTGTCAGCCCGCCAAGTGGGCCAGGTCAGGGTTTGTTAGTAGTTCTATGTATGTGTACATATATATAAACTTATATATACCTTAATAATTATTATTATAAATATGTGTATATATATGTTGTATATACACATAAAATTTTTTTTACAGCCAAGACAGTGTTTTTAACAGAACTATGGAGCATAATTAATATACAGTAAATTGAACCTGTTATGCATACCATTTTGTGCCTTGGACATTTATGTGTATATACCCCTGAAAGCATCACCACAGTCAAGATAGTAAACACATCTGTCACGCTTCAAAGTTGCCCTGTGCCTCTTCATAATTTCCACTGTCTTCACTTCCTCCTTCTGTCCAATCCTGTGCAACCCCCAACAGAATTTGTCACTATAGATTAGTTTGCGTTTTATAAAATTTTATACAAGTGTAATTTAGGGTGGCCAACCATTTAGATTTGCCTGGGACTGAGGAGTTTCCCAGGACGCAGGATCCTCAGTCATCCTAACAGGTGTGTGATGGTATATTATTGTGGTTTATTGGTATTTCCGTAATGACTAACGATGTGCATTTTTTTCATATGCTTGTCTGTGATCTGTGTATCTTCTTTGGGGAAGTATCTGTTGAAATCACCCATTTTTAATGTGATTTTTTTTTATTGAGGTGTAGTTAACATAAAATAGTTGTATTAGTTTCAAGTGTAGGTAGTTATGTTTTATTTTATGTTTATTTTTTTTTATTTTTAGAAGATTTATTTGAGAGAGAGAAAGAGAGAGAGCACGTGCACAAGCAGGGGGAGGGGCAGTGGGAGAAGCAGACTCCCCGCTGAGCAGGGAGCCCGATGTGGGGCTTGATCCCAGGACCCCGGGATCATGACCTGAACTGAAGGGAGATGCCCCAGTAGTTACATTTTAAATAGCTGCATACTTTTGGATTATTTATCTCTTCTAATAGTGCATATAATATGGAATTAATATTAACTTTATTATCCAATTTCAATTCAGTAAATATTTATTTAGCTTCAGGTATGTGCCCGTGACTTCTAAATGATAAAAATGTCAAAGTCAACTAGATAACATGCTTTTGGTCTAGAATAGGGATATACACTGAAACAGTCAATCGGCTGTGGTCCTCGCCAGGCTTGAGTAGCAGAAGAGCATTGTCCTTGCTGTGGACAAAGGGGGAGAGATAGGGAAAGGACATCACCATTTTATTTCTTTTTTATAAGATTTTTATTTATTCCTTAGAGACAGAGAGAACACAAGCAGGGGAGAAGCAGACGGAGAAGCAGACTCCCTGCTGAGCTGGGAGCCCGATACAGGGCTCGATCCCAGGACCAAGAGAGCACAACCCAAGCCGAAGGCAGATGCTTAACCATCTGAGCCACCCAGGTGCCCCAAGGACATCACCATTTTAATTTCGCTCTCAGCACATCCCCTTCCACCATGCACATACAAGATGTGGGGGGTTCTTGGAATTACATTATTATGCTCAGCCTTTGATGAGGCTCCTAAGACTCAGAGAGCACAGAAAACCTTGCATTTGACAACCTGTTCCAGTGTTTGCTGAAGTGTCGTAGTTGACATAACAACATCCAATTAAGAGTAGTGGGACCAGCCGTTTTGTCCCCCAGAGACCTGAAAAAACTGAGTAGGTCTTCTGTTGGGTGGAATTAAAGGGTACCGAATCTAGGATACAGAGTGGGGTTGCTCTGCAGATAGTCTTTAAAAATATTTAAAATTAGGAATAGGTCTATTTATCTAAATAATTTTAAGGCTTAAAAGGATCAAACTTTCTGTTCAATGAAAGAAATAGAGGTTTAGAACCAGGCAATCCTCTTGGACATGAAGATGATTGACACATCAATTCAAGCCCTGTTCACTCTGAGTTTTTGGGAGAGCTCCTGTAAGTGGGCAGGTGGAAGGCAGAGGCACGACAGGACACACGGAAGGACGCTGAAGAGGCAAGACTGGTCCTTTCCTCTTGATCGAGAATGTGGGGGCAGAGCCTTGTGAACGTCGGCCTGCTGCTTCCACATCAGGGGCACTTGGCAGACACCAGCCTGTTCTTACAGTGCTGGGGTAGGCGGTGGTGATAAAGGGATGGGTCACGGCTAGAGGTTCCTTTCCTTAAAGCAAATAGACAAACACTACATATGCCTCCTAAAAGCCAGACATTTTCCTTTGGTTAGTATTCTGGGGTTTTTATTAAACACTTTAGATTTTCTGATTTATTTCCCTTCAGTATATCTTCATCCTTTGAACATAGGATGTGGCGGATCTTGGGGGGTTGCCTCCACCCCCGCCATGTGCTGCTCAGAATGTCATCAGGTGGGTTAGTGAGAGGAACACACAGCTGTTCCCAGGTGATAAAGAGGAGAGGAGATTATGTCTTTGTTTTTATTTTACTTTCTTTGGAATGTGTGGGCATGGTGCCAAGATCTTGCCTTTTATGCTGTATTTCTTTAGTTTCGTGAAAAGTAATTTTGTTCTAGAATGAATCCTAACTAATGTTTTTACTTTTGGCGGGTAGGAGGAAATTGATTTTTGTTTCCTGTGTGTCTGGCCAGTGAGCAGCCTGAGGCAGGGGCTCTGTGTCCCATCTCCTGCCTCTTCCAGAGCCTAGTTCTTAGCAGTTACTCTGTAAATACGTGTCTGGTGAGCCCAAGAGTGTGTGAATGCCCAAAGTACAGGCACAGCACCGCTGACCAAAGAGGCAGCAAAATGGGTACTTTTCAGCCCAGCTCCTCCCGGGAGGATTTTATATAGGTTAATCTTTTTGCATATAAAAGCATTTCCCGTATCTAAAATTGATACAGCCCTTCCAAAACTTCAGTAACTCCTGTCCCAACTCCTTGTTAATGATTGACAATGACGGTCCTGTATAGATCTGTGCTGCCCCCACAGCCGGGAGAAGAGCCAGGGCTTGCCCTTGGCAATGACTACTCCTTTATGAAGAGGAATCCACATCCTGTACAATTCACCCATTTAAAGTTTACAGTTCAGTGGATTTTAGTGTGTTCATAGACTTATGCACCCGTTATCACAACCGAGTTTAGAACATTTTCATCACCCCAAAAGAAAGCCTGTACTCATTAACCATCACTATTTCCTCATTTCTGTCTCACCCTAACTCCTAGGCGGCCACTAATCTCCTTCCTGTCTGTTTAGATTTGGCTCTTCTGGACAGGTTCAGTAAATGGAGTCAGACAAAATGTGGTCCTTTGCGACTGGCTTCTTTCACTTAGCATCAGGTCTTCAAAGTTCATCCATGTTGTAGCATGAATCAGTGTTTTGTTCTTTTTTATGGCTGAGTAATATTCTGCGTATGGATATACCATATTTTGTCTATCCATTTCTTAGTTAACGGACACTTGGTTTATTTCCACCTTTAGGCTAACATGAGTAATGTTGCTATGAACATTTGTATACTAGCTGAGGATTTATTCTTGTATTTTCATTTTGTCACTTTGGATTGACGCAAGTACTGGTACACAGTTTTAACTCCTTTTAGAATCCAAAAACATATTTACTACAGTAGAAATCCATGGAGCACACATCATGTAGCAGAACGGATTGAAACACGCATACTTATCATTTCCATTACGATGGTGTGATTGGCTTAAACGATGCAAAAATCTGGACTTATGTGAATTCAGCCTAATTCTTTAATTTGTGGGTATTTACTCCATGCCAGTCATTGCACTAGATGATGAGGATATAATGATAAGCAGACAGGGTCTGTGTTCTCAAAGTGCTTTTCTGTCCAGTGTCTCTGAGCGTTGGGAGGGTGGCCACGGGCTGTGTGCAAGGGAATCCAGGATGTGGGACAACATGGTGCCCCCCTGCCAGGGATGCACTGGGCACTGTCAGAGCTCCGGAGAACCCAAAGTAGACTTAGGTTGGGATGGTAGGGAGGTCAGGGAAGCTTCCAGAAGGAAGTTCCCAACCAGGCTGGGATCTAAAGGAGTGGATGTAGATAAGCAAGAGAAGAGAGGGTGGAGAGGAGGAGGGGGAGCGAGAGTTCCTATGTAGAAAGCTCAGCCTGTTCTGTGTGTCACGTGCTCTGGAGTTGAAAGTAGGGTTCAAGGTGAGGTGTGGTGGGAAATGAGGATGAAAAGAGCAGAGGGAGGCCTCGTACCCTTGAGAGCTGCACCAGATGGTTTGGACTCGGGCCCAAGAGCTGGGAAGGGAGCCGCATGAGTAGGTCTGCATTTTGGCCACTCAGGGGGGGTGCATCGGGCCAAGGGTGGGGCTTGTTTCCCCTGCAGTAGGACAGCAGGTTACCTGCTGTGGGGTTCAGTGGGAGTTTTGAGGACATTGAAGGGGGCAGGAAGAGTCACTGCAGAGAATGAGGTGAGCAGGTGAGTTAGAGAAGCAGTTGTGGGCTGTTGTAAGAAGCTATTTTAAGGCTGCATCGTCAGACACTGTGGAGGGACATGCCCCCGGGGACGTGGTGAAGCATGACACTTGCATAATTGTGCTTCAGGATGTCCCTTGCCTCAACTGAACTGTATTGAACTGAGTTACCTCAATTGAACTGCAAATGCCAATAAAAATAGAGAACAGAAGTTGCCCAAATGGGCAATGGGTGTGGATGACGGTGTGCCAGTCCTCGTGGTCAGTAGAGCCCACAGCCGGCAGCTCCCCTGACGATTTCACAGTTGCCCTTTATTCTTACTTTGAAACAGAAAGCCTAGTAGAGAAGCTAATTCCTTCCCTGCTTCCAGGATTGGAGGAGTCAGGGTTGGTAGTGAGGGGTGGGGGCAAGAAGATTTACCCGAGCTGTTAATTTGCAAATATTGGGAGGCTACCGCATCTCTGATCCTAGAGTTGGAGGGGAATTAAGCACAGGGCAGGGCAGGGTAAGAGAAGCAGCCTCTCTCCTGCAGTGGTTTTGGGAACCTCTGGAGACATGTGCCTGCAAGCTTTGCTCAGTGAGGAGCTGGGCTGGGGGCAGAGAGCTAGAGGTGGTCTTCCCGCCCCAGCAAGGTGCCACTGGAGGTGTGATGCCACGGGCCTGGTCTGGCTGTCTGCAGGTGGCACACACGAGGGGGGGGAGCCCAGGAAGGCTGCACGGCAGTGGTCCTTAGTTTATGTTCCTTAAACTCCCCTTAGAGGAGGGGCCGTCCTGGGGGCTAAGAATAGACTCGATCTCACTTTCTGACCACCTCTGTATGTGGGTTTGTTGCTACAGCCGAGAAGCACCAGGTAATGGTTTCAGGCCACTAGACAGTGTTACTCCTGGGAGAGGCCACAGCTGTGGGCCAGGTGGTGCTCTGAGAGAGCAGTTAGCCGGCCCGCATTCGGCCGGGCTTGGCGACGGGGCTGGCTCTTGGGGGAAGGATGTCACGGGCCGTGATTTCGCCCCACAGGCAGATGTCAGAACAACCCAGATCAATTTGGCCCCCTTTCTGGAGAACGTAGCCATGCGTACCGGCTGAGCACCTGACTTCCGTTTCCTTTTCTCAGAGCGGTGACTCGTGGCTGTTCTTCTCTGTCCAGGTATGTACCCGCTAGCTGCTGCAACCCAGGAGGCCGAGAGCAGCCGGAAGCTGACTCACTTGCTGAACGCAGTGACCGATGCTCTGGTCTGGGTGATTGCCAAGAGCGGGATTCCCTCCCAGCAGCAGCCCGTGCGCCTGGCTAACCTCCTGATGCTCCTTTCTCACGTCAGACACGCCAGGTAAGATCCCTGAGGGGGCCGCCCGCCGGATGTGTGGGGTGTGGGGTGGGGGCGTGCACGTGCCCTGCGAAGGCCGAAGAGCTTTGGGGAAAGCGTTTGCAAGTTTGAGAGTGATAAGGTAGACTCTTTACCTCTTAAGGAAAATAAACCCCTGGAAGGGAATGGGGGGGGGGGGTTCCTCAGCGCGTGCACCTGTGGCCAAAGACCCGCATAGTGGGCGCTGAATGGATGTCATGCGCCACCATATAGGGTAGTTATGGCATCCCTCATCTGTTTTTAGTTGCTGGGGTTTGGGCTTGTGTATGGAATTCTAAAAGGGGCCGTTTCTCCCCTAATGTGAACGGCCACCCCTCCTTGCACCACCACTCTGAGGACATTTTCTCGAGAAGGCTTAACTCAGCTCCTCTAGATCAACTCCTGAGGCTAGTGATCCTGGGACGTACGCAAGGCCTTCCCCAGGAGTGGGTCTCTTCTCGCGATAGCATCGGGACGTTAGGAATGAGACCTGAGAGGACGGGGGCAGGAGTGGGTCTCTTCTCGCGATAGCATCGGGACGTTAGGAATGAGACCTGAGAGAATGGGGGCAGGAGTGGGTCTCTTCTCGCGATAGCATCGGGACGTTAGGAATGAGACCTGAGAGAACGGGAGAGGCCCACAGGTCTCGGAAGGTAGGGCTGTGAGTAGAGTGTATTCGGGGGACGTCAATCGTGTGTGCTGATGAGGGGGGACGGGTGTAGCACGACGGCTCTGTGCTGGTAGAGTGGTGCTCCCTGATTGATGGCTCCCAGGATCAGGGTGGCCCTGCCCTGGGGCTGGCAGAGGGGAGTGAGGATGGGAGGTAATTGCTACCCAAAGAGGAGGAAAAGTCTAGAGACTGTGGGGAAGGACAGTATTCACCTCAAGAACGATAACAAGGGGGAGGAACTGAAAACAGCCTCCGCCTTGTTTCCTCCTGAATGATTATTGACACACAACCATTTGCAGAACGGAGACAGTCCACTCTCATTAGTCACAGATTCTGTATTTGCAAATCGAACTACTTTTAAAAACTTATTTGTAACCCCCGAAGCCATACTCGGTAGCATTTTTGTGGTCCTGCAAGGACGGCTCAGGGTGAAAAAATTTGGGTTGCCCACACCAACATTCCCAACTGAGGTCAAGCAAGGGGGCACTTGCGTTCCAGTTTCAGCTCTCATACTGTAAAGAAAGGTCCTTGGCGTGATCTAGTTAGTGCTATGTTTTTGCATTTTCGTGCTTTTCGCTGGCGATTTCACTGTCTGTAAACGGCCCCCAAGCATAGTGCCGAAATGCTGTCAGTGTTCCGAAGTGCAAGGCCGTGACGTGCCCGGTAGAGAGAGCACGCGTGTTGGCTAAGCTTTGTTCATGCGTGAGCTGTGGTAGCACCGGCTGTGAGTTAAATGTTAATGAAGCAACAATTTGTTAAATAAGGTGTCTTTAAATAAAAACACAGGTACACCAAGGTTATGTATTAACCGGATGATGAAAATGCTGTGACCAGAGTCTCTCGGGACCCTAACCCTGCCGTTCCCCCACAAGCACTGCATTTGCTAACTCAGTGTTGGCAGCAACCACGTTGGACGACCACTGGGCATGATGAGTGAGAACTGCGCTCTCTGCTAGGTGCTCTCAGGCCACTGTGGTTGGGTGACGGGACACTAAGGTCCTTGCCCTTGAGTGTAGATGACTGAAGGAGCCAGACGCAAGAACCCTAGAACAAATGGCTAGGGGAAGTTGAGGGGGTGGAGGGTAGACTGGCTTTGATGGGGAGCGTTGGGGAAGACTTTAGAGTGCCCGTGTCGCTGCCTCACAGGAAGGACTCTCGGCATCTTTTTGTCGCCATAGCAACAAGGGCATGGAACACCTGCTCAACATGAAGTGCAAAAACGTGGTCCCAGTCTACGACCTGCTGCTGGAGATGCTGAACGCGCACACGCTCCGCGGGCACAAGTCCTCGCTCCCCGGGGCCGAGTGCAGCCCGGCGGAGAACAGCAAGAGCAGGGAGGGCTCCCAGAAGCCCCAGGCGCAGTGATGCCCGGCCCGAGGCGAACAGGCCAGAGAGGAGGTCGGAGGCTGAAGCATGAACTCCCGGGCAGACCGTGAGCTCCGTCGGGTGGGCAGGCTTCGTCGTCTTGCTCGCGTGGGCACCCTCGTTTGGTTATGGCAGCTCAGTCGTGTACCGTCCCTCACCCGACCTCCCCACTTCCCAGGAGTCACGGTGAGAAAGCCGCAGTGTTCCCTGGTGCCGGGGGGCATGTCTGGATGCAGACTTTACCTCTTGCTCGGCCTCGTAGGATCTCAGTGCGGGCCCTTTCTTACTCGCCATCTCCCTTCCACTCCTCTGGCAAACATCTTAAAGGTTTGGGAATGAAGGGTGGAAATCTGCTGTGCAAGGTTGGAAAGTGGAGAGGATGGGGCACTTCTAGGAAGTGGACTAACCTTCATCGTGCAACCTAACCTGCCCTTAGACCTTCGTTTGCTCTCTTCGGGGCCACTTGACGGTAGGATGGAAAACCACGACAACGAACGAACTAGGTCCACACACCTACCTCATAGGCCTGTGAGGACTGAGGTCATGTATCACTATTACTGTCGAAGGCCAGAGGGATCGTGACCTGGGGAGCCAGTGGTCAGGCTGGGAAGTGAGCCTTGCCCTCCCCCCAGACCTTGCTGCCATCTCCGTAGAGGTTCATTCCTCTTGATTTGCGTTCATAGAGCCTGCTAATTATTTGGGGTGCATTTCTGTTTGTGATCACTTTTATGGAGGATTGTGGAGATTTAAATCTCTCTGCCCCTGGAACTGCCCTTCCTTAAAACTCTCTTGTCCCAAGGGGCCCGGTGTGTGCCGGAGAAAGGTCCAGTGTTTGCAGGAACGGATTTCTCCTGGAGGTTTGGGTCACAGCCACGTTGCTTTCCTGGGGCAGCCACAACTGCGCCACATCAGCCACCCACAGACAGGGACACGTCAGGCTGTGTGTGCGAGGCACGCCGTTCCATGGAAAGATGAATGGCTTGGCACCCCTGTGCGTCAGGTTCAGCGCCAGACTGTGCAGACTCGGTGAGCATAGCACTTGAACTCTACTTTAAAAAAAAATATTTAGGGATAGTTATTTATAGCAAGAAAGAATTCTTTTACACTCTCGGGCTCTTTTAAGCTATTTTCTTATCAGAACATTTATATGGTGAGCTGGGTGAGATAGAAACTTCACAGAAGAATATTAATTCCTATTCCAAGTGGAAGATAAGTAGGACAAGATGATAAAGCCCCTCTGGAATGACAGTTTTAACTCACTTTTAAAAAATTGAAATCTTCAGGAACATAGTGAATGCATACAATGAGTTACATCTGTACCCTGGCAGTGAGCAGCATCTTTGACTTTTGTGATGATGTTTTAACTAATGACCTTGTGATCGATTAAACTCATTCTCTTTTTGAAAACGGGTTTACTTTGGCTGGCACCTTCTAGATTTACTAAGTCATCAGGAAGATCAAATTCGAGGTTACAAAGGTTGGTTTCTGCTAGGGAGTCCTTGGATAATTCTTAATTTTGATATTGGTGCAGTTTTACTAAAAGTTGAGCAGAGCTGTTTCAGAAACACCCGGACACAGACCTGGAGAGCACACCGTTGTCTGCATGGTGACGCGGTCTGAATCATTCCTAGCGGCTCGGTGTTGCAGCCTAGGTGAGATTCGGTGCACAGCACATGAGTTGTATTTTACAGGAACCAGGGAACCCGTGTCATCCAGAAGGTCAATTCCCTTTCTTTCTGGCCAGCCTAGTACCCCCTGCCCCCCAACAAACCGATGATACAAGGCTGGAGGGCAGGAAGGGGGAGGCAAAGGAGGCAGTCTTGAACAATTATTTGCTGATGAAAGTCTCTTAATTGTACTTACAAAGGAGACCACCAGATTAAAAAACAACACCGGAATGAGGTCTAAGCCACTGCCACAGGAGCATGCAGTGACTGACGTATTTGCGGTTGGATTGGATGTCCAAGGTAGAAACCAGAGTGGTCTCAGGTGTCAAGGCGGGTTTCCGTGACCCGCGCTTGGCTGGACTGGTGCATGTGCTAGTGAACTCTTCCAGGGCCTGCTGCTCATTTCCTAGTTATTCCTGCTTGCTTCTCGAGGCTGCTTGCTTCACTGCCTTTGGATTTAGCCCAGGAGGGGGCTGTAATACTTTCGGTCATTTCTTCTTGGCTCAGACTGCCACAGGAATGCGCTGGGGACAGAGGTTGGTCAGCCTTGGGGGGATGCTCCTCGGGGCAAGGCTGTCTCTTAGCACTGGGGTCTCGGCCAAGCAGGCAGTTGAGATAACATGGTCTATAGCTGAAAGGTGTTCTCCCTTTTGTTTTGAATATTCTACGGCCCTTTCCTCCTTGCAGATGGGAGTGTTTTGAATCTCTGGGCCCATCTGTTCCAAACGTGTCCTCTAAAGCTGACACCAGTGAGCAGCCGGTCTGCTGTTTTTATGTGTTGTTCGTAAACCCTCCATATCCATTTTAAAGATTAATCATTTCTCCTTAAAGTGCTTTCTTTTAAATATCTTCTTTTGGGGCGTATCCACACCCTGTCCAAATGATCTATGGACAATTTAAAATTCTGCCATAGCTTAGCAAGGACTTCACTGTTTTTAAGATCAGTTTTTAAAAGGCGTAAACTAGGGGAAATTGGACCTGACAGCTATAAACAGGAAATAATTTGAGTACTGGGGGGAAAAACCCCCACCCAACTACGTTTTATGTATTACGGGCAAGTGAGCCTTAGCTTTGCCTCAGACTCGTGTGGCAAGATTCCTTTCCTCCATTTTGACCTGCAAGTTATTGTTTAATGTGAGAAACTTATTTGTGGGAGATGAGTGAGATTTGGGCTTAATTCCAAAAACATGAGCGTCTCATTATGGGATCATGCGGACACATCTTAATGAAATAATTAACACGAATATTCTTAACACAGAGAACATTAGAACAGAGTGTTCACTCGGATTCCTGGGAGGGAGCTGGCAATCCCTAAAGAGGACCTGCGTGGGCGAGCCCAGGGCTGCTGTGAGTTTTCACGCGTCATCCGAACTGCACACCCTCCCCTCCCCCCAGCACCTCTGTGTGACCTCAGGCCTGTCACTTGCACACTGTCCCCTGGGATCAACTACAGAGGTTTCGACCCTAAAATAATTTTGAAGAGATTTTTCTTAAAAAACTGAGGCAGGAACATAAATCTGGGGGGTCTTAACTGTATTAAAAACAAAACAACACAAAATCAACCCAAGCTCTGCAGTGAGATGGTCTCTACCTGGATTATTTCACCTGCCAACTCAGCTGGGAGGGCAATTACTCTAGATTGAAGTAAAAAGAAATCAGTTACCAACTCTTGGCAGAGCTCCTTACATATTCATGTATATAAGCTAGGTTGAAGCAATTCCAGAATTTTCCAGCATGTGAAACTAGTTTGGTGGTTATTTAAATCTGCTAAGGAGCTTGCACATACTGACACCTTTTCAAATTCAAGGTGAACCTTCAGCGTCTAGGTCTATTTTGAAACAAAAGGTTTTTTATTAAATCAGATTTGACACATTTCTTGAAGCTGCTAAAAACTTTTAGAAAACATAATAAAGACTATGTGAAGGAAATGGTGAAAATACATCATTTAACACCTAAAAGTAGTATCTGTGGAACACTGTGTGCCAGACGCAGTACTCAAGGCCTCATACTTTCACATTTAATAATTACTGTGATCCTAATTTTCTGGTCGTGGAATTAGTATAAGCAAACTCGCCCAGGGTCCCACAGGGAAGCGAGAGATAGAGCTGAGTACAGGCAGAGTTCCAGCGCTGAAGGTAATCACGCAGCTTCGCTTAACACAACACTAAAAAGATAATTCTCAGGCTGCAGAATGCATGTGTCAGTTGCAATCTGACACGCACGGCCTCTCTGGCTTAAGTGGGACCCTCCTCAGTCCCACAGCACTCTGCAGATACAGTGACAGGGCAGACGTTCAGTCTCATTTCGTACACGTGTGTAAATTAAAGCCCAGAGGGGGAAATTGACCTGCTCGAGGTCATAAAACTACTTATGGCCAAACTCGGAGAGGAGTTTACGCCATCTGCTGCCTGGCCGCCACTGTTCCTGCTGTAGGACTGCCTCCGAGTCTGCTGCTGGAGATGAATCTCCGTGCCTAACAGACATGCAAGTTACGGCTGCCTTCTTTGGATTCTAGATCTTTTCAGCGGAGATGGGGGTCTGCATGAAATGGTACAGAACACGTGAAAAAGACAGTGAGTTCGATCATTCCTGTCCTCCCATCCTGGGCTCATAAGCTAGTGGGTGGCCCTGTGGTCACCTCCTTCTATCTGCTGTTGCTTTTCCCAAATGCACTGAAGTGGAGGACGTTCCTTGGAAATTTCCCCATGTAAAACGCTCACACCTTTTAGGTACTGATGCTTCCCTGTGGAGTCTGGCATGCAACAGTGTGAAACACACGCCCTTGATTCTTTACAGCTCTCAAAGTTGCTGGGCTCGTGGCTCCCGTGGCATTGTCTGCAATATGTGATCTTCTTCTAACCCTTCTGTTGTTTTGGAGTCAGGGATCCTTTTTGTTTATTTTTTATT
This sequence comes from Ursus americanus, assembly GCF_024610735.1. NCBI lineage: Eukaryota > Metazoa > Chordata > Mammalia > Carnivora > Ursidae > Ursus > Ursus americanus. Next base: position 10,978,865 of record NC_142152.1, on the reverse strand, counting down.
TTTTTTCTGAGTTCCAAGGATCCTATTCACTTGTGAGGCCAGGAGCTGTTAGGGGCTGGAGGGTTTCCTTTATGGGAAGGGCAAAGGTTTGCGAACGCTAGCCCAGAGCAGCTCCTGCTCGCCATAGTCTATGCTGCCACGTTTGTGCTGTGCCGGGTGTCTAAATGCCACGACTCCTGGTTCTGTAACTTGGTGATTCGGTGGTCCTGTGTACCTCAGAGCCTGCTGGTGGCTATGCCTTGTTTTTTTTCAGGTGAGTGCTTTGTACTTTTATGCAGTCTTACATTTGGGTCTTTACAAATGAATGTTTGCTGTTGTGTGAAAGCAGGTTTTGAGGTCTGCTTTCCATTCCTCCAGGTACTGTTTTTCCTCTGCTGTGTCCCCTTAATATTTATGGAACTGTTGTGGAAAGAAGTTTAATGTGATATAAGCTAAATAAAGTGTTTTTCATAATTCTGGTTTTAAAAATGTGTTTGTTGGGAATATAAGAGTTTGTAATAATTAGGCTAAGTAGTCAGTGTTCCCATTATATTCTGAATTCTATTCTATTTTAGGTATGCAGCACCCTTTAAGAATTCGATGAAAACCATGAACACTCTTCCTGGAAAAAGGTACATAAACACAAACGCTTGCCTATAATTCAAGAGGGTTAGGGATCTCTGTCATAAGCTGTCAAAGCTTTTTTTTTTTTAAAGATTTTATTTATTTGAGAGAAAGAGTGTGCGAGTAGGGGAAGGGGCAGAGGGAGAGAGAATCACAAGCAGACTCTGCACTCGGTGCCGAGCCCGATGTGGGGCTCGATTCTGTGACCCTGAGATCATGACCTGAGCCGAAATCAAGAGTCGGATGCTCAACTGACTGAGCCATGCAGATGCCCCAGACTTTTAAACATTAATAATTTAATCTTTGGTCAGCTAATCTCACCCTTGTGATTTATGACCACAGGCACTGTGTATGCAAGTAAAACGCAGCCCACACATGTCAAAGTCCAAGTCCGTCAATTATTTGGGTACATTTTCTGTAATTACCCCATCGAAGTCAGCATGATACCCCATCTGGGATGGGGAGAAAAGTCATTCATCCATACTGAAGTGATCTGAATGCCAATAGTCTGGAAATGCAAAATGCAAAACCTCTTAAAGGTGTAGATGATCTGACAAGTGTGGGAATACACTGAGCTCTGAATGAAGAAAGGCTTGCTGGGGGTAACGGTAGGGTCTAGAAGCCTGGAGTACTCCTGAGAATGAGTGCGCATAACTAGGCTTTCAGATGCAGACACTTTCCTTTCACTGCAACTTTGACTTGCCCCAAACTCAAAGGTTTCCAGAACCATCTCCTCCTTTGGACTGGAAGGGAGAGGAGGAGGTAGAGGTTCTGCCTTTTGCCTCTGGCAGAACTGGAGCAAGGACCCTCTAGCTTAGAGAAAAAGTTTGGGTAACATTTTTCACTTAAATGTTCCTCTGGGATTTCTGTTAATCCATGAAAAGAAATATTTTAGAGCATCAAAAGACTTTTTTTTTAAACTGCAAAGTACCCTATCACTTTCATCAGTTTGGTAAAGTGAAGACAGATTCCCTTCCACTGGTACCAAGCTGCTTGGGAACTGCAACGTCCCGGGGATATCTGACCCACAGCAGGGGCCGCTGGCGCTGGGAGTCCAGTCTTCATCTACCGCCAAGCCTCCCTGGCTTCCCCTGAGGTTTGTGCTCAGCAAAGACGGGGCAGTTAGGACATGGGTGTCTCCCAAGTGTCAAGAGATGCAGGTTAGGGGCGCCTGGGTGGCTCAATTGGTTAAGCATCTGCCTTTGGCTCAGGTCATGATCCTGGGGTCCTGGGCTCGAGCCCTGCATCGGGCTCCCTGCTCAGCAGGGAGTCTGCTTCTGCCTGCTGTTCTGCCTACTTGTGCTCTCTGTCAAATAAATAAAAATTCTTAAAAAAGAGAGGTGCAGGTTACAAGCAGTTAACGCAGGAACTGGTTCAGTGACTTCTAATCACACTCTTTGTTTTAGTGGGAAATAGTAGTACTGGAGTTCAATGGGAGGCAGGTGGTTTTGCCTGTAACATTTGTTAAACAAAATCTGTTTGCTTTGGAGAGAGCTGGGAATAGAAAAATCTGGGTGAAATGAGCCTTTTTTGTACCCACCTTCCCTGCCATGCTGTCCTCATCACTCCCTCCAGCACGGGAGGGTAACACACTGGGTAATCTCCAAGTTGTGGGATTTTAGATCTCATAAATTATTAAAGTAACTAGAATATAAAGGTTAGCTTAGAATTAAAACCGATAAATCCCCCCAAATAATTTCTGTTCTATGGAAGATTATGTATAACATTTAATTTGTAATGTAATCCAATACAACAAAAGTATGGGTATTTTTGTTTTAATGAGAAACATTTGCGTTGTACATACCACAAATAGCTTCAAGTTTCTGTAACAACCCCCCCGTGGCCAAACAGCTAAACAAACCCTGAAGCATCACTTTAAAGGTGAAAAGTCTTATAAAATTAACTTACAAAAACATCCCTATCAAGTAGTTTGGCATTTACTGTACATTAGTCAAAAGCTCAAGCTAAAATCTGATTTTTTCTTTAAAAAAATCGAAGTTTACATTATTCATACAGATTCGGCATTGTTAAAAAATATGCACAAATAACCACATCCATGCAATATAATTTCTTTAAAAATTTAAAGCAATATAAAAGAGCAGACCTTTAGTACAGAACGGGACATTCTGGTTTATAACCTGCAGCTCGATTGCTAGCTGATTGGAGTAAAATTAATTCTAAACATTTTAAATATGATTGTTTCAATCAATCAGCTAAGGGTGCATATGAGTTTCTGAACCATTTCTAAGATGGAATCTGCTTGTTTCTGGAACATGTGATGAACACTGCTGTTCACTGAGCATATTAGCTACGTTTGAATAGTGTTTTACAAATAAATCAGAATTCACGAAGCGCTCGGCTCTTCAGGAAACTGCAGTTTCCAGAGACCCCGAGACCAATCAACTAGCTTTGTCAAACTGCCTGGGGCAACTAACTGCCACCCAGGCTCCCTGCCCCGAGGGAGGAACAGCGTTGGAAAGCTGCCCTGCATCCCGAGAGAGAGAGTGCCCTCTCTGGCCGAGCCCGGTGTCTGCAGCAGGTCCCTGGGCCAGGCCAATGCTAAGGGTCACTCACCCACCTGAGGCCACGAGTCAGGCACCCGCGTGAACGGGCTGGTGGTGCGGTGCTGCAGGCCGGGCGGGGCCTCTAGGTGGGGGGGGGCCCGTTGGTGTACCTCAGCATGGGGTAGAAGGACCTGGCAAAGTTGTTGGCCTGAGTGCAGCTGTAGTCCTCTTCGGAGGAGGGCAGCAGGCAGGCCAGGAGCAGCAGCAGCAGAAGAAGCAGCTGCAGGGGCAGCGCGGCCCTGATAACCCGGGACACGAAGGAGCGGCGGGGCCGGGAGCTGCCGGGGCCGGGCACCCTGCCAACAGACGGGGCGGAGAGCTGAGCACGAGGTGCCGGGGGCAACCCCCCCTCGAGTTACCTGACCCCCTGCTTGTGTCAAGTAAGACCTCCAGGACCCGAGATTAAAGTGGGGCCCATGACAGAGGTTCAGTCCTGGAAGAGCAGCCCAGCCCTTTCCAGACAAGTAAAGTGGGTTTTGTACAGAGACCTGGAGCACGGGACAGGTAAGACTGCTGAGGAGCATGTGTGCAACTGGGCACTCACTGCGGTGACTGCAGGGCCCCCTTACCTGCTGTCTGTCTTGTGCTTGTCTGTTGTCATTCTCTCTGCTTCGAACTGTTGGGTTAAGAAGAATCCAGTTAGTAATGGAAGACTATGAGTCCGGGCCAGGATAAAACAGCCTTCCTTCTCAAATTATACACCTTCCTTAGGTCATCTTCCGCCAAGCTTTTGAGACCAGAGTAATGCATGTGAGATTATACTCCACAAGGCAGGAAATCCTGGGTTTGTTAAACTAACAGGAGTTTCACGTTCCCACTGGTGCTCAGATGTTAATGGAGAGATCGGGGAGCCCCTTCAATGATCCTGTAAGGGCTCCCTTTTTCACAACCTTCTCCAGTTCCAGGGAAGAGCAACTGAGAAGATAGCCTTTCTGTTGGGTCGTTAAAGGTGTATTTCACTTTTTTTAAATCTTTAGAGTCCGCCTCTCCGCTGACTATCAGGTGGAAGCAGATCTGTGCTGTTGCGAAATGGGGGATGGGGCCTTGGGAGGCTCCAGTTTCGGTCACCGGGCTAACTCCGAAAAATCAGCACAGTTCTCAGGGCAGCAAGGGGCTCTCACCTTTGCTTGGGGAGTTGGCACGGATGCGGCTGGCGGCTGCTCTCCGGCGTCTACTTCGTCCAAGCTGGGCAGAGATGGGTCTGGGTTCTGAAATCCACACCCCAAGGGTTCAGTTCAGGGAAACAAAAGGGTCTGAAGAGTCTCAAGAGCACAAAAACATGCTTCGTGCAGATTCTTCAGTGTTCCATGCACCCCTTCCCCCAGCTCAAATCTTTCTGGAAGAGGAGCTTTTCTATTCTCACTCCCCACTGTAACAGGGACTTTTCCAGACAAAAAGGAACGTGGCAGGCAAGGCAAGGCCAACCACTGGCATTAAACACCAGTAGCACACGTTGGGAAGACTGAGTTTAGCGGAAGGGACAGGATCAGTGGGCCGTGAGCTTCAGATGTGCGGGTGTAATCACATGGCCATCAGCCTGCTGGAGCCGACCTGCAACTCCAGAACGGAGCGGGGGCGGGGCTGCCCTAAGTCTGCTGGGGGTGTGGTTTGGGTTTGTGGAGTTGGGTCACATTTCAAAGAGAAGAAAGGAGAAAAAAGAGAGTGGTCAGAAGACAGTGAGCAGGACTCAAGTCTGAGCAGCATGAAGGCAAGTCAGAAACGATAGAGGGACTGGCTGGTTTTTCACAGGCCGCCCTATGAACTTGTAGGCGCCATCGTGCCGTCTTCCCCTCGCAAATGACAGAACAGCATTAAAGAGCTTGTGTAACTTTTTAAGGCCGTACAGCTAGGAAGGGGCAGGACTTTAGACTCCGCTCTGACCACGTGTCTACAGCCTCCCCGCCCCTAGAGCAAGGCTGCCATACTGCCTTCCTGTTCCTAAGACATCTTTCGACTTAGAAGCCACAGGCGGACTCACCTGGCGTCCCTGCAAGGACACTAAGTCTTGGGACACTTGCTCGAGTAGCTGTCTGAGCTTCTTCTCAATAACATGCACTTTCTCTTCAGCCTCAATATAGTCTTCTCCATGCCCCTTAATAAGAAGGCTGTCTGAAATCTCTTGTAAGGTGTTTACTTGAGGTTGACGTTCCACAAGTTCCCTTTCCAGTTGCTAAAAATAAAAAAGTGTGTGAAATAGTTGCTTCGCGGGGTCAGAGGTGGCTTTCTTAGTGCCAGGAAACCTTGGGGATAAATGACTCCAGAACTTTCTGCTTCTATATGCCTGTGTGTGTCCTCAAGCCCGGCATCATTTAGGTTACACCCTGCCCGTTTTCCATTCCTTCTCGTTCTGAAGACAACTGGGTGGAGGAGTTAGAGGGAAGTGAGGGGAAGATTCATCGCTAACCTGTGGCCCGTAGCCATCATACCGGGCAGCACAGCTACGGAACATTTCCTTCACTGCAGAGAGCCTGTAAAGCCCCACTCTCAGATCTTAGCTGGGGAGCACTGCTCTTTAGTATAAGAATGGTTTTTAAATAATGACCAGTACTTTAAACTTACTTATAATTGAACCACATACAGATTTATGGGTAAGAATGTCACCTGGTTAGTGAAATACAAATATGAAAACACAACTACCCTCCAAGAAATAAGACTTTTCTGTAGTGGATTTAGAAAACTCCTACAGTTCATTGTGTCTGTGGAGTAATTGAGCCTATTTCCCCCCAAATGAGTCCTAGTCCCAAAGAAGAAAATACTTTTAATCGAATGGCTTTAAATGTCTCGGATATTGCTAACCACTCAGGTTCCTAGTTCCTGATACTGACTTCCTGCTTTCGGCATGGCTCTTCCTCCCTGCAAGTCCTCGTGCTTCAGAACTACAAAGGGATGCTCAGTAGACACCAACCGGACCGTGAGAACGCCACACGGGCAACGTTCCCAGGACACTAGGTGAGGCTGAGTATGCACCTGACAGAGGCCAGGGGCAGTGCAGAACCCCTTAGGAAGAAACTTACCATCAGTTCTTCCCGGCATTCCAGGAGGACCTGGGGGTCTGCGTCTGGGTCCGTGACCCGAGCCTTCTGCCTCCGGCTCTCAGCACTCGCCAACCACAGTAACAGATCTTGACTCAACTCGTGGAAGTCCTTTAAAAACACACACACACACATCAGAGGATTGCCTTTTCTGTAAGGGAAGGTGTGCTGAGAAGTAGCTTGCTGGGTTAGGCCTTCATAGTATTTGTTGTTCTTGTCTTTGTCCAGTGAATAAAAGGGCCAGATTTAAATGAAATGCCAGGGGCCCAAAACAAGGAAAAGAGAAAGCAGGAAAGAGGATACAGCTGGCACAGTCCTGGGAGGCATGATGAATTCTGTCAAGTGGAAAAGTGCTAGCAGAAAGGCAGGTCTTCAGAATCCCCCGCCCCCAGCTATTACATAGAAAGACCACACAAGACCACAAAAATTACTCAACAAATCTGGATTCAGAGGCCAAGGGAGAACCCCCCACCCCCCAAGGGCAGGCTGTGGCCCAGGGACAGGGCTGCATGGGGACTTGCTGGTGGGCTTGTGTTCCGAAGATGGGGTCAGAGCTAACACGGGATGAGCATTTACCCTGTGTCAAGTGCTGGGCTGAGATTCTATGAATTTAGTCCTAAAAAGCAGCTCATGAGGTAAAGACTAGAATTATTCCCACTTTTCAGATGAGGAAACAGAGGTCTAGCAGGCACAGTGATTTGCCCAAAGTCACACAGCTACTGAAGCTCTAGAGTTGGGTTAAACCATCCTTGCTCCAGGCCAGGTCTCAATCACTCTGCTACAAGGTCCTCCGGGCAGAAGGACAGAGACGGGGCAACGTGGGGTGGCATTTCCGATCTACTGGAATGCTCGCTCGAACCCTTATGCTAGGAGTGGGCTAGGGCAACAGGACAGGAGACACAGGGCAAGCAGCAGGTCTCTGGACAGCAGCTGGGACTCTTGGAAACAAATGGGAAAGCACATTTCCGTCACATAAGCCATATTTGTGCCAAAGCAGCCCAACGATAAAAATACTGGCTTCTCCCCCCCCACGTGGGCCCCGGGAGCCGGCGTACCTGGCACTGTAGGAGGGACTGCCGTAAGCCCTCTCGCCAGCTCTCCACCGCGCCCTGGGCCGTGTCCCAGCGCAGCCCCAGCTGGCCGACTCTACCCTGGAGCTCGCTGGACTCCGCGCTCTCGGTCTGCAGAAAGTCCTTGCTGCTCATGTTGACAGAGACCACTAAAGCCTTGTAGGTGTCAAAGGCTTTTAAGATTTCCTACCGCAGAGGAAAAAGACTGGGTGAGGCATTCTGAAAATAGTGATGTGGGGTTCATTTGAACCTCAGCGGGGAACGGATCTGCCAAACACTTCTCTGAGCTGTGGCCACAGAAACAAGGGTGACCTTGCTTGTTACTGGCTGGGCGGCATCAGGTGAGGAGCTGCCTTACAAGGTCAGTGACCTTGGCTGGCCAGTCTGGGAGCAGAGGCCCGTCTCCTGGCCGGCCGACTCAACCAGAGCCATGAATAGACCCCCCTGAGCCTTGGTTGGCTTATTTCTGGACCAGACTGAAAAGTCTTCCAGATAAAGTACACATAGTTCTCCTGCATGGGCCCCTAGATATCACAGAAGTGTTACTCCTTGGATGAACAGTAATCCCAGATACAGTAATGCACAAAGGAAAAGAACAGTCCCAATATGAAGACTACCTGGATACCCCAAACCACTGCCCTGGGTCGTCTCAGGAGCTCAGGCTCATGCTCAGGGTACCCCCAAAGTGCGGGGCTCAAGCAGCCCCTCTCCCCTGCTCCCCGGCTAGTTCTGATGGGGCAATGGCTGACCATGCAGGTGACAGACTGTTTAACAGAGCAACCACATCAGGCCACAGAATTCATCAGTAGGTGAGCAGGCGCTCCTCCCCGTCCTCGGCGCTCCCCCATCAGCCTGCACAGCACAGTTGGGAGGGTGTTTTTAAGCTGCCTGGCAGTGGCCGCTAGCACCTCCGTAAGAGTCTAGCGGGGTCTTTGAGGTCAGATCTTTCCAGCACAGGGATCTGAGCCACACCTGCCCAGCGCTGCTCAGGGCTTTGGGATCATGTGCAGATGCTCTTCTGAAAACCGAAATCTACCTCCATGTCCTGGCCAGTGACAGAAGTCATGCTACCATGCCTGTCTGCAGCCTGCCACCCGCACCGCTGGCAGATGGGATGTGCTGGTCCTGCGGAGCCCATGTCCACATGCACGCTCTGAATCCCTCTCCCCTCCATGCCTGCCCTCACCTTGAGTCGCTTCACGCGGAGCTCCATTTCCCGGATATCAGAGGGAGGCTCTGCCGTCTTCAACATTTCTAGCTCTGCTTCCATTTCTTTCAGCCAAGTGGTGATGTCGGTGATCTCAGAGTTCAGCTGTTGCAAGCTTTGGTTTATTCTGAGCTGATTGTGAAGTTCTTGGGCTTGCATCAGCTCCCATCTGTCAAAGGCACCTGGAATAAAAGGTCGCCCACGAAAAGCTGCAGTAGCGCCCAGAGACTTCTCTGCTTCCGACTAGTCCAGGGTCAGGGTGAGGAAACCCGTAGGGGACACACCAAACCAGCTCGGGGTTAGGGGTCCTCGCTTCCCCTGGAGTGGGGAATAGCCTGCTTCCTGCACTCTGGTTCAAGGCCTGTGCCAGGACCCGCCCACAAAGGCTGGAATGAGGTGGGCAGCGGGGCAGGAGACCCAGCAGTGTTGCCAACATGCACCACGGGCCCAAGTTCAACGTTTTAGTTTGTGCTGTTTGTAGGGCACTTTCTCTAATGGTCCACGAACGATCAAGTCAATGCTACTTGATTTCTGGCTTGAGTCATTACTTTTCTAATTATTGAACCTGTCTCATGAGGAGACACCTGACAACTAACCCTTTGGTCATCTTCCTGTCTGATCTCTACATCCAGGTGACGTCGTTAAAACATGCACTTCATCCTATAAGGCTCATTCTGCCAATATTTAAAGAACAGTTTTTAAAGTAAACAGCTTAGGAATTTGTTCATAAATACGAGTCAGCTGATTCTGTTTTTGCCTTAAAAATTTTTTTTAAATAAAAAAAAGTAATCTGTACACCCAACGTGGGGCTCGAACTTACAACCCCAAGATCAAGAGTTGCATGCTTTACCAGCTGAGCCAGCCAGGTGCCCCACGAGTGCCCCACGAATCAGCTGGTTCTAAGATAACAGTGGCTGCTATAGGCTAACTTCAGCTCTTTGGGCGGATTATTATCCACGTTGGTTTTTTTTTTAAGGTGGGGGAGGGGCAGAGGGAGAGAGAGAATATGAAGCAGGCTCCACACCCAACACAGAGCCCCACACAGGGCTCGATCTCACAACCTGGAGATCATGACCTGAGCTGAAACCAAGAGTCGGACACTTACCTGACTGGGCCACCCAGGCGCCCTTAACTGTTCAATTCTTAATGTTCTGTTGAGCAGTGACTTAAAGTAAATGCTTGGCTAACCCAAAATATGGACTTCACCTGTCCTGACAACTGCCTAACTTAACCGTACCTGACTGCTGCCCGCTGAGAGCGGCCAGGCCTTCGTCTTCCTGCCGTGAGCTGCCGTTCGAGACTCTGGAGCCTCCTTTGCCACCATCAGTGCCCGGGGGTAACAGCAGCTTTACCTAGAATGAACGAGTTTTTACATTACCATTTGTAAAATTTCAAAGTCTGTGTGAAGAGTATCTCAGTTCATAGGAACAGGCACGAAAGGAAGATATGGGACCTCTTTCCTTCAAAGGGTAACCTGCTGTTCACACGGACGTTCTTCCCTGTATGGGGTGCATTTATAAGCAAGCAGAGCTGACGACAGAAATAAAGGCCTGGTCAAGGCCAAGATGGTGGGGAAGCAGGTGAGACGTCAGGGTTGGAAATAAAAGGGCCTAATTGGGGGCTTCCTAACACTCCTCAAATGAACCGTGCAAAAAAAGTTAAAAACCACTGTTGGTCTGCCAGGTTTTTCCTGTGTGCTCACCTGCACGGTGTTCTGCAAAATTCAGTCCTCCCTCCTGGTCACTCTGCAGAGCTGGCTGGCAGATTACCGCCAGGAATCAGAAACACAGAGGCCAAATCTGCCTCCGGGGGCCATTCATTACCAAGCATTTATCTTTCACTGCACGTACTGACGCTTCTGTTAGCGCAGACTTTGCTGGGCTATTGTTACCTCAGGCCTTTCCAAAAATAAATGTATCCTTTTTAGAAAAACCATGCTTTCTTTGGTCTGTGTCCATACGACCTACTTGTGTGGTATGCAAAAAAAAAAAAAAAAAAAACCAACCCTCTTCAGATTTCTGGTGACAAGCCTGGTTTCAGACACACACACAAAAAGGGTGGGACTTCTGCAAACGGCCAGGTGAGGAACACAAGCTTATTCACTGGGAGAGGCCAAACCAGGCCCTGGATACAAAGCAAAGGTGAGGTGCTGGGGTCCCTCTCCCCCAGACTGTCAGGTCTTGTTCCTCATCCCACAGGGACAGATTAGGACTGACAACTGCTTGCTAAGCACGAGGAGGAGTGGCTGAACTGAGCATGGCAGCCCGCTGTCAAATGACTTGAGTCTGACTGTGTCCAGGCAGAATCTTCTCCAATTATCTAGCAATATTCACTCTTAGACACAGAGGGCACTTTGAGGACTAATCCAGTGATGCTCGCACTGCTCTGGTTTCTCTAAAAGATGATTATTAAAAGCACACACAGACATTTTAATTCCAACTTGCTTGTCACTAATTCTCTCTACTAGGGATGACCCGGAGCCAACATTAAATCCCAGGCTGGCTGCCCCCGGCAGCTGTGTTGCCAGAGCATGCCAAGGACTCATGTTGCCGGAGGAAAACATAGTGAAGAACAACAGTCACGGTTATAAACAATAACAACAAACCACATACGGTAGCAGTGGTAATAACAGTAACAGTGACCACTTGTCAGGGCCTTCTTTATACCTCCGTACAAATCAATCCTAACAACAACCACGTAAAGCAGATTTATCCTCAGGTGAGGAAGGCTTCCAGAGGCAAGGCAAAGTGCTCCGGTCCCAGGGCAGTTTACCAGTAGGGTTAGGAATCAAACCTATGTCTACACTAGCACACGGCCAAATCTTCCTGAATATGAAGTCAGTGTGTTTTGAACAGGCTGTGTAGTTGAAAGGTAACTAGAACACAGTCTGGGAGCACAGGAGCAGCTCGGGAAAGGCGGCGCTTTGCTTCCCCGCTCCTTGCGTGGACGACTGGCTCAACAGTAATAATCACCGCCCCATCATGTCAATGTGCACAAAGACTGTTCTTGGCCAGAAACCAGTCTGTAACTCCAGTCTGTCTTGCCAGGGTTCCAATGACGTATAGACAGCTCAGCAGAGACACCATCACCCTGGGAAAACCAGCTCAAAATATGCTTGAAAAGCGAGCATGCGCAGCATACACCAATATCCCTCCCTCTCTCTGAAAAATTTCAATTCTTACTCATGCACTTGGGTGATATTCTCAGTGCACTCAAGACTTACATAGGCTGGCTTATAAGGGGTGCTGGCATCTGAGGGGATGGTCTGTACATTCCTATCACCTCCCATTTGTTTGTAGCGATGCTTGGGGCAGGAAGGGCTGTCAGGAACATGCCACGAGTGGTCTTCAGGAAGGGATTTACCTGAAACAAAACATAGCAAATGACAGTCCGTTCTCGCCAACCAACCAAAGGATTCATATTTAGTTACACAAAAAAGGTCATGGGTAACATGGCATCAGGTTATAGTATAATATGAGTTCTGCAGCTTTCCTTGCAAAGCATGCATGTTTGCAAAATGTCAGTATGTCCCGGAAGGGAATGAAATGAGAGTCATGCAACTGAGCAGCATTGTGCCTTCACTAGATGGGTTCACAATGGAGTACAACGCACGTATGGTTTTTTGCAGGATGAGTGGTGTTCTGGAGCTGGGGCATCTAGTGGTGGGGTCATGGGCAGCAAGGCCGGGGCCGGGGGCCAAGAGGACTGAAGGCCTCTCAGATGTGGGGGAGAGTGCACATCAGGATGGACCTGGGGACCAAAGGGCCGCTCGCGGCTCGACCCCACCACTGCACAGGGGGATGGGGCAGGGAACAAAGGTTAGAGCTGCAAGTCAAGGAAAGGAAGGTTTCTTCTCCTGTGGCAAATGCAACAGTATCTTTACCCTCACCCCCCCGCCCATCCTCTTCCCAGGAAACACCGTAAGCCAGGAAGGAAGTAGTTCCAAACCGAGCCACCATGAAGAAAGCTTGGCCTATGCCAAAGAACTTCACTTAGATGGGGGGAAAATAAAAACTTTAAAAGGCAGCCTGAAAAATCCCCTTCTGCACAGGCCTGGCGGGGGAGGAGAGAGATGGCGTGGGGACCGCTCTTGTGTGGGCGGGGTTTGTCAGGAGCACGCAGGTATGTGTGAGTACGGCAGTGCAAATACACCATGACACAAGGACCGAGGCGCATGGTGTCCACAGAAGGCAGAGGTCAGACATGACATGGGAGCGAGGTTTAGGATGCAGTGTGCGCCACAGGACGCTGCCATGTTGAGACACATGCACGGGCAGGGGCCTACCAGAAGACGCTTTCAAAGTTTTTGTGGTCATTTTAAGATATGCCTCAGGATTTTCAGGGATTTCTACATCTGAAAAAGAATAATGTCATTGTCCTCACTGCAGGCGTCTGTACATGAATGCCCAAGTATTAAAACAGTAGAAAAATTGTCAGCTGGGAGAAGAAAAGTAACTACCCTTTATCTATTTTATTAAAAAGCTTTAAAAAACCAAAAGATTTTTTTTCCAGCCAACTCTTGACTGTCTGAAGCAGCGGTGGGAGTGGGGGAGTCCACGGAAAGCATGGAGACGATCTACCGATACTCTGAGAACCTCAACGGAAACGTTCCCTGATGAGCCTCCCAGACAGCCAGAGCCACCAGGACATAGCCTTCATGTCCCAAGGTGAATTTCATTTCTTTTTCCCTTTCATTCCGCCTGTGACAGGAGTGAGCCACTCTCAGGTCAGTCAAAGTGGGCAGGAACACAAGAAGCCACAGAGGGCTGAGTCGGCCATGAGCTGGACTCTGGGCCATCCAGAGTTGGCCGTGTCGCTAAGGTGCTAAAAACGTAACCAAGCGGGTCAACGTCAAGGGCTCCGGAGACCCGGGCCGTTACCTGACAGTGCGCTGTAGTACGGGCCTTCCTCGTCATCTTCATGGGAGGACGAGCCCCCCACGTCCCCCGTGTGATCCCACTCCAGAGGGATGGAGTCCACGCTGACAGGGGTCTCGCAGCCAGACCGCTCGGGCCCCGGCGCCGGGGGCACCAGATGACAAAGGGACTGAGGAGACGAGGGCTCCTCGCTCGCTCTCCTTTTACGCCAGGAGTCGGCCCGGATCTCTCTGGGGTCCTCCATGTCCGTTTCATTCTCCGAGGCCTCTTTTTCTTCTTCCAAGCCCTAAAGAGGGATGTCCGGTTTTCAGAATGAGCCAGATTACAGGCTGCCGCGGGTGCGAGGAACGCCGAGGGCCTGTCTAGCAGCGCCTGAGAATGACCACCATCGGCATTTCTGTGGCAGCTTTCAGAAAGCTTCAGGTTCCCGGGGCCCATCTGTGGTTCTTCTAATTTAGACTCTTCTAGTGTGGGGCCTAGAATCTGTATTTTTCCTAGGAAAAATCTGAAATTCGGTGATCTAAGTCAAACAACTTTAGCTAGAAAATAAGAAATGGTGGTCAAAGTTTCATTGGTGGTTAATGGCCGGTTTACTCCAACAATCAAAAAATTAAAAAAAAAAAAATTTAAAGGCCATTCTTATCCTCAATCTTATCGGTCAGGATTTAGAACCTTATTCTCCCTATGTTGTAATGCTTTGGCCTAAAAAAAGGGACTATAAACTGCTATGTTTAGAAATGAGGGAATTGTACTGTAATTTTAAAGGCCAGGTCCGATGAAGAAAGAAGTATCAAGTTAGCCAGTTGGGGACACAAAGAAGAAAAAAGCGACCAGTCGTGTCGGTCAATATGGTCATCGTGAAAGCTTCTGGCGCACGAAGGCAATGAACACTGAGTAATGGCCTGAACCCTACCTGGACTTCCCAAAAGGTCCCTCTGTTGAGGGCAACTTCACAGTTGCTTTGGAAGAACGGATGCTTTTGTCACTTCAGTGGTGAGGACAAAGCACCAGAAAGGCACAGATATTAAAAATTTCCAGACACTAAGAGGAACAGGCCAACCCATTCCCAAGTTACCACTGTAAGCAAAACCAGAACAAGTGTCACCGCATCCTCGGGATGCGGACCTGTCGGGCAAGCCCCGTACCGAGGAACACATGGGAAAGGTCGGAGGAGCGAGAACTTTCCCCAGTGCCGCCCCTTCCACTGGACAATGGGAGCCTCCAAGGAAGTGTCACTCCACAGTAATAACAGCCGCAATAAAATGGGTCCCCCCCCCTTTTACCATAAAACACATCACAGTTGACCACTGCACAGATTTCCCAGCTCTTTAAAACTTCGGTCCAAGGTCAAGTGTGAGTCGCCCGGGGCCGCCCGAGCGCGGCGCTCCCCTTACCGGGGCGTGGGAGGTGAGCCTGCGGTGGAAGCGGGAGACGCGGCCGAAGACTTCCTGGCAGTACCGGTGCAGCTCCTCCAGCTCGTCCTCGATCAGCACGGCGTCCAGCGGCTCGCTCTTCTGGATCAGCTGCTCCCCGAAAACAATGAGCTGATCGATCTTGTTGGTGTTCAGTGTAATTTCCTGCTGGAAACCCTATTCCGAAGAGGAGAAAGGAAGGATTTCAGAGAAGGGACGTTTTCGCGAGGATCCAGCGTCTGCTGCTTTGAACCAGGCCGTAGAAAAGGCATCCCAGGGTTACCGCGGCCTTGCTCCTGCACCAGTACTCTAGCTTTGTGGATTTTTAACAAGGCGACAAGACTGAATCATCTAAAATGACTTACGTGATTTTTTTTTTCCCCTCTCCCTTCTGGGCAGGGACTGGAATTTTCCAATTACAATAATTCTAAAAGTTTGGCAGGGATAGACATTGACTGCTATTGGGTGTGAGGGAGAAAACTTGTCTTACTGACGCTTGGTGGAAACAGAAAATTCCCCATAATAAACCACCCACGGGCATTTGCTTCTGCTGACACAATAATCATCTCATGGGTGCCATTATATTAGGGAAGGCACATTTCTATTTTTCAACTGCTTTTAAAAGCCAGGGAGGGAATCATAGTGAAATACAGATATGTGGGAGAGCGGACGAGATCTGTTCTTGGCCCCACTCTTGATATAGATTCTCCTCCTGTTACCCCTCCCGCCCCCCACATGTTGCACTCAGACTCGAGAGCTGGGGAAAGAGCATCTTACGAAGTTCTGTTTGGAACCTCAAGAGCGTTCTCCCCACGGGCGATTATAAATGACAGTAACGAGTCTTGTTCCAATGGCCCCTTGACTGTAAGGAATAGCATCCTCGGCCATGACCACCCCGGACACAGGTGGGTGCAGCCTGGCTGCTTTCACACGGCTGGAATCTGCTCTCAGGGTATCAGGGGATGTTTGTCCTTGGCCAGCTCTCCCTCGCCAAGGTGCACTGTTCTGAGAGGGGCCGATGAAGCAGGCCTTACGTTCAGCTGGCGCATCTTGTCGTCGGCGTCGCTCTCCGAGAAGTGCTCCACGTTGGTCAGCTGCAGGTCCATCTCCGTGAGCCACACCAGAATGCTCTCCCTGGTCCCCTCGAATTCCTCCCTTTGGTTGGTGAAATGCTGTCAAAGGGGGGGATTATCACGTTTGTTTTGATGGCACAAGAGCGTTCAGGCAGACAGCAAGGTTATTTTTGGCCAAGAGGAAAGGGTACCCCCAGAGGCCCACAGGGCATCAGGGGGCCAGCGTGGGGTCAGGAGCCTGGGCTCTGGTCCTGGCCGTGTGAGAACAAACAAGCCCCCCCAACTTCTCTGAGGCCTCGTGTCTTCACTGGCAATTTAGGGTGTGGGGATGTTGACTATGGTGCCGAGGATCCTTTTAGCATTTGAAGTTCTACAATTCTCCAGGTTGGTGATGTTCCCACCCTGCCCTCTGAGGAAGCCCCTCACCGTGCAGACCAGGCACCCTACCCGCTGCTACCTTGTTAGCCTTCCGCGGAAGCTGCTGCTTGAAATAGCAGCTTCCAGATGGAGACGTACTGATCTCAGCCTGGCCTAGTGCCCCATGTGCCTTCACGGAGGTAACCCTGAACGTGTTCCCTCAGAGAAAGAAGACCCAGACTTATCACCTCCAATTAAGGAAGCCTCTTGGGTTACCACCTCATCGATGGGCAGCTGATTCTCAGACAAACGTAGTATTCAGTGCCAAACAAGGGTTTACACTGGTCACGGCCGAATCAGCAGATCAAGAAATTAATGCATGGGGTTGTCTGAAAAGCTAGCCCATTTCTTCCTGAGGGTTTTTAAAAAAAAAACCCACCCAGATTCTCCTCATCTTAGAATGATCTCAAGAGCGTCCTGCCCTGAGAACAGAAGCAGGGATTAAAATCACTTCCTGCAGCCACAAACCACACGGGTCCTGTCCGTCTACACCTAGACTCACAAAGGTTCACGTGCCGTGTCTCCTGCAGTACGCAAATCTTCGGTGAACGTCTACATTCAAAAATCAACCCGAGCCTCTGAGGTTAGGTCAATGTGCTCTGAAATTCGGGGGGGGGGGTGCTAATCGCTGTCCCCCAGCTCCACGATGCAGAGGGGGCTTTGTCTGCATCTCTCATAGTGCAAGACCAGTGGGACACACAGAAACGGGCAGATGGGCAAGGCAGGTTTCCTTGCAGGCCTAGAGGCACCGGGCCTGACCTCGTGATGGCAGCGGCCCGGACCCTGTGGGCAGCCCGTGACCCAACGTGCCGACCTTTAGGGTTTATGGAAGTCGGAAAAAGATGTGCCTGGCACCACAGATCACAGACACAGGCCCTGCCTCCGAAGCCTATTCTTAGGCAAATAACCTCCTAACAAAAGACTCAAGGTTGGCAGCTTTGGCTTAAAGCGCAGGGCAAGCTGTTGCAAGAGCACGAAGACACCTCCGCCTGAACCGAACTCTACGCACTGCTCTGCTACAAGCCCGACGCGGCTACAGACAGGGCGGGGGGCTAGCCGAGGTTACTCTGAGTCTCCGCAGCACGGCCGTGACCCGCCTCTGGAGGGTGTCCCAGCGCTGGTTGCCCTCGTGCGCCATCTGCTTCAGCCTGCTGGCCGTGTCGGTGCGGTTCTCGCGCGCCAGCCGCCGGTACTGCTTGTTGATGAGCTCGAGCTGCGTCAGCCTCTCGTGGATCTGCCGCTGGAAGGCCTGCGGCGCACACACGGGCGCGTGAGACCCAGGCCGGCGCGCCCCAGACCGCGCTCCGGAGGCCGACCCCCGGGCCGCCACGGCCACGGAGAGCCCACCTCCCCTGCTCTGCTGCGGAGAGCGGCCTCTCGAGCTCCCCGCGTGCCGCTCGGCACGGATCGGTCTCGCGGGGCGAAGCTGCCGTGGCAGCTGCCGGCGGGTGTGGACGGGGCGGCCCCGGCGGCGGCTCGGTGAGGAGCGCCGGCTGGCGGGGCTTTGGGCTTTACCTCGAACCTCTTCAGCTCTTCTTTGGCATTCGTGTACAACACCTCTGAGGAATTCGGATAGGCTGCCGTCCTCTCGGCGGACTTGAGCCAGTCCTCGAAGCGGGAGTAATCATCTAGAAATTTCTGCCACAGGCGCCAAGTCTCCTCAATTCTGGCAGGAGGAAAGCATCTCAGTGTAAGCCATCCGCTTCAACCGTGAGCTGTCATCTGTTTTCCCGCCTTGACTGGTCCCATTCCCAACACCCCTTGCACTACTGGAGAGGGGTAGAGACCCTGATATCCCTCTTCCAGGAAATAACCGGGAACATCCCCTTCTTGGTCAGGTCACCTTCCTCCTGGGGACTGCCCCTCAAAGCTCCTGCTTCACAGAGGCTGACCAGCAGGAGACAGGGCTTCCCTCCACTGCTTCGTAGCTAGGGACACAGACGCACAGTGGCCACAGTGGCCAGCCGTGGTTACACCTCACGACACAGGACTGCTGGGCAAAGCCGTTACCCCGATTATATTTCTCTTGAATAATTCATTGCGTGAGCACGCTGACACCTACTGAGCCCTCTCTGCCCGTAGCCTCGGAAGTGAAGCGAACGGAACACGGCTACTGTTATTGAGGGGAGAAGGACGCCCTGCGTTGGGAGGACCGTGTTTCAAACGTTCAGGGGCAGCTCGGTTCTTACTTCATTCGCCGTTCCATCGACATGGCGCAGATGTTCCTCCAGCGTCTGTCCAAGCTTCTGGTGGTCTGCTGGATGGAGTCGCACTCGGTCTCGTTGGCACAGGCATCAGAGTCATGCAGGAGGACATCACAGATGTTAAACACAGACTCCACGCCCGCGCTGTGTTGTTCGATGTCTCGCTGCAGGTCCTACGGTTGGAACAGAGTAAGGAGCACCTTGAGGTGCTGCTGGTGGTGGTGACGGTGGGACGACTGGCATCAGAGGCTCTCCACTCCCCCACCCTTCTTGCGGCCCAGGTGCATGGCCACCTCCGATCAGCAACGAGGACTGTGTCTCTCTCATCTCTGTGCAACCCCTGTGCTGTGGCACCTGACACAAACTGGCCGCAATTGGGATTTGTTTGCTGAACTGACGAGAGGGGTGGGAAAGCAGGAGAACCCTCTCCTGAGAGCCCACGTCCCCACCGACTCCGGGAGGCAAGGGATCCACTCCATACCACCTGAACGCAAGGGCCCCCCATTGAGACATGGCTCCAGGGAGGTCTTCCTTGGGGGTCTCTTCAGCAGGACCTGAAACTTCAGCAGAACTCTTAACCTTTCATGGGTCCCAGAACTCTTAAATCTACTGAGGCCTTTGTGCCCACACACGCCAAATCATGCCCATCCTAGGGCTCCATAGGCCCAAGGGAAGAGTTTGGGACCCTACTTTCCCAACGGATGGGATCCAACAGAGGGGATGGTCTCTCTGGAGTCCTGCGATGGTGACAGTGCCGCTCCCGGATTCAGGAAAAAGAGCATTCATGAGGAGACAATGCATGGTTATGGGGAAAAATGAAAAACTTAACAATAAACACAGCATTTTCAGGTATCACCCGGAGAATATTTCTTCTGCGCACCATGGGAGTGCTGGAGGAGGAAGAGATAAGGAGACTGTTTTGCTGGAATTAGACTTCTTCAGATATCTAAAATCTGTGATAAGTGACAACAGAGCACGCCACTAATCTTAGTATCCAAAGACATGAAGAAATAATAAAGACAAAGCTAAATAAGCCGCTGTTAACTAAAGCTCCCTGGAGTCAACAAAATTCAGTTTACAGGAGAGATTATTTTATAAACTGCCTGCCACCATCTACAGAAAGGCAACATAAAGTTCATGCCGCATCACCTCAGTATTTAATGATTTTGAAATTACTGTTATTAGAGACTACTAATATTTTCTTGCTTTTTTTCTGATAAAGGTACAGTTTTGATCATTCTCTGTCCAGGTGGATATGAAGGAAGAAAACGCTAATACTGAAACCACATTTAAATTAAGCAGTTTTTAACAGGATCCTAACTGATTAAAAACAAACAGCACAAAGTTATGCTACAAAAATATGTTCTGGGGGCACCTGGTGGGCTGGGTTGGAGGAACATGTGACTCTTGGTCTCCGGGCCGTGAGTTCAAGTCCTGTGTTGGGTGTAGAGATTACTAAAAAATAAATACACTTAAAAAAAGAAGAAGAAAAAAGAAAATGTGTTTTTTAGTTTGTCACCCTACGTGTCCTGTGAAGAGACATGAGAAGGGTGATTTTTTTTAACCTCCTGAGTCCAGGACAAATGGTGGAAGTCTTCCCGGGGTCCACGCAAGCACCAGCTTTATAATTATTAGGTTTAAACAGAATTCAAACTTTAAGAATTCTTGTTGGCTCACAGAATTGTCATGAGCCTTCCTAAAATTTACTGGCATTGATAAATGTCTCTTGACTTTATTAAAATAATAAACAAGGAATCCTAACATTGGTGCTGAGTAACAGTGGCGATTTTAATTGAAAAATGGTACCTGCCCCTGACCTCACCTGATAGGGCTGGGTAGGATCTGGTTGAAAAGTACTGAGAAAGTCTAGTCTACAGATAAATGTGACTGCTGCATATTTTAACAGGCTCGTTGCAGTTTCTCTACCTTATCTGTTCAGCTTATATTGAGCAAAACCGCTACTGAGAACTGATTAATACACAGGGTGAATCTGGGAGCAAGAAATGAGCTCTACAATAGTTTATAAAAGACCATCAACATTTGGGTTAAAAAAATTCAAAAAATTTCAAAATTTCCAAAACAAACTTTGCAAACACTGCAGAATGACCTACTGATTTTGTACTATGTACTGGTTACTTTAAAAATATGTAGTGAACCACATTTAAAAATGCAAACCACTTAGGTGCTAAATGACTGACATTTTATGAACCGAAACCATCTCACCACTAGTCCCACTGAGGCAGCAGTATGCACAGTAATTAGATCTAAAGAACTGTTCAAGTGCAATTTGAAGAATGGGACCTAAGAAACAACATAAAACAAGGTAAAAGACTTTTGCCAATGGTTCTGGAAACAGGCTCCGGGCTCCCCGTTTGTTTTGTGTTTCTGTTCCTGAGTAGGTAACAAAGAGCTGTGAAGCTGGGAAAGAGTAGGTGTGGGGGGGGGATGGGGGGATGAGGAGGAGGAGGAGGCACAGTGAGAGGGAGAGGAGGAGAATGCAACCAGGAAGGAGAATACAAAAGGAAACCAGAAAAACAAGATAAGGGGGAAAAAAAGAAAGAAGAAAGCCAAGCCAGCCGAGGCGGGGTGGTGACTCTGGGGGAGGGGCATGGGCTGGCAAGCCAGCGGAGCAGAGTGGTCGAGTGGGAGTGGTTTACGAGGTTGGCATGAAGCTGAGCGCACCTGCTGGGAAGGGGGTTGGTTTCTGGTATTACAGAATGGGGAGTAAGGAACAGCACTCTCTCCCAACGTCACTGTATGACACCTACAGGGAACCGGGAAAGCAAAGAAAACAGGAGAGAAATGCAGAAAGCTTAAGGGAAGTGGTTCATGGTTTGAAAGTGTTACAAAGGTTGCTACCACTTCCTTTGCACTTTGAAGATGATACGTTCCACAAAAATAACAACATCACCCTTACTACCCAAGGAGTTCTACGTAAAAGACTCTGATAAGGTTTGACTTCTTCCCTAGGGTGCTCCCAAGAGCATGACCATGAGGATCTCGGAAGCACGGTTCCTAGTCACTTTTGGGGGCCTGACGGATTTTGCAGAAGGCACTACTACGTGATCCCAAGCTTTTAGGTCTTATTTCTCGAAATAATCATGCAACTTATTATATTTAACTAAAGACAGAAACACAAGTAAGGTTTGTTTTTTGTTTTGTTTTTTTAATGGCCCATGCATAATTCTTTTGTGTGATACATTTGTTTTTTGTGGTTTTGATGGAGCCTTAAGGTCTGGTTTGAGTATTAAAAAAAATTTTTTTTTAAATAAAAGTACTGAAAGTTTCCTGAGGACATCTGTGGTAGGCAGAATATTGGCCACCCAAAGATGTCCCTGTCCTTGTCCCCGGAACCTGTGAATATGTTTGGCAACCTTAATCCTCTGTTGGCATGTAGCCTATCAGCTGATCTTCACATCCTGGATTATCCAGGTGGACCGAGCATGATCCCAAGGGTCAAGTGGCAGAAGGAGGTAGAAGAGTCAGTCAGAGGGAGAAGGGACCCTGACAGAAAAGCACAGACAGATGCAAGGTTGCTGGCTCTGCAGATGGAGGAAGGGGCCATGAGCCAAGCAATGTGGGGGCCTCCAGAAGCAGGAAAGGGTGAAGAAGCAGATTCTTCAATAGGGCTGCCAGCCCTCCTGACACATTCATCTTAGTCTGGGGTTGGATTTCTGGCCTCAGAACTCCAGTAAGATAATACACTTGGGGTAAGTTGCTAAATTTGCGGTAATTTGTCAAACCAATCATAGAAAACTCATACATCTCACTTCTCCACGGTAATGGTCGTCCTGAACACCGACTCCTTAAATTGCTTGGATTACTATGAGATAGGAATCCCGTGACAGTGATTCTGAGTTCAATAAAGAAGGAAGCTTCAAATCAAACCGAGTGTATTTATGGACCATTTCAAAACAGGACCAAACAACGCCAGGAGGATGGGCAGCTGTTCCAAATTGTACCCTTTGGGGGAATACACTCCCTGCAATTTGATGATGTTTTGGCAAACCTCAGATTTATAAAACGTTAACACACATTATGGGCCCTGCCAAATTTAGCCAGTCATTCTTTAAGAGGAAAAACATACTCAGTTCCTATACTATTTACCTGAAAAAACTCACCAGGCAGGGTAAATTGTTATTTGCAAGGCCTGTCTGTAAAGAGACTGTTCAAGAAATTCACCCTAGTGGATCGAACTTGCAAATTAAGTCAATAATGTCCAGCAGCTGTGACTCCAATGAGAAGGGCATTAAAATCTCTGCAATGTCCATTAACATGGTACTTATATCAGTATTCCTTTCTCCAGAAAGCAAAGACAGAACTGAGATGACCTCAGTGAAAAGGACATACTTAAATTTCTGCAGCTAACTGCCCAAACCAGTATTTTTACTTCATAGCCTTGCTAAATCATACTAACTTGAAAGTCAGAGAATAGGCGTTGTTTACAAACAGTAACAGTAATAGACTGAATAAAGATCTAAGTCAAGAGGAATGTCAAATACTTGGCTCTATTTTGCGGTAGCAGGAGATGTTACTCATTACTATTAAAACGATCAACTTGAACTCAAGGGAATTTGTCATTAATTTATCATCACCTTCTGCCCTTGAATCTGTGAGAGAGGTTCAGCCCCCAATTCTTTCTCTAAGAGCAGCTGTTACGTGTGGGTGAATCTTCCTGGTGTGCTGACAGACAGCAAACACCAAGGTTTGGAGGTAAATGTGAGGAGAACAGATAGGAGTCTGAGAACCTGAGGACAACCATATTGCTTTATATGGTCAAAACGCAATCTACTCCTGGGTCTAAGAAAAACCCATGAAGGTGAAGGAAAGCTACCGAAAGGCTACTATAAACTTAATTTTAAAAATGAAGATAAGCTCCAGGCACTGCACATGAGAATGAGCATGGAATGTGAGTCGATGGGAGGGCAGGAAAGTGCATTCGGTAAGTGTGTGGCATCAGCAAGCACCCACCAGAGTAGTGTGATGGTAACACCGGCAGGACTCAGTGGGTTCATGCTGGGGAGTTCCCAGGGTTGGCTCAGAGGGTGCATAACCGATGAGAGACACTGATGAGGGAGCGCTGCAGGAGCGGCTTCCTAAGCTATTGGCCTAAATGTCTTCCTTTTTACACTTTTTTTGTTTGTTTGTTTTGGGAAGGTCTATCAGATGATCTGTTGTCCCATGAAAACTTCCCTTGGTTAGAAAATTTTCCTTTCAATTCATTGCCCTCTAAAACTATAGTCACAAAACAAACATCCAAGTTAAAAAAATATATAAGCAAAACACCTTATTTACCACTAAGACCTACATCTCAAACATTATTCAAAGCAGTTCACAAAGAGATGCGTGAATGGGGCAGAAGACAGGCACACAAGAGATGGCCTCACACGTACAAGCACCCGGACAGGTGGTCAGTTTTCTCTGGAAAAACGAGCCGATGTTATGAAATGTGAGCATGCTAAAGGACGCAGCCAATACGGGGATGGCTTGAGTCAGCAGGTATCACAGACACCTGTACTCTTACAAAAGCTTTCTTTCCTCACCTGCTGCTCGGCGAGCCTCTTCTGGATCTCTTGATCGTCACAGACGTCATACACGACAGGCTTAGAGAGCTCTGACTCAATTCGAGCCAACCAGGTACGAAGGTTGCTCATGTTTTTGTCTAACTGCTGAATAAAAGCAAAGGTCTCCTTCAGCTTCTTCACCCTAAACATATTTGCAGGAAAAAGAGGGGTAAAAACCCAAAGCCCAACGGTTAGTGGTGACAAGAACGTGCCAACCAAGGTGTCACAGTGTAAAAAGCAACTTATGTTATTGATTTTATAGCAGGAACAGCTCTCACATCACAGAGTTTTCGCAGAATATGTAACCCTTTACAAAACCGCTGGTCTGGTTGACTTTCAAATGGGCTAAGCGTTCATCTACCTATGCAAATACGAAGTCCTATCATTCCAAAGTGGGATCCCCTGAGACCCAGTACGTCTTTCTGGGGCTCCCGAGGAAAGAGTAGATGCCATCTCATTCCCTTGAGGTTAAAATAACCACACTTGGGGCGCCTGGGTGGCTCAGTCGGTGGGGTGTCCAACTCTTGGTTTCAGGTCAAGATCGTGGGTGTGAGACTGTGCTCCTTGTCAGGCTCTGCGCTCACGGTGGAGTCCGCTTGAGAGTCTCGGCCTCTGCCCCTCCCCCCGCATGCACGTGTGCGTTCCCTCTATAAATGCATAAATAACATCTTTAAAAATAAAATAAGCACACTTGATTTCTGTCCAGTTTCTGTCTTGGGTATACGCCGAGACCGCAGCAGCCAGGGACTTTCCCCGACAGTTTAAAGAATTTACATGCCTGGCTCATTTGGTGGTATCTGGCCCGCGAGGCTTCTCGTGGGCCTCTCTTCTTGAGCAAGCACTGAACAGGAGCTAAAGCCCACCATGTCCGGTCTAAGGGGTTGAGGGAGCCTCACACATACACCCAGCCCATTATGGGGCGGCTGTATCAGCCAAAAGGGGAGCAGGGAGTGTGGTGGGGAGCAGGGCAAAGACAAGCTGCAAGCACAGTCCTGAACCATCTGCCTCCGACACAGCGTGGCAATCTGAACGAGCGCACACGCGTCGGTGCACTGGGTGAGCTCACTGGCACACCGACGTACTGTCAAGGGGAAATGACACAGCGGCTAGGAAAATAAACTTCACGTAGATCCTGAAAAAAATCCTTCTCTATAATCTGCCTTCACGGAAGTCCCAAAGTGAGTGAGGGCTTGTTCTGGTGATCTGTGGGTTTCTTTTTTTTTTTTTTTAATTAATTACTTTGAGAGAGAGAGAGGAAGTGAAAGAGCATGCGAATCGGGGGAGGGGCAGAGGGCGAGACTCTTCAAGCAGACGCCCTGCCGAGCTTGGAGCCCAATACAGGGCTCGATCTCACGACCCATGAGATCATAACCTGAGCGGAAACCAAGAGTTGGGCGCTTAAACCACTGAGCCACCCAGGCGCCCTGGTCTGTGGGATGCTTAGTGAATCCCAGAGACTTGGAGTGATAGCTGCAATGCAGTTCCCAGCTATCAGTACTCATGTTACCAGGTGCTGTCAGAACTCCATCCTGTAGCACAAGAGAGAGAAACTGAGGCACTGGCTCCAACCTGTCGGAGTGCGCTGCACTCCCTGTTACCTTCATTTCTTCTTGGACTGCCCATCAACAGATGCCAACCACCCTCCTTGCCCCCTACCCAGCTGTGGTTCTGTGGCCAAAAGGCACATTCTAGATGGTAAGTCTGATCCATTCACGCTCAAATGCTTCCACAGTCCTCACCCTACCCCAACATACCAGTTTAATACCGTGACCTTTTCAGGTCATGAAGCGTTCAGCGGCCTCTCTCCATCCCAGCACTCTGCAAAATGGCTCTCCTTCCCTTCCCCTGGAGTGTCTACCACTGCTCACCAAAGACACTGAGGGCCCCTGGCCCACGTGCTCCCGCAGCACCCGGGACCTCCTGCCCCGTGTTGTGTCCACATCCCTCATTCGCCGTGCACCTGTCACGACACTGTCCGCGCTAGCCAGGCTGCGCGGGCTTGCCGTCTCTGCACGCACACACCCCCACTCCGCCCGGTGGGCAGGTGCTACTGACAAACATCTGTTGCAGAATAAATGTGTATGAGCACTTCCACGACATGCTATTATTTAAGGAGACCAGGGAATTATGTGTGTTTTAATTTTTAATTTTTACTTATTTTTTATTTTTTGCATCCTACCACCAACCAAGTCAACCCTGCAGACTGACTCTTACCTCCAGCTCTATTACCAGCTAGTTTTAGGATTTAGGGAAAATCCTTTTACTTCAGCATCCTCAACTCTAGTAGGCTTCTGAGGCCCCTCAAACTTCGGGAGGTGGTAATATCTGAGTGAAATTAAGGGCAGAGTTCTGGAAGTGAGCAGACCTGGCTCTAAGTCCCGTTGTACCATCTATGAGCTGTGCAGCCCTGCAAGGAGCCTAACTTTCCTGATTCCCAGTTTCCTTGTTACTTGCAAAATTATCCACCTTGCAGGTAGTTTGTGCGTGAAGTCTTTGGTGTAGAGTAGCACACAGGATGATTCTAGCTCTTACTATTGCCAACTGGGATTCCGTGCTGCTACAGTAACAGCTCATGTGTAAGGCGCCGAACCTACAAAGCCCTTTCATAAGTATTTCTTCTCAACTCTGCCATGAGTCGGGCAGGCCTGGGAGGAGGCCGTGGAGTCTGGTGGTAAAGAGCACAGACTCTGTGGTCAGGGCCTGGGTTTGAATCCTGGCTCTGTTTAAGCTCATCTGAAAAACCATGTCAAAGCTAGTTATCCCTTCCTTCCCTGGGTGGCTGAGAGGGTTGAATGAGATAAAAACACATGGAATGTATTTGGCATAATACCTAACAGAGACGGATGCCCAAAAACCATGATCAAGATGATTTTCATGGCGGTAAGTTTTTCCAAATTACGGTCTTACTGCAAACACCACAAGGAGTTCCCTTTAAAGCCACAAGATGATTTATTAAAAAGGAAGTAACAGAATCTGGGGCCAGGCCTGGATGCAATTGTAACCTAGATCCTGCCTTTGTTCCCGTGGCTTCAGAGGCTTTAGAAGGACACCCTCCTTACCCCAATATCTTGTCACCCTGACTGCTTAGGGACCAGAAGGGACACTCCAGACAATGCTAGAGGAGCTGGGAATCCCAGGCCCTATGGGACAAGGAGTCTTTCATGCAGTTTGCAAGGGGCTGTCCTTCTAGAAGGCTCTGGCTGAAGAGGCAGCCCAGCCCCGAGAGCTTCCTTAGACATGGGGAGAGGAGCTCTGGCTTGGTGGCCCCTGCACAGCTCTCCTGCCAACCCCTTCTATCAGGCATCTCACCCTACTCCATCCTAAGCACCTCAGCCTCTTTATTTTAAAAAGAAAGGGCTAAAGTATAACTTTTTAAATGACAGGAGCTAACGAGAGACAAAAGAACCTGGGTGCAAACACAGAGATGCAGTGATCACGAATCCTGGTCATTCCAGGGTGAGTGTGCAATAGCGGGGGGGGGGGGAGTACGGAGCAGGGGGAGGAGAATTCACTTGGCTTCCCCAGGACTCTAATACTCCAGGCCAGCGGTGTTCAAGATGGAGTGCTTAAGACAAGCCAATGGAGTTAGGGAATAAAATATTAGACTTTCTACTGTTATTCCATTCTTTTTAAATGTCTACACTGGGTATGCTTTCTAATTCACAACCTTGATGACTACATGGAACAACACAGAACTGGCTGACATCTACCTGTGCCAGGCCCTCGGGGCTCTACTGGACAGCAACCCATTTAATCCTCCCCACGATGCTAGGAGATCAGTACTGTTAGCATCCCCATCCGACAGGTGAGGTAACTGCGGCACAGGGATCAAATCACCTGCCCCAGGCATGGGATCATTAAATGGCACAGGCAGGATTCCAACCCAGGCACTCTGGTCCGGAGCTGCTGTTCTTAGGCCCTTTCCTCAGGGCCACTCATATAAACCTGCACACACATTAGCTAGTATCGGGCACAGGATGTTGCTGTTAGGGAACATGATGAGAAGTCCAGTCTCACGGCTCTGGGATACACTGGGGGGCGTGGGGGGAAGGGATGGAAGCCCGTCCACCAAGTGCAGTACTTTGGGGGCCCACATTTGCCCCTCCATAATTCCTTTCGATAAGCATTTAACTATGTGCTTTGTCTTGGACCCTGTGCAGATTCCCAAGGATTCAAGAGATAACTGAAATATAGGTCTTATTCCCTAGAGCTCATGACCTAATTTAGATTGAATTTTGACATTATAATACAACAGAGGAGGTGCTCAATAAATATCTTTTGAACGAGTAAATGATGTTCAGTCATACCTTCAAATTTGTTTTCATAAAAGACATGGCTGTGTTCTATATTAAAGGAAAGAGGTAAAGGTCAGAGCACCTCCAAGCCATCTTGCCACAAAACAATTTGCTGCCACATTACCCTACGTGCTCCTCTACCATGGTCCCATACAGGACAAGTGAAATACTGACAACCAAGCACACAAATCATACATACTCTTAGGGCACATCGAAGGGGAAGGGAAGGTGGGGGGAAAGAAAAGAAGAGGTTGCCAAGAAGCTACAAAAGATTCATCTAATCAGGATTTAACCTACTTCTAGGTCCCAACCTCTGACAAAAGGCATAATATCCAAAACTGCAGCGTGATTTAAAACATTTTTTTCAGATAATCATGTTACAATGTACTCTAGGAACCATCAGATGACGGTGGAGTCCGCATCATTCTATTCTGCACAGACGCTGTAATCTAATTATCACCTTTCCCAGGACAGGGAGTATGTGTCATTTGCCAGTCCAGGCAACCAACCTCCATGTTAGGCCTCATTAATATCGCTCTTGGAAAAATTTGAATCTTGAGTTAATGCTGGGAAACAAGGAAAGCCATTCAGAATCCAGCCTGCCGGCACAGGGAAGAAACCACAATATTGCATTACATCGACCCCCAAGGCAGTTTGTTTATGTAGCTCCCTATCTCTGCACTTGCCCATTTTTCACGCCGGCGCACTCCACAACGTTGTGCACACATGTATTTCAGTAAGTCATACTGCTCCAGGAAAGAGTAAGTGTGGTTTTCTGAGTTGAATTCTAATTCTGAGGATTGGAAAAACGTTTTTAGGTGCAAAGGGAAAGTGTTTCACCTGTGTAGATAAGTGGAAGACCTGGAGAGAACTAAAACATTTTTACATGAAACCAAACAAAATAAGAATTTTTGCTAAGAGTAGCTACAAATGAGAAGATCTTTTGCAGGGATTATGGGTAGAAATGCAGAAAATAATCAAGGTGAATAAAGTTTTATTTTAACAGAGAAATATCAGAATATAGGATACTTATGAACTGTGCTCTCCCACCAAAACAAACAAAATCAAGTCCGGCTAATATCATTCTATGTATCAGACCTAAGTCTTCCAATGTGTGATGGAGCTTTTAATATCAAATTCATTTTTATGGAATAATTTACATTTCACTCCTATTCTCTATATGCTAAAGTGTCTACAGTTAAACTACGAAGACTTGAGATCATACATTTTAAAAATCCCATGCCAATGTGGACAGCATAACTTAAAAAAATACTAAGGAAAACTGAGATGGTCGAAGTATCTGAATTTGTGCTAAACAGACACCCAAACCTGTGGGGCAGCTGTCAGTTGCTGAAAACACTGCACCGATTCTGCACAACTGCATCTCTTTAAATGACTGAACAGCTTCACAGTGAAATAATCAACTACCCCAAGATCTTGAAGCCCTGATTGGGGGGCATGGACATTCAAGGCATTTGAGCTCATCGCCTCTTTGAAGCATTTACGTCGCGAGACGACTTCCATTTTCCACGCAGCAGCAGCAGCAGCACACCCCTCTCCCCTGCTTGTCAAAGGCGGACTGCAGACACCACGGGCGAGCGGCCCCTGGAGAGCACCCATCCCCCGATGGCTGAGCACACGCACGCACACACTCCCCAGCCACCATCTCGTCGGTCACTCCTATTGTACCCGACAAGAGGCAGCGAGGCAGCCGGGCACACAGACACAGCAGCCGCCCCTCGGCCGTACGCGGAGCTGATGGCTGACATGGCACTTACTGTTGATGAGAAAAAACCATTCCTTCTGTTCAGCGGAAGCGCCAAGTTCCCGGCGGCACCTTCACCTCCCGGGCTGCGGCGGCCCCTCCCCCGGCGGCGGGCGGCTCCATCCCCTGGCTCAGCATCCTCGGCGGCGGCCGCCCTCCCGCAGGCTCGGGCCACAAAGCAGCGCCCCCAGGAACCGAGCCGACCTGCTTCTCCGCTCACTGCATGTTTTAATCTCAGTTTTCGCCCTTCCAATAAACAAATATCTCCAGCTCCTTCCTCTCTCGAGCACACACACACACACACACACACACACACACACACACACACACACAGTCTTTGTTCTGACGCTACAGGATTGCAATGCTGGGGGAAGAAAGTCACAGTGTTATCTTGGCTATGGGTTATTTATGAAGTGCTGTAAACGAGGGAAGAAACATTTAGATTCGGAGCACGGAAAAGAGGATTTCTGTCCTCTTCAAATCAAATTTGTTTCAGGTTTGACCAAAAAAAAAAAAAAAAAAAATGGCGAAATTGGAAGCCCCAGAGTCCAACAGGCATGCCTTCCTCAGGTCCTCCAGAAGAAGAAATTTCTGGGGGGTGGGGGTGGGGTGGGTGCTGGGGTTTCTGCCCTGACTTTCAGCCCTGTGCATCCTGGTTTAGGTAAGGCAGAGAGTTCATTGAGTTCATTCCTCTGCTTTTTGCAAAAAAAAATTCTATCTTATAGTACAAATGGAGTTTCCAACTTTGTAGAGGAAGAATTTGCAATTTTCCTTGTTAGCTCCTCCCGGGGTTTAGCATAATGTCTCTGAGCATTTCTCCATATCCCTAACCCTGGTTTCTCCAGGGGAGCCCAAGTGGCTGTTCACCAGAGAACCCTTGGTTTGTGTCCAGCCCCTTTTAGGCTCACTCTCAGCCTTATTTAAGACTCGATGATATCAATCGTTTCTCATGGGTCCCTAAAGCCCAACACTTAGTAATTATTACATCTTCACCTGGAAAGACAGCACATTCTAGACCAGCGGAATTCGGAGTGTAGATTTGGAAACATCTCTCCCCAAATGCAACATCTAACTTGTGCCCATGTGCTCAGCTGTTCCTGGGACCTGCTAAATATGGTCCCCCAAAGCCTAGTACACTGGACGTGCTGATGCTGCCCGATGCCACCTGCCGTTCCCCCCCCCCCCCCCGCCCCCAGGCACTGGTGGCTGCAGTCTCCTTGAGGAAACTCCCCAACCCTCAGGAAAGCATTCTGCAGGGTCCAGGAACAGCGGCCCCATGCTCCAGAGGTGGAATGATCAGACTGACCGGAAGGAAAATGCAAGTGGGGAGGCGGACCTCACAGCTGGCTCTCCCTGCACTAACATTTCTAAATCCTTCCAGTCCTGCTGGATCAGGCCACAGCGAGTCAACTCTATGACTAGCAGCATTGTTTGGTCTCCCAAAATAACCTTGAGAAAATACAGATAAAAAGAGAGAAATGAAAAACTTTATCAATTTAAAAAGGCACACATCTCCCTGCCCATTCTGCAAAGGATGGAAACACAATCCCAACACACAGTTGCCATGGTAATAACTGCTGAGTTTAAATGACAACATTTTAATTGCTACTATTATACAACAGGTGGGCTTTTCACATTGGTAGGTGAAATGTGAAAATTATGCCTAGTTAAAAAGTTTCTTTTCATGGACTTGACCCTTTTGATGGTGAGACAACTATCTAGTCTAGTATGGGAGCATATCTGAGTAAGTCCCGCCTTCAAACATTGGCCTAACGGTGCCAAGTCTGTTAACGATACTACCATCAAGAGAAACGAAGGAGAAAGGTAAAAATAATGATGACATTTTTCCTTAAGAAAAAGAAAAAACCCATGTTCCTTTTTCTGTAATGAACATCAGAAAATTAAGTAAGCAAAAAGAAAATTAAAATCACCAGCGACGCCAACACCAACAGATAACCGATGTAAACATTTTGGGGTCTTTCCACTTAGCCGTCCCACCTGTCTTAGGCACTGACAGCTCTGACCGGATCATTCACACACACACTGCCAGAAAGAGTCTTTACAAAGAGCCTCCACTGCCATTGGCGCCTTGGCCCCATGTCTCTGAAGAGGCTCCACAACCAGCCAGAGTGACTTACCAAAGACACAGCCTGACTTGTGGCCACAGGGCTCCTCCTTCATAGGACAAGGCAAAAGCTTTGATTAATGAATGAGGAAGGGGTTATGGGAAACAAAAGGAGATGGATTTTTAGGGTATTCAACTACTGGATTTCTGAAGTCAAAGCAGACACAGGTGAGAGGTATTAGACGGAGTCTTCCTCTGGCATGAGTCCCACCGAGGGCAGGAGGCTGGGGAGGTGTGGGGGCAGGACCCTTTTTTTCAGAACTTTGGTCTGTGCTGGCTGAAGCAAGTCAATCTGGTGTCTTTCGTCCCTCATCCAATATTCTGTGCCCAAAGTATTCTGTGCCATCAGAAAGAACGATTACACAACATTTGCAGCAACATGGACGGGACTGGAGGAGATTATGCTAAGTGAAATAAGTCAAGCAGACAAAGATAATTATCATATGGTTTCACTCATTTATGGAACATAAGAAATAGGAAGATCGGTAGGAGAAGGAAGGGAAGAATGAAGGGGGGTAAACAGAAGGGGGAACGAACCATGAGAGACTGTGGACTCTGGGAAACAAACTGAGGGCTTCAGAGGGGAGGGGGGTGGGGGATTGGGATAGACCGGTGATGGGTATTAAGGAGGGCACATGTTGCATGGTGCACTGGGTGTTATACGCAAGTAATGAATCATGGAACATTGCATCAAGAACTGGGGATGTACTGTATGATGACTAATATAACAAAATAAATATTATTAAAAAAATAATATGTCAAATAAGCACAGTAGTATATAATTAATATTTCTTGTCATCAAATCAGACTGGGTTCTAGTGTAATCATACCATTCACCAAAACATATATAGTGCTACAAATGGCCTTTCTGTTGATGAAGTGAATAGCATGTTTTGTAAGAGTTTAGGTGTCACAAATAAAAGGAGCTGCCCAAGGGCCCACAAGGATTGCTAAAAGCCTCTGCAGCAACTGGCTCTCCATCAGGTTCTGTGAATTCTGATGTCTACACCAGGGCCCAGGTA
Organism: Ursus americanus; assembly: GCF_024610735.1. Taxonomy (NCBI): domain Eukaryota; kingdom Metazoa; phylum Chordata; class Mammalia; order Carnivora; family Ursidae; genus Ursus; species Ursus americanus. The sequence goes on along the minus strand of NC_142152.1, from coordinate 10,945,635 downwards.
ACCATACGTAAGGAAATCAGCATTTAGACTGACTTAGGCTCCCCTGCTCCCTTCTTTGATTAGTTGGTTATTCCGGGAGATATGTCCCTCAGGTTCTCTGCTTTAACGATTCTACAGAAGCTGAAGACCACTTTACAAGTAGAGAACAACAGTGGTTTGGGTCTGAGCTTGCTTTCTCCTCCTCTATTACCGCATAACCACACTGAACAGCGCCGGAGGCTAACAGTGTGTGTGGACGGACGGATGGACCCATCGCCGTCCTGCTGCTTTCTCTGCCAGGATCTTGTGCATAGTTCATCAACAAGGAGACCGAGGCTCACAAAGGTCACAAGACTTGTTCAAAGTAGGTGGCAGGTCCAGGGTTTCTGACTCTTGGTGCAGCCCTGTGTCACTTCACCCTGCTGCTCACTCCAGCTCTCCGTTCCCCGACCAGCACCGCTAGCAATACCTGTGCACTTGTGCGAAATGCTCATTCTTGGCCCCACCCAGATCTACTGAGTCAGAAGCTCTGAGGGTGGGGTCCAGGAACCCAGGTTTCCATGAGCCCTCTAGGGATTCTGATACATGTTTAAGTTTGAGAACCATGGCTCTGGAGTAGACAATAAATTCCACACTGAGTTCTACATTTTAGAAAAATTCTAATAAACTATCTCTAAAAGCCAGGTCTCAAAGGAGCCCAGTGCTCTCTGACGCAAGGTGCAGCATGACAGACAGAGCTTGATTCATCCCCACCCTATGCAGAATCCCCTCTGCCCTGGGGTCTGTTACTTACCTTCCCTGACCTGCAGTATGCCTCTTGGTAAAACAGAGGACACTGACCTTGCAGGATGGTTGAAAGGATGAGATAAGATTTACTCAAGGAACCGGACTTCCAAAACAACACTGGTTTCCTCCCTTATCCATCCCCTAAAGAAGCCTACTACTTGAAATGGTCAGAATTTTAATGTTTTTAGGTAACCCTGTCTCAATGTTTTACCAAGTTTTCTGAAATTTACCTCTGTTTTGCTGAGAACATAGCTCAAACAACAGGCCTAAAAAAGCCTTTTTCTTTTCTTTCAGTGAATTAAACCTGACTTACTGAGGTCATAGACTTTTCAGCACCACTCTGAACTTTGAAGTTAAATGCTTGTAGTTACAATCTTCAAGTCACGTGGCTGGGTACCTATGTAGGATCTCCCTCCAAATCTTATTTATGAAACGCTGCCCCTACTATAGGAGTGAAGCAGCAGAACACTTGTGAGCAGGAGAGAAAAGGTTAGATGGTGTTCAGACTTCTGTGCGCAAATGAGGCCATTAGTGCAGCCCTGTAGGTTCTGGCTGGCACTGCTCAAATCTGAATTCTGCAGCCTGGGCCCCTACCCACCTTCCCCAATGCCGTTGCCTTTGTGTAGGCCCCAGCAAGACATCAGTGTCAGAGATCAGACAAGGAGCTAATTCTGCATGAGGCTGATTTATGGCAGGTCCCAACTTGCTGCCTCAATCCACAAATTCACCTGAAGGGTAAACCCAACTGGGAGTTTCTTAGGCTCACCTGGTCTTTGCTTTAAGATGAGAGAAGTCACTCCATTCTCAGTCCTTCAATTCTGAAGGGATTAGGCTCTCATTATGCTCTCTACTCATTATAAACCAGAAGAGTCTAGGGTAGCTGGGAGGCAACACAATTATGGGTTGAAATCCTGGTTGCCTCACCTGCTGGCTATATAACTATGGGAAAGTTACTTATCTCAGTGTCTCAGTTTCCTTATCTATTAAATGGGATAATGGTGTCTACCTTTCAGAATCACAAAGAAGATTAAGTGAAATCATACATAAAAGGCACACGGTCAAGGATACAGCTGACAGCCAATATATTTGCTATTATTTCAACTCCTTACTTTGCCAACTGCTCCTTCCAAGAAGACTAATGAAAATTTCACTTGCTGTTTTATCTCTTTCCCACCAAGGAACTGGCTGAGGATAGGCAGCCGGAGAGAAGGGAGGAAAGGAAAAGAGCTTATTAAACTCTAAAGTTATAGAACCAAAGCATGAATGATTAATAGACCGTCACTCTAGTCTTCGGGAAGCATAATCTAGACCTTGCTCCTGAATGATCCACAAACAGGTCTGATGTCATCAGACCTCCGATTAGTGCCAGGTGCCCAAGAAGACTTAGGACATAAAGACAATGTCAACAAAGACATACTAGACACAACTTATCCAACAGAAATGATCATATTCTTATGCACTGGAATTTGATGTTAACAGGTATCTGAGGTATTATTCTAAGCACTGGAAATAAGACAGTCCAAGACGTTGGTCTCATGGAGGAAAGACCACTCAGTATTAAGACACAATTGAGGGAATCCTCTCCCATTCAACAAACATGGTACTTCGTCTTAGAGTCTTAGTAGGGAAAAACAGTGGTAACAGCCACTCAGTAAATGCCAGCTCCTATACACTGGTCCTCTGCCACATGCGAGACACGCGCCATCCATCCTCACAACAGCCTCTCAGGTAAGCAGTGCTGTTGGACACTTTTTGCAGATTTGGAAACTGAGGCTTAGAACGATTAGATACAACTCAAGTTTCTATCATAAGTAAGTGGGAAGTCAGGACATGCTCAAAACCCGTGCTCTTAATCCTTATTTGGGTTACCGCCATGGATTTCTATAATTTTTTTTTTTCAACTGGCACAAAGAGCCAGTTGAATTCAGCCCAGCCCATGCTGCCAGCCAAATCACCCTAGAATTTGTCTTCAGGAGGCCTTCGACTGCTAACGAACTGTGAATGACTCTGACTTTATCTACGAGGCCAAGTCTTCAGTTGAGACTGAAGGTCTTTTAAGCTTTAGCCCCAACCTATCCCTCTAGCTTCATCTCCTATATTTGAACCAACGGAGCTTCTTGTCATTTCCTGAAAGACTTCCATGCTGCTCTATCTCTGTACCTTTTTAAGAAAGATTTTACTTATTTAATTGAGAGAGAGCGTGAGAGCATGAGCGGGGTAGGGACAGAAGGAGGGGGAGGGGCTTGATCCCAGGACCCCAGGATCATGACCTGAGCTAAAGGCAGACACTTAACCAACTGAGCCACCCAGGCGCCCCATCTCTGTACCTTTTTGCTCACAACATACATCTGTCTCTGCCACCAGTAACATTCAAGGATCCCAACCTCTCACTCAGGACCGTCTGGTAACACCCCTCTTCTGTAAGGCTCTTCCTAATCCCCACCCCCACTCCAGGAAGAAGAGCTCTGAGCTCTCAAACCACTTGGCTTTACAGCTGCTCCCATTAACGTAATTGACTCATCTTACTTCCTGTCTGTAAATTCTCATAGCACTTAATCTGGAGCCCTTGCTGATTGAATCAGGTTCACTTACGGTTTACAAGTAACAATGAGGTCAAGGAAATAAATGCCAAATTATTAAGAGTATCTTATTTTCATTACTCCCTAATTCTTCATTCTCCTTACAGGTTCTCCTCTATATTCTGCTTTATATGTGTGTTCGAAACAGCCAAGCACACTGTTTTGTGAAAGACTCACTCGGCTGGTATAAACACAAAACTGCATAAGTGGTCCCAGAGCTGAGTGACCATTTTTTTTTTTATGTCAGGTTGCATGTGAAAACCCCTTTGTTGGAGACTGTCTTTGGAGAGAGAATTTGAAGACAAAAGGCACTTAAAAACTTTGGGTGGCATCGTCTTCATTAATTTGTGAGGGGAGATAAAATTACCGGTCATTTCTGATAAGGCTGTACTAGAGAATTTAGCTCTGATTTGTGGCCATAGACGTGTCTCTTAAATCCGCGTCTTAGGACCAGATGACCAGCGGGGCCTGGCATGCTGAGCACACCCTTACGGAGGACCCCCGCCCTGAGTGTGCCAACCCCTGCAGTGAGAGCAGACAGGGACCTGCACAGCAGCATCTGGAAATCAGGCCCGTGTCCTGACCTACTGGCATTTGCCACGTGCAAGCAGGAACAGGCAGGCATGATTTCATTTGGGGGATGTGCAAATCCTAAAGCAGAGTTAAAATTTCTAAATAGTACCTCCTCGAGGATCTCCTCTCAAATTAAATTTCCAACTCTCATTTAAACCTAACTTCGTATAAAATTTTAAGCTAAAGAAAAAAAAACATTAAAGTGTGATATGCTAAAATATAATCTTCCTAAAATGTTGAAATAAGAATTTCCACTCATTTTTACCAAATTTTGCCTCTCTCTAAGCTTACAGAACTGCTGGCCTGCCTTAGAGGAAGACTGAGCTCAGGTTTTAGATCTGTGAAGAAACCACTGTAGCTGGAGAGTAAGATTAACTTGTAGGCCATTTCTCACCGTGATCCAATGACGTCAAAGAGATGCTGCCAACGGTCGTTGACTTTGTTGAGCTTGTCCTCGATCTCAGCTGCTCTTGTCTTGTTGCTGGCCTTGATCAACTGGTCACCCATCTGCTTTAACTGTAACTTGTTTTCACTAAACAAGTTTATTTCTTCCATGCAGTCCTGGCGAAGGCACCAAAACACAAAGCCTCAATTACCACTGAAAATTCATTTCTTAGCTAGTCACAAGCATACAGCTGCCTCTTGAAATTAAAAAAATTAAATTTGGGGCGCCTGGGTGGCACAGCGGTTAAGCGTCTGCCTTTGGCTCAGGGCGTGATCCCGGTGTTACGGGATCGAGCCCCACATCAGGCTCCTCCGCTATGAGCCTGCTTCTTCCTCTCCCACTCCCCCTGCTTGTGTTCCCTCTCTCGCTGGCTGTCTCTATCTCTGTCAAATAAATAAATAAAATCTTTAAAAAAAAAAAATTAAAAAAAATTAAAAATAAAAAAAAATTAAAAAATGAAATGAAATTCAAATACTTCTCACACCTGTTAATGCAGCTCGTCAGGGAGTAGCTGAAAAGTCGAATGATGCCCACTTGGCACATGTGTAGCATGTAAGGCAGTAGTTACGGTTTTTCTGTTTTGTTTTGTTTAAAGTAGGCTCCATGCCGAGATCAAGAGCTGAGCTGAGATCAAGAGTTGAATGCTACCCAGGTGCCCCCAGTAGTTACTTTCTTAATTCAGTAGCCCTGGTTTCCCCTCCCACATTTGTTCTAATCTAATCTACTTGATCACTGGCGACAATGGAGCATAACTAAATCAGCCTTTAATATCACTAAGCACTTTCCTGAGGTAACTGGATGCCATTTTGGATGACTGCAGCAAAATGCATTTTTTTTTTTTAAGATTTTATTTATTTATTTGAGAGAGAGAATGAGAGAGCACATGAGCAGAGGTAGAGGGAGAGGGAGGAGAGGGGAGCCCAATGCAGGGCCCGATCCCAGGACACTGGGATCACGCTCTGAGCCAAAGGCAGACGCTCAACCAACTGAGCCACCCAGGCGCCCCAAGAATGCGCTTTCTGCCCTCCCCTGGTGGCCATTTCAGAATTCTAAGCCCAGTTGCTGCCGGCCCCTTCCCTTTGGCGAGGAGAGCTCCTCCACAGGAACAACCAGAGAAGCCGTAAGTCGCTGGGGGTGTGAACTGATGCGAGCCAGACTTCCCAAGAGAAAGCACAGCAAGCACCGTGCCCCCTCCCCCCCATGTCCCATCTCTCTGGAATCCTCACTTACCAGCTTTTCTCTGAGAAGACTACAGAGAGTGAGAAAGGCTCTTCCCATCTGTGCAACGTTATTAGAAACAGATCTCTCATGTTATGCCACCCTGAGCCTGCGAGAGGGCGGAGAATCCCGTGGTAGTCGTGACTGCAGCCATCAGGGTACTCCTGCTTACCTTCTGTAACTTCTCAATCATTTCTTCGATACTAATATCTGCCGTCTGGAGCACTTTGTTTTCCATCTGCACCAGCCATGCGCACAACTCTTTATTTTTTTCATTGAACACAATCCATGAATTGAGTCTATCTTCAATCTCCTGTTTGCGGACAGCCACCTGGAAATGAAAATGCAATTGGCAGCTGAATATAGGCAGGAAGGAAAGTGTTTCCTTTCCCTTCCCCCCATTAAAAAGCCTATGAATTTCATTCATTTTCATCAGTAACCCTACAGACTTAAATCACTGTCTACCTAATACCTAGGGTTCAACAGCAATAGTTTTACCTTTGATAAATGCCATAAAAAGCAACAAAATAAAGACTGTGTCTGCAATGTAACTGACCGAAAGAATTCAGTTTTAATCCAATGTGTATCTATTATTACCAGGTTATATTAAAAGAAACAGGGAAGGTTAGACAAATACATTTAACATCACCCAAATTTCTTCTGATGCCTGTGCTTTCAACATATATTTATTGAGGGCTTGCCACACGCTCATTTACAGTTTTATGACCCAAATCTTTTTACCTCTTTAAAATGATCAAGTCCTTATTCCTATTTAAGACCAACGTGCTGCTTATTTAACTTAAAAGCTATAATCCAGATCACAACATAAATCTAAAATTTGTAATGCAAATGGACTACAAAATTAGAGTTATTTCAATATTTTAGTAGATTTCAAAAATAAAGCAAAATAAAATAAAAAACAAATGCATATCACTTATTTAATCTACCTTCCCATTATGCACTGTGGCTCTGGATAGAAACTATGGAAATGGAACCAAATACTAGTCTGCAGTAAGCAGGCTGACCCCAAATACCCAAGAGTCCATTATGCATCAGCAACCCCTAAGCAGAATTCCACAAAGGCTCTTCCCTCCTTTTAAGTTCAAATTTACAACTTAAATATAAAGAATGTAAATCAGCCTTTCTAGATGTACAAAAGTATTCTCAGGTCTTAAAAATCTTTAGAATCTTAGAGTTAAAAAGAGTTTTGATAAAGTTTTAACCCCCTACTTTACAGATGGGGCAACTAAGGTGCAACTCCCATAGGCTTTCCTGCTATGGACAAGGGAACAAGGTCATCTTTTGAGAGTGAGGCAGACATATCTAAGGCTTGTACACCCACCCAGCCAAATGCGTTCAGAAGGCTGAAAAGGGGCGCCTGGGTGGCGCAGTCGTTAAGCGTCTGCCTTCAGCTCAGGGAGTGATCCCAGCGTTCTGGGATCGAGCCCCACATCAGGCTCCTCCGCTATGAGCCTGCTTCTTCCTCTCCCACTCCCCTGCTGTGTTCCCTCTCTCGCTGGCTGTCTCTCATAAATAAATAAAATCTTTAAAAAAAAAAAAAAAAGGCTGAAAAAACTACCCCTAAAAAAACAAGTTTTGTGTTTCCATTCCTCAGGGCATCTATTTATCTTAGCTTTTTAAAATCCTGGCTTTTTGTACTGCGTCATTCTGAGTGGGCTCCTAATGGAAACAATTGGGAACATCTGGGCCCCCGTCTCTGCTTCCACCTTCGTTCTAGGATACTTTTCACATACCCTAAATGTTTTCTTAATGTAAAATAGGAATGCAAATTCTAAGAGGGCATTTAAAATTACGGTTCGTTATGAATATTAAATACTAAAGCCAAAAAGGAAAAATGATTTTACTTCATTAAAATGCACTCAAAAGTAGCTGGATTCAACTTTTTTAAATTTCAATTTTTTAAATATAGCTCTTCTTAATTCACACAAATCAGATTAAGGAATTCATTTTTCTTAGAATTCTATGTTATTAAAACAAAGACCTTTTTGAGCCCTTTAGTTGCCTCCTGTCACAAACATGTCCTGTATCATACTGTGACCACAATCTCATTTTTAATAAGTAGAAGGGATCCACTGAGATACTGAGTGGAGCGTTGAAAGCCAGTTACTTGAAAGAAACATCAGATTGCACGTGCAGGCAGAGTTCTCAGATAAAACACCCCTGTGCCGGGCACTAAGGAAGACGCCTGCTGTTTGTTGGGCCCAGAGAGATAGTGCAGAGATAGAGCCCTAAGGCCGGAGGAGACCTCTCGCCTACGTCCTGATTCTAATATCCCGATGGGGACTTGTCACCTACACAACACAGAGCGCAGAGAGCTCACAGCTGCTCGTAACTGCAATTCCTCCACCACCACCCCCCCCCGCATTTAAGGTGAGTTTTTAAAGAGCTTATTAAAAGTGTACAAAGTACCAGCACTGAGCCCCGGAGAAACAAAGGGTCAAATCTGTTACCCCACAGTGCTGCTTTCTAAAGGAACAGCAGCCGGCCTGGGCTCCAACTGAAAAGGGCCTCCGGTTCAATGAAATTAAGCCTTTTCTACTCTGTCTGGCCTTCAGAGACATTTCAATAAACTCCAGAACAGCCGTGCCCTGCAGTTAACTGACTTACTCGGAAGCAGAGGTCCTCCCATTGTCTGTGCAAATGCTCTGTTTGCTCCTCCAAAACCATCACGTCCTCCACAAGAATGTGCTGGGTTAAGTCGGTCTTCAGAGTGTGAAGTTCTTTCAAGTTCTGCGTCCAGTTGCCCAAAGACTTTTCTAGTTCCTGCATTTAAACACAAGAAAGGGGTGGGGGATCACTTAAACTCAAGCTGCTGTTGTTTCCAAACCTGTAGGCTAATCCTTTGATTGGACTCTGGGGGAGGGGAGGCCAGGGAAGGGGGCGGGACCTTCTGAATGAGCAACAGCCCAAGGCAGCCGCTGCTGCTTGGGGTTGGCCCTGTTCTACACCACCTTCTTCTCAAAAGAAAACTCATTTCCACCTTCATTTTCATTTCCTCGGGTAGTTCAGATTTTTATATAATTAGTTCTGTTTTAAAATCATGTAGGTCTTTACCTATATTGAGAAGAAATCATTTTTGGAGTCTAGCAACAATCTCTCTCACACACACTTTGAATTCTGAAACTATGTTACAGAAATGTTGTCTAAAGTGTAATTTTTCCATCTTAAAAAAAAAACAAACTAAGAAATGCGTTGTTGGTACTGTGGCAATCATAACAGCAGCTTCGTTCAAAGGGGATTATTTTGATTAAGCTTCAAAAAGAATGAGTATAATGGAAGAAAAAACAAATTCTTCCCCAATAACTGGCAGAATGTGGTTAGCAGAGAATCTCTGGTCGTGGGAACAATTATTATTTAAAATGTGTCAGATTTAAACTTTTTGAATTCTAGGACTTGAGAAAATTGCTTTCACAATAGGGGAAGTAAAAGGAAACAGCCCGAACGAGTACTCAAGAGTCTTCCAGATTTTTATTGTGCTCACAATTCTTTGGCACGTTTTAAGGATCTCTGTTCATACCTGCCTCTTGCAACAGAAAGAAGACTCTCTCATTTACATCAGAAGTAACACACGATAAAAGTGTGTTAATTCTGACTGATTTTCAGAGTTCTAAAAGCTACATTGGCATGATTACATAACTTGCTGACAAAAATTTACATTTAATAAAATGTCCCAGAGCATTCTCTTTCAAGGTTGCTTGGAGATTCAGGGGCGCCTGGGTGGCTCAGTTGTTGAGCGTCTGCCTTCGGCTCAGGGCGTGATCCCGGCGTTATGGGATCGAGCCCCACATCAGGCTCCTCCACTGGCAGCCTGCTTCCTCCTCTCCCACTCCCCCTGCCTGTGTTCCCTCTCTCGCTGGCTGTCTCTCTCTGTGTCAAATAAATAAATAAAATCTTAAAAAAAAAAAAAAGGTTGCATGGAGATTCAGAAATACCTTTATCAGAAGAAAAATCACCACTTTAAACTCTTGTTCCCTGGTTTTACCCTCGTGATTCTAGTACAGCAGATGAGAGCAGATTCTGCGTGGGACACTTTCACTAGCTACAGAATACAAAGGGCACGACTCACGGGTGGAGGGGTGCCACTGACTGACTTCAAACTAGAGACCCCAAAACTGCTGAGCTTCACGCAGCATTCCCCAGTCGGGGGACAGGAAGCTCAGCCTGTCCAAGGCCCTGCTCCCAAGTGCAGGCTCAGATGCCTGCACAGGAGGGAGGCCCGTTTCTGTTTTCCACAGCCAGGTTTAAACTGATTTGGTTGGGATACTTGGTTTCCTCCCACGACTGAAAGGATAATTTACAGGTGTAGAACTTTTGAATATGGACATCTTAATAATTCTTATTAAATACTGCCAAATTACATTCTATACATAAATGTTTGGATGACTTTAATATATATAATGATTAGTTATTATTTAAATTTGTATTTATTTCATCCTGATGCTTCCACACATATATTTAGTTAATTCCTACTTACACTTTCGGATCTCAGAGACAAAGGTAATCCCTCAAAGGAGCCTTCTTGGACTCATCAGACAAGGCTGGGACCCCTGTTTTATGCTCTCACAGCCCCCTGTCCTTTTCCCATCTAACACTCACCATGCTTATATATTCATGCGCACACATATGCAAGAGTGAGACCCTTTGGTTAATACGTGTCTCTCCATTACTGGCCAGAGCCATGACAACATGGCTCACCACCCACCATGATGCCCGGTGCACCTACGTCCTCAGACACAGAAATGTAAGATTGAGAGGAAAGCAATATGGCAATGCCTCAGAGCTTTAAAATGTTCATCAAGTGAAAAAAGCAAGGAATCAAAGAATATATAGAGAGAGGTCTACTGTGGAAGTTTATTACGGCTGATCACTATTTGTACAAACATTTCAAAAATCATGCTTCTGTCTTTAAAATATTTCAGACTCGCTACCAAATCATTATTGCAAAAGAACATGCCAGTTCTGTCGATATTGCTTAAAGATTCCCACTATTCATATAACACAGGATGTAAAACTTAGCTGGGTGACTACACGAAGTAAAGCTGCAGTCCTTGGCTCGGACACAGCACGGCGGCAGGAAAGCCTCTGCTATGCACTCTGTTACTCGGGGGGCTGTCAAGTCCCATTTTTCTCCCTTACCATTTGGGTAAAAACAGGACCAAAAAATGAATGTGTATCTATATAAATATTGGCCTGTATACGCATAGAATATCTTTGGAAGAGTACGCAACAAATGGGTAACACTGGGGCGCCCGGGGGGCTCAGTCGGTTGAGCGACCGACTCTTGTTCCCCTCCATCATGATCTCAGGGTTGTGAGATCGAGCCCCATGTTGGGTTCCGCCCTCAGCACTGAGTCTCCTTAAGAGCCTCTCCCTCTGCCCCTCCCCCACCCCTTAAAATAAATAACTGAATCTTTAAAAAAACATTTGTTGACTGCCTGGATTAAAATTTAATACATGCTAAAAAAGGACTCATAAATCAGTGGTGAAAGAAGAGACCCTTCTTTGAAGGATGCTGGCAAAACTGCTGGCTTGGAATAAAAGCAAAAAACAGAAACAAATTGGTAACACTGATTCTGTGGAGAGGAACCCATGGGAGAAAGGATTTTCATGTATGCCTTTTGTACCTTCTGAATTTTGAACCATGCGACAATATTACTAACCAAAAAATTATTTTAAAAACAAAACTGTCCCCCAAGCTCAATCATTTGACAAGTCTTATAAACACAGATGTCCACTAGACCAATTTCGGTAACAGTGAAAAGCTAGTATGTAAGAAGTGCTAGTCCATATGTCAACTTAGATATAATGAGAATGTCATCTTCTGAGGAGGAAAGTAAAGCTCAGGCTGGTCAAGTGGTTGGTGTACCTCTCCCAAGTGACTTAGGGATGATAAACACTCTCCTGGACAGGCTTCGGGTGACTTGAGTTATTTTTAGAATATGGTCATGGGATTGATGAATTCAATGCTCTTGATCTCTCTTCCTGATTTTTTCCACTGAGAGATAGAACACTGAGGCTGTGGACGCTGAAAGGATCCCACTGGAAGCTGACGAGTGTGACACTTGGGAAATATTATGCCTTCTTAGGAGTTTACAGTTCGCATTCTGCACTGGTTTCTAGACTTTATGGAAGGAAACTCTACGTATCAACTGAGAATGTTATGGCTCCAAACTGTCTCCCATTCCTGACACATCTAGGTCTACACCTACAGGTGCGGAGATCATAAAAATGTTGACAATTAGGGATAAACAGGAATTTTCTTAACCTAATAAAGCCAGCACCAGCAAATACCATACTTAGAGACAAAATGTCGGAATTACTCTTTAAAATCAGGAACGACATGAAGGAGCCAGCCATCAATTCTACTCCAAAATATTCTGGAGGTACTGACCAGTAGAGAAAGAACGGGGGGAGGGGGGAGTATAGAATAAAAGGAAGAAACAAAAAGAGTCATTTTCCACAGATGGTGACTGTCTACATAGACACCTAAAAGTTTATGCAAATTATTGGAATTAATAGAAGATTTTAGCAAGATGATTGACTATAGTATCAACCAAAAATGATCACTTCTAGGCACCAGTGATAGAAAATATAACTAGAAGAAGTATTTTCAATAGAGTCGAAAATAACATGCCAAGAAAGAAATCTAATAAAAGATGTACAGTACTACATAAAGAAAATTATACATCATTACTGAACGTGACTACAAGGAGAAACATGCCATCCGCAGGGAGAGGAGTACTCAACACCAAAAAGATGTTCATCTTCCCCAAATATCTATAAATTTGATACTATTCCACTAAAACTCTTATCAGGACTTTTCCTAGTTTGACAAACTGCTTCTAAAAGTTGTGGAAGATTGAAGACCCAAGGACATCCATACTTGTGTGGGAGATCTGAGTATGAGTATACATCACACCTGAAATGAGGATTTGTTATTAAAAAAAGCACAGTCATCAAGATCATCTGATATGAAGGCTGAGGGAAGCAAATCAACAGAACAGAGCCCCAAGAAGAAAAATCCCACATATATGGAAACTTGGTATTTGACACTGGACTATGGGAACCAGGACAATGGTCATCCATGTGCTTATGAGTAAATTAAAAATTGGATCTTTACCTCAAAACATATGCAAAAATCAATTCTTAAATGAATAAGGATGTAAATGTACAAAGGAAAGCTTGGAACCTTTAAGAAGAAAATGTAGGAATGTATCTGTAGGACTTTAGTATGGAGTAATGGCACTGCTTATATAAAGTTGAAAAACATAAGTGATACTTGTATATTTCACTGAGAGCTACATACGCATGTAGGAAAACTATAAAGAAGTGCACGTGAAAGATAAAACACTTCATTCAGGGTTGTGGATCCCTCTGGGGAGAGAAAGTACATTGGAGATTATGCAGGGCACGTCAACTGTATTTGCCATGTTTTATTTTTTCAGCCGGGTGACGGTTTCATGGCAGTTTGTCGTATTATTTGTTATGCTGGAAATTTTCTGCATATTGGAATATTTTTACAATGAAGAAAAAAGATGCAGACTGAAGAACACTAATTTCCAGCACAGCCTGAAGGATGACAGTACTCATTTCTTCCTAATTTTTTCAATTTGATTCCTGAAGTCATCGGAAAAAAAAGATTAAAGACCATTCCACCAGGCTCTGGATGTTTTTTAAACATCAAACCTGCGGATAGGGAAGAGAGGTGGGTTGTTCCTGACGTGGGAAATTTACCGGTCCAAATTCCTACCCATTCTTCTGCAAAAGTCTTCAGCAAAGGCCTAAAATACCCAGGAGTAAATGCCAGTGTTGTATCAACTGGACAGAATACGGTTTGGAAGGTTTTATTAAAAAATGTTATATTTGAGCAAAAACTCCAACTGCTTGGGTTCTAAAAAACGAATTCTACGGTAATACTTCACTCTCGTTTCAAACACAAGGTCATTTGTTAAGGGAACAGGTTTCAGTGTAATCTCAAAGGGCACATCTTACAGGAGAGAAATAGAAAGAGGACCTGGAGGAGAACCCCCCCACCCCACCCCCCCAAATCCAAAGAAGAAGTTCTGCAAAAGTCTTTCTTACATTCACACGTGGATCGCAAAGAGCATCCACTCCAACTGCTTTGGAGTTGAGGATGTTATTTTTGACAGAAGACAGGCAAAATGTTTTCTGACTGAACATGGAAACACAGTTACAACACAGAATAGAAAGGCAAACAAACACTTCAACTTCTCTCAAAAGCGACAAGTGATTATCTCGATCACTCCTTCACAGCTTTCAATACCTTAATCAGCTCTTTTTGTCTGTGGAGGTCCTCATGAAGTTCTGGAAGAGGGTCTCTACTTTGTGCCTTTAAAACTTGCAGCCTGCTTTTCAACTCCTTGATTTTCTTTTCACACTGGTCCCAGGTCTATTCGAAAACAGTATTAAAATCAGTAAGTACTTTGCTTTTTAAGAAGGAATTGTAGAAACAGAATAACTCATTTAATCCACTCCAATAAATGCGTTTTCGTAAACCACAGAAACCCAGTCCCTTGTGAGCGGCCTGGTCTGAAAGCAGAGTGTCTCTGCTGCGGCTTCACGTGTGGCTTTTGCTTCGAAGTATTTCTTCTTTCTTCCCTATATCCTCAATCTACCTAATCGTTTCTATTTCAGTTTTGGGAAAATTCACATTTTTGTGTGTGTGGGGGTTCACATTTAAAAGGCTATTGTTAAGGATTAATTTTGAACACTGACAATCTCAGGCACACACTATACTAGCAGCATAAAGCAAAAGCACTCAACCACTTTTCTTGTCTTCTTTTCTCGCGCCGTCCCTCTGCGCTCTCTTTCTCGAAGTAGCCTGGCTTCAGTGGCCCTTTCACAGTGAGACTTCACTCGACATTTCTCACCACTGACTGCCACCTTCTGCTTAAAGCACTTTACAGTTTACAAAGCCTTCTCAACGTCATTATGTCATTGTAATTATAATAATTTTAGGAGACACACAGGGTCTCACATTTTAAAATGTGGAAACTGAGGCTCAGAGAAAACTGATCGGCCAAAGGACATGCGGTTGGAAGCTCACTAGTCAAGGGGCGAACTAAGTACGCAGCCGGCCCCCGCCCCCACCCCCGCAATGCCATTCTTTCACACCAGCTCTCTTCCCTTAACCTTAGATTACTCAGAGAACAGTTGCCTGCATTTCCAAGTTCAGAATGTTTATAATGGATTCATCGGGATAATCTTCTAGGCCTGAGGTTACCAAAAGTAGACAAACGTAAAGTCAAACACTATCTTATTCCTTAGTTCAGTTGATACCGAAACACGCTTGGGTTGGCCCTAGTCTACAGTAATACAGAATTCACAGAAGGGGAGGTCGCTTATCTAGCATTATCAACTCTCTGGAACACAACAAAGAGGAAAGTGGAGAGAGGAACAAACCCGAGTCCTTATTTCTTCCTCCAAACCATTAACCACATTTACCACCATGTTTTACAGCCAGGGCAAGTGCTCAACAAATATTTGCTAGTTAATGAATCTCACACAGCCCACATACCAAATAAAATTCAGAAACTTTATTCACAGGAGAGATGTTCAGGCCTAACTCAGCACATATTTATTCTTGACTCAAAAAAACTATCTCTGATAAGCTTGGTTACCTGGTTGGTACACACACAACAGATCAGGAGGGAAACTGGGCTATAAGGAGTAGGTATGCTCAGAGAAACAAAAAACGAAACACAGACCACTTTAAATAACATTTAGAAAAGAAAAGAAAAACAATTAAAGCCACAAAATTACTCAGAGAGCAGAGCTGTGTAGGGCCTTAGGTTCAAAGCAGCTCAGTTCCTTAAGAACCCCTCAGTATATTTTAGCATAACAAAACAATAACTCTTTTCCCAACAATGACACAGAATTTTGGTTCCTAAAAATACAATCATAAATTATCTGGGACATTCGTACACGTGCTTACTCGGAAAAGCACATTCTCTGATGACAGAAGAGGAAGTATCGCTGTGTTTATTTTCATATATTATACCCAAAACCACATGTGGAACATTAGCTTTCTACGTAGGACTTCCGTGAAACACGACTAAGCTTCCTATTTCGTAAAAGTGGATATAAAATAGAACCTCAAGTATTGATATACTTAACGTCGAGCTTTTTCAATGCTCTATTATTATTTTACGTTAAGTAACTGGCATGATTCATGGATTCGTAGGACTCAAGGTCCCTTAGAAAATTCACAGTATTGTGATTTCCTAAAATCATGCCCATTTTTGCACAACAAACAAAAGCTCTACGTACTGCATTCGAATATCCTGAAGAGTAAAGGGTGCGTTTACCTCTACGTTGCTCTGCAACTGTTTCATCACCTCTCCTACTTGGAGCTGCGTGTCCTTCCACTTGTCCCCAAGTTGACCGATTTTCTTCTCAATCAACTCTTCAGTTTCCAGGTTAGCTGTATTCAGTAACTTTTCCCCAGCTTCTAAGGTTAGTTCAAAGGTAGTTTGCCGTCTCTGAAAATGAATTTCTTTACTCTAAAAAGAAAAAAATAGTGATTTCCTTAAGCCTCTGATATGATCGAAATGTGATTGTGTGCATTTGTGAATATTCCTTCAGAGCTTTTCCTACTAATAAATGTTAAATTAGATATGAATTAGGCAAATCTGATTAGAATGTGTGCACGTGCACACACAATCACACACACACACACGCACACCCACGTGAGGCTAATGTTTTACACTACAACAGACTACACCAAATAATGCGTTCTTAACATAATTTCCAATAGTTGTTAAGAAATAACATTCTTAGTGTAATGATCAGAAGGATAGAGAAATAAAAAGTGTACTTCAAAGAAGAAGGGCCTACAAGATAAATGGATCTAAAAGTATTAAGAAAATAACTGGAGTAGTAGACCTGAACTGAAGAGCAAATACCCATTACCGCTGCGCAAGAGTCAGCTTACTGCTAACCCACAAGAAAGAATGTGCACACTATGCTAAACAGACACAAACGAAGGAGAGAACAAATAAAAAAGGTAAAATACAAAAAATATACACTGAAACTTATCATGGGCACCTAACCATATGCATCAATATGTGCTTTAAAGGGACGGCTCTAACACGGTCCATTTGAACATCATGTTGGTTCTTCTTTAAAGAGACTAAAACTACCTATTTCCACTACAGAAATGAAGTAAAAACTCTTAAACTGACTCCTACTTTTCAAAAGCATTTGGTTTCAGGAGAAAAAATTGAGTTTTTTCCTATTCTAGATATGATTTCCTTCATCTTCAAATTTCTCTAGGGAGACATAACGTAGGCATTTTCCAAAATGGAAAACCAGAAAGACCATCAACAGAGCATTGATTTACGAAGGTATTTCTGAGAATACTTGATATAACCCAACGCAAAGGAGAAAAAGGAGACTGTACTCTCAGGAACAGACACGAATAAGAGAAACTGCAACTCAAGGAATATACCGGCATTCCACCTTGTCTTTCCAGCATCTGGTACTGCTCGACATAGCCGAATAAACAGACATCTATTCGCCGTTTTAAGCTTCTTAAAAGATCTGCTTATCTTCCAGTCTTCCCCAACTTGGTCAACAGCACACTATTCACCAAGACGCTCAAGCCAAAACCCTAGAGCCATCTTGACTGAGACTTTTATTTATCGGCCACATCTAAACCACACGCAAGTCTTGTAAATTCTATTACAAACATATTCTTTTTTATCTTCACCGTGCTCATCCTCTTCTTATCCATCGTAACAACTATGCAAGACGATAGACATGGCCTCCTAACTGGTTATGGCAGACTGTATTTTTCACAAAATGCCCACAACAATATTCCCAGTCTCCTCTAGAACCCTGCCACTCCCCATCAAGCAGTGGTGCCTCTGTCCCCTTCTGCTGATCTTATGTGAGCACGTGTAATGGCCTTAATTAACAAAGGATGGCAGAAGTGACTTATGTGACTTCTGACGCTAGGTCTAGAAGGCAACACAGCTTCTCCCTCTCTTTCTTGGGACATGTATCTTTGAAGCTATTGAGCTTCTGTGTAAAAGTCTGGCTACCAGAAGGCTTCACATGGGGAGACCACAAGAGAATGAGGCTATCTGAGTATTTCCAGCCGAAGTGCTAGACATGACAGTGAGTGAGCCTTCAGATGAGTCCGGCCCCCACCACCATCTGACTGAATCTTCCTGAGAGACCATAAGCAAGAACCACCTAACTGAGCCCCGTCAGCCCCCAGAACTGAGCGATAATGATCAATGACTGTTGTTACCCTGCAAGAATTACGTAATACCCTGGGATGCCTGCCTCTCCTCTGGCTCCTCTACAATCTACCATCCCTCAGAACAGCCAGACGATCTTCAAAAAGTACAAATGGTATCATGCTGCCCCGTCTTCCGACTGACTCTTCAAAGGCTTTCCTATTACGGCAAGACCATAATCTGGCTTCCACACTTCAAAGTGCTCCTCCCCACCCGCCTCTCAAAGTCACTCCCTACCCCTGCTGACTCACCGGCCCTACTCCACTCACACTAGCCTTCTTTCTGTTCCTCTGCTTTGTGAAGCTTGTTCCCATCTTGGGGACTTTGCGTAAGACATTCCTTTTGTTTGAAAGGCTCTTTCCCCAGATTTTTGCATGGCTGGCTCCTCCTCATCCTTCAAGTTCCAGCTTAAATGTCGTGTTCCTAGAGATCACCCAATCGAAAGTAGCCACCCGGCCCCTCCGTTACTCGTCCTGTTTTAATTATCTACATATGCCTTTTCGCAATCTGGTATTTTCTTCTTTATGGATTTGTCTGATTTCCCCCCCAACCAGACGAATTAGCATTTCCTTGTTTGTTTACTAATTTGTTTGATTGCCTGCCTGAGAGCCAGGCTCTTTTCTCTGTCCACACGGCATGCCCGGCCTTTAGAACAGTGACTGGGACAGAGCACATACTCAGATGATGGCTAATGACCAGATCAATGAATGAGGAGAGCACAGGATTTCAAAAGGGTGGTATTTCATTTAGCTGTGTCTCTACGGTGAAGAGTGGTTCTATAGCTAAATGGAACACGTTTCAGAGATTGTCAACCAATTACTTTAAACCAACGTGCATCAAACAACTCTTGGACTGAAAACTTTGTTGCATAGAGCACACTTATCCTGATGAGCACTGAGTAATATATGGAGCCGCTGAATCTCACTATTGTACACCTGAAACCAATATAACACCGTATGTTAACTACACTGGAATTAAAATACAACTTTGTTGCCTAAATGAACCTGCCTTCCCAGAGTAAGCAGGAGTCTCCTTTAAATTAAACTCTGGTGGTCAAGCGATTCACCAGTCAGTACCTGAGAAGCTTGCGTGGTGTGAGTCTGTCACCTCAAACTTCCCCACTCTACCCCCCCCTCTCCACTCCACCCCTATCCCCTCAGCCCAAGACAGCCTCACTATTTCGGGATGAATAGAGAAGACTGTGTTTCTGACAGCACCGGGCTGGAGACAAGGCTGGAGACGGTCATGGTGTCCCAGCTGGTCCTCCCCCTGCAGAGCATACACCTGAACCACAACATAAAACCTGAGGCGAAGGAACATCTTCCAAACAGCGACCGCCCTGTAAGTCCTCACAGCGCTACTGTGCACGCACTACCTTCAGCTCACGGATCAGCCTTCTGGTTTGCTGGAGGCTGTAGCAGTCCTGGCTCTTCACTGCAGACAGCAGGTGGCAGGTGTCCGTGAGGAAGCGGAGCAAGTCCTCCACGGAGGTGGTGAAGTACCGCCACTGCCCCACCAGCCCATCGATGTCACTCTTCCTCTGCCGGATGCTCTGGGCGGCGCTCTGCCACTGGTCCTTCAGTTTTGTGAACTTTGAAATAAATTCCGGTCTTGGGAAAAACAAATGGTTAGAGAATCCTGACATCAACGTGTAGAAAAAAATCACTACCAACACATAATAGAAACTCACATCTGCTGTTTACGTGCACAATTTACACGGGGAAAAAAATTTTCTTAAAATCTGAGTACCATTCAATTTAAATGTGTTGGGAAACTTAGGCAGGGGCAGCACAAGGCATTTAGCAGGAGATAGCTGCACAAGACTTTGTATTTTGCCAGCATGCACAACTGTATCCCTTAAACAAATTTCAGCTTACATCACGCCAAATGCTGTATGCAAAACGGAATACTGAACCAATGGGAAATGATGACCAGGTACCGTGTAACATCATCAATTACCTGAAGCTTGTACTTGACAAAATGTCAGCAATAAAGAACAGGCTCTCCGCCACTACTCACCTCGTTCTTTTCCAGATAAATAACACCCACCACATGATAAATAAGGCCTTTTATTTATTATAGCAAGAGTCATGCTTTGCTGCACTGATCAAATCAAAACTAGTTTATTGTCCCGGAACAAGGACCTAGCCTGAATTTATAACTTCAGAGCTAGGAAGAAATGCACACTGTATTTCTTAGTTATGCTCAAAGAAAATTCAGAGGTCTGTGGGTATCGTTGGGGAGGAAAGCAGTAGCTATCATCAGGACACTTAGAGAAGCACTCAAGAGGCCAGGGCGCCCGAGGGCTCTGCCCACCGTGTGGACCAGCTGTGCAAGCAGGTTCAGCCGGAGCAAGGGGCTCTGCTCAGCCTGACTGGTGCTGCCCAGTGATGCCAACGCCATGCCTGTAGCCCAGGGAGAAATCCCTTCTCTTACAACTATGTGACACAGCTACCTGCGGGGAAGAGCAGCATTTTAAGATTTTATTTATGTGAGAGAGAGAGCAAGCGAGCATTAGCAGGGGGAGGGGCAGAGGGAGAAGCAGACTCCCTGCTGAGCACGGAGCCCAATGCGGGGGCTCATCCCAGGACTCCCAGGTCATGACCTGAGCCGAAGGCAGCTGATAACCGACTGAGCCACCCGGGCGCCCCTTAAGAATTATTTTTTTTAAATAGCAAAATGTCATGAGGTTAAAGGTAGAGAGGAAAACACTACAGAAGAATCCTTTGGGGTAAAAACTTCATTAACTGTACTTGGCAAGCGGGTATTTGCAAAGCACTCGTCTACTATCTGCTAATGCCACCCCCCCCCCCACACCGTACACAAAAGTGTGACTGACATTTCTACGGCCACACAGCAAGTCCCCATCCTAATAGTTAAGAGACTGGTCCCATGACGGTCTATGAACCGACAAGGCTGCAGGTCACGGAAGGGGTAAAGATCCACGTGGTGGGAGGCCAGCTCCCACTGTGTTACGTTACACACACACCACCACCACCACCACTGTAAGCCACAGACAGCTTACCTCTTCTCTACTTCCGTTGTGTCCAAGAGTTGTAAGCACTGGGTGACATAAGAATCAGCAATTGTCTGGTTTATAGAAACTTCAGCTTCTAACATCTGTATAGGAGTTAAAATAGAAAACATCGGCTTGTAGATTTCTTTTCATGAACCTGGAACTTACATCTCCCATTAAAATCTACGCTCCTAGAGGACACGTGAAAGGATTGATTTTCAAACTATTGGAGCCTCATTGCAAAAAATGCTCAACCATCACATCAACATCACCTGTGGATATAATCTCAGAAGCAAACAGGCCTAATAATAACTACATCTAATGCCCATTTTTTGGGCATTTACTACTTGTTAGGCACTGTGTAAAACATGTGTGTCTCACTTATTCCTCAACCTTCGGATATAAGTGCTATTATCATACCCATTCAAAGACAAGGAAACTAAGATATAAAGAGGTTTGGTAATTTAATCAAGATCATTCAGGGTGTTTAGGTTCATTGGAAGACATTAATGCAACAATGCAGACTTAGATCAGTCACGTTAAAAATTACAGTGACCTAATCATGCATACTTTCAAAATGCAGTATCTGCCTATAACCACAAGTGTAGGGAACTTCCTCTGTCCAATCATTAATGTTGCAATTATGATTATACCAGGTGCTTCAGTATTTTAGAGAATTATTTAGTGAAAATGCAAAGATGAAGTTGCAGTATTTCAGCTGGCTCTTCGTATGTTTGCACTCTATGGAAGCAAAGTTGTGCTAGAAGTTTCCACCTACTGCAGAAAATCTAGGAGCTCTCTCGTTAACAAAATAGAGCACTAAAACAAAATGTTAAAATGTATGAAACGTGTAAGAATTTTACAATCAATTGACAAATGAATCTGCCTAAAGACATATATTTGGTATCTGGGATTGACAGATTTAAAATAAAATACAATGAGCATCTTTCCCCGACTCCTGCCCCAGGGTGAGGTTACAAAGCTCTGGAGAGCAAAGGTTTACCTCGTATGTTTTCTGCTGCTCCAGGAGAGCTGGGAGGCTGTCGGCAACATTCACCTTGAGTGTCTCTTCTATCTTCTCCAAAAGCTGGACCCATTTTTCACAGCAATAAAGAAACTTTTCATTCAATCCAATTCCCTGAAGCTCACTACAAAGGTTTATAAATGAACAAAACAGAGTCATAAAACAATGACATTGCCGAGCTCCAGCTGTTAATTTTAGCTGCCCTGGAACGGAATGGTAGGGATGGGACCCTCTGACCTGCAGCGTTCCAGGGCAGTTGCTGTGGCCCGAATCCACCGCCGGTTCACGTTTTGCAATGTCTTCACGGCTATGTCACTAAGAGGGAGCTTGAGGCTTACTTCATTCAAATGTTCAACATCAGGTGATTGGGCTGTCATTGCCAGCACATGGTTCTATTAAAAAAAATTACATTTCAGGTTTCTGGAGGTCAATAAGATATCTAGATGATGAAAAGGCCTCAGAGATCCTGCAGACCATCCTTATCTCAAAAATGAGGGTCCTCAATAGGTAAATGACTAGCCCACAAATGGCCAGTTAGTATTAGAGCTGGACCTGAACCCTGATCTCCCAATCTTGTGGCTTTTCTAAAACAGGTGCACACGTGGTCAACACCTGAACGGCCCAGGAAATAGAAAATTATGTCAGATATTTTTCTTTAAGGAAGATGGAAATGAGTTGGTTTTTTTTTTAAAGGACCCATTTAGGACCTTCAAAAGTCCCATGCATTCTGCCAACAATTTGACTTTCAACAGATTAAACAGTTTACCTACAAATTTAATGAAAATTTAGTCCTTAAAATACCCCTAGTAAAGCATGGTACTTAAACATCCCCATTTTGATAGAATATGAAATCACAAGAAAGCAAACTCAGCAAAATGTTATTTTTAAAATATTCCAGGGACAGCATCTAGGTCAACGATACGTTAAGCAAAGACCCTTCCCAACATCCATGCTATCGCTACAGAACTCTGCCATAGTACTCTAGGTCAGGGTCAGCAATTTTTTCTGTAAAGGGCTAGATCATAAATACTGTAGCTTCTATGGGCCATATGATCTCTGTTATAACTATTCAGCTCTGCCCCTGCAGCACGAAAACTCCCATAGACAATTAATAGATAGAAGGGCATGACCGTGTGCCAATAACACTTTATACAAACAGGTGGAAGACAAGATTTGGACAGTGTTCGACAGTTAGCGGACTCTTAATATGCGTTACGGATAACGGTCCTTAGGAGTTTGGAGGATCCAGAATTCTTTAATTTATGTTACTTGCACTAATTTAATAAAGAAAGAAAAACTACAGAATTCATTTAATAGGCTATTTTGATCTTCAGCTAAGCAGAAAAATTCAATTAATCACGAAAGTCAATTCCTAGATTATTCTAGTTCGATGAAGCTCATTAGAAAAGATATCAAAAAATTTTAAATCTACTAAATGTACTGTGGCATATTACTAAAAATAGATCGCTACGTTGTCGTACTTTTCTAGGCCTTAGGGCAGATAAAGCCAAGAATGAATGGCATATAAATAACCGTGCTCGGGTGAAGATACAGATTCTGTAACTCCAGTCATCAGGCTATTTTTTTTTCCTATGGTGAGTCTAAGCCCTAAGGAAACACAAATATTGGTAATACCAGGAATAAGTCAGGGTTGGCTTCTTTCTCTTGATGGTTGAGTTTATCCAAATTCTCTTCTTCATGCACAATGAGACCTTTTAAAGATTCCAACTGGTCCCCAAAATCCTTGAACTGTGACAGAACAAACTAGAACAAGAGAAATTTTCATTAGAAATCATTTTCATGTGCGTATATAACAGAATTAAGCATAGTCTTGGAAGCTGATCAACCCGCAGCTCGTTACTATCTTGACTATTCAGAGATGAATATTCAGAAGACTCCTTGTTTTTACTTTGTGCCTCTGGCAAAGCACCGAGCCTTCAGGGATGACTGATCACCTGCTTGAGGGGGTATACAAAGGAGGGTTAGTGAGTACTCTACTCGCTCAGTCTTGCTAGTTGAACGTTCTATTCTGATTGATACTGAGATGTGACACTGGAGCTCTATGGCCTTCTATGCTTTTCGACAGCTCATGCACTAAAGTGTTTTCAAAAAGTGAATAAAGAGTAGAACAGCTGGTTAGCTTTAAGCAGCTACTTCTCGGACTCAAGTACCCCATCTGGAGATCCAGGTAACCCTGAGATCTGAAGTATAAGGAATCTAATAGCTCACTTCTTAAGCTAACACGTTCAATGAAGAACACGTTTGTTCAAGATCTGCCCATGGCCCATGTGATTGAACAGACATGTGTGGGAAACTCTGTGGTTTCCCTGGGAGCAGTCCCTTAAGCACTAAAAACTATTACTTCATAGGATATAAGGAATGGAGGGTAGCTTGCAAATGTCCAGGATTACGACTTGAATGGAAAAATGAGATGAACCTCAAATTCATTAGCCTTCATGAGCAGCATCTTTTCCAAGTAAGAAGCCCTCTGGAGGGAGTGCAGTTGTTTGGAGAGGGGCACGTGGGCGCTGGCCTCCGGGAGCTGCGGAAGTCGATCCAGGAGAGTGGAATTCTGGAGAAGGTCTTCTTTGGTCTTCTGTACATCACGCTGCAGCTCCTGGAGAAGACACAGTGGTCAGAAAACATTTCCTCCTCCTACCATAACACAAATTCCCATCCCTGCTCCTCCATCAGTATCTAGGAGAATTTCTGCCCTAAAATTGCAGGTGTGGCTTTTTGTGACTGTTTGTTTTAAAGAGCTGAAAAAGCTAAGCTTTCGTTGTATGATGCACATCACTGGGGACCTTCTGAAACATGTCAGTACAGAGCTAAAACTGACAACCAACCAACAGAGCAGGGGCTGCCAGTGTACAGAAACTGGAGACCACGCGGGCAGATTCCTCTGTTTCATGGTTCTGATCGTCGAACAGCTTTAAGGCTGTTTTATGAATCAGTGCAACTCTGTCCTGTGTCTGAGATTTTATGACAGAAATGGATTCATTTGCAGAGACTGTAGAATCTCATTAATCAAGTTGACTTTGGGCCACTCTATAAATACTGTGTATGTGAAATTTGTTTCTTAAAACAACAGATCAGGTAGAAATTGATCTGAAACAGAGATCACATTTGTGTTATCAACTAAGTTAATTCTTTTTGATTTGACCTATAGTATCAGAAAGTACACAATGCCTCTGGTCACCCGGTTTAAAACTAGAGAGTATTCACTCCCTGGGCACTCATTATTACAAGAGGATAAAATTATACAACTCTTAAATATAGTCTAAAAATCTTTATACCCACAGGAAAGCCATGTTAATGTGGCATGAGTCCATGATTATTTCTAAAGCAAAATTAGATATGCAGATGAGTGCACAGATGGGTATCTCAACTATCTGAGACCTTGTAGGAGGCTTTTGCTTTAGAGATTTACCTGCTAGAATGAAAGGGGAAACTTGGAGCGAGGTGCTGTCAGGTGCCCTTGAGCTAGCTACCTGCTGCCTAGACCTCGCCTCTGAGCCGCCACCTGGCCCTCCCAACCTTGGACATCCCAGACTTGTTCGTGTCCTACGTGGGGTGATCATGAACCTGTTCTGACCCACTTCTTTGTCCCTGTGGTCTGTCTAGTCCCCGGGGCATGGCCCTATCTGCCGGGCTGTCTTGGCCTTGGTTTTCCCAATGGGCTCTGTGACCACCTTTACATCCTGCAGGGCTGGGGTCAGGATCTCTGCCAGGTTGTTTCCAGACATGTTGATGTTTTCAAGCTGTTGGTACTTTGCTTCCTGCTGCGCCAGCCTTGCTGCGGCTTCCGTGTGAGCACTGTTATAGGCCTTCCAGAGCTGCAGCAGACTCTGGGCCTTCTGCAACTGGTCTGCGAGGTCTTGGTTTACCTGGGTCCACCTGGCAGAACAACACGAACAACAGGACCCTCAGACCATCCTTCCCATTGTAGCAAAAGCACACTGCACACATTCTACCCGTAAGTCAATAGCAGATGGACTGTTAAGAAGACACAAATGCCGTTTATATGAATGCATCACCATTATATAAACAGAAGTCCAAACTAGGATATTTCATTGACTTTATAATTCTCAACAAAAACTACCAACTTTGTGCTTGGCAAGATCTATTATATTACGAATGTCTGTTAGATAAAGGTAGAAAAGTGTTGAACTGCATGCCTGATGAAACCTTTCCCACATGAGAGGGGCTCCTGGTTTGGGGGGGGGGGTTGTTAAATAGGCCTTATTTAAATTGCGTTTATTCCAAATTTATTTTCTAATTACAAAAGCAACATGCTCCTTATGTAACAGTGGGAATGAAACTGTTTTATTCCACATATAGACAATAGTACCTTTTTTTCCCATATGACTTGAAAATTTCCTCATGTTAGTAATAAAAAAACAAGTCTAATTTGAAATGGCTGTACATAATAGTCTTGCAAATGGTCTGGTTTTTGTTTCATTACCAAATTTGAGTTTAGGATGGATACTGAAGTAATTTTCAATTTTTGCTTTCAAATCTAATGCTCAGATACAACTTTGGTCAAAAGGCCTTTTTCTGCATTTCAAGACATTGACCTTAAACTAGATTTCTGAGAGAATTCTTTGGTCAAAGGATAAAAATGTGTAAACATTTTTAAGGTTATGGTTATATACACATATGGTCAAACTAGCTTTCTGGAAGCATTATAATATTTACATTTACCCCTAAAGCACATGAAAATGCTTGTTTCATGATACCCTTAACCCCGCAAAATAGATGGAAAAGGTGAAAAATGGCACAATCGCTTTATTTTTATACATTTCAAAAATCTTATCAGACCAGCATTTTTTAACAATATTCTTCCCAATTATAAATACAACATACACTCATTATAAAATAAAAAGAAAACGAAACCCCACAAAACACGTATGTTTAAATCTATCTACCCTTACATCTGCGTCCAGCTTACCTACCCACCTTCCTACTTACCTACCACCTGACATCTTACTAATCTATAGATAACTACTAAATTAATCTATACTTTAGATTATAAAATTGTCTATTAGCTACAGATATAATTTACATATATATAATTTAGATTATAAAAACCTACTAAGATAATGTATAGATTAGCATTTTGGTGCTACTTTCTCCAACCTTTTTCAGCAAGCCTTCTGATATATTCTTGTGCCAACAACCGAACATGTGTGTGCGATGGCAACAACTGAGTCCCTTTAATAGCAAACTGCACCGCCATGTTTTGAAGGTGGCATCAGATACATGTCTATGTTCCTCCTTACTCTCCCTCCTTCCCTTCTCCCAGTAAGGGCTGGATCACGGGCTGAGGGTGCCACTGCAGGGTGTATAAATTTGGTGTCCGTCGTTCAACACTTGTTCACGGTGGATTTACCAGAGATGCTGAATTTGCATGGAGGGAGGGTAGAGAAGGGCACGGAGGGTAGCTTCATGTCCTCGTCACTGGAGCAAATTATCCTTAGGCCAAATTTCGTGTCCTCCTCAGCAAAATAAAAGTCTTGCAATTTACTAGGGCCACACTCCTTAGAAGGAGTTTTTTTTTTTTTTTTTTTTTTTTTTTAAGATTTTTTTCCTTTATTTATTTGTCAGAGAAATAGAGCATAAGCAGGGGGGGCAGCAGGCAGAGGGAGAAGCAGACTCCCTGCTGAGCAAGAAGCCCGATGTGGGACTCGATCCCAGGACCCTGGGAACATGACCCGAGCTGAAGGCAGATACTTCACCGACCGAGCCACCCAGGTGTCCCTAGAAGGAGCTTTCTACCATGCAGTTCATCAAAGAATTCCTTCCAACCTCACAAATCACCCCCTCAAGAGGAATAATAACATCCCCTTTCTTCCATCTTACGTTTCCAGTGAAAGAGATTGTCCATGTGACTACCCGGTAGCCTGTCTCTGCCTGGGATTTTGATGTCTCTGAGGCTCACACCGGCCACTTAGTCTGTGCCCTCTCAAAGTGCCTACCCTGGCTACAAGGCAAGGAAGAGCCTTCCCCAAATCAAATCTTACCCAAACTAGATGACTCAAAGCAGAAGAAACCAGAAGAGCACAAAGCCAGTTATCTCTGACAACTACAAAGACTTTACGGAGCCTCTGTCACTTCATTCACCACATGTCGTTGAGATCAAGATATCTGCTCCGTTATTCAAGCAGAATCTTAAAGCATACCTGGCATGCGTCTCTTGGCATTTCTCTTTGATTATCTCAGCAACTGAGGGGCAGCGATCTTTGAGTTTTCCAATCACCTCCTGCAGTTTCTCCCAACTTTCTTCACTGTTCTCGGCTTCATCCTGAAGAGACTGAAGGAAGAGATCAGGTTATTTAAAATACTGTCTTGTGTTTCTCTGTGGACAGCACCAAGGCAATTGTGTCCACTTCTGTGCTTGATTCCACTGGAGATTTTCTGCCAACAGTGCACTGTGCCAAGATCTGGTTACATTACCTGAAGGTTCTGCACCTGGCATCTTAAGGCTTCTAATGACAAAACCACAGGCTTGCTGTGCTCCATGCAGTACCAGAATCGGATTGTCATCATTGTCACTTCCTCATACAGTTTATCATAAACCTTCCACTCCTGTAAAACTGAGTGCATGGAGGTCTTGAGCTCATTGACCTATATGAGAAGTGGAAACATATTTAGAAAATCACTGAGAAGAGGCTCTCTCACCGTTTTGTTCCCTTCTAAGGATTCTACCATGGGATCCAACTTAGGCATTTCAGTTTGAGAGCACTGGGGGAATTTCAGTGATTAACCGAGGTGGGAAGGGTAGGTCAGTGAATGAAAAATACCAGGGAGGACTAAGTTTTAGAACAGGTGAATGGAAAAGAGCCCTGAGGCCAGAAGAATCAGCATGGATGGCATGGACAGAGTTCAGCCCAGCATGAGACAGCCCAGGGAAAGAATAATGGGTGGGGAATCAGAATCTGTGAGCATACATTTCGTAACAACCTGTGAGCTTTCTGATCTTGGGCAAGTTATTTAACCCTTGAGTCAGTTTCCCTACTCACAAAACAGATAATAATAATAAATAAAAACATAAATAACATAGTGTCTGTGAAAATGTTCTGAAAAGTGTAAAGCATTCTAAGTGTAAAATGTTACCTCTGTTACCTGACACTTGAGTCAGCATAAATTGGAGAAGCATGTGCTCAGTCGAAACAAAAGGCAAGTACAAAGTAGGAGGAAATGCAACGGTGGGTAGATTTTATCCTTTAGTATGTATGATAATCGTGAGAGGCTGAAGCATGTAAATGATCTCAGATACAACTGAGAATATGTAACTATATATGTGTTTGTATGTTGCATAAAGAACATTTATAGCTCAACAATAAAAAGACAAATAACCAAAGAATTAAATTGGGCAAAGGACTGAATAGATTTCGCTCTAAAGAACATCCACAGTCATTAGAGAAATATAAATCAAAACCACAATGAGATGTCATTCACATCCACTGAGATGGCTATAATCAAAGCTAGATAATAATCAGTGTTGGTGAGAGGGTAGAAGAATTGGAACCCTCATACATTGCCGGTGGAAACATAAAATGGTGTAGCCTCTGTAGAAAAATGTTTGGCAGTTCCTCAAAAAGTTGTAGAGTTACCATACGACCTGCTAATTCCCCTCTTAGGTACATACCCAAGAGAAATGGAAACATGTTCATACAAAACCTTGTACACAAACCTTCATAACAGCATGATTCGTGACAGCCTAAAAGTGAGAACAACCCAAATGTCCATCAATGGATAAACTGTGTTATATCCATACAATGGAACATTATTCATCCATGAAGTTCTGATACAGACTATAATATTGATGTTGAAAACATGCTAAGTGAAGGACAGAGAAGACCACACGCTGCATGATTCCATGTGTATGAAATTTCCAGAATAGGCATATACACAGACCTAGAAAGTGGATTAATGTTTCCAGGGACTAACGGAAGGGAGGAATGAGGAGTAATGGGGGTTTCTTTTTGAGTTGACAAAAACGTCTTGGAATTACACAGTAGTGATGGTTGTATAGCTCTGTGAATATACTAAAAACCATGAAATTGTACACTCAAACAGGTGAGTTTTATGGTATGTGAATTATATCTCAATTTTAAATAAGGATTTGAGTAGAAATGGAGTGTGATCACTCCATTGGCCCAAATGGACAGTTTTGTGACGGGACATCAACTTTCAGATGTAACCACACAGGCCTGCATTCAGGCCCTCTGTTCTTTGCTTAACATATACCTGGAGGACGCACATCCGTGTTGACAGGCAGGCTTCCTCCAACCCTGCCCCAAACAAGGACAGATGAAAAACAACCTGGGATGCTAAAATGTCAGCCTCACATCGGCAACTGTGTAGGCCGAATGTCTTTATAAGGGCTCATGGCTCTGGAAAAGAATCTATCATTAAGAAAGAATAAAAGATACTAAGGAAAAAAAGGAGGTAGGATGGGAACTCCTGAGAGATGGAAGCTGGGACTCTCTGGTGGCAGGGATGATTCAGGAAGAAGGGTGCCTATAGGCACATGGCTACACAAGGCACTGCCACAGTCCAGGCCACAGAAGGCCTTCATGGCTTCCACATACAAAGCTGGTCCAACTACTGGTGGTCTTAAGGGCAACCCTTAGACTATTACAATGTCATGGGAAAGAAATGGCACATGTGGTTTGAGGAAAAGGATAAGAAGACCATTAAGCAAAATTCACTGCACTAGAAACAAGGAGGAACACTTTCAAAATGTTAAAAGTAGGATCAGCCAGTAGGGCAGCGTTCATTGAGTGTCATATAGGCATTGCTACAAAGTTAGAAAGAAGTATTATCATCCCTATTTTATAGTCCAGGAAATTGAGGCATAGAGAGGTTAAGTACATCCTGGGACACAGGCAGAAAACGGAGCTGCCAGGATTTTTATTTAGACAGAGAATCAAAGCCCTTCGTCTTAAAGATGAGGCTCTACTGACTTTGCCGTATGTATGGATGGATGGTCTAGCTTTTGTGTTTTCTGCACTAAAAAAAGTAACTTTGGGGCACTTGGCTGGCTCAGTCGGTAGAGCATGTGACTCTGTCCTCAGGGTCATGAGTTCAAGCCCCACGTTAGGGATAGAGACCATTTTAAAAAAATTTTTTTAAATTAAAAAAAATAGCATTATTGAGATATAACTCACATTCCACACAACTCACCTATTTAAAGTACACAATCACCATAATCAGTTTCAGAACATTTGCATCACTCCAGAAAGAAACCCCATACCCACTGGCAGTCACTCCTCCTTCCCCAACCCTTTCCCAGCCACAATCTACCTTTCCTCTTGAGAGAATTTGTCTATTCTGGACATTTCATATAGACGGAATCATACAATATATGGTCTTTGGTGACTGCCTCTTTTCGCTCAGCATGTTTTCGAGGCCATCAATGTTGTAGCAAGTATCAGTACTTCACTCCTTTTTATGGCTGAATAATATCCCATTGCATGGATATACCACTTATTTACCCATTTATAAGTCGAGGGATCGTTTCTACTTTTTGGCTATTATAAATCATCCTGCTATGAACATTCATGTACAAGTTTTTGGTGTGGACATATGTTCTCTTGGGTAGATACTTGGGAGTAAAGTTGCTGAGTCATACAATAACTCATGTTTAAACATTTTAGGGCCAGCCAGACTGTTCTCCAAAGCAGCTGCTCCATTTTGCATTCACCAGCAGTGTATGGGAGTTCCAGTGTCTCCATACCCGTGCTAACATTCGTTATTGTCTGCCTTATTATTACCACGACCGAGGGGGGGGGTGTGAAGTAGCATTTCACTGTGGCTTTGATTTGTATTTCCTTGATTAATAATATGGAGCATCTTTTCATGTACTTATCGGCCATTTATATCTTCTTTAGAGAAACAGCTATTCAGATCACTTGCTCATGTTTTCCCTTTGGTTATCTGTCTTTTATATATTGTAGATTCGAGCCCCTAAATGCGCAAATATTTTCTTCTATTTTGTGCTTTGTCATTTCACTTTGTTGATGGTGCCCTTTGAAACAAAAAAGTGTTTAGTGTTGAAGTCCAGTTTATTTTTTCTTTTGGTGCTCGTGCTGTTAGTGTCATATCTAAGAAACTATTGCCTAATCCAGTCATGGAGACTGAGGCCTAGGTTTTCTTCTAAGAGTTTTGTAGTTTTAGCACTTGTATTTTTGATCCATTTAATTTTTATACATGGTGTGAAGGTATAGGTCTAACTTCACTCTTTGGAACATGGGTATATAACTCTCCTAGTACCATTTTTTGAAAAGACTCCTCCCCACCCTGGAATTGTCTTGGCATCCTTGTCTAAAAATTAGTTGAGTATAATGGGAGGGTTTATTTCTGGACTTTTAATTCTATTCCATTTATTTGTAAGTCTACCTTCTATGATAGTACCATCTGCATTTTTTTTTACTTGCATTATCTCAATCTTTTTTACCCCAACATTTTTATTATAATTCATTATGTTGTGATTATCTGTTCAAGTATGTTTCCTCTAGTAGCCTGTGAGCTCTTCGAGGGTAGGACCCATTTACTTTTTTATCTTTGTACTGTTGGCAGTGAGCCCAGTGCCTCACAGAAGGTATGTTTAACAAATGACTCACACAAGATATGTTAAGCTCATCTCTACTTTTCTGCCTGAGTTCTGGAGGAGAAAGGAAGCTGAGGGTCACCTATGAGTTTCATTCATAAAGGTTATTCCAATTCCTCTTGGAACAAATGATCAAAAGTAGATTTTAGTAGACAACAAATAAATCCACAATAAGGATCTCTGGGAAGTATGGACACACCTATATAACTAGCTAGTATTTATAGTTTTTCTCTCCATTTGTGGGGAACCATCAAAATTGTAATAGCTGGAGATGCCCGTCTTTGCTCTTCTGGTGCTCTACTCCTGGAATGGGTAAATGCAGACTTTAACATGTCTTTCAGGGCGCCTGGGTGGCTCAGTTGGTGAAGTGTCTGCCTTTGGCTCAGGTCAGCATCCCAGGGTCCTGGGATCGAGTCCCCACATCGGGCTCCTTGCTCAGCGGGCAGTCTGCTCCTCCTCCTCCCTCTGCCCCTCCCCTAGCTTGTGCTCTCTTTTGTTCACTCTCTCAATAAAACAAAAAACAAAACAAAACAAAAACATTATATATATAACATGTCTTCCATAAGATGACATCTTCTATACTCTTCCTCTTCACTGTCTCCTCACCACATGCTAAGCTTCTCCCCACCTCTGGAGTTCTCCATATGCTGACCACGCTTCTAGCTTAAAGAGGCTACAGGAGACGGGATCACTCCCTTCCTGAGGCACCTCCCTGATGTATTTTTTCTTAGCTGCTCCTGCGTATCCGGCCAGGAAACAGTGCCAGATGCTCTGCGGGGCTGGGGGGTGGAGACATTTTGTCTGTGAGTACATTAGACAAAACAAAGATAGCCAAATGGATTTCTAGCCTGCCAATGGTGTTAGAATTGGTGGCTCTACCTCTAATTCTCCAGTGGGAAAAAAGGGGGCAGATTTGAAATGCTCTTCTCTACTTTAGTATTTCTCTAAGCAACTCCTCAGTTTTTAGCACAGCATGAGTTTCTGTGATTAAACAACAACCAAAAAGGATGAAAGAATATACGAAGAGAAATGGTATACTTCAAATGAGTCCCAGTACCTGGTTGATAACACTGCTCCTTTTTTGAAATAACCCATCAATTCTGGATGCTGTGTCTTCTAACAGTGGCATCGTCCCACTCTCTGAAGTCAGGTAACTTTGTCTCAACTCATCCAGGGCTTTGGATTTAATTGCAAGTTGATTTTCTATATCCTGGAAAGGAAAGAGGGAAAGGTTTTCATATGCACGATATTATAGAACGAGAAGGTGTAAGAGACAGGAGATTCCCCTTTATGAGTAAAAACGCCATTAGGGTACATAATTAAATAACATCACACCTAAAGACATTTTAATCACAATACATTCAATTCAATTTTTGCAATTATTACAGTATGAGATTTTACAATAATTTCAATTACTATGTGGACCTAGATTTTAGAAGAGTCTAGGTAGTGAGTGCTTATCATCATGGTATAGTAGAAAGAGTCCAAGAGATCGAGTCCCCGTTCCATGTCTGCCCGGTACCGGCTGTCTAACCGGGTGCAGCACAGACCTGTGGAGTGCGAGCTTCCCGTCAGGAGGTATGCTGAATCCGAGGTGGCTGGAGGAATTCTAAATGGAAATGGCTAGAAACAGGATTGCAAGGATCTCTTCTAATGAGGGTTGCTGCTCCCACAGCATACCCAGTATTCTTCTAGAACCTTCTCAGTAGAACTGGGGTATGAGCTGACCTTCCAGCCCCAACGGGGGAGTGGTGTCATGCCCTCATGCAGTAGGTCCAGAGGTAGCATAACCAGTGCCAGCTGTAGCGACAGGGACAGCCAGAGTGTTTTCAATAGGGAGGGACACAACCCGGGCAGTACTCAAGGAGGATTAATCTACACTTGAGTGAGGGCATCTCAGAGACTAAGTGACCTGGCAAATGACAACTGAGCAAAACCAAGGGCACGGCCAAGAGCTTTAAGCTCAAATGTGATTTAGACAGTGGTTCCCAGGGACAAGTGGTCCTTTCAGAACACATTACCCAGCAGGTCAAAGAAAATCATTTTCCTCTGAAGAAACAGAATGAAACACTAAAAATAATGGAAACCTTAATTTTGTAAATATTGAATAAGTTAATAAAAACACAAAAATTGGAAAACATCAAATCAAAATGCCCTTTGAACGTTTTCTTTCAGGAGTAACATCCAAGACTTAGGAACAATAACTGAAAATACCTTCTTCTGCTTGTCATTAAAAAAAAAAAAAGCATTTTGCAATTTTGTAAAACCCATGGATGATTATTTTACGTAACAAAGAAAGTACCTGGGGATTTGGAGGAGACCCTCAGAAAGTAAATCCACGTATCCTACTCCTTGGGGCAGAAGCAGCGACTAAACAACATGGCCACGTAACCAGTCCGGCCACGTAACCAGTCCGGCCACGCCTTGTGGGCAGGTGCCGTGTGCCTTCTCACCTGACAGTCCAGGAGCATCTTCTGCACCGAGATCACACTGCCAGGTTTTTGTAAAGTTTTCAGTCTCTCCTCTTGTGCCTCCATCCAGTTGTTCAAAATCTGTATTTTGTTTTCATTCTCAGTGATACTTTCCAAAAGTTGTTCTAAGTGCTGTATCTATAAATTATAAATAAGAAAATAAGTATTTATTTTAAACCACATGCTTTAAAATGGAAATGTCATGGCAGTTATTGTCATCAAAATAATTTTGTTTCTTCTCAGATTCCTCATATTTAGCATAAGATTTCCCAAAAACTTTTGGAATAAAGATTCATAAATTAGGAAACGGAATAAAATCCCCTTCAGCATTTGAAATGAAAGCTAACCTAAGCAAGCTGGCTGTTGGAGTTCCGTAATACCTGTACAAAATAAAATCATAATACAATGAAAAAATACTGCATATTAGCAACATCTATTGATATACTTAAAGCTTAAGAAAACTTTCTTTCCCTGGACACTCTTCATTAGAATGGCTTAAAAATTAAGTCAATATCAAAAATATCACATATAATCAATTTAATAAAATGACTGTTTTTAATGTCTGTGATTCTTCTCATTTCTACACTCACGAGTTTTATTAGGTTACAATCACAGCGTATGTAAAGTTTTACGTTCCTTTTCCAGTATGTCACAGGCACTTGCTTGCTTGGTTATGACATAGGCCTTATATTAACTTAAAAGGCTGCCCAATATTTTATCAAATGGACACAGTATAATTTGATTAAGTATTCCTCTATCGTTAGAAATTACGGCATTTTACATTTTTCACCAGTATAAATAATGTTGAACACTGTGTGCATATTTTTTCCTTTTTTGAAGGGCTATCTACTTAAGATAAATGTGTAAGAGGTGGCATGGCTAGGTTAAGAAATAAGAGGACTGTTCTCTTTCCTGAAATTTTCTAAATGCTTTCCAAAAGGGTATGTAAGCCATTATCTGCATATGAATGGGATAGCTTCGGCTTTTATCTTCATTCTACGAAACTCTTCTAATTTAATAAATGTATAATGTTACATAATGTTTATTTCGAATGCCTGATAATTGAAGTTGTAATCTCTCCATGTTGATTTACTAATTATAAATTTGCTCTTTGGTGAACTGTCTGTTCATGTTTTTTGTCCATTCATGTACTTGAATTGTAATTGTATAAATCTTTTTGTATGCATTCTCTACACATGAAGAAATCAACCAATTGTTACTATCAATTATATATAAATACTGAATATTTCTCCAAGAATGAGTTTTCTTAATATTTTCAGACCCATGGAATGAAAATCTACCAAAAGACCACATACATTTTTCTTCTTTCTCATAATCTTTTCAAAGCTGTAATAGCTTTGCCACTTTTGAACATTTACTTTCGCAGAAAATGTCAAAATCTCCGACCATTTAATAGTCTCACGTAACACTTGACATCCTCTTAAATAAAATTTCTCCTCTTCACTTGCCTAACTCAATTTCCCACTAAGAAATCTCAAGGAAATAAGAACGTCTTCATACTCTTTTATAGGTACCCATGGAGAAAGACAGAACATAGGCTTCACAAAAGGGCTATTGTGGAAAGGATTATTAGGCTTAACTGTAAGTTAACCATATGAATATCTTTTTTAAAATTTTTCAGGAAGTGGCATTTTGCAAAGGCCAAATCACACGAACTGTGACACGGGAGCACACCTTTCTATTTAGGGTTCCATGTACCCGCTGCCATTGGCGGTTCATCTCTCCCAGGTGCTCTGCAAACTCTGTTCTCTCATAGCGCTTACTTTCTACATCACAGGTGCTTAACTGAAGTAATGACTGGTTAACAAAATCAACGATCCACTGTTTATAGTCCATTTCCATTCTGAACTCCTAAAACAAACAAACAAAATTAAGCAACCAAAACCTGAACCGAAGTAGGCTGCCCCGGACTCCCCCCCACCCCCGCCCCCAGTGCACCCTAGGGAACGCCAAATTCCCATTCATGAATCGAGGGGCACCTGTCTGGAGTTACGTTCTACCCTCCCCCCAATCCCACCAAATATCTGCTTTGCGTGGAGAGTCTCCTGGAGAATTCCACATGCCTAGGAACAGACACTCGCCGCTTTCAAACAGACGGAAAAGTCAAAGGTGGCATCGGGTCTGGTGGCTGCATCATCTGAACTAAAATCAGGACCAGGGACTGACAAAGGCTTCCTGTGAGTGGCTTCCTTGCACTCCACTGGAATTCAGAGCCACCCTACAGGCTCGTGGAAATGACAGTACGGGAAGTCTCCAGTTAAGACTCCCCCAGAAAACCCAGGACATTAAGGAACTTTGCCAGTGTAGGTCGCTTCTCTGTTCTTCCGGGGACAATCGAGGTCTCTGGGTTTGGAGGACTTTTAAGTTCTACAGCGATGCTAAAAATACCCTGGGGGCCAAGCAGGTTTCTGATGAGCCTGACACTGGTTGGGCTTATCCTGGAAAGTTCTAACACCTCTCTGGAGGCATGAGGAAGAAAACCATGTGGTATGTGCTATGTTACTAGAGCCTGTAAGAATACATACATGTGGACCCCCCAAAAATTCTACTACTCACTGAAGTGAGGATGTGCTAGCATTTAAAAATAAAATCCTTGCTAACATCATGCTTTGTGACCAAGGTATTCATGCCCTGTCTACCAGAGGCTCGATCCATCAGCCTGTGAGGTCTTTGAAATCTCCCGTGTTCCTTGCGGTGAACTTGCCTGACTCACAATAAAGGCTTGTGTGTGGCTTGTTCGATGTTAGCTAAATCTACATGAAATCAAGTATCATGGAGAAGGCCACCTTCGTATCTATCGGTAGAAGGATCTCAACTTTTCCTTACGCGTTCTCCTACGCAAAGAACATTTACTTGGTATCTACTGGACGCCAGGTATTGGGCTAGGCGAGCTCTTTCAGGGAGATGGAGGCAGCTCCTGCTCTCAAGCAGCTGAGTCAAGGTGGGGAGACAGACACGTTAGCACAGCACCATGGAGACCCCTAATCCCAGAAAGTAAGCTCCTCTGGCAGGGAGAGTCAGCAATAGATTTCCCAACCAGGAGATACTTGAGCAGACTTCTGGAAGATGACAGAGAGCACTTCTACAGCTAGACGTGGGGCATGAGAACTGCAGCCTGAAGGAGCAGCACAGAAAGCATGAGCGCAGAGAGCACCACACACAGCCGGTTCGTCGGCTTCCGGCAGAGCCTAGGGACTAAGCGGGGACTGAAAAAAGAAGAGGCTAGAGAGGTAAAGAGGGGTCAGAACCAGTTAAAAGCTTGGATTCTGTCCTGTGCTGATGGGAGCTACCGCAGGAAAGCAGGCAGAAGAAGAACAAGTCTGCTAACATCTGCCTAGAATCCCCCAACATCCCATTCCTCGCCCCTAGAATCGGTTTTTCCAAGTCACATCCTACGTGTCTCTTTGTTCCGCATTTCCCTTCCGACTGACTTGCCTTCCTCTTTCATGAAAAGGCCTCTGGCTCTTTTTGTTTAATTACCTTGTACTTCTGAAGAAGATTTCTCACTTGAGACGCAGAACTCAGTGAACGCTCAGTGTCCTCATCTGCGGTCTGATGTTCCACATTGTTCATCCAGCTAATCATTTCCGTGATTGCTTTACGAGACGGCAGTTTCTCCATCTGAAGCTGCAAGGACAAAATGATTGCCATTTAATTACCTGCCGTTGACAAAATGAATCAGGCCATCCACTGAAGATGATATCTGGTTTGATAAAAGGTCTTGCTACATGATTATGCAGGTGACTCACAAAAACAAACCCAGCATTCAGGCTTAGAAAACGTGACCCCAAAACAATGACAATGACCTTCACATAAAGTAACAGAGCGATGCAGATAAACTGGGAAATAAAGTAATTAAGCCTGATTTCTCCGGTAAGAAAGATCCCACTGGAGGAGAGGCCAGTAATTAAGACCTATATTCAGCGGTGCTGGCGAAAAATAGGTGGTGTCAATGAAAATTATTGAGTCAGAGAAATAATTTTAAAGGCGTTGTGAGCTAACAAGTGAATGCTAATTTGAATGCTGTGTCTTTAAACACCTACCTGGTGAAGTTTTTCTTGAATATCTGGAAGTTGAGTTATGAGCATTGTCCATTTTTGTTCCAACTGCGCTAAGGAAGCCCTCAGCGTGGCCGTATCGGCCGCTTTCAGGTGGAGAAGCTGGCTCCCGGTTCCCACGACTGCGGCCTTCAAGGAAGACTTGTTGTCGAGTTCCTTTGAAAACTCCTAGAGGAAACAGTTGGAACTTGAGAAATGTTAAGAATCTGAAAACAGCAAAGAATAACTAACAGTCAGAAGAACTGGTTAGAGTCCAAAGCTAAATCACTGAACTCAATTCACATCACAAATGTTTGCATGCATCTCTACACACACACACACACACACACACACACACACACACACACACACACACACAGCTTTTCCTACTAAGTGTCCGGCACTGTTCCAGGCATTAGATAGTTGACGGAGAACAAAAGAGATGGAATTTCTGCTCCTTGAGTGGCTTAATATTTTTAAAAAACAAATCATTTTAACTTTAAAAGAAACAGCACACAAAGTTCACATTAAATGAACTAGATGCAAGTAATTTTTAACAAAAATATTGAAATCTTTCCTTTGTCTTTACAGGTGTTTTCAAGTATATTTTAAAATATTTACATTTTAATACCAAGGTGAGTGATCATTGCTATAAAATATGAAATTGGAGAAGAGAGAAAAAACACAGGAAAGGAATAAATTTATATTACGAAAGTTATACTTTCTTTTGTTTAAAGAAAAATCTCAAAACCACAGAACAACATTTCAGTAGAAATATCAGTTCTGTGTATGACAATTTAAAACCATGTATTTATTAACTTTAACATTTATGAATTAATAATCTGTTAAGTTTTTTTGGGGGAAGCAGGGAGTTACTTCCTGCATTTATAAAGTATGCCCCATGTCAGAGGAAGTTTTAAATTTATATATATTTTGTAGGATCAATTAAAAATCTATTT
The DNA here is from genome assembly GCF_024610735.1 of Ursus americanus. NCBI lineage: Eukaryota > Metazoa > Chordata > Mammalia > Carnivora > Ursidae > Ursus > Ursus americanus. The sequence continues at coordinate 10,905,622 of NC_142152.1, read as the reverse complement.
TATCATTATTTTAATATATAAATGACCAGGGGCGCTTGGGTGGCGCAGTTATTAAGTGTCTGCCTTCGGCTCAGGGCGTGATCCCAGCGTTCTGGGATCGAGCCCCACATTAGGCTCCTCTGCTATGAGCCTGCTTCTTCCTCTCCCACTCCCCCTGCTTGTGTTCCCTCTCTCACTGGCTGTCTCTCTGTCAAATAAATAAATAAAATCTTTTTAAAAAATAATAATAAATATATAAATGACCAGTATAAACAAATAGCTCTAAGTCTGAAGAATAACATTAGTTCAAGTTTTTTCCCTTATCCACAAATGATTACAGAGACTATCACTATCAACCCTGGTCATTTCCCCCCATATTTATTTCTGACAATAATTATCTGAGCATATTTGATTACGACTTACAAAAAAGTTGTTTATGTTGCTTCTGATTGTATCCAAGTCCTGAGACACATTGAGGGATTGTTCTTTCCAGTAATTCAGAGTTTGCTGAGAAGATTCCAACCATTTGGTTAACTGATCCGAATCTCTGTTATAACTAACAGGAGCAAAGTGAGAGACAAAGAAAATTAGAAACATACTCTATGGACGATATGTGCCATTGGCATATTCTCATTTTACTGTATGTTTTTCTGTGTTGAACTGCTCTATTATTGAGAAAATCATGATGTTTTTAAGGATTATACCCCTGTTTTATCCCATGCCCCAAATCTGATGCTCCTGGCGTCTTCTATGACTTTCTTATGACTAATCTAGAACAAAATGGGCATTTTTTAGACTCTAACACATTTTCTTATTACAGCGACACAAAAATAAACCCATGGGTAAGGACAGCAATTATTTTTATTCATTCACTGTTCTCGACAGATTTGTTTATAGTAAAAATAAAACCAGCATTTGTGTTAAGTTGTATAACAATAAACCGTTGGTTCGATACCAACATATTTATTGGAGGTGAAGGAAAATATCCAAGCAAAATGCTTCTCCTCTTCTAACTTTTAAACTTCAAACTCTTAACTAGGTTAAGATAGTTCCGTATGAGGCAGCGATGAGGAGATTCAAATGTTCTATGCTCTCTACCTTCCTCAACGGCTTCAAGATTAGATCCACTAAACAAAATACTCTGAAGAACTCTGAAGACCTTTTCAAACTATTCTGTTAGCTAAAATTAATATGTTTTAATTTAACAACTTTGGGAGGAGAATAGGAAAGAGCGACATCATGGTATAAAGGCAACATGTATAACTTTAGAATATAATTCTAGTTTTCGAAGAGCTGATTACATATTATCCTGAGTCTAGCAAACCAACCTCAGAGAACCTCGATCCCCTTTAGCCCAGAAGAGGGACCTAAGAGCTTTACACTGTTGACGAAAAACGTTACAACAGGGAGACCATGTAAAATCTGGATGACCACAGGATCCCTCTGAAGGTTTTCTTCACATGGAAATCTGAGCGCAGTCCATCCTTAAGAAAACATACCTGACCAGATGCTTGAGAAGTGTTTGTAGTCTGTGCAGTTCATGGTCGATTTTTTTGTTCAGGGCCAACCACTGCTCTTCTAGCTTTGCAATCTGGCCCTCTAGTTCGGGACAGCTCACGGATGCCACCAGCTGTTTGCCTTCATTCAGAGTTTGGTAGAGCCGGGCATGCTTTTCATCAATGTTTCTTTTTATTTGCTAAAAAAAGTCAAGTCACAGAATGAATTATTTAAAAATGAAGCCAGTCAATCTATTCAGAAATACCTCATTACAAACCTACAGCAGAGGCTATGGAAGAAGAGTAACTCTCCTAACCGTCAAGACTCTTACAGTGTGGCTGAAGAAACATGAGTCCTGGTTTACTGATCACCTTCCATGATGCAAGTGTCCAACTAATGCATTTCTACGGCACATTTCTTCCCATTCTATAGACTTATACATACAGATAGGAAACACAAATTCTCAGCTTTAGACTGGATAGTTAATTCGTCCACCTAAAAGCAAAAAACAAGCTGGCAGACTGCCAGGGGCAGCAGACTACGGGGAACGTTCAGCTTGTGGACAAGTTTTGTGTGACCAGAAGATTATTTTTGAAAACCAGGAAATATTATATAGAAATCAGTATTTCCTGTGCCTCTGAGAAAACTGGGAGATCAAGCAACCTGGGTGTGCATTCTCACGTGGCACAGACGGGCTGGAACTGGGCAGCCATGCCTCCTTCAGAAGCTCTTCCTCTCTTCCACACTCTTCCACGGCAGTCCCCACCATCCCTCCGACTGCAGACCCAGTCAGCGTCCCTATTTCCTTCTCCTGCCTGGCCCCGGGAAGCACTTTACATCGCAACTAGGTTTAAGGGGTAAGAAAACGTTTCTGTATTATCCCTTAGGTCCAAAGACTAGGGAAAAATTCATTTCTGGAGTCTTCAAAACGGAGGGATTCAAAGGGAGAAAGGAAGAGGACTTTAGAAGAGTAAATTAAAACTGTACATCACTAAGCCAACTTCATGAAAAGAAAAGAAAATCTTTAAAACTGCAATACAATGACCCCCCGAAGAGAACTCAGTCTCAAAGCAATTACCTTCCACCGTTGGGTTCAGCTAATGACACTTACCCTGACAGCTATTTAATATTTAAGCTTAAAAAATAAATTCTGATCAAAATATTACTTTTCCTATTTTCCAATTAACTTAAGACTTTTAAAAAGAATTCTACTTGTAATGCCCTTTTCACCATTCCTATCTGTAACCCTCTCTTCCCACCTGATCCTGAAGGCATAAATAAAACTTCCAACATTTCTCTAAAAAAAAAAAAAAAAAAAAAAGTCCTGGGAACCTGGCTGGCTCAGTCAGAAAAGCATGCGACTCTTGATCTCACGGTCATGAGGTCGAGTCCCACGTCAGGTATAGAGATTACTTAAAAAAAGACTTCAAATTTTCTAAGCCTTCAGTGCAAGACACTTCATCTTTAGAGTATCTCTGAGAACTTTAAGATTTTATTTATTTGACAGAGAAAAGAACAAGTGAGCACAAGCAGGGGGAGCGGTAGGCAGAGGGAGAAGCAGACTACAGCTGAGCAGGGAGCCTGATGTGGGGCTCGATCCCAGGAGGGTCCTGGGATCATGACCTGAGCCAAAGGCAGACGCTTAAAAAACTGAGCCACCGAGGCGCCCGTAGTGTATCTCTGAGCAGTTTTAATTACGCCATTTTATACACAGGAGTCAGACCGCGTAATAAGGTATAAGGTGCAGAGCCAGCATTTAACAAGGTATGTTCAACTCCAGAGGCCACACAGACACTATGCTCCATGGCCTACACATGTCTGCTGATCAAAACAGATGCAAATCTCTCCATCACGTGGAGGACTGAGAATGACCTAAAGAAATCTGTAAGTGAGATGGGCTTTACAAGACGTCTGCCTTTTAAGTCTGGCAAATTTATTTACAAGTCTTAGAACAATAATTTCATTAAAAAAAATTTTTTTTTTCAAATTTAACAGAATCACAGGTTGCACTTTAAGGGACATGACTGATCACTTTTGGGGAAATCATCAGGCTTCTAGGAAGTGGGCGAACATGAACTGTTCCTTAACACAATGGGGTTTAAAATGCTATTTTCCACTGCATTCTCTTAGCTGTTGAGAGGGTACTTCCGCATCCTTAGGCTAACAAAGAATTAAGCAGCAGCTTCCTGCCCCCAGAGGATTCAGATTTATCTTAGAGCTACGCTCAATATAATAAGGCAAAGACATCAATTGTACCTTTCCAGCCACCTAGACAGCACGACTACAGCATCGTTGCCTCCGGAAAACGTTCCTTCCAGGAGCTGAAATGCTTCTAAGGAACGGCAGGGGCCTGCCAAGTATTTCATGCATTTTCCATCCCAGAGTCTATTCAGGTAACACACCTGCTTTTGAAGTTCTGAAGTTGACATGTGGTAACCACCTCCAGCTGCACAGCTCAGTGGGTGACTACATACACTCGGAAGTTAGAACTGAGTGTTTTAAGTTTTCTGTTGAGAAGACTTAAAACTCATCTTTATCTTGCTGGTCATGATCTCAGTGCCACTCGAAAACCATTTTAAGGTGTTCTTTTCTATGGCATCAAAATTTGAGGCACAGAAACTTTGATGGTACTACTACTTAATGCTGCACAAGAAAAATTTTATTGGAAGTCTTTTTATAATGCTGGTGGCAGGTAGCAGATTATTGCCTCTTTCACTCACTGAAGTAAGAAAACCAAATACAGGTTTTGTGGCCCATGCTTTACAAAGTTTTATCCATGCTTCAGCTCACCTCCATACCCACTGACATCCACGTCCTGAGACAGGGAGTACTAGCCTGATTACCCACATTCTACAGATAAAGAGGGAGAGACTTGGAGATAAAAAGGTGACACAGCGACAGATGAGAGCCAGGACTCAAACCCAGGACCTCCCCCCGAAGCCAGACCTGTGGCTACCCGGAGCAGCCCCAAAATCAAATCTGCAGTTTCCCCGAGTATGGCTAATAGTGAGTGGTGTGTTGAACTTCAATTCAAACCATTCCCCTTCAAAGGTGAGTGATTTAGTCAGAGCAAAGGAAAACACAAAGTGATGGGAGCAAAGTTACCTGGTAAAATGAAATCCTTTCCACTAATCTTTCCTCTGTCTCTTCCACCAAACTCACAGAGGGCAATGTAGATACCAGAATTTCCAGATCCTTTTCAAGAGATGTATAGTTTTCATCAAATTCTTCCCATTTCTAGAGAATCAAGAACATAACATCAGTGGGAACCCTTCTGTAGATTAGTTCCAGACGGTGACAAAATTAATCATAAGAATAAAAAAGAACTCTGAGACCCTACAGAATTAAAACACAGATTCCAAGGGTTTCTGAGAGAAACCCTAATGGAATGGAAAATGGAAAACCATTCCATCATCTGTGTGGAGAGGGTTTTGAAAAATCCAGTTGGCATCAGTGTTTTATGCTTGTCTCATCACATCGAGTAGGGACTAATATGATTAAGGGGTCTAATGGAAAACCATTCCATCATCTGTGCGGGTTTTGAAAAACCCAGTTGGCATCAGTGTTTTATGCTTGTCTCATCAAATCGAGTAGAGACTAATATGATTAAGTTAAAGGGATACCCTCAGCACATATACCTCTGTGGAGACTTCAGGGCTGGAAGAGAGCCATTCTCTTACTTGGAAAGGAAGGGCTAACTTCTAAAACCCCTCTCTAGTGGCTCCTGCTAGGCTACATCTGTCCTCTTTGCCCCAACCCCCAGCCCTCCCTGCCCCAAACCCAAGCCCACTGAACATTACCCGATCACGCTGCTGGGAGCCTAATCCCACCGTTGGAAGAATGTAGGCTTACCCTTCATCAGGGGAGTACTATTTTCTTAGCCTGAGTCTTGCCTTGTCCTAGTTCTCTCCATGTCTATGGAAGCCCGCCACTAGGATTTCAGCATGCTACAGAGCTGACTTATAGACACTAAATATCAGCTGTTGGAAAAATAACCCCCTTATTAGTTCTCTTCTCTCCTGAAGTAGTGGGTCACCTGGCTATTAGGGCCACACTTTGGGCTCAGACGGTCTTTCTTTAATACTATGAAATATTGCTATAAATATCAATTTGACAAGCTAACCAGAAAATTCATTTCATTAGCATAAAATAACATTATCACACTATAAAGCTGGATATTTCCTTGCTTTGGGTTACTTCCTTTAAGGGCTAACATTCACTGTGTTTAAGAAGTTAAAGGTGAAAACCTTAAAACTGAGAAAGAACTTTATGCAAACTTAATTTTCTTCTTTGAACTGGGATAAGACTATTAGGAGTCCACTTTAGCAACGGAACACCTGGGCCTGTCCTCTTCGGAAAGTACCGTTTCTGAACCACCGACTGTTTCATGCAAAGGACTTCAGTCGGGATCTTAAAGTGCTCTCAATTTTGTTTATTTGCACACAGACCTAGAAGGTGGAAAGATGCTGTGTCATTCCCTAATCGACGCATGAGAAATCTAAGCCAATATTTCACTTAAGGAGTAGCAGTCCAAGCTAGAACAGGCCTCCACGCTCCTCAGTGTTAGTTCCCATTTAACTACTGCTTAATGATAAATAGACACTTCTGGATACCAGGAGGCAGTGGTCAAGAATCTGGAATTCCAGGCTGACGTACAAAGTTTACGTGACCCAAATACATACCTGTAGCAAGCTCTGCAGCTTTATTCCACATTGGTGTGACTTTTCCTCCAGGAATTTAACTTCTTTTATTTGTTCTGCCCAAAATGTCTCTCTCTTTTGCAATAAAGAAGGAAGCATTTTGTTGGAGTATGTCTGGATCAACAGCATATCAGCAACAAGCTTCTGAAAAAAAACCTATAAAATGGACAAGATCTTAGTAATTACTTATTTCTATACTGTGAAAACTTACAAACCAAGTTATTTCCGCCTTTTATACAGTAATTTTTGCTTTTTAACCCCAAATCCCACAACAGCCATGTAGAATCAAACATAAGAAAATTGACTGTATACCCCCTTCATCTTCAACACTAATGGCGTTTTAACAAATCATAAAAATCATCCTAAGTAACATTTTCCACAAAATGGTCCATGTAAAAGGGCAAACATTATTGGTCAATTTCAACTTTCAGTGAGAGCTTCCCAAGTAGGTTACTCTTGAGTTTGAAGAAACTTTACAGAAAGGTACTTACGTGGCTTATTTATTTCAAGACAATAAAACGGATGGATAGATGTGTGAGCCCGAGAAGCCCACACATGCAACAGCCAGAGGTTCCTACGCTTAGCTTGATTTTCTACTCAACAAAATGAACAAATAAAGGGAATTTGTTGACAAGGTCTCTTGGTATCCTGGGATGTAAAAGCTCCCAGAGATAACACTCTAGGAACCTTTATACAGGAAGGCTTTGCTTCATATGGTTGTCCTCCATTTATAGTCAGCTGCCCCTTCCAATTGTTTAGAGGAACTTCTGTGAGTCCCTTCTCCTTTTTCCTCGAAGAGGACACAGTGAGGGTGCAGAATAGCATCCAGCATAGGTCCCAGCACACTGAAGATATTCCTATTATCTTCCCCTTCCCCCCCTCCATTCTTTATACAATGTTTACCTTTGAATTTTTTTTTTTTTTAAGATTTTATTTATTTGTAAGCAAGAGAGAGCACAACCGGGGGTAGTGACAGGCAGAGGGAGAGGGAGAAGCAGGCTTCCCGCTGAGCAAGGAGCCCAACGTGGGACTCGATTCCAGCACCCTGGGATCATGACCTGAGCCGAAGGCAGACACTTCACCACTGAGCCACCCAGGCATCCCTACCTTTGAATTTCTTAGACTGAAGTCTATTGGTCACAAGCCTAGAATTCTGCTTCTTTAGGCAGGAACTGTTTTATACATCTTTTTTTTTTTTTTTTTTTTTTTTTTTTTTTTTTTTTTACATCAGCACTTATATTACTACAGGTCTTTAGTTGGTGATCATGAGGTTTTTAATAAAATGAGTGGAAAACTAAAAGATTTATTGTAGCTTTACATTAGGCATGTATTTATATATTGAGGTATAGATAGTTCTTTTGCTTTCAGTTCTCAGGGAAGCCTTCCCTAATTTCCTGAATTCAATTTATCCTCTTACATGCTCTGAAGGCATGTATCTCAATTTTAATCTTAAATCCGTCTGAAGGACTCCTTCATAAATGTCTTCTCTTTCAGGCAAAAGCTCCACGACTGTAAGGAAGTGTGTCTGTTTTCACTCACAATCATATTCTTAGAGGTTAGCAGGGTTCCTGGCGTACTGGGAGCCCTCTAACAGAGGTTTGTAAAACAATGAGTGAGTGAATGAATGAATGAATGAACAACGTATATTTCACCAAGGAAGAAAATGGATGCTCTCTGTTTAAGTCAGAAAGACTTAAAGTCTATGAAAAGGTAATCTGACCCATGCGTCCTACCTTGTGATTTTGTATTTGAGCCTGTAAGGCAGCTTTACTCTTGGTTTGTTGTAAGTGGTCATGAGCAAGCTTCTCCTTCCCGATATCTACTAGCTCTGCCATGCCTCGCAGCAAGGCGTCTTGCTGGCTCTCAGTGATGAAAGGGCTGCTGAGTTCTGCGTACCGGGCTCTCAGGATTCCCCACATGCTGTCAAGTACATCCTGAAAAGAAGCAGCATCTTTATCCAATCATGAAAATAATCCAAATGGAGAATGAATCTAAACTCCCTTCGGGGAAGAAGAAAGTCTTACTCCTTATAATCACAGTAATTCACTGACTGAATGTTCTCTGCTCAGACATACCTCTAATTTGTAAACCTCTTGCAATAAAACATAAGGCAAATGAAGCCTCTCCCCTTCGTCTCTCAGCCTTGCCACCCGGCTCTCGGAGTTCTGCAGCTCCACTGTACACGCATCTGCTTTCTAAAGTGCGAGATGATGCAAAAAAGTAAAAGCTTTTAATAAGTCAAAGAGGTGCACGTACTCATTTTAAAAGAATTAAACAGCACAGAAAAAAAAACTAGGGAAACATGAAAGTCCCACTTCTCCTCCCTCACCTCCAGCTTCTGCCAAAGAGCCAAGTTGACAGTCTGGTCCCAACCCGTTCGAAGCTCACCCCAGAGGTATCGGTGCACCCCCTTACACGCGCAGAGTGCACACACCCTTCCGCTCTGCGGTCCGCATCCTCAGCGAGCTGCTTCCCCGCTGCTCATCAGTACGCACATGTGACTCCGTTTAATCGCACACGCCGTATGCCACCGCAAGGCCACCCACTGCTTTCCTAGCAGTCTGCTCCTCATGGCTTCTGGCTACTTAAGGGGTTTGGACTCAAGCAGCTACTAGGTCCATCCTTGAGTATTTACATGCGTATCTATCTCTCTGCACTTGTCTTACTTCCTTAGGATAAGCGCAAGTCCAACACCTAGAGTGGTGTCTGAACATAGTAGGTGCTCAATGAATACTTGCTGAGTAAACGAAGGAAGTGAAACTCTGTGGGTGGAAGAGCATTTACACGTCGAGTTCTGATTTATAACCCAGTGACCCGGAGAAGCTGGACGAATCACCACCCCTCCCGAGAGGAGGAGGGTCTCCTTTCCCAACACCCTCACCGACACTGCGCAAACATACATTTTTGCCCAGTTGATAGGGGACAACAGTCCTGTGTTGGTTTAATTTACTCTTCATAAAGAACTACTTAGAAGTTATTTTTAAAGGTCAACATAAATAGTTTTCATTTTTAATCTATTTACTTAAGCCTTGCCACTGCTCACAAAGGGCAGTGGTTCAGAAGACGGCTTCCGCACAAAACTCTTTGGTGCCAGGTTAGATCAGTTTAATTATTTCCACTTGATTACCTGAAGCTGTTCATCAATACTCTGGCCACTAATTTCATTCAAAGACTGTTGTAAAGATGTTTTGTTCTTAATAAGTTGATCATACAGTCGCTTTATTTCATTCTGTATAAGAAGATAAATTCAGGAAACCGTGAGAATCTCATTTAGGCCTTCAATATCTTTTCTTAAAATTTACTTATCCTTTAATATTTCTGCTACCAGAAGTTTCAAACAGATATCAAAGGAGAGGACTCCCTGCGTCACCATCACCTGGCTTTAACAATCACTGACTTGTGGCCAGTCGTCTCTGCTCTGTCCCCTCCCCTGAGCTTTCCTGACTGTACCCGAACTCCCTCCCCTCAGATTATTGTGAAACAAATCACAGATTATTTTATTTCAGCAGTATAAGTTTCTGTATGCATCTTTAAAAGATAAAGATTCTTCCCTTTGAAGATACTACGGATCAACAATGATTCCTTAGTACTATTAGCTGTCAGAACAGGCTCACATTTCTCTAATTGCCTGTAATTTTTCTTTTTGGTTTGTTTGAATTGGAATCTAAATGAGGTCCAACAGGTTGCAATGGACTAACAGCGTCAGGCTCCCCAAGCATCTGTTTTGTTCCTGGGGTTTTGGTGGGATGGTGGAAAAAGTAGGTCTTTCATCCTACACAGCTTCCCACTGGCTGGATTGGGCTGACGGCATGCCCCCCCCCGCCCCCCCCCCCCACCTCAGTGCTGCCCCACATGCTCTTCTTCCCTCGGGTCTGTTTTACTTGGATTCTAGAGGCTTGATCAGATTGAGGTTTGATTTTATAGGCAAGACTCCTTCATAAGTGGTGTTCTGTTTCGTTTCTTTTTCTCTAGTTGGGAAGCTACTAAAATCGTCTGTGTGCTTCAAGTCTCTCCTTTAATGCACAACAGACATCGGCCAGGTGAGTCTACCTGAAACACACCCAGACTGGCCTTCCTTTGCTCAGAAACTTTAACGGCTCCCTGTTATCTAGAAATCCTCCGCTATGATGCTCGTTAACAGCTAAATGTAACACAGGAAAGAAACAGCGTATTAGCTCGACCCAACAAATTCATACCACAACTTTGGGAAGGACCTCGCTTTCAAATGGTCTCCAACCATGTGCAGCAAAAATAACCTGGAAACCTTCACAGAGAGAACGTCTCACCACTTTCCTCATCAATCCCTATCCACGAATGCCACCAAGAATGATGGAATTAGGGGAAGGGGGGGATGGGCTACCCCGGGGAAGGGTATTAAGGGAGGGCATGTATTACATGCAGCACTGGGTGTTATATGCAAACAATAATAATGGAACACTACATCAAAAAGAAAAAAAAAAGAATGATGGAACTAATGGAAATTAACCTAAAACAGTGTTAAAGAAGGCTGGGTGCCTAGCTCCGTACCTGATAACTGCGGTTATAGTCGAGACCAGCTTTCAGGGACTTGCTTTTAGAGGCAGCTGTGGCCTGGGTGTGCTCCAGGTAGACTTGGAGGTTGTCAAAACATTCAGGAAACAAGCTGGTGTTCCTCCCAGGCCAAGTCATGGCTTTTACAAGGTCATTCTTCTTGTCACCCATAGCTAAGTAAAGTTTTTTCAATTCAAGAGCCAGTGTCTGCAAAGAGGAGAGGAAGGCAGACTCAGTGAACGGACTCTGACCTTACGAGGCTTCAGCTCGGGCTTAAATGGTGGGCTGCCTGCAGCAATGGCCAACACCTGGGCTCACTGGACATTCCCTACCTCGCAGTGCACCTGCTGAGCACAGACATCCTCTCTGAAGAGCCCGGGTGTCCGCAGCATCTCGCCCACACTGCCAAGGCACTGACTGAGGGTCAGAAATAGGTCAAATAATTTTTTATCCAAATTTATGTATGTTTCTTCTGTCATGTTTTCCTGAATCAAGAGGAGAAAAGAAAAAGCATTAGGATTCCTTGCCTTCCTAAGCCTAAATTTTCTGATTTGTTAGTTTACAGCTTCTGTTATACTGTTTTATAATTTGTTGTTTTGAACACTTTGTGAACTAGGTAGAATAAATAAATAAATAAAGATGGTAACTCTGAGCAAAACAAGTTTAAGAAACTCAATGTTAGGCGAGTTGACTACTGAAACGGTATTAAAAGGCAAATCACCAGATGAAGGACTTCCCTACAGGGCCATCCAGGTGGAAGTGTGGTCCCGAGTAAAGCATACTGTCCCTTTTCCCATGGCTCCCTGGCTCCCACATTTTAATGTAGGAGAAAGCGGGTTAATGAAATCAAGTATGGCTTGGAAAGGGAAAAGAAGTCAAGACATCTGAAGGGGTTGACTGGAAAGAGGTACAATATTTTAAAGACAGGAATGGTAGGCACAGCATGGTGACTTTTAATAATACTGTATTATATATTTGGAAGTTAAGAAAGCAAATCTTAAAAGTTCTCATGACAAGAAAAAAATTTTTATAACTCTACATGGCGATGGATGTTGGCTTTATTCACAATATATACATTTCACAATATATACAAATATCAAATCATTGTGGCATACACCTGAAACTAACAGAGCGTTATGTGTCAGTTATAGCTCAATAAAAAAAGATAGGGATAGGCCGTGGAGCAAGGGGCAGTTAGAAGTGTCATTTATGGGCTGACTGTGAGAATTAGGGCCCCCTTAGATATACAACTCCACGGGGGGTGCCTAGGGTTGTGCCATTGTGCCCTGGTGAGTTCGGGAGCCACAGATCTCCTTGTGTTTTAGCATAAGCTATTGGAACCACCTCTTTTTCTTTACCCACGATCACCTCGAATTCTTGACCAGTTACAAGTAATTTAGAAGCATGCCAAAACTGTAATCAGCCCAATTTGGGCTCCGTTTCCTACTGTCTTCTCTGGTGGATACCTAACGCTACCCAGCACACCATTTCAACATTAAATCAAGTCAAGGTTGGAAATCTTGTCCATACTCCCCTCCTTCCTCACCCTTCCAATCACAGAGCACCCCTGCAGACAATACTAATCAATAATGATCCTTGCTGGGAGGCCTGGGTGGGCACAGTTGTTAAGCATCCACTTGATTTCGCCTCAGGTCATGATCTCAGGGTCGTGGGATCGAGCCCCATGTTGGGCTCTGTGCTCAGCACAGAGTCAGCTTGTCCCTCTCCCTCTGCTCCTTTCCCCCCGCCCCCGCTCTCTACCTCTAAAATAAATAAGTAAATCTTTAAAAAAACAGAACAAAAACAAAACAACAACAACGAGCCTTGCTCCTGCCAATCCCGGATGAAGGTTCAGAAGCCTTTAACACGGTGCTCTAGGCGGCCACTACCGAATGCAAGATGGCCAAAGAGTTGGCCAAAGAGAGAGATTCTATTTGCAGTTCTAGGACCCATTTCATGATGTATTCTACTATTGAGTCAATAAAGACGATCATGACTAATTCACAGTGTCCCGTTTGATAGCGCCATGAGGAGAATACGTCACGTGACGTTGCTACCTGGGTCAGATTCCTCGCTTCCTGACGCAGGTCTTCCAGCTGTGTGGTGTATGTTCTCAGTTCTTCAGTTGTCGGGTATCTGAAGTTATACACACTCACACTGGGCAGAACACTCATATTTGTGGCAACCTGTATGAAAAAGGGAAGCCTTGTTACAATTTGAGGTCCTGGTGATGTTAATGGGAAACAGCAAAACTGCCTTCACGTGTTACCTTCACGTCAGGGATTCTGCTATCCTGTCCCTTGTCAGAAAACACAGTTAAATCTTGAATACCGTGGACAGCTTTGAAGGGTCATGAAAAGCTTTACTTAAACACTTGCGGGTCCATTTAGATATCAAAATGAGGGAAAATAAACCATCACTTGAAAAATAGAGTAAAATCCTTCAATTTAGTAGCAATACCCGTCATGTTATGAGGTTAGCTGTTTCTCTTCCCATCTATTGGCAGGCCCCCGGTATACAGCCAACTCTTTATTCTAAGAGCACAGTCACCTCCAGGGACGGATTTGCATCTTGAGTTGTTACTGAAAAGCTCAGTAAGTATTAAAAATGCACTGTGACTTTAGAAGAGAGAAAGATTCAGAGTTCATTCCTTTTTCAAACTGGAAAACGAATAAATACAAAGCCCCAGGGTGAGGCGGCATCTGCCTCTGCTTGGGGAAAAGAACTCCTGATGGTTTGTACTGTTGGAAAGAGACCAATATACATGTTACGGTGTGTACAACAAGGAGAAACCAAGACTGAAGCCCTACCAATGAGCTTAATTCAACATTAATAGGTCAAAGAAGGTTCTCGGCAGAATAGAGCTGAGAAGTTCCCACCAGACTGGAGACCTGGGGAAAAGGTGGTAAGCTCTGTCCGGGCAGGTTGAGTGCAAAACCAAAGACAGAAGCTTGATGGCTTGAGCAACAGTGCTATTCTGCTCATGGGCTCCCTGGTTAAAGAGAAATCCAGGGGCGCCTGGGTGGCACAGCGGTTAAGCGTCTGCCTTCGGCTCAGGGCGTGATCCCGGCGTTATGGGATCGAGCCCCACATCAGGCTCCTCCACTATGAGCCTGCTTCTTCCTCTCCCACTCCCCCTGCTTGTGTTCCCTCTCTCGCTGGCTGTCTCTATCTCTGTCGAATAAATAAATAAAATCTTAAAAAAAAAAAAAAAAAAAGAGAAATCCAGAAGTAGCGGGGGGCAGTATGAATAAAACCTACAATGGCGGTAAGACAGCGTGTTGGTGGAATACAGGTACCACTGGGACAGGGGCTGGCACACCGCAGATTCCAAATTAGTTTTCGATGAATGAATGACAGTAACAGAACACTGTACTGTTTTTAAAGTGTTTTTTTAAAACATATATTATTCATTCCTTTATTCATTTAACATATCGAAACTGAGCCTTGATAACGTGAAGCAGGCAGACATCGTCTTTCTTCCCATACCACCCGATGGGGAATACAGACAGACAAACGGGCACACAGTATTGTAAGAGCTGCGACTGGGGAAGCTCAGGGTGCCACAGAAGCACGACGGAGTGGCATTTCCTGCAGATTTCCAGGAGGGCCGAAAGGGGCGAGTCAAATGAAAAATGCACTTGGCATCTTCGCTTTCTGAAAATAAACTACTACATGAGGCAGAACGTAGATGTGTACTGAATGAACGTTTGCCGCATTTTCAAAGATAAACGTGCTTATGTGTCATTCCCACTGTGCGCCTGCTCGCACTGACCTGAGGCTGCACCTGCTCAGGGAACGGCAGCCCGAGTCCTGCTGAGAGTCCGTGATGTAGGTACCGCCACTTATCTCCACTCCGGCCCCGAGCCCACAAGACAGAGCCTGGAGCATCGTTCTCGGGGCTTGACGCCCTACTGCTGTTCAGGGAAAACAAAAGGTAAAAAGAATCATCAACATACAGAAATTTTATTACATTCAATGTTTTACAAGTGATTTAAAAAGAAATGTTCTTAATTCTCCCAACCATAAAACTGCTGAACGTCCAATTCTAAAAATGTTTTACCTTTCAGATGATTTCTGAGTTGTATCTTTATCAGGTTGGCAATGCTGGGGCCACATGTTCTTGGCATTAAATTCGATGAATTTGATGAAATCTTTCTGTTCCATTGGCTTTAACTCCAGAACCTATCATGGAGAGAGATTCAAACAGTCCAAAGTTTCCAGTTAGTGCCTGCCCAACAGTTTCTTCTGTTGAGATAATCTCATTTTGAACCACTTCCTAAATTATTTACTATTTCCCTTTCTTGCTTGCTTGCTCTCATTAACTTTTATTTCTCAAAAACCTACTTAAAGCATTCACACAATGACCAAGTATGTATCACAGTATTTATTGCACACATGGAAAATCCCCCCAAAATAGGCCAACACATTTTGAAACAATAGAGAAAGCGGTGTTACAGTTACGGAGGTTAAGTTCACCCGGAAGATACTTGCTTAGTTTGAAATACGATGCAAGTTAATAAAGTAGCCAAGTTAGAGGGTCCCCACCTGCAGAAGGTGAAAGCGAAGCAGCTCCTACAGCCCCGCTCAACACCCAGGAACACCTGCAGATCACACATTCCATCCAGTCACGTAACAAAACACCCCGATGGTAGTTTGGTACTTAGCTTAGTAGTTTGTAGAAAGCTTTATTCCTATTCCTATACCTGTTAAGGGCTGCAATTACCTGTTGCTGCTGGAAATCTTTGTGTCTGCTGAACTGTGGCCTTTCGGTTACAACAGATTCCAATGCAGAAGGGTTATCTGGTTGGAGATCCTTCTGATGCTCCGAAGGTTTCTTTAGAGTGGCAGAATGCTGCAAAACATTTGATGACGTCAGACTATTTAAAAAAAATGACCCACTTTATTTCAGTTCTAATAATGAGGTTACATGATAGAAAAGTTTTATATAAAGTAAGTGACGGTACTTTGTTATTTACTGTAATTACATACTATGATTTCATGTACTTATTTCAAAACAACTGCAAAAACCAGTATATTTGATGATCTGGTCATCTTATTTCGTCAGTGTAATTCATCCAATGAATTACTAAAAGCCAGGAAATGTATCGCTTTTCTGTTTTAAGAACAAAGTAAAAAAAACAAGGAAAGAAAAAAGACATACAGTTTTATGCTTATGCATCCAAATTTCCCTTATGTTCAAAACATTTTTTAAAAAGAGAGAACACATGAGGATGAAAGGGGAACTGTAGTATCTGCAGCCAATCTTATTTAAATCCTCTGAGTAGAAACCACCATCTCCTACGTACAGATGCAAATCTCACATAGTAAGATCTACTCATAGATTCGTATTTGTGTTTATAAATACAGAATTCTTTTAAAGTCACAAGAACACTTGAACTGTATGATACATTGATCAGTACATATATTTGTAAATGAGTAACAAACAGGACCCCAGAAACAGGTTTTACATTCCTGATGTCAAATTTTAACCTTTATAAGAGCTTTGTTTTCCAGTCAACTGGAGTCACAAATTTCCCTTAAAACTTATGTTTCTTTTATGAAGAAGGCTTACACCACCTCATTACTAGCCAGAATGATCAATCCAATCAAACCAACCCAAACCAAACCTGCATCGTCACCAACAACAGCCTAGGCAGGGAAACTGCAAGGTAAGACGGAATCAACAACAGAGTCAATAGGACCATCCCCTACAGCTTTAAGGGGCTTCATTCTTTCTTACTTAGTGTATTTTTCTGTAGCTGTTTCACCACCTCCGCCAGATTCCTTCCTGGTAGCTCTGCATGTCACCTACCCACACACGTCTACACGTGGCTGTGTTTTACCTGGTCTTCGCTGTATTTCTCCTGAAGCATGATCTGGACTTTTTCCAAATTGCACTTCACAGTCTTTAATTTCACGGAAAGAGCTTCAGCCTCCTGCTGAGTGGCCCCACTGTCTCCTGGCCCCCGATCTTTGCAGCTCTCCAGCAGAGAAGCAACCTTGTGCTCGATCTGTGTTAGCATAGCCTAGGAAACAAAATCATTTACGTATTCGTGGTTTTGGTCTTGAACAAGCGTTATATTCTAAAATGACTTAGAGTCACTCTGTCAACCTAGTACATGCAACAAGTCTCAGACACAGATTAGAAGGCACCTCGGGAAAACAAGAACAATTTTCACATAATTCCTGAGCTTTTGGACAGGGGTGCAACCAAACCAACCCCAACTTGCAGATGTCACTCTCCAAAATAATCTAAAATAAGTGACTCTATAATTAATTTAGAAAATACAGCTGAATGTATCCAGCATAGCATACTGGTTAAGAACACAGACACTGGCGCACCTGGCTGCCTCAGTCGGAAGAGCACGCAACTCTTGATCTTAGGGTAGTGAGTCTGAGTCCCACGTTGGATGTAGAGATTACTTAGATAGATAGATAGATAGATAGATAGATAGATAGATAGATAGATAGATAGATAGATAACAAACTTAAAACAAAAAACACAGACACTGGAAGTCGACTGAGTTCAGATCCCATGTAGCAGCTGGGTAAACCTGAGCCCCTTAGTTTGCATGAATGCGTCTTCAGTCATCTGTAAAATGGGGGTAATAACAGAACTTATCTCCTAGGCTTACTCTGAGGAGTTAAGAGCTAAAGTCCATGCACTCTGGGCAGTGCTTGACACACAGTCTATGCTGACTATTATTATTCTACCCCCTCTCCCCCGAACTTTCCTAACCTTTTCCCGTTGCAATCCGAGTGTTGAGTCGTGACAGAAAAAGAATTTCACAGAACTCTTGGAAGGTTCTTTCCCTTGATCTTTTCTTTCTCTTTTTCAAGTCAAATCAACTTCCAAAATAGCAGATGAAGATGACAGAAGAAATAATTTGGAACCTAAAACACTGAGTCATTGATACAATCGGCCAACTTACACACAGATCTAAAAATACATCAGCTAGACGAAGTAAGTTTCCCTGTAAGTCACCGTCATTGTATTCTTCCCCAACAGATCAAGTGTGCCCTCCTCTGGGGCTCTGAAGCCCAAACGGTCATGCCAACTGGCTGGGCATACAACCCAGCGGCGGTTTTCAGATTCCCATGCCAGCACTGGGATCATGTGTGCTAAAACTTGCTTGACTAAGAACAAGTCCCACTTTTTAAGATAAATTTAAGGAAAAACTATCCTTAAAACACATTTTCAGGGGTGCGTGGCTGGCTTAGTGGGCAGAGCATGGGACTCTCGATCTCGGGGTTATGAGCTTGAGCCCCACGGTGGGTGCAGACATGACTTAAAAATTTTTTAAAAAATCTCAAAAAACAAAGACAGGGGCGCCTGGGTGGCTCAGTCAGTTAAGCGTCTGCCTTCGGCTCAGGTCATGACCCCAGGGTCCTGGGATCGAGCCTCAGGGAGCTTGTTTCTCCCTCTCCCTCTGCCCCTCCCCCTTGCTCGTTCTCTCCCTCTCAAATAAATCTTTAAAAACAAACAAAAACAGATTTTCAAAGAATATATTCTTATAACTCCTCTATCTAAGCAAACTGCTTGTATCCTCTAGACTCTTCTAAGTGTAAACAATATGTAATCATAGATTTTAGAGTGGCTACAGAGTGTACTATAATTTTGTGCTCCCTTTTTCCATTTAGCTGTTTTATACATACTTTTTCACGTGTCCACAGACATATGCTTCGTGAGTCCCACTTCACTAGCTGCAAGTTGATAGTCCATGATTCCTGTAACTTCCTTACTGGTTAAGACTTTAAGCTGGTTCCAGTTCTTCACATTTGTAATTAACACTGCCAAAAATATTGTTCTCCTTTCTGGGTTATTTTTGGACGCTACATTTAAAGTAATGGTGTTATTAGGTCAAATAAGATGGACCTGTTATATGCTGACAGCTGACCTCCCAAAACACTGAGGCAATCGAATAGGATAGCGCATCCAGAGTTTTCTAGGACAATATAATTTTTGCCAGTGGAACATGGGAACAAAACAACAGCTGTTCTGATTCACATTTTTAACAACCGAGGCTGAACATTTCTTCTCAAATATTAGATGACCAAATCTAATTTTTTCCTGACTGATCTGTCTGCGCCTGTCCTTTGGACATTTTCCCACTGGGAACTTTATGTTTTCTTATAGACTCCTGGAAGGTTTTTTATATATTTCAATATGAAGTTGTGCTATGGTTTCTATAAATGAGCCAGAGGTGGCCCCTGTACATTGGTCCCTATGTTGCTTACTTTTTCACAGCAGGCCAGAACCATCAGCTCAAATCCTACTGCCACCAAACTCGAGGTGGGACCCCACATCTGCCCCCTACCGTTAGGACACAACTCTGGGGCTCTAAAATACCCTAGCCTCTGCTACCCTTTGGAACTCTCTGATGTCACCTAGCAAACAAGCCCCTCTGGATTCCCTGCTTCCCTGGGAGTTCCTTTGCCTTCCTCTCCTTCCAGTTGTGGCCCCACCTCCATTTCCTGCCACAGCCTCTGGAAGGGCTCCAGTAGAGAGGGACTTCCTGAGGCCTGGAGCTCCTGCCAAAACGTTGCCCAAAGCAAGCTTGCTGTGTGCTACTGCCACCTTGTGGTTGTGTCTTTCCCTTGATGGCCCCCAAATCCTTGACCTTCCTACAAGGGGCATGAGAACAGGATTCTGGTGGTGATCAAGGGATCAGCATGGGTCTGCCCAGTCAGCAAGGCAATCAATTGGCAAATCTATCCTGGAGGGCGTTAAGTGGCTGGGACTCATCATTTTGAACACCTCAGGTTCAATTTAGCACAACGTTGTTCTGTGCTGTAATACAGTCTTTTCCAGACTCCCCTGTGCCTCATCAGCCAGGCCACGTGGTAGTGCCAGTATTTAAGTGAACCTGCCTTTTGGGGTCAGAGATGGGGAGCTGCCTGGGGAAGGAGGCCAGCCTGTCCACCTGGGTACCCCATGAGGCAGGTGCTCGATATTGTAAGACTGTGGGCCTGAGTGGGGAAAGGGGATGACCAAGGATGGGCTACCCCCAAACCCATAATGGGCTATCATGGGAGGAGCTCCCTGTAGCCGGGCCAGTGATTTGGGGGTACTCTCAGAGGAGGTCCTCATTCCTGGTGTCTGCAACGGCAGACAAGCAAGCCAATCGGACCAAGGCTGATCTAACCACCCCTGGGGAAGGCACCTCAGGTATTGTGACACTCGATTATGCTGTGGTGATGTCATCATTCTAGCTTCTCCCTGGAGGGACACAGAGATCCCAACCTTTGGGCCGAGCCAGCAAATGCTACTCAAAATGACTAAAAGCAAGAAGTTTATATTCCTGTCCCCCCACTCTCCGGCAAGAGTACGAGCATTCACAGTAAAATGGCAGCAAATCCCCTTCATGCTGTATTTGCAAGCTTGCAAATCAGGATGTTCCGTTTCATTTCAGAAGAATGGAAGTTCTAAGGAACTTATTATGAATACAAATGACAGCATTTATTGAGCACTATCTATATACTTGATACACCTGACACTGGTTCTTGTACCTTATCTCATTTAACCCTGACGAAGTCCTATGAGATAACCGACCACATGAGGAAAATGAGGTGGAAAGCTAACGTCCCCAAGTTCATAGTTAACGTGACGGAGCTGGATCTGGACTCTAGATTCCGAGCTCTTACCCACTATTGTCTCTCCAAATACTCTGCTTCCATCAATTTCCTCAAAGAATTACCCTGAGAACAAAAACTTGAGGCCAAGATAAACACAGGGGTCGGAGTAACAGGAAGAAACACACTGTTGCTTTAAGAGAAAGTCACCCAGTCTCGGAAGGTGATTGGTGAAGAGGCCGGCCATGAACTCCAAGCCATCAGCCTTACCTGGCACCCTACCAGCTGCTGTTCCACCAACTGCTGCATGTCTGCATTTAATGTTTCCGGCTCGAATGCCACGTTGGCTTGGTGCAGCCACAGCTCCAGCTCGGCCACCTGGGTCTTACAGGCATGGAGGATTTCCGCAGGCTTGGGCCTCGATTTCTCCACCGTGGCCTCAAAAGCTCCTTGCTCGTCGGAAAAGCCCAGAGCGGCAGCCTTGAGAGGAGGTGTGGCACCCTAAGATAAATCCAAAGATAATCCAGCAGTGAAAAGCCACGGCACCCAAAGTTTTCAGATTCGAGCTTGCAAAAACCTGGGAACTTCCAGCATTTCCCCCAGTTAAAAGAAAACAAATAAATAAGGGCAGAAGTAAGAAAGAAAAGAAAAATGCACCTCCACACGCATAGCAACAATCACGTGACCTGGTGCTCCAGGTTTCCAAGCAGCCGCTCTGCATGTACACAGGTGGTGTTCCCAGGCGCAGAGGGCGCAAACGGGCTCGCAGTTCATTAAGCAGCGAGCGGGCCCCAGGAGGCAGGTGAGTGTGAGTGAGAGGGTGTGCGTGTGGGTGTGTGTGCCTGAAACTTCGCAGCGAATTGGCCAGTGTTTGAATTTGTGCGACACATGATTAAGCAATGCTTACATTGCTGTGAGCTCTGATCAAACAGGAAAAAAAGGCTCTTTACACACCAGCTGGGATACAAGGAAATACGCCACGCACTTAACAAGTAGATTTTAAAGTATTTTGGCTTTTTTCCCCCTAACGTATATGCTATTACTCATCTAAATTTCTCCCTATTAAAACTTTCAATGTGAGTCAAGCAATGAACTTCAGGTAAGCTGGAGTAATCTAGGGTAATCTGGAAATTTTTCTCCTATTCTTCGGAGGGAATCCCGGAAACTGCTTTTCACCGTCTAGATACTCAAATATTACGGAGTTAAGGACTGGTGCTTATACTATAGTATAAAGAAAGCATAATGGAAGATGTGCTCTTATTGAAACACCTCGGTTGCTTATCAATCCAAAAGAAAAATTTCTCTCAGATACCAAATTAAGTATTCTATTAATAATATATTAGATATTTTCAGGGCAACTGGGTGGCTCAGTTGATCAAGCATCTGCCTTTGGCTCAGGTCATGATCCCAGGGTCCTGGGATGGAGTCCTGCATCGGGCTCCTTGCTCGGCGGGGAGCCTGCTTTTCCCTCTGCCTGCCACTCCCCCTGTTCATGTGCTCTTTCTCTCTGACAAATAAATAAATAAATCTTTTTAAAAAATATATTAGATATTTTCAATTTGGAAGTAAAAGAAGATTTGATACACAGATATGTATGCTTCTCATGTACTTTTCCAGAATATGGAAAGATTATATCGACCCTTCTAGAGATTCCTTTAGGAATTTGTGTTTTGTTCTACAAAATTACTGATCTCAATATTTTACTGATTGTGATGAAATATGACGTTTTCTATATAAGACTTTGCTAACTACATGTTTACAAAATTGTTCACAAATGTATAGCCTAAACTCAACTCAAAGGCGGAAAAATTCCCAATGTCTACAGAATTGTGTTTAAACATGAACTTTCAGTACAAGAAAAGTAAACAAAATGGGCAAGTGGCAACGACAACATGCAGGGTGTGAAAATATTCATTTTTCCCACACATGGTATTAGCAAAGATGGCTTCACAGGGGCGTCTCTGAGTTGCATGTGTTCCCCTTGACCATCTAATAACTTCACACATATTTGCTCTTTACTGACAAAACACTTTCTCCCTTGCCTTCATCAATATTTTTTTCAAGAATCCCCTTCCTAAGAAAGTTTTCCCTTGCCTTGTGTTTCTCTGCACAGTTGGGGGGGGGGGGCTATACATGGGAGTCACCTGGTTTCAATTTTCATTTTTAATCCAGATTTCTTAAAAAAGCAACAGTTGTGTGATTTTACTGCCAGACACCAACTGCTAGTCAACAGATTAATTATTTTCTAGTTTTCAGATATTGCTGTATCTTAGCGGCAACGATTTTGGGATCCTCTTTTTTGTCACCTGAGATAACAATTGTTAATATTAACTAGTCTGTGATAAAAGATTTACCATCGACCTTCTTCATTTATTCAAAAACATTATTGGAGCACCTACCATAGACCACACACGTTTCTTAGTGGCAATACTGAATTTCTTTCCTTTTTCACTAACTCACTGAATTAATGAGAAAACAAGGAAGTTGGATAACTAATCTGGGCTTTATTTGCTAGTTATCTGAAACTGAAGAGAATCCAAAGGTGAACGGAAGAAAATAAAGAATATTTGCAACCATAGAAACTGCAATTGCTAAAGGTGGCCTGGGAAACCTGCCAGTAACCAGTTCACCCACCTCTTTTTATAGTCAGAGAAACCCGAGTTCATTTAACGCTTAAGCAATTCACCCACCTCCAATTTCACCACTTGGCCCCTGAGAAGCTCAGGCCCACATCTAAGTTACTTGCCTGAGGTCACACAGCTCTGCAATCTTTTAATTCAGAGTCTACAGTTCTCTCCACAGCCACACCGCTGCTAAATATCTTCTCTAAATGATAGCCCCAAATTTTAAAAGCAGAAATGATTTAAGTGAGTGTTTTATGATTGTGCATTTTGGGGCACTAAAAAGTATCACCACAAGTATTTCTTGTTAAAGAAAAGTATGTCATCACCACGTAACTGTAAATTAATAATACCCAACCCTTTATTGGGCTCTGGGGCCAGGCCACCATGCTAGGTGACACACACATCCTCTCATTATTTCCCATCACAAGCCCTTATTATTCCCAGTGTATGGATGAAGAAACTGAGGCATAGACAGTTTATCCAAACCACCTATGGTCACCCAACTAATAAGTGGAACCAGGATTCCATCCTTGATTTCATTACGCCTTGGGGTCTACAAGTCCACATTCTTCACGTGACGTCGCCAATGCTCTAGCATCCAAGTTAGGCTCTCACTTATGTCACACACTGTTTGGTCTCCGCATCAACACACCACTGATCTAAGTAACAGGATTTAATTAAAATGCAGGCTAATTTTCTAGCGGTGACTCTATTTCACGCCAAAATACCAATGCTTTAAATTTACTCCTTAACATTTTACAGTCAATTCTATAAACATCTGCAAGTCTCCCCCGCCAGCACCACCACACGCACACTTGTTACGTAAGTTACAGCTACAGAAGAAAGAAGTAGTTGTTGGTGGAAAGGCTAGTTCACCCTGACAAATGGCCAGCAAGCGATCAAGCCTTCCTTGCTCTGCACCACGCTTACTTTCTAGGTCAAGACCTGATGGCAGATCTTCCAGTTCTCCAGCCTGACAGCCCATATGAAGATGTTAAAGTTCACAAAGAACTCTTTGCTCGATATACAAAGTATTCCAAACACAGAAAGCTTGCCAGGTACCTGAGTAGTCTGCGTGTTACCGGCAGGGACTTACCTCCTCTGTTTGGCTGGGACTCAGTGAATCTGGTGCAAGAATTTGTGCCATAGGATTTTCACATGTGCTTATTTTCTCAGCTGCTTCCTGTAAAGAAAAGAACCAGAGGTCCAGAGAACTTCCTGCCCTTGCTGCCATGCACTAGCTCATTTTACATATCACCTGGGTGCAGAAATGTCCAGAAAAGTCAGGTGCATTTAGAGAAAAGTTGGTTCATTAGGGAAAAAGAAAAATCAGCTTCCTCAGGTTTGTCTTTATTTGAAAGACTTAAATTTTCCAAAGCTCTCTAGTTAATGAGGAACATACAAGGAAATCTACAGAATTCTGTATTTAAGTGGATTAATAGGAGAACTAAAATTAAATGAAATTATATGATAAAGGCCACCTTTCAAACAATAGGGGAAAAGATTAACTTATTAAATTTGGGAACTATTCAGGTATTTCATGAAAAAGTATAACCAAATCCTTGTCTTACTCCTAATAATGGATTCTAATTGTATCTACTATTTGTGTATTAATTAATTAATTTTTAGTGAGCATGTGAGTGGGGAGGGGAGAGGGAGAGAATCTTAATCAGGCTCCACGCCCAGCATCGAGTCCAACACAAGGCTCCATCTCATGACCCTGAGATCATGACCTGAGCCAAAATCGAGAGCTGGACGCTCAACCAACTGAGCCACCCAGGCGCCCCCTGTACCTAATATTTAAATGTAAAAGTTATACCATAAAAATTCTTAAAAAAAAAAAAAAAAGAGTGAATCTTTTTCTAATCTAGTGGTGGGGAAGGACTTTTAAAGCATGACAATAAAGGGAAAGAATGTTAGTATTAGCAACATAAAAAAAATAATGTTTACCTTAAAAAGCATCATAACCTAAGTTAAGAATGAAATAACACACTGGGATAATAGCTTACAATGTGTTAATATCCTTAATATATATCCTTATAAGTCAGTAAGGAAAATATCAAACCCTATGTAGAACAAAAAGTCAAATGGCAGGAACAAGCAATTCATAAAAGAATACGAAAGCGGGAGCGCCTGGGTGGCAGAACCGGTTAAGTGTCCAACTCTTGGTTTCAACTCAGGTCGTGATCTCAGGGTCATGAGATCAAGCCCCATGTCGGGCTCCTCACTCAGCAGGGAGTTTGCTTCAGACTCTCTCTCCCTCACCCTCTACTCCTCTCCCCTTCCATGTGTGTGTGCATGCTTTCTTTCTCTCTCAAATAAATAAATCTTAAAAAGTAAGAATACAGAAGCCAATGAACAAAGAGATATTCAACATTCTTAGAACATAAATGTAATTTAAACCACTGGATAAGTCTGGCTAAAATTGAAAATAACCCATCTCAGTCTGGTGTCAAGAAAGAGGCATTTCCACGCATTCCCGGGAGGAATAAAATTGATACAGTCTTTCGAGAGGGCAAACTTTCTAGTCTGATAATGTGTGTCACACCTTAAATGGATGTATACTTTGATCCAGCACTCCCACTTATTGGGTTAGCCACGGTTCAACAATGGGAAAATGATATATACCCAAATAATTAACATCATGTGTCTGGAAAAGTATAATTGACCAATCTTGATTGTTGTACTTACAAGCTGCATGACCTTGGACAAGTTAACTGGGACTCTCTGAGCCTCTGAATAGAAGCTACCTCACTCACGCATGTGATCACTAAACAACATGACACATATATAAAGCATCAAGCAGTTACTAACAAAATGTTACTTTGCAGCTTCTTATACTGAAAACAAGAGCTGCTATTAGAAAGATATGAACCAAGAACTAAAAGTAAAGCTTAGACAAAATTGGAAAGGGAGGTCAGGATCATGAGAGTCTGAAAAGGCTAAAAAGAATGCATTTTCCTTAGCAGATAATCAGAATCCACTAAAGATTTCAGCTTCGCGGTAATGGTTTTAGGAAAAAATCATCAGTTACCATTATATAAGATGTACTCGGAAAAATAACCGGAGGCTATAAACCCAATTAGAAGACTGCTCCAAAAGTCCAGGGCATAAGTCACAACTGCCCGGAATAGGATGATGGCAAAATCATGGGAGGAGAAGACGAATGTACAGATTGAATGGACATCACTTGGCCACTGACTGCACAGGGAAGGCAAGAGGAGTGAGGTGCCTAAGATGACTCTGAAGTCTGTCTGAGACTCTGAGAAAATAGTGGTGCCATAAACAGACACTGGGAAATTAGAAGAACCAGTTTTGAAGGAAGTTGGTAAAATGAGTCTGAGATGAAGAAAACACAACCAAAAAGAGAAATCTATCAACAAGTTAGAAATGTAAAACAGTCTTAAAGGAGAAGTCAAGACTAGAGGCTTGATGTGGGGATCACTGGCACAGGGGGACTACCAAACCTATGGGAGGAGATAAAACTGCCCTGAGGGGAATGAGAGAAGGAAGAGGACAGAACACTGGGCAAATGTCCACCATCATGTGGGTGGGGCGAGAGAAGATGACAGAGGAGGGGCTGCAGGTAGATGAGACAAGAAAGCACAAAATCAAGAAAGTCAAAAGATCAGGGTACCTGGGTGGCTCAGTCAGTTAAGCATCTGCTTTCGGCTCAGGTCATTATCTTAGGGTCCTGGATGAGCCCCCCCACTGGGCTCCTTGCTCAGTGGGGAGTATGCTTCTCCTTTGCCCTTTGCCCCTCCCCAACACCTGCACTCTCTCTCTCTCCCTCTCTTCCTCAAAAAAAAAAAAAAAAAAAATCTTAAAA
The DNA here is from genome assembly GCF_024610735.1 of Ursus americanus. Lineage (NCBI taxonomy): Eukaryota > Metazoa > Chordata > Mammalia > Carnivora > Ursidae > Ursus > Ursus americanus. Next base: position 10,878,887 of record NC_142152.1, on the reverse strand, counting down.
AAAAGAAAAAAAAAAAAAGGAAAGTCAAAGGATCCCTGCTTTCAGGAAGGAAGAGATGCTGATAGTGTCTAATGCTGGAGAGACCAATAAGGATTAGGACTCATAAAAGGGCACTAAAATGATGTTCCAGAAGTCAATGGCAGTTTAAATATAGCCAAGGGCAAAACTTTGATTATAATAGGGGTCAAAGGTGAGGAGCCCCAAGTAAAGACTTTTAGCCATGAACAAGAGGAAGCACAGTCATTGACCCAGGAAGCAGGATCAAGAAAGTCAATGCATTAAAGTAACATGCTGAGCCCAGTACAGGACATAAACACGTGAAAGATAAAGTTCTTGCTGTTGGCCAAACCGTGTCCATGTGTGCATAAAAATGTGGTAAGTCCTAACTGAGGTTCAGAATGCTATCGGAATGAAGGGGAAGTGGAGGCTTCTTGGAGGAGGTGGAAGATGAGAGGGCCCTGGTGGCTGAGCAGGTTGTCTACAGGCGGGCTGGGAGAGAAGGGCATCCCGGGGATGCAAGGCAGTTTCTGAAGGCAGTCTGGGCTTTGGGATGCTCGGCTGGTTTGGAAGGGCGGAACCACGAGGGAGAAAACTTGCGGAGATGGGGAGACTGACTACATCTGAGATAGAGAGGGAAGGAACCCGTCAAGAGGCGCAGTCTGGAGCTGCAGGGAGAGGCAGAGCCTGGTGCTGAAGTTTAACAAAAAGACAGGCCTGGGGGCTGGGGGGCGGGTCCAGCCCTGGACAGAGACAGGAGCGGGAGGCATGCTGGGATGTTTCAGAAACAAGGGGAAAACATCGTTTTCACATTAGTTTATAATGATTTTCTAAAGTGAGGGCATTTGCCCTCTAGTCTGAGAGGCTGGAGATTTGGAAGGTCATAAATAGCAAAATGATATTAATACACATTAATACACATTATACACTACCTTATTCAAAAAGAGGATTATGGAGAGACTCCTCCCCCAACTACTCCCAGAAGAGAGGTGGGTTAAATGCCTTGAAACACTACGGTAAATCTTTTAAAGAGGGGCTCCTTTGAGTTATCTGTTTTGTTAGTCTCAATTCTCACATACGGAGTTCTCAGAAAATACTCTCCTATGATCACTGAGTACACAATGGAACTGCAAATAATAAGTACTTGGCTGTTTCTGGATTTGTGCAGAGGTAATGGTGAGAAACTTAGGTTCCCTCCCTAAGCAGTCTTTCGAACAAATCCTTTGGACTTACTTTATTTACTATCCCTGCCAGCCCCCAACCAGCAGAGTATTATGCCCAGTATTACCTGAACGATGGTTCCAGAGGACGAGGATGCTCCATCTTCCCCCATGTCCCTGTCAGGCTTCCAGAGTGAAGACCAAGACCCAGAAGACGGCTCTGCTTTCTTATCTCCATTCTAACACAGTAATCAACTGATTAGCAAAGAAGGAATTTCCTACCATCCTACTCATCTCTCTTGTAAAACTCAGTTTACCAGGCAGGATAACTGCAGCCCTTAATCCCTCACCCCCTCTTTGTTTCACCTCTTTCTTTGGCTAACTAAATCATAGGGGTCCAAATGTGGTTGCTCGTTCTGAAGCCTAGACGACCTTCTGAAAAGGTGGAAGTCGGCTCACATCACTCAAAAAGGATCTTTAAGGTGGCGCTTTCGGAATTTAATCTGCTTTGGTACATGTAACCTTAAATGCTATCTTTAAGTAACGGCCTGATGAACATTTGTTTCTGCTGTTGCTGAAGACAAAAAAGTGACTATTATAAACATATCAGCTCAGAGGCAAACATAGGTCTTCAGCTGGAATCACACTGCCGTGCACTCTGTTCTCACTTTCCTCTGCCGTGAGGGGCATAATCAGATGACGAAGTTGTCTGGTGGTCTGAGTGTACCATGAGCCTATGCTCTCCCTTGTCCTACCACTCAGGTCCATGCTGTCCCAGGCTACAGGAAAGCACGTGGTTCTGCTTGACAGTGGAGCTATTTAACAGTTCATGCAATGAGCAGGGAAAGTGTCCAGTGGTTACATGTGAGACATAAAGATGATGAATTGCTGCAATTTTCTTCCTTTGGGCACAAGACCCATCATAACTTCTGTTTGTACAGCAGGAAATGGAAATTGATACCAGGAAAGATAACTGTCCATGTCTCCTTCAACCCGTTCTCAGGACACAACTCTTTATATCGGCAGTGCTGTTTCAGACTAACAAAGTAATTCAAATCCGGAAAAATAAAGTTCTACAAAACACACTAAGAGTGCCAACCAAACAACACACCCTCCAAACTTCCGAGAATGTACTCAGAGGTCAGGATACGACCAAGAACTTCACCTCCTCCCCTACACTAGCAAGTGTGTCTGAGTTAATTTCTCCCACTCGGCAGGAGGCGGGCTTCGATGCACTTCACGTTAATAACGTGGGAGGACGGCTTCAATCCCCCTTATAAAACATCGGCGTTACATTTTAAAATCCTTGTGTTTCTATTCATTTCAAGAGCTTCCCACTGAACTGAACGTCTTTTAGAGGTTTCGGTTCTCACAAAACGTAATGGGAAAATCACGCTCCTTACTTCGCTCTTCAGGGAGCTCTCTTCCGCCTCTTCCGTGAGCGCCGGCAGGAAGGACAGGCCACCGGTTTTGTTCCCCTGAAAGGCACAGCACAAACGCTTGTAGCCGGGCTGTGTTCAACATCATCGGGATCCTGGCCCGGCTGCGCTTGTACGTAGCTCATTTTTTACTCACTTCATTCGAGAACCCCACCCGCCCACCCACATAGCATCTTCCAGCTCCTCCAGCCAAACAGCATGACTCGGTCAAGTCTTCCATCGCCTTCACCCTCACTGCTCCCTGTGGCCCCTCACCCAACAGTTCAAAATGGGATCCACGAGTGTGGACTCCGAGTGGGCTTAGAGTGGGGCCGGGTACATTTTTGACTTTGCACTGAGCTGACTGGTTAGGACAAAGATCCTTCAGGGGTGGCTCCCACCCTCCTGCCTGTGGAATCCCACACACACCTCAAATAAGCTGGGCCTAAGAATTCCAGGTGGAGTCCAGAACCGACACACCCCGAGGATTTATAGTCCCTAGTGACCCATCCAGGCAGTCATCTCTCTACTTTTAAAATTCCTACAGGCCATCAACCTAGATGCCACAGGCTTTTCAGGTGAAAAATAACACCATCTAATACTCCCGTGGGGAGCAGGACCCACATTAGCCCGAAGTCCTACCCACCTTCCACTGAGAATCCCTCTCAGCCTCTCCCTCCTCTTCTGCTGCTCGGGCTGACGGCATTTCTGGCTCGAATGCCTGCTGATCTTGCTGTACGTGCTGGTGAAGGGCCAGTATGGCCGCCTTCAGGTCCACCAGCAGGTTCTCCTTCTTCTGCTTCAAACTCAGAATCTGCTTTTCCATACCTTCGACATCTCCCTGTGCAGAAAGAGTGTGTGCATTGCTGTGGGCCGTCTGAGGCTCTGCCTGCCCCCCGAGCTCGCATCATTCGGTGTAAGGGATGATGAGTGCTCTGTGCTATCCGGTGTGCAGAGCCAGGAGTGAACGCCTGTGACGGTACAGCTCCTCCCGACCCTGGCTGCGTTTCCGAACGACCTGGTGAGGGTTCGTAAGCTCCACTTGTAGGATGACTTGGCTTCACGGGACACTTGGTCCATCACTTCTCTGGGGGTCAAGCCAAGGTTCAGAGATTTGTCTGAGCTCTGTGGGGGACCGTGATGTGCAGCCAGGGCTGGGAGCCACCGCTATGGTGGCAAAAGGACTGAGAGCCAGAATCCCCAGGGTCAGGGCCTGGGAAGTTTCCCGGGAGATTTGTAAGCAGACTAACATTCGGGAACCACTGAGAGAAAACAAGGTGAGGAATCTCACACCTCCATGATTGCTTCTGAAGCTGTCTTTACTATTACCGAATTTATTTACTTTTTCTCAGGTTCCTACAAAATGGGAGTAAACAAGCAAATACAGGTAGTGTGACTACACTAACTTACCATGGGAATGACGGACACCTGATTCGAAGTTTTACAACGTTACTTTAAAAATGTGGATGATTGATGGGTGGGAATAAAATGCCTTCTATGAGGCACAAGTGCACTTGCTCACCGTCCAACTATGACAAACACAGAATTACAGAAGCCTAGATTTGGAGGACATGGCAGGTGTCTAATCTAACATCCTCCTCTCTTAACCCCCCTGAAAGGCGTCATTCCACCTCTGCCCGAGCCTTGCGGTGAGTGCTGGCCGCATCCAAAGACAGCAACCTTATCAGCAAACCTTCCCGTACTGGCATTTATGTTCCTAATATACTCCTCAAACCCCGGCTCATTTGTTCATTCCTTCCTTCCTTCTTTCTTCCCATCCATCGATCCATCCATCCTACAAACATTCACAGAATCGTTAATTTTTTTACACAGAAGCCCACTGTGCCTCGGCGCAGAGGTGAGAGTGCTGAAGCCCAGAGAGGTGATTTTTCCAGGGCTGCCGCTAGCCAGTGACGGAGCACAGACCCGGACTCCCTGACACCCACCCCCACGGCCCTTCTGCAGCTGCACACATTCTGACACCAACAGCCCTATTCTGTCTGAAGCGAAACTTCCCTGAGTGCCTTAGGAAATGATAACTAAATTAAATAGGAGTTGGCAGTGCGGTGTGTCCATTTTCAATACACTAAACCTCAGAGATCTAATGCCTCCCAACAGACGTGATACTACAGCCATTAGAATAACCCTATGAGAAACAGAACAGTCTGCACACCAGCCTTATGGAGGCACAGGAGGGCACAGAGCAGCCATTCTCAAAGTGGCATCTGCAGACCCCGGGGATTCCCACCCCGTGAGGTCAAGATCATTTTCATAATAATACGAAAATGTTATTTGCCCTTTTCACTCTGCTGACATTTTTCACTATAAGATGATACAAAAGCAATGGTGGGTAAAACTACTTGCACTTCATATAAATCAAGGCAGGGACATCAACTATATTACTAGATTCTTCACTATCATGTGCTCAACTGTAAAAAAAAAAAAAAAAAGAAAAAAGCCAGTTTTGTTTAAGAATATCCTTGATGAAGAACATCCATTTTCAATATTCTGCGTGACAAGGTGGAAAGCATGCATACGGCACTTCCGCTGTGTGCCAAAGTATGATGATGGAGGAAAAGCTCTGAGTGATTATTTAAGTTTTGAGCTGAACTACGCATTTTTTCCATAAAATGATATTTTTTACTTAGAAAAAACAGCTGCTAAACTAGACCTACATAGAAATATTAACATATTCTTCTGAAAAGATAAATATTAATATTAATAACATTTTTTTTTGTATCAACTACTGAAATGTTGACATATTTGGAGGATCTATGTAACTGGAGAAACAGTATTTTCCAAATGATCAAGCATGATGTCATAAAACTCCACGCAGTTAGAAGATCCACTCAAAGTACGAAGAGGCCAATGATCTTAATACAAGAGCAGAAAAAGTTCATTGACATGGCTTTGGATTCCATTTAACAACAAACCTGTGAGTAACTTCTATTTGCTGGACCTTAGTTTCAAAGAATGTCCACAATTATCCAAAAGCGTTATTAAAATATTCCTTTTTTTTCCAAGTACATGCTGTTGAGAGGCTGGGTTGTTTTTACATACTTCTAACACAAGTACATACCTCAACAGATGGAATGCAGAAGCAGACGAGAATCTAGCTGTCCTCTACCAAGTCAGACATTTAAGAGATTTGCAAAAATGTAAAACAAGGTCACTCCTCTCACTACATTTTCTTTTGGAAACTGTAACTTCTTCCGTAAAAATATGTTATTCCTATCAACATGTAATGGGTTTATTATTGTTATTTTAAAATAAACTACTTTTACATGTCTGAGTTTTAATTTCTTTCTCTATCAATAGATAGAATTCATATAAACCAAAGCTCTTTGGGGTCCTCGCATTTTTAAAAGTAATGGGAAATTTAACAGATTTATAATACTGAGTCTTTAATGCTGAGTCTGCCTTACGGAGTTCACCGCCTAATAGGTATGTCCCCTTAGACCCCTAAGTAATTTGCTTTAGACTTCACAGCTAGCAAGTGTCATAACCTGGTTTTGAATACCATAGCATTCACCTGCCCAAATCAACTTGACAGTAGGATAAAAGCAACTCTTTACAACACTTGACACACAATCAGATTTCTTTTTGGGTTATGTAATACTAATTCAAAAACAAAGACTAAATAAAAAAACCCCTAGCAGTAGAGGGTTAATCTGCACACAGAATATTGCTAACTATGGTATATGGAACTACTACTTAGTATATGAAACTCTTCATTACAACAGCGTTCAGGGTCTTTACCTTAAAGCCCAGCCCACCCACACTGCCTGGCCCATCTCAGAAAGCTAGATGGAAAGTCAGGTTGTCCAAATATCCTGTGTTACATCAGCTTCTTCAGTAGAAGAGCAAATTCAGACCCAAATGCACCTCTTTTATGAAATAGGAATGGAAAGTGAATATACACATAATATACCTTCGTTTGGAAGAGAGAAGGAGGAACCACACTGTACCATCCCAAAGGCTTCCAGACACCAACGGCTTAGTGATTGTTGAATGAACTGCGGGGCAAATAAAGAGACATACCTGTACTTGTGTCAGGTTGGCAGCTTGGTCTGGTGATAGACATTCATGGGAGAACTCAGCTGAATAATTATTTAAGATGTGCTTCAAATTTTCTATGTCTTCATTGCATTCGTTGGTCTGTTTTATGACGATCTATAAAATGACCCCCCCAAAAGAAGAATCTCTGTCATAATCTAAGGACTGGATTCACGGATTACTTCCAACGTCTATCCACACAAGTTTCAATCGATTACAACACACACACACACATACACCCACATAGGTTGCAATAGAAAATGGTAGCCTAAATACAGAGAGAAATGTTCATAGCGCTGGCACCCGACTTTCTTGCTCTACTAAATGCCAGGACACCTTGGGCAGTGCTTGGAGTACAAGCACAAGACACGCCTTTGCTCTTAAGTATTTCCGGTCTAGTGGGCTTATTCTGGGAAGCACTTTATGGCATGTTAACATAAAGTTGCCAAAATTTTATGAAACTACTGATATGTCATACGCGCTCTTTTAATGCATGCCCCATGTGATGCTTTCCACATAGAAAGGTGACATTACTGATTCAGATCTCTGATCTGAGAGATGATGAATTTTCCCATTCCAGCCACATCCTCACCCGGTAGCCCTTGGGATCGGTGATGTACATTTAATGAGTAAGAGGTTGACGGTTCAAGAGCAGTCTGAGTTTGTAGGAGGAAAAGGCAAAATTAACCAGAACAACACATTGCATCTAGTGTTATGGAAGTAGTGAAGCTCAAACCTATGTGCACTAAACTGTATGATCAAAGTGTGATAGAAAAGATAAAGTATAGCTATTTCCTTGGTATGCTACACAATGAAGCAAAATGCCTTTTAAAACTTCAAAGTTTCTGGCCAACATAGAATTCTTCCTTGTATTTTCTTTAATAGTTAATCATAATTTTAACTGTGGGCTGGAAATAAATAACTATGTTCACTGCACACACCTGTTCCCCAGCCCTCGATAATGAGCTACATCCTATTACCCACTGCCCCCCCAAAGTAATTTGTCTTGTTTTCCACAACGAGGGCACTTACAATATCCAAAATAGAAAGTAAAAGAAATGTACCATATTCTAATGATTTTCATTACCACTGGCTTACTTAATTTTGAAATATATGAGATGACATCTGATTTCCACTTACACAGTAACATGGAAAATTTTAGCAGCACAGTTTGAGACCTAACTTGGCACAAAATATAATTGCCGCTTCTACTTCCCCCCTTCTCATCCCATGAAGAAGCCACTTTAAACCATAGTTACAACTGTTATTTTCTTTTTCTGACCAGGAAACCAATAAAGCACACACACACAAAAAAAAGATTAAAAAGAGTAGATCAAATTTTATATGTCTTTCTGTTTTCTTCTCTTTATCATATTAAAAAGTAGTACACGAGTGCCCAATCTTTTTTCTCCCTGTGGGTGTTAGGAAATGACATCTGCTGCTCAGGGGCCAGGACAGAGAGAGATTCTATGAGCTAAGACTCAAACCAGAGGTCATAACATCTTCAAATCTTAGGAGAACCCAGAGTAGCCAGCTAACTGGGAATGAAATTTAAGAGGGACAAAGAGCAGCTTTCACCCTACAATCAGGTGGTGGTTGGGAAGGAGGGAAAAAATAACCTTTTCTCCTGCCTCGAGCCATCTAATCAGGAAAAGCTGGGGGGGGGGGTAGGGTGGGATCTACCAATGGAGTTGAAAAGTCTGTGGAATTTAAGGCTCTTTCAGCAACTTTCCGTTCTTGTGAAAGTGGTTGTTAATCTAGGAATGCAAACCAAAGAAAAATGTAATTTCTATCTAATAATGGTTCCTGACCTGGGCCTGGAGATAATAAAAACGTAAGAATTAAAAAACAAAACAAAACAAAACAACAACAACAAAAAACACCCTCTGGGGAGAGGCTGAAAGATGCCATCGGTTAGAAGGGAGAGACCCTGATACGGAGAACGAATGATACCAGGAGTCTAGAAACTCAAATTCTTATCTTATTTGCACACAAATGAATCTGGACATAAGTTAACTCAGTGGTCTTTCAGCAAGTCATCTCACCTTCTGACTCTAGTCTCCTTATATGTAAAAATAAGGGTGGCAAAGTGCCTCCTCTATCTATCACATGTGGAAGAATAAAATGAGATGATTAATAGGAAAGTGACTGAGATGCATAGAGAGATTATTATGGTGCTGGCTACCGTAAGGGTCTCATGAGATTGCAAATGCACCGCTCAGGTTCAAATCTCTCCCCAGAGCATTTACTCGTGGAGCTCTTCAATAACTGTAGGATGGAGTCAAACAGATTGTAACTATGCTTTCGTGCCTTTGACCGAACAAGGATAAGAACTGAGAAGAACTATCTTAGCCCCATTTGAGCAATAAGATAGTCTCTTTTATCAAATGTCCCCTCCTGGATAATAATACCAGAAGAGACATAAGGAATCAGCGAAGGCAGCCTCTTGCAGTCATGGGAATCTCACCGACCCAACCATTAAAACCAAAAACAAAACCAGCTTTTGCCAAACATTTTCAGCCAATAAGTTGGCCATCGCCATCATAAACTGCTCACCTTTAATAATTCATTTTGTTCCTGAGTCACCCTTTCCAACAGTTTTACATCTTGTAGAAGTTGATTTGTCCGCTGAAATGCAGGCAGACGTTTCATTCCTGTCTGGGGCCACCGCAGTTCCACTTGGTAAGACACTAGTTCAGCAACGGCTTTCTTCATGGGACGTATGTTTTCAAGTATGACCTTAATGGTATCAGATAAGCGTGGTACATAAGTGAAAAGAAACGGCCACTGCTGAGTCTGTTCAAATTAAAATACTGTGTGGTTTAGTCTTTATAGTTTTGATTTTTCAAGCATTTCCTTGGCTCAGACTGCAAAGAACTCTCAGATCACTTGTGACTGGACAGCTAAAAGTCTCAGGAAAGAAGGCCTGGGGCAAGAGTAACCCGCCAGTGCGCTAGGTTCTGCGTTTGGACCACCCCTGCCTTCCTTCTCTCCCCCCTCCCTCCCTCTCTGCAGAACTGGGGCTTTGTTTTGTGTCACCAGGCGGTGAGCGAGCTAACCAAGGGCCAAGTACGGCCTCTGACGTTCAGAGCAATTGTGCCTGGCATGGGGCTTCCCACAGGTAGCTCTCAAGAAATGTCACTTGAATTGAACGGTCCTGCCACATTTCCGAAGTCCCAAAAGGATAATTACATTTTGCTTGAATGATATCTGCTCCATAAAGATCTGGACTGATATAATCCTGGGAGGTATCAGAACTTCCATGTCACAGGAAGGAACTGGGTGTACAGAAGTTCGAAGACCCAGAGGAGGTCCGACTGTAAGAGGCAGCGCTGGGAGTAAAGTCCAGGCCTGCCTGATTCCAAAGCACAGGCTCCTAACCACGAGGCTGAGAGGGAATCCACGTCTGTATGCTGTTTAGTATGTCCCAGATCCTGTGCTAGGGGCTCTGTATACACCGTAATTGTCCAGTATAATCACCACAATACCAATGGCAGATATGAAAGAGAATCCAAGAAACTTTAACTAATTGCTCAAAGTCACACAGCCCGTAAGCAGTGTAGTTGGGTCTAGAACCCGGTTCTCTTGACTTAGAGACTCAAGCTCCTGAACTATTAAGCACCAGGACTGGACGCTGAAGGCAAAACTCCCAAACATTGAAATTTTCAGAAGAAATGAAAAAAAAAAAAAAACTATAGGAAAATTATCTTTGTACAGACAGTATGATTTAAAACATGATATTTATTGTCATTCCTATTTCCCAACTTTATTTTGCTATTACTCTAGAAAGATTAAGCGCTTTTTATCACATCATATTATTACATATTTAAAAATAAACATAATAAGTATTATGAGAAAATGTTTTTAATTTTAATCCATGCTTCCTTACCTCCCCATGCTTAAGATGTTCTTCCGGTGAAAAATCAAATATTTCTTTTGATAAGAGGATAGCTTTGATTTTTGAAACTTTTTTCTCTATTGATTTTACTTCAGTTTCGACAGCAACCACATCCTAGAATTTCAGAAACAAAAACTCTCATGCAGTGTATATTGTCTGTTACTAATCTATAAAACATAATTTATTGCTATGTGTTCTATTCTTCTATTTAACCAAAAATGTTTGCCACTTACACGTCTTAAAAATTAACCAAGTCTATCTCCAATAAATGGTGTTGGGAAAACTGGACAGCTACATGCAAAAGAATGAAACTGGACCACTTTCTTACACCACACACACAAATAAATTAAAATTGGATTAAAGACCTAAATGTGAGACCTGAAGCCATAAAAATCTTGGAGGAGAACAAGGCAGTGACTTCTTTGACATTGACCATTACATCTCTCAGGATATGTCTCCTGAGGCAAGGGAAACAAAAGCAAAAATAAACCACTGGGTCTACATCAAAATAAAAAGCTTCTGCACAGCAAAAGAAACAATCAACAAAACTAAAAGGCATCCTGCGGAATGGGAAAAGATATGTGCAAATGACATATCCGATAAAGGGTTAGTACCCAAAATATATAAAGAACTCATACAGCTCAACACCAAAAAATCCAAATAATCCAATTAAAAATGGGCAGAAGACGTGAACAGACATTTCACCAAAGAAGTCATCCAGATGGCCAACAGACACATGAAAAGACACTCAACACTACTCATCATCAGGGAGCTGCGAATCAAAACCACAATGAGATATCACCTCACAACTATCAGAATGGCTAAAATAAAAAACACAAGAAACCAGTGTTGCCAAGAATGTGGAGAGAAAGGAAATGTGTGCTGTTGGTGGGGATGCAAACTGGTGCAGCCACTGTGGAAAACAGCCTGGAGGCTCCTTAAAAAGTAAAAAATGGAATGACCATGTGATCCAGTAATTCCAATACTGGTAAAGAATACAAAAACACAAATTCGAAGAGATATCGCACCCCTATGTTTATTGCAGCATTATTTACAACAGACAAATTATGCAAGCAGCCTAAGCGTCCACCGATAGATGAGTGGATAAAGCAGATGTGAGGTATATATATGACGGAATATTACTCAGCCATAAATAAGAATGAAAAAATGCCATTTACAACAAGATGAATGGAGCTAGAGAGTATAATGCTAAGTGAAATAAGTCAGTCAGAGTAAGACAAATACCATATGATTTCACTCATATGTGGAATTTAGGAAACAGATTAACAGAGAAAAAAAGAGATAAGCCAAAAAACAGACTCTTAACTACAGAGAACAAACTGATAGTTACCGGAGGGAAGGAGGGTGGGGGGATGAGTGAAATAAGTGAAGGGGTTTAAGAGTACCCTTATCGCCATGAGCACCGAGAAACGTACAGAATTGCTGAATCACTATATTGTATACCAGAAACTAATATAACACTATATGTTAACTACACTGGAATTAAAAAAGAAAAAACTAACAAAGCATACATAGATGTTGACTGCTTTCAATTAAAAGGTCATTCTGTTAACAGCATACCACACTATAAAGCATTGCTTATACCTTGTTGAGTTAAAACTTTTCATAAGGCCAATTTTCAATTACTTACACTATGAGAACAAAAGTATTATGCACCTGAATCAATTTTATTAAAGTTTATTCATATTTTTAGTAATTTCTACACCTAACACAGGGCTCAAGCTCATGACCTCGGGATCAAGAGTTGCATGCCGTCCCAACTGAGCCAGCAAGACATCCCTGAATCATTTTTAAGGAACTTCTCAATATCTACAAACTCTATTTAGATTTATCTTTGGAATGTGTTTAAACACTTGAATACAAGTGGGTCTAACATTTAAAAAAAAATTCTACCACTTTATGTAAAATGATAAAGTCACCCTTGGAAAATGAACACAAAAGGAGCTGGAAAAACTGACAGGATTTTCTTGCCAATCCCCCAATGAACTATTGTCATGCAGAGTCACTAAATTACTTTATAACATCCTCAGATTAAGTGGAACAATAGAGCACTTGTCTAGCAGGTATTCTCTCATCAACGTCAACCTCTAGGACTCAGCCAAGAACCTTAGGGTGAAAATGCTGCAGTGTGTGCTGTAAACCCACACACAGGCTACAAACCCCACGGATGGAAGAATACGTGCTATAAAACCATACACAGATGAATGAATACAGGCCACAAACCCTACATACTGAAGTCCACTCGCAGTGTAAGAAGGCCTTTAGACCGTTACTTAAGAGCTCAATGCAGAGGGGCGCCTGGGTGGCTCAGTGGGTTAAGCGTCTGCCTTCAGCTCAGGTCATGATCCCAGGGTCCTGGGATTAAGTCCCACAAAGAGCTCCCTGCTCAGTGGGGAGTCTGCTTCTCCCTTTGCCTCTCCCTCTGCCTCTATCCCTGGCTTGTGCTCTCTCTCTCTCTCTCAAATCAATAAAATCTTAAAAAAAAAAAAAAGAGAGAGAGAACGCTCAATGCAGAGACACTGTAGCAACCAAAAGGTACAGCTAATAGTGAAGGGGATAGGAAAAACTACATAGAAACAGGCTGAGGGTTTCAAACTCAAGCAGTTTGGAGACATTTAATATCAGATAAATATAACTTTATAAGCAAATGAAACAATGAGTACGGCAACTTTGTAGTGATATCTCCAAGTTACGAAGAAAAGCTATATTGGAATTATTTTTGTGCATCTTATGTTCAAAAAGATATAAGCATATCATATCTCTTAGAGTAATTTCTATCGAAAATTGTAAAAGCATTTAAAAACCCTGGAATAAGCTTCAATAACCAAGAACGTTTAACAATTATTATTCCCTGAAGTTACGTAAGTGTGGCATAGGGAATGTAACTGAGAAACAAAAAGTAAATAATTAAGACTAATTGTACCTGCCTTTGCTATGTGACTTCATCCTTAAATAAATGCCTCACATGTTTCAAGCTAAAATAAATAAAATTATTTAAAAATCCTGGGGCTGCCATACAGCAGCCCCTCAGTAAATATTTGCTACTGGAGAACAAAGACTTGGGAGGTTATCTGTTTAACTCCCTCTTTGCTAATCTGTGCTTTTATACCAACAATATCGCCTCTCTGATAAAGAGAAAACAGTGAGCTATTTGATCAGGATTCTTTCCTTTAAATAGACCATTTCTGGACTGAGAATGGGGATATGTACCATGGGTTGCAAGTTAAAGTAAAATATAATTCAAGAAATAAGAATACAGGGGCACCCGGGTGGCTCAGTCGGTTAAGCATCTGACTCTTGGTTTTGGGCTCAAGTCATGCTCTCAGACTTGTGAGATCAAGCCCCGCAGGAGGCTCCCCGCTCAGCACAGAGTCCGCCTGAGATTCTCTGCCTCTCCCTCTGCCCCTCCCCCCACTTGCTCGCTCTCTCTACAATAAATAAAATCTTTAAAAAAAGAAAAAGAAAAAAAGAACATAAATGAAAAGTGTGCCAGATCAATGTCTTCAGATAATTAGGAGTTGATTAGCAGTAGAACTCTAACTTACTAAATGAAATATAAATGAAAAATAAGAAATCACATCTTTATAGTGCGAACTTACATCAGCCACCCGCTGAATCTGTGGAAGGCTTTCCATGATTTTTTGTTGTAAAGCTGCTACTTGACGACTTAACTCTTGTACAGACTGTGCTAAATCATAGGTTTCAAAAATTATTGACAAGTCTTCTAGATCCGTGAAAATTGAATGCAAAAGATTGTGTTTCTGTTCTGAATCTTCCAAAGCCATCTACACAGTGGAAAACAAGGGAAAAAAGAGAGAGAACATCAAGATAATGAAACAAGTTGATTACAATTTAAATCAGAGAAAATTCTGTAATTATGTATGGTGATGTATTGTGATGATTTCACAACAATTCAAATATCAAATCATTACATTGTATACTTGAAACTCATATAATATATGTCAATTATACCTTAGTAAGAAAAATGTAAATCAAGGGCGCCTGGGTGGCTCAGTCGGTTAAGCGTCTGCCTTCAGCTCAGGTCATGATCCCAGGTTCCTGGGAAGGAGCCCCACATCAGACTCCCTGCTCTGCAGGGGGCCTGCTTCTCCCTCTGCCTGCTCATTTCCTCGCTCTCTCTCTCTCTCTTAAATAAAATCTTAAAAAAAAAAACCATTCTTCTTACTTTAAAAAAAAAAAAATGTAGGGGCGCCTGGGTGGCGAAGTCGTTAAGCGTCTGCCTTCGGCTCAGGGCGTGATCCCGGCGTTCCGGGATTGAGCCCCACATCAGGCTCCTCTGCTATGAGCCTGCTTCTTCCTCTCCCACTCCCCCTGCTTGTGTTCCCTCTCTCGCTGGCTGTCTCTCTCTCTCTGTCGAATAAATAAATAAAATCTTTAAAAAAAATAAAAAATAAAATAAAAAATAAAAAATAAAAAAAATGTAAATCAGAGAAATTTTAAATTTGTCTCAGTATTTCAAACTCCTATTTGTATCATTTTTTTTTATTTCATTTATTTATTTGACATCAGGAGAGAGAGCGAGAGAAAGCACAAGCAGAGGGAGCAGCAGAGGGAAAGGAAGAAGCAGACTCCCCACTGAGCAGGGACTTTGACTCAGGGCTCGGATCCTAGGACCCTGGGATCATGACCAGAGCCGGAGGCAGACACTTAACTGACTGAGCCACCCAGGTGCCCCAACAACACTGAGTGACTTTAAAGCATCTCCAGAAGCTATTTTATACCATGTAACACTGCTCCTCTGGCCATCGATAACAGAACCAGGAACGCCTGACCTGCAGTCCATCCCTCTGTAATTTGAAATCAGGGCCAAGAAAGGCATTCAGGCTCTCTCTCATTGGCTGGACGTGTAATTTTGGGAATGTGAATTTGAGAGAAATAGGTAATGAAGTGGGGATGGAAAATGAAGAGGCAGTCCTGTGGCTTGCCAGCCCTGGGCCAGTGTCCTCCTCAGGCCTTCCCACACGATGCTGCTGACTTCCATGAGACGTCCCTACAGCTCGAGCTGACCCGAATAACTTGGCACCAAAGGGGCTCTACCTGATAAAACCAAATGAAAATGAAAAACTTTCATTTTTGTAATTTCTTAGACATTCCTCCTTATAATTCCTTTCTTTTTCTTTTAACAATTATAATGTATTCACTTCCAAACAACATTTCAAAATATCTCAGCCACCAACTTGAAATTTCAACCTGCTCACGTGGTCTTTAGGTAATTTCAGAAAACGTAATATGGTATGAGAACGGACATTTACTTATTTCAATTAGAACTCTTGTCCTAAGTCTCTAAAACGTATTAGGTTATTCAGAACTTTATATTGTCCTTATTCAAAATACTAGAAGGAGAAAACTTTATGGAAAGCAAATCTTAAAAACAATGCTCTTTTTTTTTATCAATAATACTATTTATAATAGCATCAAAACATAAAATACTTAGGGATAAATTCAACAATTTATGTGTAAGACCTGTACACTGAAGATTATGAAACACTGCTGAGAGAAAGAAGACCAAAGAAGACCAAAATAAAGAGATACATCATGTTCCTGGATTGGAATAGTCAATAGGGTTAAGATGTCAATTTTCGCCAAATCGATCGACAGATTTAATGCAATCCACACAAAATTCCAATAGGCCTGTGTATACTGACAAGCTGATCCTAAAACTTGACACGGAACCGCGAAAGACCCAGATTAGTCAAAACACATTTGAAAAAGCGCTAGTTGTAGAATTTATGCTACCTGGTTTCAAGACTTACTATAAAGCTATAGTAATCCAGACTGCGTCACATCAGTGAATAAACAGACACACTGATGAGCAGAACAGAAGAGAGAGCCTCGAAATAGACCCACACTGATTTTCAACAAGGCAGTTGACTTTAAATAAGGCACCAAAGTAATTCAATGGTGAGTCTTTTCAACAAATGATGCTGGAACACTCACATATTCCCACAGAAAAAAATAAACCTTCATACCATATACAAAAACAGACGTGAAATTGACCTAAGAGGTAAAACTATAAAATTTCTAGAAGGCAGGAGGAGACCCTTGTGACTTTGGGTTAGGTAAAGATTTCTTAGATACAACACAAAAGGCTAACCCATAAAAGAAAAATATTGATAAATTGGACTCCATTAAATAACTGACATTTGATCTCTGAAAGACAAGACAGAGAATGAAGAGGCAAGCCACAGACTGGGAGAATATTTGTCAATCATCCATCGGCAAAAGGGCAGGGTTTTAGAATATTTTATAAATAACACAGTTCAATAATAGAAAGACAAACAACTCAATTAAAAAAATTGACAGACATATCACAAAGGAAGTGTACAAATGATAAATAAACACGTAAGTAAATGTTCAAATAATAAGTAGTTGGTCATAAAGAAAGGCCATTTAAACCACCCCATGGGATACCACGACATATCACTAGAATGGCTAAAATTTAAAAGATAATACCAGGTGTAGATGGGAATATGGAGCAATTAGAACTCACATGACCAGTGGGCTGAAAAATGGTCCAGCCATTTTGGAAAACAATTTGACAGTTTCTTATTCAGTTAAATACTTACCATAAAAGCCAGCAATCATACTCCTAGGTATTTGCCAAATTATATGACATAAAGACATACATCCACACAAAGATTTGTACATGGATGTTCACAGCAGCTTTGCTCACAGTGGCCTGTGACAGGCAGCTTCTAAGTGGACCCCCCCATCCCACCTCCTGACATTCATGCCCTTATAATCAGCTCCTTTGAATGTAGGCTGGGCTTACTGATTTACTTGCTTATTTACTATTAGCTTTACTGATTTACTTACTGAGATGTCACTTCCAAGATTAGGTTATAAAAAGACTGTTTCTGTCCCAGGGGCTCCCCCTCTTTCCGATTGCTCATGGTGAGGAAAGTCAGCTACCATGCCATAAGCGGCCTTGTGGGGGAGGGCCACATGTCTGCACACGGAAGTGCATCTTCTGAGGCCTGCCAATAGCCAAGTGAATGACCTTGGAAGTGCATTCTGTCTCTTCCCTCACCCAGACTGAGGCTTGACTGCATTCTTATAAGAGACCTTGAGCCAGAGGCACTCAGCTAAACCACGCCTGAATTCCTGACCCACAGAAAAGGAGATAATCAATGTTTATTGTTTTAAGCTGCTAACCTACAACAGCCCAAAACTTGAAACAAGCCGAATGCCCATTAACTTGTAAAGGGATAAACATATTGCATATTTCCGTAAGTGGGACACTACTTACCAAGCAAAAGAAAGAACTAACTATATACATTAACAAGCCGGATGAATCTTGAAAACATTATGCCAGGTAAAAGAAGTCAAGTACAAAAGGTATATACTGTATGATTCCATTTATAGGACATGGTGGAAAAGGCCAAACTATATTAATAGAAAACAATGAGTAAGTGATTGTAAGGGCTAAACATCGGTGAAAGGGGACTGATGCAGGAGACAGAGGAAACTTTTGGGGGTAATGGAGATGTCCCTTTATATTGATGGTAGTGGTGGTTACACAATTGTATATCTTCATCAAAACTCATCTAGTGGCACACTTAAAACAGGTGTATTTTGGTGCACCTGGCTGGCTCAGCTGATGGTGCATGCAATTCTTGATCTCGGGGCTGTGAGTTTATATATATACTTTATATATATAATATATATACACGTATATATACATATATACACATATGTGTGTATATATACATATACATATGTATATATGTGGTGTATCTTACTATATGCAAATTATACCTCGATGAAATTTATTTTAAAAAAGTTGTTTCTATTTTTACAATGACAATTTTTGTTTCAATAATTCTTAATTAGAATAGCAGTCTTTCTGGAATTATCTTTGGGTTGTTAAAACCTACTTTAACAAATACAATCCAGGTAGAAGGTTATAGTGCCATTAAAACAGAAAACTTAGTTGGGAGTTTTGACACTTCTTTGAGAAGACATTTAAGAAATCAATGCCTGGTAATGCTAGAAAAATGGAAAAGCATATCTTAAAAATAGGACTACTATTTTCAAAATACGGAAAAATGGGATAGTCACATATGACTAGTTGTTTGAGACTTATTTCCCACTGGAGGATTTATGAGGACGTTTCCTGTGGTAAATCAGCCTTCTCTTGTGCCTAATTCCTCCAGCTCGTACACCAGAGTTCACTAAGTTCTAGTTCATAAACTAAGGCCAGCAAATTAGGATGTTCTGAACAGTTCAAGAGATCTTTCCACACACGACATTTATGTCAGTAAAAGGTAGCAAAAGCAGAATGCTTTTGCCTGAGTTCACTCTTGAAAAAAAATTTTTTTTTAAACTCAGAACAAGCATCTGAGGAAAAAGAGTACTGATTTCTCTCTTCTGTCTTTGCAAATTCCTTGAAAATGGTGACAAATACAGGCAATTTAAAATACAGGAGGACATGGTGACGGGCACATGGAAAGCCAGCCTGAGAGGTGGGGCCAGAAATCACAGGCAAGGGGAAGAGGAAAAACAGGCAGGCAAAAGGCAGCATCTTTCGAACTGTTATGACAGGGCAAAACGGGCTAACATATCGCAAACATCAGGGAGGCATGAAGTCAGCTGTTCCCTTGGGAACACACTGTGCTATTCTGAAGATATAAAAAGGAGCTGGATCAAAGTTGAGGTCTGATTATTCCAAAAACTGCGACAGAATAAACCTTTTCCTAAGAGATTCTTTCTTGTGGTTGAATACTGAGAGAAGGAAATATGTCCTCACAGTAAAACTTTAGCCAATACTTGGCATCTGGAAGATCTCTTGCAGTCATTGCCCCGAGTAGGAAAATACCCTCATTTGTTTTGTCTTTGTGAGCTAGTATGGAGATATCGGGCACCAAAAAGGACAGAACATTTGGAATCACAGCATGCGGTAACTGGAAGGAGCTACAGATCAGTTTTCTTTTTTTTTTTTTAAGATTTTATTTATTTATTCGACAGAGATAGAGACAGCCAGCGAGAGAGGGAACACAGCAGGGGGAGTGGGAGAGGAAGAAGCAGGCTCATAGCAGAGGAGCCTGATGTGGGGCTCGATCCCACAACGCCGGGATCACGCCCTGAGCCGAAGGCAGAAGCTTAACCGCTGTGCCACCCAGGCGCCCCTACAGATCAGTTTTCTAATGCTGTGTAACTAATTACCACAAATTTCATGGCTTGAAAAAAAACAAATGTATTATCTCTTGGTTTCCATAGCCTGAGAGTATAGACATAGCTTAGGAGGGTCCTTAGCTATCAAAGGCTATCACAAGGCTGTTATCAAGGTGCCATTTGGGGCGCAGGTGTCTCTCCCAAGTTCACTCAGGTTGTTGGGAGAATTCAATCATAGGGCTGATCTCAGTTTTCCTGCTGGCTGCTGACTGGGGGGTCACTCTCAGCTTCTGAAGGCTGCCCGAGGGTCCTAGCCCCATGGCCCTCCCCTAATATCACAGCTTACCTCATCAAGCCAGCTGTTGAACTCCCCAGCGTGCTCTCAGGGAGTCTTATAATCATATAACCATGCATTCATGGGAATGACGAACCCATTACCTCAACCATATACTGTCACCTAATTAATAGTGTGGCTAATGCATCACTCACTCTCCTATCCCCGCCTATGCTCAGCAGGATGGGGTTATACAGTTGTGCACACCAGGGGACAGCAATACTGGGAGCCCTCTCAGAATTCTGTTGACCAAAACCATCAACACCAATCATGCAACATTCTTACTTCACAGATGGAGGAAAACTGAGGCCCACAGAGGAAAACAGTAAATTACCCAAAGAGTCACGTAGTAGTTACCAGGACAGAAAGAACTAGATCCTGTCTGCAAACTTTCTGTCCAGAGCCTGCCACTCTCCCAAGCTTCTTTCTGCCATCTGCCATGGTTGAAAATAAGGTTGTTTTTCAGGAAAGAAGGGGAAAAAAGCAGGATAGCCAGCTAGACCACGAATCATCATGCAGATTCTAGGACCCTCAGGGAACACCGAAAGAACACTTACCTGAAGGGTGCTGGCGTGCTGACTCAGCGCCTTCGAAGAATCATAGTCCGCAGGATTAGCCAGCAGACGGCTGGTGTTTTCTACCCAGGCCTCTGTACTCCTCAAAAGGTCGTGATATTCCTCCATCTTGACTGTGGCCTGTGAAAGAGAGGCCGTAGCAGAGAGTCTGACGCCTTCTACTTGAGTCAAATGAGTCTCGAATGAAGCATTTGTTACTACTCATCAGGCCGGGCCGGCAGTATTCACCCACCCCCTCCCGGTTTTGAGCTTTTTTTTAAGACTATTAATCATGACCATAGGTGGAAAGGACGTAAGAAGTTCTACCCTAATGCTGTGGGTCTCAGTAACAGTTCCCACGTAGCCTTGCAACTAGTCTGGTTCCCATTTTACGCTTCATTCTCAAAACTGGATTTGTGCTTTGTCCTCCCGTACAGGGCCTTGTCCCCTAATATCCCAGTTCCTCTGGGACTAGGCTACATGTACAGCTCACCCACCACGACCCCTACTTGGAAAGGCGGGAGACAGCATCTTGTTCCTGAATGACATACTTTCTTGTGGCTGGCTCCCCCCAGGGACTCTTGAGATGGCCTGTCACAAACGCCCATGACCAACTAGGAAGCCCAATGCTCAGCTGGTCTCCAGGTGCAGTCCGGCCTCTGTCTGGATACTTGCTTCCGTCTGTCCAGTCAGACCTCCTGCCGGTGTCAGCAGTTAAATCATCCTCCCCGTGCCCACCTGAACCTCTCCTGTGGCTCTAGCTTCAGAACCTAAAACTGGCAATTCAAGGGAAACTGGCTGCCTCTAAGTATTTATTTTCGTTTTGTTTCAAAGCCTTCTCAATAGCACGACAAGCCAAGGGTAGTGATCACGTGTTACCGTGGTACCTTATTCAGCTGTGAGGTTCTAGATTCTGCTCTCTGTGAGACTTGCTGATATTGTTGGAAAGGAATCATCAGGTTATCCATCCATTCTTGAGCCTGTCCGGGATCCTGTTCAACAATGTCCTGCACTTCGGAATCCAGCTCATTGAGCCTGGAACGCCAGAGGTCTAGCTCGTCCCACATTTTCTGGAGAAGGAAATCGGAAGTCACTCTGCATGCAGACGTCCTGGCTCATTGTGTGAATTCTTAGTTTCTGCACTGTATTTGCACTTGCGAATGCTACCAAGACAACATCACAGGTGTGCTATTTCACTTATGCCCAGAAACCACTTGTGACCTAAATTGAAAAACACCTTTTCTGAGGTCTCTTAGTCTAATGGTATTCGTTTCAGGTACAGAATTAGCTGCAAGGGTACAGAAAGACCTGGACATTTCCAGAGACAAATGACACCAAACAAGGTCAATATAACCCCGCTCTTTCAAGAGTGATGAGGTAACATTGTTATACCCAAATCTTTTTAGACCAATAGATATATGTGTGTGTGCATGTATTTAATCTAGAATATAATTTTTATTAAGTGTAAAAATAGGGGTGTGGGTGGCTTAGTTGGTTTTAGCTCAGGTCTTGATCTCAGGGTCTTGAGTTCAAGCCCCACATTAGGCTCCATGCTGGGTATGGAGCTTGCTTTTTAAAAAAAAAAAAGTGTAAAAATAAAACTAACAAAAAGAAAATAACTGTTTTGACTCAGGATTAATGCAGTGGCAAAAAATTCTAGTGACTGCTCTTGGCTCAAGAAACCAACAGACTGGATTCAAAACCTGGTCTTGTGTGGTCAGAGGAACTTTCAAAGGTAAAATATTCAATTCTTACTTAATATTTGCTTAACAACTAAATTTTTAGAAATAGGAAATATGGACTGGTTAAATTAGGTTTCTCTACTTATTAAGAATCAAGATTTTGTCCAATGGTGAGGCATATTCTGACCTATTTTTAAAAGTCTCCATTCATATTAGAATACTTCCTTGAAATGCAGATTAGAGTAAGAATGCTTTCCACATGCAGAAGTTTACTAGGGAGTTAATAGTAGAAAATCATGCTTATGTACAGTTTTACCTAACACTTGCTTTCCTAAGATATTTTACAAGGGAAATAAATTTGGAATTTCTATTTTCCTGCTTCCCCTTGTAGTCTAAAGAAAAGTTGTTAATTCCATTCAGATCCTATTGAAATATATTTTTTTAATCAAACACGTTTCAGAAACGTTCCGTATTATATTTCCCATGTTAATTCACGTTAGAAAACAAAGACTCCGAGAAATGCTCATAGAAACATGTTAGCAAAATATCAGTCTTTCCAGGATAAGGTCCTTACTCTCCTTTACTTGTGAAAAGGCTAACAATCACAGGCTTTCAGGGGTTCGGGCATATTCCCACCATGGAAAAATTGAGAACAGTTCTTGGGGCGCCTGGGTGGCCCAGTTAAGTGTCCACCTCTTGGTTTCGGCTCAGGTCATGATCTCAGGATTGTGAGGTTGTGCTCTGGGCATGGAGCCTGCTTGGCAGTCTCTCTCTCTCTCTCTCTCTCTCTCTCCCTCTCCCTCTGACCCCCATTCCAAGAAAACAACAACTGAGAACAGTTCTTAAATGCAACTTTCTCCACCAAACCTCTGCAGGTGACACTCAATAAGGGGGACCCTGTGAATGTGGGTTAGGATCTCTGTGCTTTGGATTCATCCACAGAGCACACCATGATGACGGGGGAGCAGGAGGAAAGCCAAAAGCTGGGGGGAATTAAAGGAGAATGTTACCTTCTGAATTTCTTGAGCTTTCTCAATATTTTTGCTTTTCTGCTGCAACATCTTTTCAACATTGTAGAGGCCATTGTTAATTTCATCTATTTTTCTACTCATTGTATATGAGGGTGAGCTTTTCAAAACTTCGTTGCTTATCTGTTACAGTGAAAGAAAGACACATTTGGCTCACAGATGTCTTCTATACTCTATTCACAGTTTCAGGTGATAAAACGGATAGTCATGCTGTTATGCGATTTTACTTAAAAATTTTACTTTACTTAAAAATCTTTTAAAGGCTAGGGGGAATATCCCAAACAATTCGAGCTAGTACGTTAATTAGAGGGTAGATTAGCGGACTAGGACATGGTGGCTGTGCTCACTTGACCTTTTAAATCCAATCTAAAAAAAAAGGAAAAGAAGGGGCGCCTGGGTGGCGCAGTCATTAAGCGTCTGCCTTCGGCTCAGGGCGTGATCCCAGCGTTATGGGATCGAGCCCCACATCAGGCTCCTCTGCTGTGAGCCTGCTTCTTCCTCTCCCACTCCCCCTGCTTGTGTTCTCTCTCTCGCTGGCTGTCTCTGTCAAATAAATAAATAAAATCTTAAAAAAAAAAAAATAAAAAAACAAATAAAGGAAAAGAAAATCAACAAACAAAAATTTGTTGAATGTAATCCACGGCATGCACTACAGATCTGTGCTGAGTTGGGCAAAACTACTGAGTGTACTGCCTGAGACATACCCCAATGGAGCAAATGATATGAAGAAATTCAAGGGAGATAAATTATTCATCATACAGTCTCTCATTTTATGAGAAAGACCTCTGCACAGAACTGTTTTCAATAAAACCTAACTTATTCTCAAGCTGACGTAAAAAAATGTAATTCCCACCATAATATTCATTTGGGTGAAATAACCTTCTAAAACTCGCTCTTTCTTGAGAATGCACAAAGCTTAGTTTTTCTCTGTGTGAATGTTTCTAGTGTATGTTTTCACAGCAATCAGAAATCTAGCTGCTGAACAGTGTAATTTTTTTATCTGAATGATTTTCTTAAGAAAATAACTTGGGCTAGGAAAGATAACAGATGAATGTTGAATGTGTCATTTTTCAAATACCTGATTAGTTCTTGTTGGGCTTTTTTTGTTGTTGTTGTTGGGTTTTTTTTAGGCTATGTTGATAAGGCTTTCTCCCAGCAGCCATTAAATAACCAAATAATACCTTATGTTTTGCATAATCCTTTAACCCTTTTAAAAACCACTACATCTGTATAACCAGTAAGACTAAAACCTTTCAATGAAGAAACTAGACACAGACTAATTGACTTGCTTAAGGTCACATATTAAGGCAGCAGTTGAACTTCTCCTGCGAAGCCCCAAGGCACCAGACTCTGGAGCTCCCAGGCTCTTTTTCACATTTCAGGATGTTGATACTTCTATAAAATGTTTTTATTCCACAGACCATCAGGCAGTCGAGATTTTTAGAAAAAAACAAAACAAAACAAAACAAAACAAAACTAATCCTATGTTAGTTTTCAAATTGCTGTAATAGCTCTTTATTGCTATGTAACAAATTACTACAAAGTGAAGTTTTCTGATACTTGGGGCAGTTACTCTCTTGGCAGAAAAGCATATAATTTAGGTACATTAGGAGACCATGATTTAGGAAAAGTAAGCAGCCCTCCGAATTACACCAAATGGTTCTATGTCTGCCCGGATCCTGCAGACACACCAAATAATAACAATCAGTTGCTATTTGTTACAAATATACAAGTTACCGTTGAAACCTTTCAACCCCTAAATTTAAGATTGATTTTGATTATACACTTTGTTAGGGATTGTCACAGGAAGTATTCATGGAAACAAATTTAGTTGTTCTCAAAAACTTAAGTATTCTCTTAGAATCAATAGTGCGTGATTCTTGAGAAAGTACCTCATAACAGATTTTCGTGTCAAATCAACAGAATTTGTTATAAATGTGTATTAGGAGCTTACATGTTTTTTCATGGTTCAGATTTTCCTGAGAAATCTGTCAAAGAAGTTAGCTGAGTTTGAAAGACGATTTTTTTGTGTGTGTTTGCATTTAAAATCTATTTTATTAAGTTACAGGTACTCCAGATCTCAAAAAGCAGTATGAAAAATCCTTCTGGGGATGCTGGACCAAACAGAATTTTGTTCTGTTGGGATATAAGCGGCCTTGCTATAATCCAATAAATTTGTCTTGCTAAACTCCTGGGTCTCCAGTTCTATGAAGCACTTCCCATTCTGTTCCAACCTTCCGATTCATCCGTCTGGGGATAAAGATTTGCTCAGGTGTGTTTTATGAGAACTGTGTTGCCACCATCAAAAAGATACTGTGTGTTAAATGCTCTTCCTAGTGAGTTGTGAAATTTATATTCTTATTGTCCTTGGCTGCAATTTCAAAACGTTCACAGGGAACAAGTTTTACAGCAAAGGATTATTCATTCCAATATTTTAAAGTGATTCTCCAGTTAAAAGAAAAAGCCAACTAAAAGCTAATCTATAATTCTACTTTTAAATACAAGAGAAGAAAAACTAAGCACCTTGACAACTAAAAATAAACACATTACCTAATTCTGTTATCTGTCACTTATTAGAGCAATTTCATCTCCGTATTCAATACACAAAATTATCACTTATCTAAACTCTATAAAAACAGTCATAGCTGAAATCAGGGCAAATGAAAATGTGACATTACATGATCTTTCCTTTATATCCATTCAACTCAAAAATAGTAACACTAGTACAAACGATTATTACCTTCTCATCTATGTCTTCTAAAGCTTTTCTGCACTCTTCCACCTGGGATTCAATCTCTGCAGGGACTAGCGTGTACATTTCAGAATACTTGATTCGCAGTTTTTCCATAATATTCTCGAAAGTTAGCTTCCCTTTCTTAAAAATGCTTTGAAGCTCCTACAATCATCAAGAGAGTTTCAAATAGGCACAGAACAGGGAAAAAGTTAAAAGTGAAAGCAGCTTTCCCGCACATCCTTATGATTTAAATAAGCACACTTTGCATGACAAAGCCTCTCTACTGATACAAGCCGATTAAGCCTAAGAGATACTCAGTTTGGTCAGATGATGCTTTCTCGTTTGTAAGAATTAAACTTGATACCTCTTCGTAGTGTCAGACCATTGTCCTCAAAAGACATTACAACAGCTCCCACTTCTAAAGTACCCCTAGGATTTAACTATCTCAGTTGCAGTCTTGATCTAAAAAGCTCCAAGTAGCAAAAAAGTTTCAAAGAAGTTTTGTTGTTGTTGTTATTAACTTGTTGCCATTTTTGCTTCTTCCTACATTATTATCACAATGATTCAAGGCCACTAAAAGCCCTAGGCTTGAAGCACAAGTGTCTGCTTTCATGTAATTAGACAGCCCAGCAGAGCCCGACGTCTTTCAAAAGGGAGGGTTCCAGTTCCCTGCAAAGAATGTGGGTTTTCGGAGATAAAAGAAACCTGAACAAATAGTCTATTGGTTGCGGCCTAGAAACAAAATCTGATCTACGTTCTCCTGCACTAATTATAAAGGAGAAACTCATTTGTTTGGGAAAGTTTCCCAAAGAGCAAGTGGAAAAATACGTCTTGACTTTACTGTGGCTTTTGGGGGTTTGTTTTGTTTTTACAGTAGCTGTTCAGTGGCATTATTCGTGGTAATGGGTTGAGTCACCGCACTGAAGAACGATTACAATTTGAACGACTCCATGATGTGTCACTGTTTTCTTTTTCTTAACCCTCAACGGAAAACAAATCTAGAGCTGGAGTTAACAATGCCATTGGAAGGTGGAGTTTGAAGTACGCTGCCATCCTGTTTTATCTGGACCTCGTCAGAGCACTGGTCTTTACTCAGAGCTACGCATAGATGGCAGCCCCACGGCTGTGAGGAAAAGTTCCCTCTGCCCACACGGACAGCGCGTGACTCTCAAGTAAACTTCCAAATGCCGGTTTTGCTTGTTACCATTGGACCGGAATCATTCGTAAAAAATGAGGTCCCCAGATATCACAGGGGCATGGGCACAGCTCTTGTGATAGCATGATTTAAAAGATATATTTGGTCTTCATTCCTGGTTCCTGAACAGCTTCTAAGACCCTTGGAATTTCCTGGATAGGAGTAAGAGGAGTATCTTTTGTTATTCATAACAAGCCCTTTTCAACCATACCTGAGTTTATTATACTAATGAATGACTCTTGGGGGGTGGGGGGTGGTGCTCTAGATAGATTCAAGCTGGGGCCTGGTCGCCAGAGGAACCAATCCTGTGATTAGAGGGTTAGAACTTTCAGCCCCAATTCCCAACCTCTAGGGCGGGGTGAGGAGCTGAAGGTTGAGTTAATTATCAACGGCAATGATTTAACCAACCATGCCTACATAATGGAACTACCATAAACAATGATTTAACCAACCATGCCTACATAATGGAACTACCATAAACAATGATTTAACCAACCATGCCTACATAATGGAACTACCATAAACCCCCGAATCAGCCAGGTGTGGAGAATCTGGAGTTGATGCTGGGAGAGTGGCACATCCACAGAAGGCCTGGTCTGAGAGACTTCCCCCTTACCTTGCTCTATGCATCTCTTTTATTGGCTGATTCCAAGTTGTATCCTCTACCAGTAATAGCAAAGTGTTTTCCTGACTTCTATAAGCCATTCTAGTAAATTATTAAGCCTGAGGAGGGGGTCATGGGAACCCCTGATTGATAGCGAGTCAGTCAGAATTACAGGAGGCCCAGGACTTGTGATTAGCTTTTGAAGTGGGGTGGTCTTGTGGAAGTGAGCCCTTAATCTGTGTGGTCCGTGCTAGCTCTTGCTAGTCAGTGTTACAGTTGAACTGAATTGTAGGACACCTAGTGGGCTTCCAGAGACTTGGGGAAAAAACCCCACACGTTTGGTACCGGAAATGTTGTGAGTAAAAGCAGTTGCACCCCTATCAGAGATAAATCATAAACCCTACTAAAGTCAGTACTCTGACACCCTACTCAGTCATGCTCTGGGGCCCCTTTTCACCAAAGACACCTGAAAAGCCACTGAAAAAGGGCTGTTTGGTCCAGAAGGGCCTATCTCCCTGCTCTCAACTTTATTCTCTGCACTCTATCCATAGTGATCTCTAATGGCTTAGCCCACACCATGCCACAGGGCCTTTGCACGTGCTTTCCTCTCTCCTGGACCACTCTCTCCACTCTAGTCACAAAGTTACCTCTGCACCAAGGGCTTTGGATTCAAGATTGCAGACCTGTGTCGGCCACATTCACTGGCTCCTCACCTCATTCCTCACTTACCTCAAACTGTTCTGCCTTTTCTGGGTGATCTTGTAAGTCCATATTTTGGAAAGAAGTTGCAGTCTGTCGAAATAAATTCTTCAAAGTAATTATTTCTTTTGTGAAAGAATGTCTTTCTTGGATTTCACTCTCCATCAATTCCTTATTTTCTTGAGCTTTCTGAAAAAGCCTAACATATAACAGCAAAATAAAATTGTTTCTCTATCCTGCTCTCTTGTGAGATAGTTTTATTTCAACAATTAACACAATGTCTTCATAGTTCAAAAAAGATTTTTTTTCCTGAGCAAAAAGTACCAGTTTTCAATAATTTATTTACTACACATATGAACATCTACCAGATTCTATCACTCAATGAAAAACCTCTCTAAACTTCATCTCAAAATATCCTCGTTTCACACTTTACTTTCCAATTGCTCTCTCCATCCTACTTTTCTCCATGTGATCCTTGAGTTCAACTGAATATAACGTAGAGGTGAGAATGGGGTCATGGGCAGGCTTTCGGGGATAGATGACCCCATTAGCCTTTTTATCTCAGCTGACCCCGTTTGCTGTGGATGTAGCCACCTTACTAGTAGAGAAGTTTAAGAGGGTACAATCTTTCCTGAGAGCTATTTGGTAAGTATTTCTAGCCGTAAATATATTATATCCTTTGACCCAATCCTTCTACTTCTTGGCATCTTTCTCAAAGAATTATCACAGATGCAGACAGAGATTCTAGCATAAGAATGTTCACTACAGTGTTTTTACAAAAGTAAAACAAA
Organism: Ursus americanus; assembly: GCF_024610735.1. Lineage (NCBI taxonomy): Eukaryota > Metazoa > Chordata > Mammalia > Carnivora > Ursidae > Ursus > Ursus americanus. Next base: position 10,849,581 of record NC_142152.1, on the reverse strand, counting down.
AAAATTACATATAATTTAAAGGTTTTATATGAGGGCTTTGGTTAAATAAATTATGGCATATTCACATGTGAAATATTACATAGTTATGTTTTAAGGAACATTTAATGGCATAGGTGAATTAACATGATATGCTGAAAAATCACTTAGACAAAAAAACAGTATAGTATTATGATCATAATTTGTTTAAAAATACAATCATAGTGGGGCGCCCGGGTGGCACAGCGGTTAAGCATCTGCCTTTGGCTCAGGGTGTGATCCCGGCGTTGTGGGATCGAGCCCCACATCAGGCTCCTCCACTATGAGCCTGCTTCTTCCTCTCCCACTCCCCCTGCTTGTGTTCCCTCTCTCGCTGGCTGTCTCTCTGTCAAATAAATAAATAAAATCTTTTAAAAAAAATACAATCATAGTAAAAATATGAGGAGTGACTGGCAGTGATTATTGTTGAATGGTAAAATTAAAGAGGAATGTATATTAATCTAATTTTCCACATTCCCTGACCTTCCTATAGTGAATATATATTACTAAAATAGAAAAACAGCAAACATTGGGAAAAAAATTCAAAGGACAGTCACCCTCAGTAATACCAGGATGGAGAACACATGCTTGTTTTTATTGTTATTAATCTTTTCCATCCCTCCTCCCCCCCCCCCCCGGACTTTTTTTGAGTATAGTTGACACACAATGTTACGTTCGTTTCTGGTGTACTATCTAGTGATTTGACGGGTCTATACATTATTCTGTGCTCACAAGTATAACTACCACCTGTCCCATTACACCGCTATTACAATTGACTGTATTCCTTATGGCCTGCTTTTTATCCCCATGACTTACTCATTCTGTACCTGAAGGCCTGTATCTCCCCCTCCCCCTCACCCATTTGGCCCATCCCATACCTCCCTCCCCTCCAGTTCTGCTTTTTGTTCATTTATTCATTTGTTTAAAGATCCAGTTTATGAGTGGAAACATATGGTATTTGTCTTTCTTGGATTGACTTATTTCACTTAGTGTAATACCCTCTAGGTCCGTTCATGTTGTCTCAAGTGGCATGATCTCACCCTTTTCTATGGCTGTGTAATATTTCATTGGGGACATATACCATATTTTCCTTATCTTTTTGTCTACTGATAGACACTTGGGTTGTTTCCATGTCTTGGCTATTGTAAATAAAGCTGCAATAAACATGGGGCGCATGTATCTTTCGAGATACCGTTTTCATTTTCCCTGGGCAAATACCCAATAGTGGAATTATGAGGGCATATGGTATTTCTATTTTTAATTTTGTGAGGAACCTCCATACTGTTTTCCACAGTGGAAGTACCATTCCACCCTTTCTATACTCTTCTGTGTTAACCCAATTCTATCATATCCTTTGTCATTATGCTATATTTTTATATTTTCAAAATTCAGTATTTTCTAAATCTTAAGGCTGAACTGTCAGGCACGTTTCCTTAATAGTTTTTCATAAGTCTTACTTGTTGCATCGTTCTTGCATCGAGGTAATCTCTTGAAATGCTGGAATTGTTTCTATAGCTTCTAAGCTTTTGGGAACATTCTGGATACTTCTCATGCGATGAAGAAGTAAGGTCAGTAACAGCTGCTGCTTCTCCACATTTTCTTGGTAACGGCATAAAGAGTCTTGCAGCTCACAGAGCTCCTCTGTAGTGGCCGCCTCTTTTGTTTTCGAAATTTCAGGGAGATCTTCTTGAAGATTATCTAAAATAATTGCTTCTCGTTCAATCTAATTCAATGAACAAAAAAAGAGAACCAAAATAACTAAAATGTACTCTGACCATTTCAGGAGCTGAAACATACCTTGGCAATAGTAATTTTTGTACACTGGCTCTTCAAAGGGTTCCTAATACCATACCCTCGCTCCAAGTAGCAGCGGCCTTCCTCTAACTGGGAATCTTATCCCTCCACTCTCGGAATCCCAGAGTTCCCAGCTATTCATCATGCAGATATGCAATTAAAACACTGCTGTCGTGAGCTGAAGGAAACACTGCTGAATATTTTCATAAATAATTTCTCTCGCCTTCAGATTTCAGTTGAGGAAGCAGTTATTTCTCCTGAGGTACCTATAAGCCATTAGAATGAGCTCCCCCAAACTGCAACCACTGTGGACGAGGCTGGGCAACTGCTGGCTAATCTTTCTACAGATGTCTTTTCTTTCACACCCTATTCCTCTACCCTCAAACAAGTAAGTCCAGTACTTCCTGGTTACCCTGACACCCACACCAAAGGGAAAGCAGTCCTAACTAATCATGTGTTTGTCACACGGTGATGTACAGAACCCAGAAATACATAACATCGCGTATCTGCAAAATGGAGCTCTAGCACCCTTGACCCCAGAGTGGAGACACAGAAAGTCAGATCCCTCTAATGCACCTCATCTTAGCTGCCCCCCACACTGACCACATTCTGCCCGAGCACTGTCCACTCTCCTGCTCTCACGTTCAAACTGAGTCAGGCGTCTTGCAATCTTGACATAAAGAATATCACACCGGTCAACTACATCCATTCAATGCTAACTGAAATGATCAATGAAAACCTCGATGCCGAAGGGTAGAAAATAAGACCTAAGAAAATTTAGGAATTCCAGCATAAATTCAGTTTCCAGGAGCCCAGGGGTCTAGGGCATGCCAGAATTCTATAATGTAAAGATCAAGTTATTCAGTCCTATACCTCTATCATTAAGAAAGAGGCTGAGCACTGGATGTGTCTACCGGGATTCTGGAGGCGGTACACGTTATCCTTGAGAGTATTGCTCGGATCCCTTTATCAGAATGCTGCCGATGCTGACGGAGTCTGCAGCAGGGTCAGGCAATGGTATAAGCTGCCCTGCCCCTTGGGCCATATGATCCAGTGGAGTCCCCGGTCACTAGAATACACAGGTATAGATATAGACGGCCCCTCTCCAAAAGAGCTAGTTACGGAGTGTATGCTTTCCATCACCGCAACCTAAAATGGGTTGGACTAGAAGTGCTAGTTCTTAGGCAGGCAGCTCCACTTCCACCGGGGATGAGATAAAAGGGTTCCACCAGGTTGCTTTGCAACCTCCCTGGCAAAGAACCAGCAAGCAAAGAAAGGCACTGCTGTATTGTCAGAGATCATTGTGCACCGAGGGTTTCTAATATACACCAGGATTGAAAGAAGTAGGTCGGTAACCCAGAACTTAATGGAGCCTCTCTTGGTGCTTCCATGCCAGTGATAACCATGAAAAAGCCACCACAGCAACCGTGACCCAATAAGAGTAAAGCAACGAAAGGTTGTTCTCCTCGTCCCCTGCCCCTGTTCCCTGAGATCACTTTCCAAAATAAAACCACCTGCCCACAAGCCCCATCTCAGGCTCTGCTGTCTGGTGTAAGTTGGTAAGTGATTAAGGAGGGGAACACAAGGAGGGACAGGGGAATAATTTTTATTGGGACAATTTAACTCAAAAGCCAGACAAATAATTCACTTGTGAGAGATAACCAAACCCAATCCAATATGACTCAGGAATTAAAAGAAATGAACTACGGATACAAGCAGCAATATGTATGCATCTCCACGCATAACGCTTAGTGAAAAGATGCCAAACTCAAAAGGCACAAACTATTCCAGTCCATTTGTATGACATTCTGGAAATAGCAAGACAGATTAATGGTTGCCAGGGGCCAGAGGTGACAGAAGGGGCTGATTACAGAGGGGCACAAGAGAACTTTCTGGGGTGATGAAAATGTTCTAAATCTTCATTGAGAGTCATTGGTGATCATGTGACTGTGTTCATCAAAACTCAACAAACTTTATGCTAAAAAGGATGAAGACAGCTCCCAAATCAGTCAAATAGTTGCTACAAAAATTATGCCTTCACTCTTCCATCTAGAAGAGGCTCTGCAGCCCCTGAATGATTTCCCTTGGACACAGAATTCTAATAATATGGTTATAAAACTTTTAAGTTCACAGTCAATTATATAGTCTAGGAAGGGAGAAGGAGCCATAGTTGCACCATAAGTAAACAGAGTGAAGGAGACTAAAAACCCATAAGGAGCAGAATTAGGAACTAGGAAAAGTCCTTTGGACTTCAGTACACGGGGAAGAAGCCAGCCTTATACCTCCAATTATCTTTGAAAGCATGACTTTATTCCCACACATTATGACCAGTGAAAACAAAATGAGGACTCTGACTAACCAGAGATGAATAATTAAGTCAAGCAGATTCTGTTTAAGAAAACAGGAAGGTAAAATTTTAGGGGGGAAAACAGGCAAATCAAAATTTCAATTGATATTTTAAGTTACAAATTTAAACACATTTACGTTTCTGAAAATCTACTTACACAAAACCTTTATCTCATAAAGATATTGGATTATTCTATTACTATCCACAGCTTTAAAAGAGAAATTCATTCTGTCACATACAAAAGCACCAACCATGCTAACAGGATCTTGCATGTACAGGTGTTTAGATGATATTATTTTTATTAAATGGATACAAGCTATTTTAAATCCTACATCAATTTGGTGTGTGTAAATATCATTTAAGTTGATAGTTTTGTCATGAAAAACACCGGAGCGTAAATTTGACTCCTCCTCTACCACTCGCTTGTAGATTTGGGCAAGCTACCCAATCTCACTGTCTCACTTTCCTCATCTACTAAAGGAGGATAAAATAAAAATATCCAGCTCAGAGGACTCTTGTGAGGATAAATGATACATATAAAGTGCTTAGGACTCTGCCTAACACACGCTCCATACCCGCCCACTAAGTGTTATAGTTGTTGTTACTGTTATTACACAAGCACATATCTTGTTTGTGCTACTCTTTGAAAAACACACTCTGCCACCAGATATTGTCAAATGCTTCTATGAATAATTACAAAGTTCGAAATGAATGGGGCCTGAATTAATCAAATATAATTGCAAATAGGTATATAGCAATAGAGAGACAATGTAGAACAATAGAACAAAATGAATTAGAATTAGCCTAGACCTGGGTTTCAAGAAGAGCCATCCTTCAGGAAATATTCACTAACTGCCCACTAAGCGCAAGGCCCCGGGCAGATTCTAAAGTTACAGCAGTGAGCAAAACAGATGTGGCCCCAGTCCACAGCCCCTGCTCAATCACTAGCTGGGAGGTCTTGTGCCAGCAGAAATCTCTCAGTGCCTCAGTATCCCCATCAATAAAATGGTCATAATATTTAACTCCTGAGGCCAATGCAGCAAGGATTTGGTGGCATCACGTGTGAACTGCCTTCTTAGGACAGCACACAGCCTACTGCAGGAACTCAAAAAACTGTGCCAGTATGAATGGGAAAGAAGGGGGCGAGCAGCAGTAACTTACAAAGTTTCTTCGTTTTAACATTCAAGAGTCTATTTACCAATCAAACCCTACTAGCACTACCAAAATAATATTCATTTCAAGAATACCAAGTCGCTTTTCTTAAATTGAAGTATTTTTATTTTATGGACAAAGAGCTGGCATTAAGGTAGGTATCTTGGGTATCTGCAGTAAGGTGGGTATCTTGGATGACCCATTCAAGGAAGTTCACTTCATCCAACTTAATGAAGTCTGTATCCTCCCAGTACTGATGGAAACACTGTAGGCACACACTGAAGCCGTTATTTCCAGATCAGACCATGCCAGTTTGAGCAGACATGGCAAGAACGAGAACCCTGGCCAAATTTTCTCTGACGGCTCCAGTAGAGCTGTTGGTGACTCATCCTACTCTCTGGGATGCAACGGGGCAAAAAACCAGAACACCAAGTTTTAAGCAGAAAAATATGCTAGTGCTAAACATTTACATCCCAAAGTGTGACCTACCACCAATCAAGTATTGATTCATTGTATTTCTCTCTTTAGTAAATTTAGCAGGAATTTTGACATGAATAAGAGAGAAGGGTTTTCATTTTATGCTCTGATGTGTACTTCATTTATACCTGATCCTTTGGAAAGATTAATGGATACCCTAAGGTAATTTTATACTATTTTAAAATTTCTTTCTAAATATATGTGATAGCTTAAATCCGGAATCAAGCTTAAATTAACATCTGTGATTGATATATATTAAGGAGGCTTTCTTAAAGAGAGTTTTCAGAAAGAGCAACATACATATTTCTAAGTCCATAGTTAACAATTAATTGGAGTTAATTTCCACAGTTAACCATTGTAGTTAACTTCAAAATTAGCTGGTCATTATGAATATTACTTAATTCTAACCTTTAGTGTTATGTAGAGACAGTCATTTTAAGAGGGGTTAACCTGGATGCACAATAAAGATTTTAAAGCCCAAATGAGCAAGTACTTATTTCTAAGTATTTATAGGTATTGCCTGATACCAAAAACACGGCACTATTAAGAAAGAATTTGAGTCATTTCCTGGAGATTATTTTACTAGGACCTATAAACATGTATGTGTTATGCATACACGATATAAACAAACGGTACCTGTTGAGGATTTGTTTTATATAAAAACTAAATGAAAATAATAAACAATTTAAATGGCATTTGCTAGGAAACTGGCTTGATTGTTGAAACGAAGCACTTACTTCTTCACTGACAAATTTCCACTCCCACTTCAGTTCCTCACACCATATCTCCCATTCTTTAGCAGCCTCCAGCAAACTCAACCATTTGTCCCACAGAGCTGCCGTGGTTCTGAGCAAACAGGTGTCATCACTCTCTGTGCACGCGGGTCTCAGATGCCTGAGGACCTGACGTAGTTTCATTAACTCTTCTTTGGTTGACAGAAGATTTGACCCCAAAGCCTTAGAAAAGGAATAGGAGGAATATAATGTCTATTAATTTTTCTGAGACTTATAAACTTTTTAAAATCTTGAACTACTGATGATTTTAAATCATCCATAAGTAGGGGCGCCTGAGTGGCTCAGTCGTTAAGCGTCTGCCTTCAGCTCAGGTCATGATCCCGGGGGTCCTGGGATCGAGCCCTGCATCGGGCTCCCTGCTCAGCGGGAAGCCTGCTTCTCCCTCTCCCGCTCCCCCTGCTTGTGTTCCCTCTCTCGCTGTGTCTCTGTCAAATAAATGAAATCTTAAAAAAAAAATCATCCATAAGTAGTACATAATCTGTTTTTTAGCCCTTTTGGAAGTCAATTTGAGACAGATTAGAATTACCTGTGTATTATTGTGTTGCCCATGAATTTGGCACTATGGTGACAAAAATGACCCATAAACCAATTCTTCCAAGTAAGGAAGTGTTTTGAACCATAAACATCCCAAAAGCACATTGTTATTTTAATAGAAGTCTCATTATTTTACCAGATTGTTAATTTGCACTATACTTATCAACCACCAACACATTATTTAGGGTTTTTGTTTTTGTTTGCTTGGGGACAGGTGTTAAGCACAGATAATTTAGAATGTTTTCACTGAAACCCTAATAACATAAAACCATAGATTCTAACAGACGAAAATAAGCAAATATAAAAATTACATAAGAAGAATAAGAAGTACCTAGAGTTTGGACTTATGATAGTTGCATTTAATTCTCCGTCATTGATCCAGCAACATCCCACAAAATCACATGAAAGGTGAAGCTTTAGAAAGAATGATCACTGGGGCGCGTGAGGGGCTCAGCTGGTTGAGCACCCCACTCTTGATTTCCCCTCAGGTCATGATATCAGGGTTGTGAGATCGATCCCCACCGTGGGCTCCCTACTCAGCAGGAGTCTGCTTGAGAGTCTCTCCCTCTGCCTCCCCTCCCACCTGCTCACACATGCTCTCACACTCTCTCTCTCTCAAATCAATCAATCAATCTTTAAAAAAAAAGAAAAAGGGTGATAACCGTGAACAGTTAGTTGCTGGTTTGCTACAGTCCCATGAACCCAACTGATGGACTCTCTCGGAGCCACTGTTTCATGTCTTCCCCTGGTGTTTGGTTTGGGGTATTTTCTTGAGTGTACAGCTCAGGTTGAAGATCTCTGTGGGACACAACAGAGCCACATTCCCGGCTGCCGCCACCTGCTCTTTCTGCCAATTTTCTGCATACAGTCTCACTGGAGATCTGCAAATACTGTTACCTTGCTCTGTTCCAAGCGCTCTAAAGCTTCTTTGTAAGATGCCGGCAACGGGAACATGGACTGCCCAAGAACTGCCTCCATTTGGCTGAGGTTAGCGCAAACTTTCTCTTTCATTTTTCTATAGCATTTGTAATTCTCAAGACACCTATGAAGCATAATTAGGGGGAAAAAGTGATATTAAATTTTATTTAGTGCAATAAATTCTGGACTTCCCAGAATGAATTCTGAACACTTAATAAAAAGCAGAATGTAATTCTCTTTTTGCTATTCAATATTTTTCACCAAATTTTTATTGACTATCTCCTCCTCACAGGGACCTGCATAAGACTTTTAATGCAAACTTAACAGGCAGATAAGCCTTTCTCAAAACACCTAAACTGCAGGGGTGCATGGGTGGCTCAGTCGGTTAAGCGTCTGCCACCGGCTCAGGTCAAGATCCCAGGATCTTGATATCCAGCCCTGTGTGGGGTTCCCTGCTCCGTGGAGAGTCTGCTTCTCCTTCTCCCTCTGCCCTTCCCCCTGCTTGTGCTCTCTCTCTCTCTCAAATAAATTTTAAAAATCTTAAAAAAAAAAAAAACCACCTAAACTGTAAAACTGCATTCTTTAAAACTACTAATGAAGTATGAATTCTTCATTGAAATTCTGAAGTACAAACCACTTAGCCTTAAAAATGCTCCTATCTTTTGAACCATTAATTCAACTTCCACAATTCATCCTGAGGAATTAATCCTCAAAGTAGGGATTTATCCTAAACCTGATAAAACCTTTTGCACAGTAAAATCTTTTTTCTTATTAAACTATTAATTAAAATGGCAAATATTGGAATATACTTTTATATATAACAAAAAATATGGTTAAGTAAATTACAACAATCCATTTTATAAAATATTTTATAGCAAATACAATTACTTTTATGAAGTTTTGTTACAATAAGAAAAAGAGCACATGTTATAAGGAAAAGCAGCAGCATATTTTCATAGAGAATAATGCTGTGCTATATTAAAAAACACTATGAATAAGATTATATGTATAAAATTGATAAAGTCTAAATCCCTCACTGAAAACAATAAAAAACCCAGTAACAAATATATTTTTTAAAAATTATTAAAATATAATAATAAACTGGAAAGGAATTAAGGAGTATTCAGAGGCCCGAAACTATATGAAAGTGGAAATAGAAATAAGATGAGCTCTAAGGACAGTTTTTCACTTTGAGGGCATTTGCTGAGTTTCAGTTTTATTAACCTCTTCCTGGAATACTGGGCACCAGAGGATAAACACTCAACCCAGGATAGCTATTTAATAGGAAACCATCTCCATAAAGGTATTTGTAACATACATAGCAAAAGACCAGCTTCCAAAATACAGCATAAATCTCTACAAGTCAATAAAAAAAGACAAGCAACCCAATAAAAATTGGGCAATGGCTTGAACAGGCATTTTTCAGAAGATGAAACATGAAAGACCAAGAAATAAAAAAGAGGCTCAAACATATCAATAATAATAGAGATGCAGATTAGAATCACAATGAAATATCACTTCTCTTCCATCAGACTGGCAAAAATTAAATCTCCTTTGGGGCACCTGGGTGGCTCAGTTAGTTAAGTATCTGACTTCAGCTCAGGTCATGATCTTGGGGTCCTGGGATGGAGCCTCGTGTCAGGCTCCAAGCTCAGCAGGGAGTCTACTTGTCACTCGTGCTCTCTCGCTCTCAAATAAATAAAAATCTTTAAAAAAGAAAATTAAATTTCCCAACATCAGGTATTGGTGAGGATATGAAAGAGTTGGAACATAGAATGTTCTTGGAACACTAGTCTGAGTAGACATAAGTAAAATCATTTAGAATGTAAAATGTAAGATGTGCATACCTTTGACCCAATAATCACAATCCTTGATATATATTCCGGGGAAGCTCTTGAATTTAAAAAGTTTCCTATTGTCACTGCTTGTAAATGTAGACTAGAAAAACCCAAATGTCTATCAATAGCTGGCTGACCGAATTTTGCTATAGACAAGAACATGAATAAACTTCAGCATCACAATGATGAATTTGAAAAAATGAAGTGACAGAAGAATACACATACATGAAAATGGAGCAGAAACACATAGTAAAAATATTTTAAAAAGGAAGAAAATGGTAAATAAAAAATTGGACATAGTGGTTAATTCTGAGAAGAGGAAAAGGACCACACAAGAGAATTCAAAAGTCATGATGTTTACCTTTGAACTTTTGGGTACAAAGCTGTTTGTTTTATCATTATTCTTTACATCATATGCACAATTTTATAAACATTCTGTTGTATGTACTCAATATTAAATAAGAATAAAAGTAAAAATACAGTAAAATATTTGCTACAATTTTCCACAGATAATTTAAAAATTTTTCCATATTTTCCAAATTATTTCTAATGTGTACATGTTAATTATAAAGAAAAATAAATCTTAATTTTGTTTTGAAAGCCTTACCTTTAGAAAGAGGTACCCACCTTTCTATTTCACTTTCCTTTACTTTGGCTGCCCCCCTAATGGCTGAATCCTTAGAAACCAATTCCTGTAGAGTACACTGGAGTTGTTGTTTGGCTTCAGGGCTGGAGATAGTCCCCAGTTTCTCAGTGAGGTCCTGGATATCTGCTATTGTGGATTGCAACTCCTCTTGTTTCCAGCCAGGCGTCTCCAGTGGTCCTTCTGGGTTATCAAGGTCTATTTTATGGGAGGCAACAATGGCTTCACGGGCAGTAAAGATTCCCATCGCCCTGGTGACTGCCTCATTATAGCGTGTCATACTTTCATAAGCATCATTCAAAACATCCTGGTGAATAGGAGATTAAATGTTGTGACAAAGCTGTCAAACTTCGGGGATTTTTATCATTCTTGAATTTTTGTAGTACATTCATAATATGTCTGGGTTTTATAAGGGTTAGAATCTCCTACTTTTAGTTGGACAATATTATACTAGTATTTAAAGACAAATAACTTTTTGTTTGCATAAAGAAAAATGATTTCCAGATTTGCTAAGAAATCTACTCAAAATTCAAAAATACATCTTATGAATCATGTCTGATGATATATATCCCTGTTCTAGAGCTCTTATATTACATTATGAATTAAATAAAACAACTGAATATATTTAATGTATATAACTTTAATGGATGCTTGGTGGGAGGGGGGAATTAAAAGAAAACACATACCAAAAAAATCCCCAGATTTCTTGTGTTTTAATTTTTTTTAACTTTATTTATTTTAAGTAATCTCTGCACCCAACATGGAACTCAAACTCATGATCTTTAGATCAAGACCTGAGCTAAGATCAAGAGTCAGATGCTTAACTGACTAAGCCACCCAGGTGCCCCACCCATTCTATGTTTTTAAATAAATGGTTCTGCCACTAACTTCAGTTTCGAGCACATTACCTAATGTCTCCAGACCTTAGTCTTCTTACTGAAATAACAAAGAGTCAAAATAAATAACTTTAAAGGTCCCTTCCAGTCCAGCTCTAATCCTATTATTTTGGAGATTTATGTCATTGTTTCTGGAAACGATATTAAAATCAAGTAAAGTACTGAATTTACTCAACATTTGTTAAGCACCAATTTAAAGAACTTGTTAAGTACCAATTTTAAAAATATTAGGGTTTATAATATGACTTTACATTTATAGCACTTAAACCTATCAAAATATTTCAAAAATATTATCTAATAATTCTTTGAATTAAAGAAGGGAGTTAATTTCCCCCATTCTATAAATTTAATGCAACAATTCTGAAAATACAATGAAAGGCATTAAATTAAGTACAAGTGTTTCAATAATGCCTAAGCTGTCTACCCTATTATTGTGAAAAAGGAGGGAATATGTTGGAGTCATTCCATAGCAGAGGTCAGCAAACTTTTCTCGGAAAGGGTCAGACTAAGTATTTGAGGCTTTGCACGCCATCTGGGCTATCACAACTACTCAACCCTGCTGGTGTAGCAGGAAAACAGCCATAGACATTCTCTAAAGAAATGAGCATGGCCGTGATCCAATAAAACTTTATTTACAAAATCAGGCACTACGGGCAGGTTTGGCCCATGAGCCTTCATTTGATGACCCCTGCTCTAAAATCAGACAGATCTTTTTTTTTTTTTTAAAGATTTTATTTATTTATTTGACAGAGATAGAGACAGCCAGCGAGAGAGGGAACACAAGCAGGGGGAGTGGGAGAGGAAGAAGCAGGCTCATAGCGGAGGAGCCCGATGTGGGGCTCGATCCCACAATGCCGGGATCACGCCCTGAGCCGAAGGCAGACGCTTAACCGCTGTGCCACCCAGGTGCCCCTAAAATCAGACAGATCTTGATGCAAATCCTGGTTCTGTTACTGCTGCAAGAGCTGAGAAAATGGTTGATGTTCCTGAACTTAAATTTCCTTATTTTAAAATGGGGCTCAGAATAGCAGGCACTTCACAGAGCTGCTGTGAGGATTAAAAACAAAGTATTTAGGGGCGCCTGGGTGGCGCAGTCGTTAAGCGTCTGCCTTCGGCTCAGGGCGTGATCCCAGCGTTATGGGATCGAGCCCCACATCGGGCTCCTCCTCTAGGAGCCTGCTTCTTCCTCTCCCACTCCCCCTGCTTGTGTTCCCTCTCTCGCTGGCTGTCTCTCTCTCTCTCTGTCAAATAAATAAATAAAATCTTAAAAAAAAAAAACAAAACCAAAAAAACAAAGTATTCAGCACAGCGCCTCGACACTGAAAGTTCTCAACAGATGTGGAGTTATTACTTTTTGTTCTTTTCACTACACCCTATTTCTTCTATTATGCCTATTTCTAAAAAACAAACAAAAACCAAACTTTGAGCTCAACAGAGCCTACAAGGGAAATAAAGGTGTCACACTCCTCTTTCCCATCTATAAGGCACTGTATTTAGATGTAGAATGAGTTGGGATCATAAGTTGGCCCACTGCAAGTTTTTTAAAATGGCTATTCTATGGGGAATGTTCACGTAGGACCTATACCTTCCAAAGAAGCCCACATACTAAGTAGAGGAAAACCTAAAACCATGAAATGAAAAGAAATGCATTAACCACCAAATTAAGAAAAAAACTTACTATGCGCAAATCAATGCTTGTATTAAGCTGCGCGTGAAGGTCTTCGATGTCCCGCAATTTCGTCCCCATATCACAAGTGTCAGAAGAATTTTCTTCTCTTTGCTTCTCCATAAGGGTCACAGCGTTCATGCTATCCATTTCCGCCTGAACTTGCTCGTGAAACGCTTCACAATTCTCCTTTTCTTTTTGAATATGTTCAATGTCCAAATTTATAAGTAAAGGCTGCTCTAACTGAGACTTTATCTGATTCAAAACACGTAAGTAATTTTCCAGTTTGTCCTGAAGGTTCTTTTCATCCATCTCTTTTGGTTGGGATTTTAGTACCCCGTTTTGGAGAATCTTGTGTAACTTGTCATTTTCTTCTGCATACAGCTTTATTCGGAGTATTTCTTTCTCTTTGAAGGAGTCATCAAAGGCCTTACTTTCATTTAATTTCTTTATTATCTCTTGACACAAGCACATGGCTTTCTCAATTCTCCACTCCAAAATGTGAGCACTGAGCAGACTGCTTTCGGGTGATGGATGGGGCACTCCTAATACTCCTTCAGCCCTTTTCTTAATTTGCAAATCCATAGCCTTCAATTGACTTAGTGACGCTTGATACTTGCCATGTTCTGCCATAAATACGTCCAACTGCCTAATTTTTTCTTCGAGTTCCTTTTCTTTTTCAGATACTAGGATTTGTAATTGGTCAAGCTGGGAACAATCCCAGTTTAGTCCTACAGAGTCAAACACTTCTTTGAGTTTCAGTGCCTGGAGGATACTAGACTGAATACCAGTGATTCGGTCTTTAAGACTGTAGAGCTCCTCTTTAACGTCTTCATTTCTTTCTTGATTTCGTAGCAGGTCACTGCGCTGTATGTGGTCAACCTCCTTCTGAAGCGCAGCTCCTGTTTCATGGAATTCTCTGTAAAAACGTATCTTGTGTTCTACATCATTACATTTGTTCTGAATGAATCTTTGAGTTCTGTTGGCTCTCGTCTTAAGATTTTTCAGTTGGTCATCCAGAAATAATCTTTCAAACACACTTAGATCCTTACAGACATTTGTTTGTTCCTGAAGGTGGGCTGCGATGACACCCTGAGCTTCCAGCAGCTCCTTCTGAGAACTCGTCAACGCAACTCGCTCCTGCTCTAGTTCCATCTCTGTAGAGGCTGCTCTCATCTCGGGAGTTATCAGTGCTTCATTCTCTTGAAGTGAAAGCTGCACCTTCTCTATGGCTGCAATAAACCTGTTTCTTTCTTCCAACTTAAATTCTAGTTGCTGCGATCTTTCCGTCGATTTTAAAACTAGCATTTGGTATTGACTCTGTAAGTCCTGTAGGAGGTGATTTAAATCATTGCTCTCATCTGCCTTAAGGTTAGGAATGTTATTTTTGACCTCTTCAACCAATGACTCCACCACCTGCTGCTTATCCAGGATGCCATCGTGTGTCACCTTGCATTTTCTGATCTGTGAAAGAATGTCGTCTGGGAGAAGGGAAATGGTGGGAGTGAGTTCACCCAGCAGGTTCTTGACCCACAGGGTAATCTCTTTCATCTTGTTCCTTATTTCACCCTTCTTGATCTGATTTTCCACCTGGATGTTTAACGGCTCCAAGGCTTCTAATTGCTTCTGCAAATTATCCATTGCATCTTCCAAAGTATTCTTTTCTTTTTCTCCCCAGATCCTCTTCATCTGAAATTCAGCTTGCCCCTTTACCACGGAAAATCGACGCTTGATGGTCCCGAGTTCGGTGGCCATGGCAACTACGCGAGCGCTCCCCTCCTCTTCTTCGGGAGAGTTGAGCCCTAACTGTAGAGCCTGCCGCTGCTGCTGCAGAGAGATGTCCAGGTCTTGGATCTTCCTCATGAGAAGTGTCAACTCCTCATGTTCTACTGCTTGCTGAGAATACTTCTTTTGAGCCAGCTGTTTCACCTGTTCCCAGCTGTGTGCGAGCTGCTTGATCTGGCTTTCCAAAAACTTCTTATCCATGTCGGTCAGGCAGTTAGATAAGTTTTCCCATTCGATTTTCATCTTGCTTAAGGAAGCTTTCTCTTTTTCGACGGATGCCAGGAATTTTTTAATTTTGTCCAGATAGGTGGCACTGTCCAGAGGCCCCCTAGAAAGAGAAAAACAAATGGAGCTTGTGAATGTTTATTACAGATCAACATGAGGTTAGAGGTCATTAAAAGAAATTAATTCTTTTTGAACTCCCCCAAGAGAAGATTAGGTTGTCTCTAAGACTGCTCTGTCCTGAAAATAAAAACCAGACTCTTGTTTAGTGTGGCTCTCAATTAGCATATACCAATGCAGAAAGCCCACCTACAATATATGTATCATATATTGCAGAGCCACAGGGAAGGAGTGAAGAGGGAAGGGAACAATGTCTGTAAAAGCACGTGCACTGTGAAGGACTTGCCCAAACCTGAGTCTGGGACGGGGAAATTACCGTAACATCCAACCACGTCATTATCATTTTACCAACAATAATGACTAAGAGGGTATATTCCTCAGGCTAATAGTTTGGATATAAAATTGTTTCCTCAAAGGGATGTCACTGAAAGTAAACCCCATTATGGTAAAACTATAAAATCAACCTTTTTAAGAGTGGGAAAGTGTTCACACAATAAGATTATATCTCCAACCATTTGCTATTATTTTCAAAGCCAAAAGGGGTGTGTGTGTGTGTGTGTGTGTGTGTGTGTGTATGTATATATATGTAAAAAGAAAGCATTAGGATAGATACATATTCAGTTTGTTGCAAACTATTTAAACCAATTATGCTGATACTAAACAACAGCATACATAGAATATTTCTTTCCACCCCCCCAGTTTAGAATAAACTCTTGACAAAAAGAGTGCTGAATTCCATAGAATTTAAGTCTATTTGGTAGAGTTGAGTGTGAATTAATTGTTTAATCAATTAATTTGTAAAATGAATATACTTTAATTGTAAAATCAATACAAATAATATAAAATTTATAGCATGACATCAACAGTTTTCTTCAATGGCTTCTATATGGAACTAATTTCATACTGTAGTATTAAAATCGTAATATCATTTCATAGCATAAATTCTTAAAACTTGGGGCCTGTCCATGGTAGTGCAGCCTATGCTGGAATAAAAAGAACGCAAGTCCTAAATTCTTTTTTTTTTTTTTTTAAGATTTATTTATTTGAGAGAGAGAGAAGGGGGGGCGGTGGTGGGAGGGGAGCAGGGGAAAGAGGGAGAAGCAGACGCAGACTCCCTGCTGAGTGCAGAGCGTGACAAGGGCTGGATCCCAGGACCCTGAGATCATGACCTGAGCTGAAACCAAGAGCCGAGTGCTCAACCGACTGAGCCACCCAGGCGCCCCGCAAGTCCTAAATTCTTATACTTACACTTTAAGACTTTCCTTTTCCGTCAATAAGGCTTTCACTGAGGATTCAACTGAAGCAAGGTGTTCCTGAAAATCATTAAGGAGATAATATTGGCTTTCCTTATTTTTCTTCAAAGTAATTAGTGCCTGAAGCAGATCGTCCAAGTGCTGCCCCGAATGTCCCCTATCGTGAAGAGCCAAGGCACTTGTTTCTGCTTTATGGAGATACTCAGTTTGTTCTAGTGGTTCAATGGCTGTTTTCTTTGCTTCCAACTGGGCATATAATTCCTAAAAACAAGTCAAGGAAATCAGTAAATATAGACTCACTCATTACTCATTAATTTTTTTCTTTTCAATAACACATTCTATCCCCAAAATAGGTTTTAAATATTTCATTTGCACACAGAAAAACTAAGATGCTGACATTTAAAAGCTTTTTTTCATACAAGAATCATGTTAAAATCTAGACTGAAACTCACAGTTGGTCTAGCATTTAATAGCAACTAGCTTACCCTATTGTTTTAAAAGGTTCTGCAATGTCTAAAGGAAGATTTACCTTATTTTTTTTATGTTGTCCTAGATTTAGATACACTCCATTTATATACATCCTTTATATATATCTTATTTTTATTATTCATATACATCACCCCTCTTTCCCGTTTTAAACTATGTTTACAGTTATATAAACTCAACTAGAATTGCAGGGGTCATTTTTTGAAAGACATGGACATGTATTGGACTTCTAGATTATATAGCTATAAATACATAAATATATAAGCATCGCTGTAAGCACAGCTTAAAAACAAAGGAGTACCCCATAATGTTGATAATTAGGAAAAATAAATTTGTCAGAATCTGAATACATCTGACTAGGAAAAGGAATAAGTCGGAATTTCCAAGTTTTGTTACTGAATAAGTAAGTTTTTAGGAACTTCATGAAAAAGACTAATGTTCATTAAACTCTTCCACTTTTTAAATGGAAAGATTTATACAACTTACTGATTAGTACATAATTATATAGTTACCAAATTGATCATCAGGCAAAGGTTAAATAAGACTTTTCATTTTGTGCAAGCAAGTTTCTGGTAATTAAAATATATTGTATTGCACTGGATAAATGATGCAATCATGTTGTCAGTGTTTTTCTTGTTCCCATACCTCTATCTCTTTTAATTGTTCATTTCTTAACATAACATCTAATTCTAAAGGTTGATTTTGCAGCTCATTGACTTTCTGCTCATCTTCAGTGTTTTTCATGCTTTCTTGAATATCCAGAGAAAGTTGTTTTGACAAAACCACTTCCACAGCTGAATTCTGAAAACATAAAAAGATTAATTGCTCAATAGTCTACCTTACAAATAAATAATTTTTCTTTCTCTTGGTGAACACATTCCAGTTCCTTCTATTTACTCAGATTAAAGATTTTCCAAAAGTATCTTTGGGCACTATCAAAGATGATTTTTCCATACAATATTTAATTGCTTTTATGGTATCCCACCAAAAAAAAAAAACCCTTTTTTTGGCAAGATAGTATAGGATCTATGATTATATTGTGAGGCATAATCTAGTCTTAAAGAAAGAAAACAGATATGGAAAAAACAGAAGTTCCAAAGTTTAGGCTTGGTGTTCATTGTGATGTAGAGGGTAGGGCAAATAACAGGCATTCAACGTTACCTGCTGGTCGTTTAAAATAGTAAGTGAACAGATGGCAGGACCACCAGGATTTCATGGTATTGAGAATGAATTATGCCTCACACCAGTTCATAGTAAGAACTCCAAGCTGGGTAAGGCAGGCTATATGGAGTCATGTGATCTTTTCTGAAAGCGACAAGGACTTGAGTTTCTCATAGGGTACATACAGACGCCACCTGCGTTGAGTGATTCGTTCTTTGGACAAATGTTTAGTATGTACATGTCCCAGGAGCCACGTCCATAATTTTGAAAAGATTTCCACTATTTTGCTGAGGTATTCGTTTTTATTTTCCGGTTACTTTATAAATGAAATACCGCTTGATTTTGTTACAGACTTTCGTGTCGGTAAGGTCAGTATCAAGTCTGTGACTAAGATGTGTCCACCTCCCCCACCAAGGTAGAAACTGTCGCTGTAAAACTACTACCTGGATAGCGATGCAGAATGTTAGCCATCAGGGAAGCTGGGTAAGAGATACGTGAAACCTTTCTGTCCTATCTTTGCAACTTTTCCATCAATGTAAAACTATCCTGAAGTGAAAGGATCATATGAATAAAACAGACACGCGGAGGCGTGTGCGTCTGGAGCCTCACCAAAACTGGCTGGGAAGCACATTGAGCTGACCAGCGTCATTGGTTTTGACATAGACGGCACTTAGCACAAGTCACTTCTTTAAAAGGCTACAAATGATTTAAATGATCTTATACATTTCCTTCATTCCCGACAATTTATTCATGCAAAACTACAGTTAAAAATCTGCGGGGAGACAGCATCTCAGAAGTCAGGATCCAGGAAGGCTGTGAGAGGAAGAGAGAGAGGTGCCGCACCACAGGCGGCATCGGCCTATCGCTGCTCCTCGCCAGGAGCCACGGTCACAGGCGGTGGATGCCTGCCTCCCACCTGCTGGCTGTTGTTCCTTACAGTCCCCCCCAAATCCACCTGCAGAAAAAGAGTGCCTGAGGTAAAGGCTGAGATATTAGACCCTAGGAAGACTTTACTTACGATTAATCATCTACGAAGACTTCAGAGCCCTCGGTCTATCTTACCTCATAAGCCACTGACTTCGGGACTAGCAACAATTTGCCACTAGTAATCTGCCTTCCGTGGTCAGAGAGAGCATTCGGAAAAACCTGAAAGCACCCCGAAGCACCACTTGTTTGCCAACTCCAAAAGCCATGTTTCTACCTTGGCAGAAAATCCAACAGAGTCCCTCAAACGAACATTTCAAATTTAAAAGGTAACATTCCCGTGCTCATGCCAGAGAGGTTGGAACACAGACTCCAGGTCCTGATTGGCTCCTGGAAACATTCTTTTGTAACCAGTCATCCTTTGCTCATCACCCTTGACTAGATTTTATTTTGATTTGGCAGTCTCATTTGAATGATTTTATTTTAAATATTTATTTCAAACATAGTTACAATATAACCTCCAGTCATTAACCATGATACAGATATAAGTAATGTAATTTTCCATATCACAAATATAATTTAAAACTCAATCTCTATCCCTCTTTCATCTCTTCCTCCTCAGAAATAACCACTATTTTAAAATACATGTATACATTTTATTAAATATTTATTTACTTAAGTAATCTTTACTCCCAACACTGGGCTCAAACTCATGACCCCGAGATCAAGAGTCACACGCTCTTCTGACTGAACCAGCCAGGTGCCCCTACACATGCATTTTTATACTTTTACTACATATATTCGTATTCACACAGTATTGTTTTATGTATTTTAATTCTTCTACAACTGGAATCCTGTATTATCATTTTATAACTTGTTTTATTTTTTCCACTCAGCAGTATGTTTGGGGTTTATTCATGGTGACAGATATAAATCTGGTACAGTCATTTAGCCTTGTACACTTGTTCCGTCTGTGTGAACATGACTTATCTGTCAGACTCCTGTGAACATAATATTTTTTTAATTTTTAATTTTTTTATTTTTTAAAGATTTTTATTTATTCATTCGACAGAGACAGAGACAGCCAGCGAGAGAGGGAACACAAGCAGGGGGAGTGGGAGAGGAAGAAGCAGGCTCATAGCGGAGGAGCCTGACGTGGGACTCGATCCCATAACGCCGGGATCACGCCCTGAGCCGAAGGCAGAAGCTTAACCGCTGTGCCACCCAGGCGCCCCCTGTGAACATAATATTGTTTTTAGTTTTTATATTGGTCTGATAAACACCCTTGTATAGGCCCTTTTGCAAATTTCTGTGAGTTTCTTTGGGATATTTTCTAGAACTAAAATTATTCCTTTTGATTTTCAATAGATAGTTGTTGATTTGTTCTCCAAACTGAATTACTGTTTTTATTCCCACCAGCTCGGTAAAAGAATTCATATTTTCCCTAATCCTCTCTGATATTTGGTGTTAACAGACTTTAATTTCTGCCAATATAATGGATGTGAAATTGATATCATTATTATTTTAATGGATTTCTCTGGCTGCTAAAAAGACTGAGCAACTCTCCTAGAAGAAAACACGAGCGGTAACCTCTTTGACGTAAGTTTTAGCAATATCTTTTTGGACCAGTCTCCTCAGGCAAAGGCAACAAGAACTAAAACAAATGGGACTACATCAAACTAAAAAGATTTTGCACAGCAAATGAAACCATCAACAAGACAAAAAGGCAACCAATTGAATGGGAGAAGATATTTGCATGTCATATACCTGATAACAGGTTAACAGCCAAAATATACAAGGAACTTACACAATTTATTATTTTAAAAAAACAAACAACCTGATTAAAAAAATGGGCAGAGGACTTGAATACACACTTTTTTTCCAAAGAAGACAAACAGATGGCCAACA
This sequence comes from Ursus americanus, assembly GCF_024610735.1. Classification (NCBI taxonomy): domain Eukaryota; kingdom Metazoa; phylum Chordata; class Mammalia; order Carnivora; family Ursidae; genus Ursus; species Ursus americanus. Next base: position 10,828,648 of record NC_142152.1, on the reverse strand, counting down.
GGCACATGAAAGATAGTCACCATCACTAATCCCCAGGGAAATGCAAATCAAAATCACATTACTCAGCCATCAAAAAAAAAAAAAAAAGAAATCTTTGCAACGACATGGATGGAACTAGAAGTTATTATGCTAAGCGAAATAAGTCAATCAGAGAAAGACAATTATCATATGATTTCATTCATATGTGGAATTTAAGAAGCAAAACAGGATTATAGGGGAAGGTAGGGAAAAATAAAATAAGATGAATTCAGAGAGGGAGACAAACCATAAGAGACTCTTAACTCTAGGAAACAAACTGAGAGTTGCTGGAGGGTAAGTGCGGGGGGGGGGAGGGGTAACTGGGTGATGGGCATTAAGGAGGGCACGTGATGTGGTGAGCACTGGGTGTTATGTACAACTGATGAATCACTTAACTCTACCTCTGAAACTAATAATACACTATATGTTAATTAATTGAATTTAAATACAACTAAATTTTAAAAATATCACAGTGAGATATCACCTTACACCTGCCACATTGGCTATTATTAAAAAGACAAAAAATAAGTGTTGGTGATAATGTGGAGAAAAGGGAACCCTCAGACACTATTGATAGGAATATAAATTGGTTCATCCACTGTGGAAAACGTTATGAAGGTTCCTCAAAAAATAAAAGTAAAAATACCACACAATCCATCAATTCCACTTCTGGGTATTTATCCAAAGAAAACAAAGACACAATTCGAAGAGATGTATGTCTCCCTATGCTCATTACAGCATTATTTATAACAGCCAAGATACGGAAACCACCTAAGTGTCCCTCAGCAGATATATGGATAAAGAAAGTGTAGTGTGTATATATATGGAATGGAATATCGCTCAGTCATAAAAAATAAAATCTTGCCATTTGCGACAACATGGATGGACCTTGAGAGCATTATGCTAAGTGAAATAAGTCAGACAGATAAAGCAAATCCTGTATGATTTTACTTACATGTGGAATCTAAGAAAACAAAATAGAGGGGTACCTGGGTGGCTCTGTTGGTAGAGCATGCAACTTTGATTTGGGGTTAAGTCATGCGGGGCACAGAGCTTACTTAATTAAAAAAAAAAAAGGCAAAAATAAAAAAAACCTGGGGTGGCTCAGTCTGTTAAGTATCTGCCTTTGGCTTGGGTCATGATCTCGGGGTACTGGATTGAGCCCCATAACGGGCTCCCTGTTCAGCAGGGAGGCTGCTTCTCCCTTTCCCTCTTCTCTCCCCCACCCCATGCTCTCTCTCACTCTGTCTCTCTCAAGTGGACAAAATCTTAAAAAAAAAAACAAACAAACATAGAGAAAGAGACTCATAGATACTGTTCGTTACTGGAGTCAGGAGGGCTTGGGGAATTGGGTGAAAGAGATAAAGGGGATTAAGAGGTACTAATTTCTAGTTATACAATAAGTAAGTTATGGGGATGTAATGTACAGCATATAAAATATAGTCAATAATACTGTAACAACTTTGTATGGTGACAGATGGTAACTAGACTTACCCTGGGAATCATTTCATAATGTATAAAAATATCAAATCGCAATAATGTATACCTGAAACTAAAAGGATATTGTATGTCAATTATACTTAAAAAAAAAAAAAAAAAGACTGAGCTACTCTCATGCTCACTGGCCATGAGTCTTACCTTCTATGAATTCCTTTTGCATATCTGTTGTCTATTTTTTACTGCGTTGATTTGTGATTTTTGGTGTTTATTTTCATATTCTGGATACCAATCTCCTAATAGTTTTATTCATTGCAATTATTATCTTCCAGTAGATTGTCTTTAAACTTTATATGTGATGTCTTTTGTTGAACAAGAGTTTAATGTTTTAGTGCAGTCAAATGTATCAAACATTTCCTGTTTTGGATTCTGTTTTCAGGGCCTGTTTAAGAACGTCCTCTATACTCTGAGATCATAAAAATATTCTTTATATTTTCTTGCCAAGGTTTTAACATTTTTCTCTTCACATTTAAGTTCTTCTGTAATATGCTTCTGTGTGAGTTTTGTGATAGATAAATTCAGTCTTTGTCAGAAAAATTTAAGTATTTTGCATCACTCCAGAATGACAGTTCAACTGGGTATCGAAGTGCAGGTTAAGAACTATCTTTCTCCCCGTGCTGTGCAGATGCTATGACACTGCCTTCTGGCTTTCAGGGTTGAGAAATCTGTTGTCAACGTAATTATTTTTAGTCTGGTTGCCTTTGAGATACTTCTTTGTGGCTTTAGTGATTTATTGTTTAGCCTGTTCAAGGCTCTCTATACTTCCTGAAAATGAGGATTCATATTTTCCCTCAATTCTGGAAAATTCCCAGGCTTGCTTTTCCTCCATTCTCTCTATTCTTTCCTCCTAGAACTCCTATCAGGCTTATGTTAGAGCATCTCAGTACGTCTTCTGGGTCTCTTAAACTTTCTTTCCAATTTTCCATTTCTTTACAGCTCTGTGTTGGATTATGGGTAATTCTGTCAGTCATATATTTTAGATAACTAATTCTCTTCAACCTGGGTCAAGTTTGCTGCTTAACCGGGCGAGAGCAATCTTAATTTCAATGACTTATTTTTTAATTTATTGACATGCCATATGGTTCTTTCTCAAATCTTACTTTTCCTCAAAGTATTTTATTCTGTCCTTATGATTTCCATTCCATCTTTTATATCACGAATCATTTTAAACATATTATTGTATAATATATTCCAGACTGTTGGATTATCTCACTTTCGTAATGTAGTAGTTCCTCTTATTTGTAGTAATGAGGCCCCTTCCCTGTGCTGGACTGTTCCTTTGTGTTCATCATTGATTGATTGATTGATATTAACTCAATATCAGACTTTTTAAAAATTTCACTGTGGGAATTCCTTTGGCCTAATTGATAGAAGTGACCCCTTTGTGCGGATTTGCGCTTGCTTCTTCCAAGTATCTCAAGGAGACAGGTAGGTAGGTAGGTAGGTAGGTAGATAGGTAGAGAGAGAGAGAGAGAGAGATGGTAGATACAGAGACTGATCTTAACGTTCATTTCTTGATTTGAGCTACTTTAGAATGCAAGTAGCATAGATTTGGACTCTAAACCTGTTTAAGATATAGGTTTAGTTTAGATTTCTCCTGGGAGACTTTTTCTTCCCACCTGTAGTCATAGTCCTTTCTCTGGGTTAGAGATTTTCTGGTCCACCTTTCTCCCAGGCTACAAGCTTTCCAAGGGCCTGTGGCTATTATGGAGTATCCACTCCAATACATGACCTCTCATGAGTACTTATGATCTCTAAGCCCCTGAACATCTGATTCTTTCCCTTTCCCAGTACTCCTGGAATTTCTCTTTAGAAAGTTTTTTTAATTATCATAAACTTAAAGTATAACTTTTAAAAATATTTTATTTATTTATTGGAGAGAGAGAGCATGAGAGAGAGAACAAGCACGAGGGAGGGGCAGAGGCAGAGCAAGAAGTAAACTCCCCGCTGAGCAGGGCGCCTGATGGGAGCTCCATCCCAGGACCCTGGGATCATGACCTGAGCCGAAGATAGATGTTTAACTGACTGAGCCACCCAGGCGCCCCCGAAAAGTATAACTTTCAAACAATGTAATAAGTATACATATTGAGCCTCCAAGCATAAATGGAATTTTTAAAGTTAATAAATTTAAGGTGGAAAAGGACCATTCTATCAAGAAACTGGCTGAGTTATATCGCCAGCTATGTTTAATTTTTAAAGAAATGTTACTTTTTTCAACCACATATCTTTCCTTAGAATTTGGCCTGTTTGGAAAAAGAAATAGGAAGTGAGAGAAACAATATCACGAACCATCCTTAAGGGCTGGGCCATGATATTTTCCTCTATCTGTGCCTTAATTCACAAAGTAAACCTTCTATATTCACATCTGAAACAATGGGCTTCACATAATGGCGCACTTTATCTGCCTTAGCAAAGGAATAAGCACAGCCAACAGAAGGAAGCCTGTCACCAGCTTCACTCTCCCCTCCCCCATTCAGGTACAGTGGCCCTTGGCTGTCATAATCCTGGGAAAGTGAGAAGCCGAAATCTATCACCTGTAACCTGCCAACGGTAGAGCAATAGCCTACAAGCCTAGAGGATATATTTCTTTCTTCTCTAAAGCATTCCAATACGAAGCAGTGAAAAACAATTCAAAGCTAAACATACATCATTACCGCTAGACACAAACCGAAAGGCAGATCGACACGGTGTCAGCGGCGGCCTCTTGCTGTTAGCAAAATGTCCACAATGTTAACGCCACCTGCAAGGCGCTTGTGACTCAGCCAGCCTCGCCCACCTCTCAGGCCTCCACTCTGTCACTCTCCTCTGTCCTCCACCCTCTCTGTCACCCTTTCTAACGCCTCATACTCTCTCCCACCACCACGACTTCCTCTGTCAAAAATCCTCCCCACATCCAGCCCTGAGCGCTGTTAACTCCAACCCACCCTTCCAGTCTCAGTTCAAATACTGTTTCCTTGGAGAAGCTCTGACTACAGCTCAGCTCAGAGTCCTTTAGGAAAGACTATCATGGCAATGTGTTCTTTCATTTAGTTCCTGCAATCAGGCTCTCATTAGTTCATTAGTTGATTAATGCATGCCTCCTCTAGACAAGAAACTCAACGAGAATAGAGACCATGTCTATTTTTGCTCACCATTGAACCCTCATCGTCTGCTCAACAAATTTTTACTGAATGGATGTGTAGATGAATTCATATTAGACGAAAAATAAGAGAATCTTATTTAGTTTTTGCTTAAGATGAATCATCTGTGGGTTATAAAGCAGAGTGGAGAGAAACTGAGGCTCTGCCAACCCAGCTCTTGTTGGCCAGCCATCTGCTAGGAATGACACCAATAGGCTTTGGCTCGGTTTACTGGGAGGAGAGAAGGTTCACAATAGGCACAAGAACCCAATAAGGGGTCCACTGAGGTCAGACAGTACATTAGCTTATTAGGCCTCAATTAACAACCCACATAACACATTCAATACAATGGTGGGGGTAAGCCACCAAGCATCGGGCTGGGTAGAGGACTTGGGTTCTACGGGTTCTAGTCCCAGTGCTGCTGGAGTACGAACTTGGCCAATTAACATCTCTGACTTCAGTTCCCTTGCCTGAAACACAAGGGTTAGCCTAGAAAGCTCCTACGTTCCCTCAGCCTTAAGAAGGACTTCAGAACATGTTCTCAAATGCATGCCACTCACAGATGTCAACACCGAGTGCACGATGTGAGTCACTTGTCCCGTAAAGGAATAAATCTTGGATTATGAAAAATACCTCTAGAGTAAGGGGCAAGACTTGTATACAGGCCAAAAAGAGCAAAGCAGTTCACTTCCAAGACAGAGTTGGCATGTGGCCCGACTATGTGTTCTATTAACAAAAATTATTTTTGCTGAGTTATCAGGATAAACACCACCAAAAATCGGCCTCATTTACCCCAGGACTGAAAGCTCTTTACCCAGTAAGTGGTTTTCCTTCTCATTCTAGTACTGACTCTACTGTGTTTCTGGTCACTCACCCACAGCTGGACACCTTACATGTTTTGCCTGTATCTGTGTAACCATCTACTTCCCAGAATTTCTCCATGAATGCCTTCTTAAACACTGAAATGCTAAATGCTCAGAAATTTTTGAAAAGAACAAAAACAACTCAGACATACTAACAATTATACCTAACGACAAGGAATTCAAAGATGTGATTATAGACAAAAAGTTTTTTTAGGAGCAATTACATCATGTAGGCTGACATTTGGGAAGGAGCGGGCAAGAAAGAGCCTTTAATACCACTTAATTGGTAATGTTGTTTTATGAGTTTTTAGAATAATAACAAACTACGAATGCATTACTTTCCTTTTTTTCTTCTTTATCATTTCCCTTTATGAGCACCTTAAATCTGAAGAGATTACTTGGTCTTCACTTTTTACCATATCCTAATTTGTTACTTCGCTTCACCTATGCAGGAAGGGGAGGTGGAAGGCAGTTCTGCCTTTTCATATTTAAAAACTCTTAGAAATTCACTTCTATAAAAATATCTAGTATGATATGGGATCATAAGCTCCCATATCCTTCAGGCTACATGTTGTAATTTCTTTTGCCTCCAGGTTTGCCTTAATATTTTGTTATTAAAGAAAAAGTCAGCCAAAGGTCCAGATCTAAGTTATCCCCTAAATTTCATCTAAAATGAAATTCTTGGCAATGGAATGAAATACATATCAGCTATAATGGCAATTTTTGAAAAGTGCAATCATACTTTCAACAAAACTCTAAGACCAAATGAAATTTACTAAAGAAAAAAGTAGAAGAAAATAAAAACTTCCTAAAAATTCTTCTGGAGGCGATTTTAAATCTGATAAAAGCCCCTCTAGATTCCAAAAAGACATGTGAAATGAGCATTAATTAGATATTTAATTAATGTTAGATTTTTAAATTTTTTAAAAAGATTTATTTATTTGAGAGAGAGAGAGCAAGCGAGCGAGAGAGCACACAAGCAGTGGGGAGGGGCAGAGGGAGAAGCAGACTCCCCTGCTCAGCAGGGAGGCCAATGCAGACTCGACCCCAGGACTCTGGGATCATGACCTGAGCCGAAGGCAGATGCTTAACTGACTGAGCCACCCAGGCGCCCATAATTAGTGTTAGATTTTAAACTGTGATAACTGAGGCCCATAACTAGCACAAAGAGGCCTCGATAAATACGTTTAATGCATTGCTTATTTTCACTATCCCAATAGTTTCTGATTAATTAGACTTATGGTTCAGTAAATTTTGCTTTTATGTTATTTAGAGACTCCTGCTTAAGTCTTTACACTTGTGTCTTATACGAGTCTATGCCTGTTTAATCACTTTTACTAGCTGTTCAACATTTACATTGTTCTCGGTCTTATATAGTCTAATATTATACAGAATAAAGTAAATACAGCCAGTACTTAGAAAATAAAAGCACAGATGCAGAAACAAAAAAAATTCATGTCACAAAAGAGTAAAAAGTCATAATAAAACATTGCTAGAGAATTAAAACCACCTTCCTCTACCCCAGACCTGTGAAAATTATTTAAAGATTTAAGTACCTCTATCATTTTTTTAGCTTTAAAAGTAGCTTATCTCCTCCTTCACAAACACATGAGTCTTTTGACCATTACAGAAGGCATCACAAATTAAATGAAAATTTATATTACAATATATTTGTCTTACATGGTTCAGTAGAAAAAATCATTTTAATGAGGTGTCATAAATTATAAATAACTCATTCAAGATCAAGTAAAAGCTTAATAAATTATAAAAACTCTTATTATTGGATTATGATCTTTATTTAGTTTTCAATATACTCTATTGAATTTTGGGGGCTCACAGTCAAAATGGGTCTGAGAAGTTAATTTTAAAAGTTATTAAGCATCTCCCTTTAGCAACATCATGTATTAGGATAGAAGGCATTTGGTATCTTTTTCTTTTTTACTTATCTACTGCTGTTTGATACTGTTAAGAAAGTTTCTTTTATACATACAACTCAGGAGCCGCCTGCATGGGCCCTTCATTCTTTAAGACATTTTCCTTAGCGATATTTAACACTGCCTGTTGGATTTATAAGTCTTTTCTCATGGCCAGACTGATGCCCCATTGGCGTTTAACCTGGTTTTACACATTACTAGAGAACACTATCTCGTTCCTATAATCTTCCATGCATTTCTGCTTTGTTTTTAAGATTTTATTTATTTGAGAGAGAGAGAGAGAGAAAGAGAGCACGAGCAAAGGGAAGAGCAGAGGGAGAGGGAGAGGGAGAAGCAGACACCCTGCTGAGTGGGGAGCCCCACACGGGGCTTGATCCCAGGACCCAGAGATCATGACCTGAGCCAAAGTTAAATGCTTAACTGACTGAGCCACCCAAGTGCCCCCACGCATTTCTGTTCTAAGAAGACAACAGAAGTGCACCTTCTTTTCATTGCTCTTAATCACAAACTCCATAAAAAGCTGAGGCGAGCACATGCCTGAATGGTCTAGCCTTTGCTATCCTCCAACAGGACCCTGGATTCTGAGAGGCTAGCTAACAGGAAGACTCTTTCAAATACGGTTTACTAGATGGTTCTTTGTGCCTTTTCCATTTCGATTTCTAACCTGTGAGAGAGAACTTTCACTGCCATAGGAAAATGTACCCATTTGGTTGGTCAGAATGAAAACAAAACAACATTCTTCTTTCCTCTCCCCAGGGAAAATTAGGAGCCTGAACGTTGATGTTCTCACACCAAATAATCTGACAACATTTAAAAATGCATTTGCAGTAGAGGGTTAACATGAGAGGAAAAAGAAAGGAACCTATCCTTTCAAACAGTCTCTGATTTCATTATAAAATCAACCAAAAAGAAAAAAAAATAGGGCTCTTGGGATTTTTTCCCCTCAGAAAATGGATAGAACACACTTTCTTTTCTTCTGCCTTTTCTAATTTGCCTTTGTGCTCTTGACCCAGGAAAGTGTATGTGATTACATATCAGAGAGAATAATCAACCTGAATTGACGACTGGCATTTTAACAGACTAAACAGTAAGATTTCACACCTGAAATCTTGGACAGTTTTCTAAGGGCTCTTTTTACAAGTGGGCATCGTAAATAGCCAGCACATTGAGGGTTTAATTATGAAATCAGAAGGCTTGATTCACCATCCTGTCTTCAGAGCCCAACACCTCTTCATTCTCAGACGCGATGTCTTCGAGATGTAAGGACAAGCACTTACCGTGTTTGTGTCCCGGTCTTCCTCAAACTTTTCCAGCGCAGCGGAGTCCTGAGTGGGCTCCTGACCAACAGGAGTGACCTCCTCCTCTCTGCCTGGCAGAGTAAACTTTTCTCTCTGTTCTGTTGAGTGTGTTGATTTGAGAATGCTATTGAGACAATTTTCTGTCTCCTGCGTAGCAGATTCAAGTCTGTTTTCCAAATCCTTTTGTTTACACTTAAGTGATTTTATATCATCTTTAATAATCTTCTGTCCTACTGAAGATGTATTTTGCTTGATGGATTTTGCTAAAGCTAAAATCTTCTTTAATGTGCCATCTTGTAAATGGAGTCTATTCTCTAGTTCCTGCAAGTGGAGAAAAGATTGTCACAAAAAGTACCTCCGTTCAACGGCCACAAGAGTTAATTGACTTTTGTAAATCACAGAGTATTCTGCTCCACTAGTGGAAAGTATAAAAAAATTTACCAATTCATATCACAAAGAAGAAACTTTGGGTAAAACTTAAACCAATGTGTCATCCCAGATCAAAATCTCCAACAGATTTTGAAAGATACTTGAAGTTTATAAGAAGTAACAAAGAAAATTCTCACAACACAGTTCCTGGAACGTAGGAGGCAATCAACACATACTTGTTAAGTATATATTATGTTCAAGATACAGCCTTTTTACACAATCAAAATACTAAATGGTAAGTGTCTATTTTGTGCAAAGCACTGAAAATAAAAGAATCATTTAGAATATACCCACATGAATCTAGTTTTAATGTTTACAATTCAGAATAAAGCTTAAATCAATCTAATGCAATATCTGAAATATAGCAGGAACTCATATTTACTCAATGCATGAACAAATCAGGCTGATCTGAGAACTCAAGACCAAAAGGAATTTGAGGCACTATCGTAGCTACTGATGTTACTGTTGAAATAGAATAAGCCTTAAAGTTACTAGGTGAACTCTATAGTATTTATCAGTCACTATCCTAATAGACTACCCAGTATTCATTCATTCATTCATTCATTCATTCATTCAACTAGCAGCAAATATTATGATGGGTTTTTTTTAAATTTGTAAACATTTTTTAAGTAATCTCTATACCCAACGTGGGGCTCGAACTCACAACCCCGAGATCAAGAGTCACATGCTCTACCAACTGAGCCAGCCAGGTGCCCTTATTATGACAGGTTTCGAAGTTATATAGATGAGGAAAATACAGTTGAGTCAGGTTCCTATAGTCTAGTGAGAGAGACACAGAAGTAAACAGACAATTGTAACAGAATGTGAAAAGATCCATGCTAACAAATTGCACAGGTCATTGAAACATATTAAGTTGGAAGAAGGGAGTTCCAGACTACAGTTTAGAATGATCCAGGTGCAGCCATGGGGACGTTGCCATGGAGAGGGTGGCAAGTGCAGGCAGACAGCCATTTGGAAGTCAATGCAGGGGTGTGTGAGGTGAGGGCCTACTCTGAAGAAGCAATAACGAGGGTCTTGGGGCAGGAAGAAGTTGTACAGATATTCCAGACAAGAAAGAGACAGCACTTAGTGTCTGACTGGATTGAGGAGTCTGGGAAAGGATGGATAACCAGGTTTCTGACTTGAAGCCTAGAGAGATGGTAGAAATATTCAGAGTCAGAGAACATGGAAGAAAAAGCAGGCCTACTGGTATGGAGCTGGGAGATGGAGAAAGGGAAGTTGAGTTATTTTCTGGACACGTTGAATGACAAAAGTGTACGACACCCAAGTATAGAGATGTCTAGTGGGGTCAGAAGACCTGCACTGTAGCCCCTACTCTGTCATTTCACATGGGTGACCTTGTAAGTCCCTCATCTCTCCAGAACCCAGCTTCTCACACATAAAATGAGGGGTCTGAACGTGATGGCCTCTGAGATTCCTTCTACCTATAGCAGAGATTCTATGCTAATTTTTCTGGAGAAGCCTCAGCTGGGCTCCTATCTACCACTTTTCTTAGTTATCCATGGCACCCAAAGAGTGCCCTGGACATAATGAGCCCTGAGGTAGCCTGTCAGAATGTCACGCCATGGAGAAGGCTTGCTTGATTCCCAGATCCCTAAAAGAAAGAGAGAAGGGGGCGCCTGGCTGGCTCTGTCGGAAGAGCATGCGACTCTCAATCTTGGGGTCATGAGTTTGAGCCCCGTGTGGGGTGTAGAGATTACTTAAATAAATTTTAAAACTTTAAAAAAAAGAAAAAAAAAAAGAGATGAAGAATTCCCACACTCAGTTCAGCAGTGCTGCTCTGAGACTCACGCCATGAAATCTCTGGTTAAGCAGCTGTCAAAGAAGTAACCGAGAAAATGCTTTACTTTGTTTTCTTCTAGAAGATACCTCTCAGGGTGCTTATATTGGCTAAGCAAAGAGTGGGAATCCAAAGAATGTGTTTTGAGGATGTGGGTCAAGGGCTATAACCCTCACTGCAAGGGGCTAGGTGCTGTTGCAGTGAGGGAGAGGATTTTGGAAGCCCTACATCTGGAGAGAGCTCTAATTTAGGCCAGGAGTATGAAAGGTAATAAGGTAAAAATTATACAATTCCCAACCACCCCGATAAAGAATGCAAAACGGAAACATTTCCCCCTTGGTCCTGTGGCATCAGATACATTCGTTGACTCCCCAGTATCTCCTGGAATCACTGTGCTGTCTTTGAAACAAAGATCTCCAGGAGGTAGAGACTGGTCATGGGTGGAACGGTCTGGTCTCTGAGCGTCCGGAGTGCAGGGAAATGTTCAATTCAAATCATAAATGGACTTGGTCACTAAAAAAGAACATTCCCATTTTCTGTGACTAGTCAGAACCTTAATTATCTTGGTCACTTCAAGGGTAACTGGATTTCTGACCAAAGACACTGATTTCTTCATTGTAATTAATATTGATTCTGTTTTAATGTCCATCATGTCTGAACACTGTTTAATACCTGCAGTTTCTGCAGTTTTTCCTCAACTGCTGTTTGATCCACAGGCTTATCAGAAAAACTGGCAAATTCCTTGGAGATATCATCCAATGCGGCATTCAGGTCTGTGACGCAAAGCTGGTATGAGTGGTGTTCTTGAACATGACCTTCCAATTTTTCCACAGAATCCTAAAAATAAAACCATTGACAATTCACCAATTATGTCTCTGAATTTTCTCACTCAGAAAATTATTAAATTGTTCACAAACACTTGTTTCATGAGGTTTCGTCTTGAAATAGGAATAGGGCCATAAATTGTCCAGAGTTCTAAAGTAAAGTTTTTAGTAGTTGAGATATTTCAATGTAAAATCTCCTCCTCTCCCCTGAAAATGGCTTATTGAAATCACATTTGTTTCCCCCATGCTTCTTTGCCTTCATTTCATTCCTGAGGACAATTTATTTCTCAAGAGGTTTACAAAATATAAATGCTTCAAATTATATCATCAAATCACAAACATCTATAATAAAGCAGCTCCCTTAATTATCCTTCTTAGTAAAACCAAATATCCACAGTTGGAAATGAGACTGTATGAGATCAGCCTAACCTCAGATTCCTTTCCTAAGAATTGAATTCCAACATTGTGTATTAGGAAAGTAGTCCTAACTCAAGAGCAAACCCACCTTCAAGTTCTTTTCCTGGAATAAGAAAATAAGGTGGCCACACCTGATCAGAAAAGAAGTACTTATTAAACTGAACCACTTACAATCAAGTGGTATCTCTTTATCTCTGCACATCTCCCAGGCTTAGAAGCAGGATTTCTTTTTTTTTTTTTTAAAGATTTTATTTATTTATTTGACAGAGATAGAGACAGCCAGTGAAAGAGGGAACACAAGCAGGGGGAGTGGGAGAGGAAGAAGCAGGCTCCTAGCGGAGGAGCCTGATGTGGGGCTCGATCCCATAACGCCGGGATCATGCCCTGAGCCGAAGGCAGACGCTTAACCGCTGTGCCACCCAGGCGCCCCTAGAAGCAGGATTTCTTATCCACGTGATCCTTACATTGAATCTAACTTCCAAGATGCAAAGAATTATGGACAATTCTCTTATGAGAATACAGTCCCTCATGGCAAGCTGACATCTATCTCTTAACTCTTTTACTGCAGACCATTCATGCAAGAGAGGGAAACTGATGAGGTTTATACAGAATAATGAATGTACAGCTGACCCTTAACATGGGTTTGAACTATATGGATCCAATTGTGCACGGATCTTTATAGTGCAAAACTGTAAATGTATTTCCTCTTATGATTTTCTTAACATTTTCTTTCCTCTAGCTTACTTTATTATAAGAATACAATGTATAGGGGCGCCTGGGTGGCACAGCGGTTAAGCGTCTGCCTTCGGCTCAGGGCGTGATCCCGGCGTTCTGGGATCGAGCCCCACATCAGGCTCTTCAGCTATGAGCCTGCTTCTTCCTCTCCCGCTCCCCCTGCTTGTGTTCCCTCTCTCGCTGGCTGTCTCTATCTCTGTCGAATAAATAAATAAAATCTTTAAAAAAAAAAAAAAAAAAAAAAAAAGAATACAATGTATAATACATATAGCATACAAAATATGTGTTAATCGACAGTTTATGTTATCTGTAAGGCTTCCCGGTCACCAGTAGGCAATAGCAGTTAAGTTTTCAGAAAGTCAAAAGTTATATGCAAATTTTCAACTGTGTGTGGGGGGGGTGGTGCTCAGCACCCCAGCCCTGCACGTTGTTCAAGGGTCAACTGTAAACCATTCCAATTGACAAGTGGATGGATAGGTGGATGCATGGATCACTTTGACACCATCACTTTCAGAGAGATACATTAAAAAATATTAGGGGAGCCTGGTTGGCACAGTTGGTTAAGTGTCCAACTCTTGGTTTCGGCTCAGGTCATGATCTCAGGGTCGTGAGGTGGAGTCCTGCATCAGGCTCCCTACTCAGTGCAGAGTCTGCTTGCGAATCCATCCCTCTGCCCCTCCCTGGCACCCCCACCCCATGCATGTTTGCGTGCTCGCTCTCTCTCCCTCAAATAAATAGACAAATCTTTTTTAAAAAAATCTTAACCCTCTGACCCCTGAAAAGGAGAACTTGGATGAGAAAAAATAACACCATCACCAAATAATAGGCATTGGATTCCTCTAGCAAAACTGACAGATTGAGGAGTTAGTATTTGTATCTAAAAATGACAAAATTAATGTTAAAAGTTTTTGATTTACCAAAAGAAAAAATGATTCCATTTACAAATATGACATAATTATGCATAATTATGACAATCATTTAAAATTTTATTTTGACCATTTCACCTGTAGCTGTTGGAGAAGACTTTCGTGTAGATGCTTTATTTCCAGCCAAGGCCTTTCACTGAAGCTGGGATTTTTAGTGCACTCTAAGAGGTAACTTCCTTGAGATTTTAACTCTTTTAGCAAGGATGTCAAATCTTGTGCTTTCTGAAGGAATTTCTTATAAATTTTTAACTGAGCTTTCTTCTCCTGCAAGCCATGCTGCAGAGCAAAGCCCACTTCCTGTTTCTTTTTTAGTTCTGTGAGCATTAATCTCAGATCCTCCTTACTTTGCAAATACTTCTCTCCTTCAAGTAGAAGCTTTTCTTGATGGCTAAGTTGAACAAATATTTTAGAAATGAAATGACTCTTAGCAAATTGGAATGCTTTTTGCATATTACAGTACAACATACATTATAATAAAAAGCATTACAATAACACTAATATAAATTATTCCCAAAGACTCTTTTGGCATTAATGACATTCTAAATAGCACTAAGTTTAGCTCAGAAATCAAGACAGAAATTATTTGTAGTATTACTAAAAATATATATATATATTTGTTACACAATTTGACCTGAAACAAGCACTCAATAATTTAGATTCCAAACCATTAGTTTTTATTATGCTTAAGTATAATTATATTATCTTATATTTTTCTTTCTCATATAAGCAAAATAAATAATCATTCAGTATATGGGCAAACTAACTAGTTTATACTTTCTATAACTTAAATTTAGCTTTGATCTGTCTTCCTAGAAAAAACATAAAATTCACATTTCCACTAAACAGTAAATGTATCTATTTAAGATGTGATACGAATTAAAAATTTTCACCAGAATTATGTCCACTGAATTCAGACAACATTTGCACACATTTAAGAATCTCTTAGAATATATATTTAAAAGCATAATTATTCTGCAGTAATACCACGCAGACACTGAAACTGTCTGGGGGAAGGAGGTTTTGGTAAGAAGCAGAGTGTTGACGGTGGAATGATAGACAAGCTAATTTGTTACCAAGACCTCCATGGGTTGATGAACCGGCCAAAGTAAACACTGCCTCAGTTAAGACAGTGGATTTCCTATCTGAGCCAGAGAACTATTCATCTTCATTTCTGCCTCTGACATTGTGGATGCCCCTGACATTACTGACTTTCTCTCCAATAGATATTATATCCAAACCCAGGAGGCAGACAAAACAGACTTGTTATGACTTCACGGTGCAACGAAAAGTCATGAAGAAGTGAAGGCGTTGCCCTTTACCTTAGATATGTGTTGGCTAAATGGAGTGTGTTGTCCCACTCGTTCTTGATATCAGTAAGGGTCTTTGGAGCCAATGGAGCCTTGCTGCTCTCAGCCTGACTCATGATGGTCTGTATTTTAGCGTCCCCTTCAGGCTTCAGTAAAATGATTTCCTGAATTAAACAAAAAAGATCTTAGAATCTCGTGTGCATTACTTAGGGAAAATACATAGGCTATCTTTTGATTTTTACACATTATATTTAGATTCTGACTGCAGAATACATTTCAAAATTATCTTTTCATTTTTATATATGCCCAAAAGACAATGATGTCTCCTTCACATGATATAGAATTGGTTCTCAATAAATATTTTTCCGGTTGATCTCACGGCATTCCTCTTTTCAACTGCCTTCAAATAAGATAGATGCCCAAAAGACCCTGGCAAATCCTTCTTCCTTCTACTCCATTATTTAATGATAGAGAGTTAAGGTAACAGCCGAACACAACATTTTTATACACTCAAGATGAGACTTAGGGCTTCTGCCAGGAAAATGCAGTGCCCCTTGTCAACTCTTGTCCCTCGGCTACAACATAATTAATTCCCATTCCCTGTCTTTCCCTTTCCCTCCTTTGCTCTACACAGTCAAGTTCCTCCCTAATTGGAAATCCTACTCCAGATTCACCTCCCTTGGAAAACCTTTCACATATAATCCCAAGTACTTCACTAAGCCTCACCAACCCGTATAGCTCACTATGCATAACCATTTCTTCCTGTCATCACGCTTTGATGAATGTAATTAAAATCCTTCCAGGTTCCTTTTAAGCACATGGGCTTCTGTCCCTTGCATCTTTAACTAACAATGTCTAGTGAATTTCCCCTTAGGTAAAAAGTTGGCCAAGAGGAGCTTGAGATTTCCTTGCCCTCTGCAACCCCCTCAGCACCTAATAACCTCCATGAACCATACAACACACTCGATATCTGATAAACTCTACAAACCATACATATTCGCTGTGAAGAAGAGCTCCTCTCCAGCCCTGCCCTTGACATTGTTGATGCCTCTCTGTACTGACATATATTCTTTTTATATCCTAGTAAACTTCCACTACCACAGCGCCATAGGCACTGCCCTTACAAAGACAGGATATACCTTCTCTCTTCTGTCTGCGTTAAAATAATTTTAGATCCATCACAGCCCTTCTGTCTCTTAAGCTCAGTCATCTGAATGCCTTCAGCCATTCCACAATGATCCTATTTTCCATTAAGAAACAAATTTTTGCAGTTTTGCTCTAAATCTTTTAAAAATTAGGGTTCACTCTGACCTCTGAAATTTAGTTTCCGCAGTTATACCTTTATTTTTTGGATTCTTTCCTCAAGCGGCATTTTGCCTTCAGATGAATTCAAAACCATAAGGGACTCTTTAATCCCTGCTATCCAGTGAATTGCATCATGTGCAAGATCATTAAAGCTCTGGTCCTCTGTAGGAGGTAACTTAGCCTCTTCATCAATTTCACATAATTGTCTCAAAAATGTCTGGTATCTATCAATCAAATGTGTTGATTCCACTATGATTTCCTCTTCTTCAGTAAGCCCATATTCCTTCAAAGAGCTGTTCAACTGGGCCAGAGATTCAAACTGTTCCCTGTAAATTCCAAACATCACTGAAAGTTTATAGCAGCCACAACACCATGTAAGAAACCATGTTAGCAGAAAATATATTCATACAAGATCAGCTCTACCTCTTTCTGGCTACAGCTTCACAAAATAGCTCAGTTTTCTCTCCTGATTTTTCCATTTCTTTCCATTTCTCTTCTTGACTAGTCAACCACTTGCTCAGATTTCTGTGGTCATCCTGGAGTCTAAAAGAACATTACATATGTTAAAATAGAAGGTAAGCAAAAAGTGAGTCTGTGAAGAGAAGGTGGGCATGAATTTTGTAAGCTAACCAGGTTTTTACTACCTTCTTTTGATATTTAGAGAAAAATTAATTTGTGACATTAAAATCCAGTCTACAGCCATACCACCCTGAACGCGCCCGATCTCATCTGTAACATTAAAACCTGGACAGTAAGAGCCTGTATTATAGTGGCATTCTATAAAGCAATGAGCTACACAAATGTATCATAAAGAGCAGGAAACAAACAGAAAACATTTTTGGACTCACCTCTGAACTATTACCACATTAGATAACTTGAAGAATTCTCCTAACTTCTATCTGCCTAGAGACAAACTTAGAATTGAAATTATGTATTTTATTTGTGAAATTTGTGTGTATTGTATATCCCAGTGTTAACTGGACTGAGGCACAGAACATATAAAGGTACCATTAGAAAACATGTTATTTAGATATCGCCTTTATTCCCTACCTCAGTAGCTCCTGCAAGCAGTCATTGAGCTCCTTTGCTCGTGCCTGGCAAACGGACTCCATTTTTTCTAATTCAATTTCTTGATTTATAATCCAACTGTTAAGCTCCTTAACATGTGCTTTGGGCAGGTGCTTCTTCACATGATTCAGTACAGTTCCCACCTGCTGTATTTTACTGCCTCTTCCTTCAAGAGTCAAGAAATCCTTAAGAAAGACAGAAAGTCAATGATGTTCTCCCGGCAAAGTCGAAGTGTGGTCTCTACAACCCCCGTGACACTTTTCCAAGCTGGCACGTAGACATGCCACCTTTTTAACACCTAATACAAAAGAAGAGCTATGGAGATGTGGCTAACTCAATGGCATAAGATCAAAAGATGATTTATATTAGTTGTAGACTGTGTGTGATATATCTGACCTACTGGAAATGGCATCAAGCAAAATAATGCAGGGTCACCATGAACGTCAGTAGGAATAAGACTGGGAAAGCTGCATTTTTCTTTCCTCAGCTTCTAAATCCTTGCTCCCTTCTGGTAATCAACATGTAAACCTAAACAGACAATTCTCTATTTAACTTTGTCCAAATCAGAATTTTATCTCAATGTTTGCGTATCAAGGTTTGAGCATCAATTGCTAAGACCCATGCAATGGGCAAAGTTAAAAGCAAAAAAATAAAAAAATAAAAAGTTGGGACTTAAACTAAAAAAGAAAAGAAAGGCAATTCTACCAATAAATAACAGTATCATCAAAGCAAGGAATCAAACAAAGAACAATTATTGCCACTCATAAGCTTGAGAGTATGACTTATATCACCACTAAAGTACTGGACAATCTAGCCTAAAGTGATCAAGATTTAAGGACGCCATATGCATTTTAAATGCCTCCATGCACATTACCTTTTATTTCAGGCTACCCTCCACTACAGTTCAACCAGCTGTATTAAAGTTCAACTGAGATTTTTTAAAGAAATATTACTCAGAAAAAAATAATAAAAAGTCAAGAGATCTCTCTCAAGAAAGTAAAGGAGTTCCAAAATCCAGGTTAGGGAAAGCCTTTATTTTTTATCAAATATAATTTTAACTTGACTGGATTTACCAGTAAACAACTAAGTTAAACAGCATCTTATAATAGGTGTGAAAATAGGACTTGTTTAAGTGACTCACACCCTTGCCCGATAAATATGGAGTTTCAAAATATTTGGGGAAGAGTTGGTTATTTGGAAACATTATCTCTGTAGAGAAATTAGTAAGTCAAAGTCATTAATTAATTAACTTATTATTTTGAGAGAAAGAGAGCTTGAGTGGGGAGAGGGGAACAGGGAGAGACCGAATCCTAAGCAGGCTCCACACTCAGCGTGGAGCCCGATGCGGGACTTGATCTCACAACCCCGAGATTGTGACCTAGGCAGAAATCAAGCATCAGATGCTTAACCAACGGAGCCACCCAGGCACCTCCAAAATAATGATTTTATCTACTTAAATACAGTTCTATGTCTCTAGTATTTTAGTTTTGATAAATTTTGATTAAAATTTATACACACATATATATATATCTTACAGAAAGTTTTTGTAGCTTTTGTTCCACACTCTTTTTTGTTTCTGAAGATTCAAAACACTCTTTAAGGTTCATTGTAATGTTGCCAAACCAGTCATTAAAGTTCTTGCACTGATCTAAAGGAAAAACCAAAGGAAGTTGTATTCATTCAAGGGAGAATTCAGACACCTTGTTAAAGTGAGAGACTTTGAAAGTTGCTTTGCATGACACGGCTACAAATCATTATATAAAGTGGTAATAAGTTGAAACCCAACTCTGAGGCTAACAGATTCTAGAGAGTAATTGTGGTATATTTTCTTTTTCTCTTTTTTAACTATTTTTTTTAAGTGGTCTCCACGCTCAGCATGGAGGGCTTGAACTCATGGCCTGAGCTGAGATCAAGAGTTGGTCATTTAACCAACTGAGCCACACAGGCGCCCCAAACTGTGGTGTATTTTCTGTACCAAACCTCCTTTCCAAGCACACAGGACACCCAAAGACACGTGCAGGGGCGGCCTGCTCACAGACATGTCCCCAGACTCGCTACGGTGAGCAGGGCACATGTGAAAATGTTGGTGACTTTCTTTCACGAACTAAAGATTAGGGACTTGAAAGAAACAGATGTTATTTATAATAGGCATAGATCAGTGAGTGCACCCCCCAAAAGATTTATCTGAATAAATCTTAACTAAATAAATCCCTTTCCTTAACTAGAATCCGTGCAACCATTTGTGACGCTTTGATAAGCCTTCATGTTCACAATACTTATTCATACGTCAAGATTCCCAAAAACAGTTAAGAGAAACGTCGCACTCACCATTCAATAACTTAGAAAAGTGATCTTGCAAAACACTTTTTT
Organism: Ursus americanus; assembly: GCF_024610735.1. NCBI lineage: Eukaryota > Metazoa > Chordata > Mammalia > Carnivora > Ursidae > Ursus > Ursus americanus. Next base: position 10,808,737 of record NC_142152.1, on the reverse strand, counting down.
TGGTATTAAATAAATCACTGACGCTTTCATATTGCTTTTTTAATTCAGAGAGTTCAGGAGTCAGACAACCTATTTGATTCTCAAGTAACATCATGCTGTGCTTTTGCTGCAGGATTTGCTGCTGTATTTCCTAAACACACAAACACACAAACAACCATGAAGCCTCAAAATGAGCCCCGTGTACACAACGTGTAAAAGATCTCCATCGTTTTGTAAAGCTCTCAATGGTTTTCTGTTGCGTGGGTTTGCTTTACCTTAGCCCGTAAATGTACAACACAATGCAATTTAAGATCAAATAATTACTGTCCGCAAAGCAACTCAAAGGTCAGACTGCTAAATATACACAAATTGTTTTTCTGAGTTTCTGCCCCTGCTTTTCGTTTTTTAGTAATTATTTTTATTAACCTCAAGAGGTCAAAGCCATCAGAAATAAGTGTGAAAATAAATCTGAGCCACGGAAGAGAAACAGCTGGGACATACCTCCAGTTTAGTGAAGATCTCTAAGCTGTCGGAAGGAGACAGGGCTTTTAAGAGCGACTCAGTCATTCCAATCTGGGTCTTGGCTTGGTCGAGGTCCTCCCTGAGCTCAGCTGTGTTGCCACTAAGCGCAGAGCAGATGGATTCTCCTATTAACTGCGTCTTTACATTTTCTATCTTGTTTAAAACAGAGGACTCCATGACCTGAAATCATGAAACATATGCAAAGTCCGTAGCAGACTTTAACTAGATTTTAAGACAACTGCATGGCTAGAGAATGAGTTGAGAGTCTGCTTCATTTCAGTGGGAAATTAATTCATGGTTCTACATCACTGATACAACTCAAATTGTTTAAAAAATAATATGAAAAACTGAGATTGGCATTCCGACTTTTTTCCAAAAGACTCATTTGAATCCTTCCGCCCCAAGCAAGTTTTATCTAGCATATCAACTGAGGTGCCATCTCATGGCACTCATTTGAAAATAAATTAAAATATATAGAAAAACTTAAACAGCCAGCATTTACTGAGTGTTTATGATGTGCACAGCTTTGTGATAAGCACTTTATGTACAAAATACAAGCTTTAGAATGTTACCTAACTTGCCCAAGATCACAAAGCTGGTGGGTGGCAGAGCCGGGACCCCACCCAGGAAGTCTGACTCCAGACTTCATATGCAGCCACTGCACTCTGATCTAAATAATATTGTAGCAAATCTCTTCACACAATAGGAAATCACACTTGGGGCAAGCTCCCTGCTTCTCCATCTAGCAATTATCACTTGAGCCATATTCTCCTTCCTATGGCCAAAAGACACTCAAGAGGAAACCTTTGTTACTTTACACAGAAGCATGACTTCATCTCCACCTCTACACAAGAGTCCTGGAAATAAGTGAAAGGAGAATAAAGTAATACAAAAATAATACTTATTCTAAACATATATAATCAACGATGCCAACTATTAAAAATTTAGTTGGACTTAATGTAGGAATTGAATAAAGGTGAACTAAATGATCCTAATTTTATTTTAGTTTAAAGATTTAGAATTCTGGTTTATGAACAATATTTTTTTAAGATTTATTTATTTGAGAGTAAGAGAAAGCACGCACACGTGCGCAAGGTGGGATCAGAGGGAGAGGGAGAGAGAAACCCACGCCAACTCTGCACTGAGCGCAAGTCTGAGGAGGGGCTCAATCTCATGACCCTGAGATCATGACGTGAGCTGAAACCAAGAGTAAGCACCACGCAGGTACCCCTGAACATGAATTTAGAGTGATTTAATTGCAACTTTTAAATAAAAATTCTCTTACCTGCAATTCAAGGGGTATTTCACTGCTTTGAAGGAGAAACTGTATTTTAGCCACTCTTTTAGAGAACTCTGAAGATTTTTGTTCATGGGTTTGAAGCTCTTCCTATAACAAATAATGTTAATGGAAAATATCTTTTTACTTTATACTTTATTTTCTGGAACCCATGATCGCTATTATTATACATAGAAACTGCGAGAGCCTTTGAATTTCCCCCAAATCACTTGTGTTTTGAAGGAGTCCTGGGACTTAGAAACCCAAGTGACTTCATGAGTCAGGCAAATGTTACAACTGAGTGAAGCCGTCTAACTAGAAGACGACAGGGGGTCAGGCTCGTGCTAGACAGAACGCAGTGCCTGCATTGCATTTCATAGATCTGTGCATATAAACCGTGCCCTGCGTGCGCACACGCGCACACACACACACTCTCACACTCTGCTGGCAGAATCTCACCCACAGGCTGGCAGTTTACCAATCTTTAACTTCCAATTTTTAAACAACCTGCACATCAAGGCATTTTTAAGGGACTTATTCGTTCACACTTAGAAAATCATAACTTCTATCATCATACACAAAGGAAACTCAGAAATCTCTAAATGTTTTTGAAAACCTTTTCCAAATGTATAAAAATAGATATGTGAATTTAAAAGTGGATAGAACAGCAAAGATTAGGGAACAAATGAGACTGGAAGCATGAGACCTGGCATACTACAAAGTCTTCAAGCACATAGACATATATTTTTCTATTACACTGAACCAGATATAATTGCTAATCTTTGACTGTTTCCTGACCTACAAAGATACAGATTTCATGCGATCCAAGTGAATAATATGTAAATAAGCCATAAGAAAGAACTCTTCTTAGGGTTAAAAGAGATAATGTAAAATCTTTCTAAATGGCAGAACCAGAGATTACGGTTTTAAAAACTAGCCTTTTTTGAAGCTCTAATAAGATTTTAATACTCAGCCTGGTAATTTTTCCTCATCTTTTTTTTTTTTTTAAAGATTTTATTTATTTATTTGACAGAGATAGAGACAGCCAGAGAGAGAGGGAACACAAGCAGGGGGAGTGGGAGAGGAAGAAGGCGGCTCCTAGCGGAGGAGCCCGATGTGGGGCTCGATCCCAGAATGCTGGGATCACGCCCTGAGCCAAAGGCAGATGCTTAACGACTGTGCCACCCAGGCGCCCCTTTTCCTAATCTTTTTTAAGGAGAGACTGCTTAATTCAAATTATGCAGGTTGTCCATAATCATGATGTAGATCAGGGGTTAACAGTCTAAGGGCTGGCAGTCTGTTTTTATAAATAAAGTTTTATTGGAACCCAGTTCTTTCCAAGCGTTTATGCATCGTCTCTAACTGAATGCTTTCATGCTACAACAGCAGCATCAAGCAGTTGTGACGGTGACCAAATGATCTACAAGCTTAAAATGTTTACCATTCGACTTCTTAAGAAAATGTCTGCCGGGGCGCCTGGGTGGCACAGCGGTTAAGCGCCTGCTTTCGGCTCAGGGCGTGATCCCAGCGTTCCGGGATCGAGCCCCACATCAAGCTCCTCTGCTATGAGCCTGCTTTGTCCTCTCCCACTCCCCCTGCTTGTGTTCCCTCTCTCGCTGGCTGTCTCTATCTCTGTCAAATAAATAAATAAAATCTTTTAAAAAAATTTAAAAAATTAAAAAAAAGAAAATGTCTGCCAACCCCTGGGACCTATATTGACCACTTGGGAACAGCTTTGTATTTTGATGGGGCTTCTTCTAGGAGTTATTAACATTTTTTATACCATAAATGCCTCTGATAGTCTGGTGAATCTTGTGGACCCTTCACGTAACAACATTTTAAAAATAAAATGTGAGACAAATTATGTAGGATTATAAAGGAAAACAATTATATTGAGATATAGTTATCAAAATGTTAAAAATAATTTCTGCTATAGTAATATATATGTTTCTATATTAATACCTTAAATAATAAGATCTAGAAGTGACCCTACTAATAAATATCATAATTTCAAAGTAGCAATAAAGAGTTAACAGTTACAAGTGGATAATGATTCAAAAATACCTGTGATTTTCTTGATAACAAAGACACATAACGCTCACCCTACTATGTTTGTTGACTATGTTCATAATTGGAACCAAAATTACATTTTGGTTAGATATTCATAAAAATAAAGATGCAATTTTTCCCATATGAGGTCATTTTATCCATGTACCACTTGGGTGTCTGTCAACCCCAGATTAATAGTGCCTGCTAACATCTTCCTAGATACCACAAAGGAAAGAACAGAAAGGTCCCACTCAAGGGATAATAAAAGAAATAAGTCATTTCTTTGTGATTTTTCTACTCTGTTTCAAGAAAGCAAGCTCCGTATTAAACATCAGCTGCGTACAAAAAGAACATACATTTTATCTCCGTTACGAATTACCTTCAGCTTTTCTCTTTCTTCTTCAGCCAGTTGATTTAATTCCATTTTTCGAAGGACCTTTTCAGTCCACTCATCGATGACATTTTTTAAGTTAAAAAGTTTGTCCCATAATGCTAGAGCTCGACCAAGATTTTCATAGTAGTCTTCTGTCTTTTCATTTATCTACCATAATTTAAAAATAGAAAGAACACATTTAGTGGTAAAAAGTATGAAAACCATTGTTTCAGACACATTCTATTTTAAAATAAAAATTTAGTTTACCTTCGCTTTTTAAATAATTTGCTTTTATCAACAAAAAAATGTGCTTTAACATATCACGTAATTCTTCCTTCCACAAAAAAAACTTTGCTGCCACTTACAGGCAACTGAAAGCAATAGTCTTTCTAATTTCTAAACCACGATAAATGAAAGGTGCTTTTAAAACACAGAAGAGAATATAACACAGACAAGTTCTTATTTTGTAATTCATAAAAATATAATTATTACTCAACCAAAACTGTATTAAATAAGTATATAGTTGCACATGAATACCTTGAATGGTTACTATATTAACTAGTTTATTTAAATAAGTTGAATATAAGCTTTTATGTCTCAAGATGATAGACCCATTTGTTAGTAGTATCCAACTCTGGGGATGAAATTAATACCTAAGTCATAAATTTTATATTATTTGAACATTTTACAATGAAGACTTTTGAACTTTATAATTAGATAAAAATACTAAAGATACAACAGAAAAGATCAATTTGCTAGTAAAATAAAATTTTTAGTGAATTAAATTGTCACTCACATCAAGCCATCTATCCACAATAATATTAGCTTCTTTCTCAAAAGGAGGCTCTTCAAAAATTCTCATTTTATTTAGATGAAATTGTAGATTTCTGCAGATCTGGTTAATCTTGTCTACAACTTCTAAATGTTCACTAAATTCTTCTTTAACAATTTCAATCTGTAAAAAAGATAGGTAACATGTTTTTGATATATTTACACAGAAAAACTGGTAAGAACCAAAATTCTATTATTGGCTATTTATTAGAGAGTATTTCCTTTGCACATTATACTTCTCTAAAGCAGCCTGTTATTTTCCCACTTTCTCAATAAAAAGTTTTTAGAATCCTAACTATCTCATTTAACAATAATCCCACATCCAAATTTCTTCCCAGTCTGCATGATGAAATAATTATAATAATCTAAAACCATGTTTCTTGTCGGGAAATAACAGTCTACCAAAAAAAAAAAAAAAAGCACCTTCATTCAGTAATACAAAAAATGGCAGATCCTAGAGTCCTCTAACAGGAATCATCTTTGGAATGTTAAAGAACCTACATGCTCATCGGAATAAAATGGACAGAATTCTAATACATCTTTAATATGACTTCAATTTTAATCTTCCACAATTCTAACTCCCCATCATTTCTAACATGGAAGGCGAAACACTACTTTACCAAAAGGCCAATGATCTTAAACTACAAAATAAAATTTGAGAGTTGACTAATATAATCTTCATGTTTTACTCAGCTTACCAGTCGTACCTGAGCATTGTTAACAATTATATAAAATTTGAAAATAGATATCTCATAAGCAAATACCCAAAAAATATATATACACCCGAGGAAATTTCTGGAACTATACAGTAGATATAATTTTCCCTATTCTTCCCATTAAGCACAACTAAAAACCCTGGATATCACATACAAAACAAACTCAAAGAATGAAAAGTGGAGAGTTCAAGAAGGCTGAACAACTCGGGTCATCAGCTCCTGAACACCGACTTGGTGCATCTTCTTTCCTCTCAGAGACACCAGAGTGTGTGCTGGAGGAGCCGACACCTAGTAACGTCAATGTGCACGGGGAAAAAATGTCCCAAAGGAAGCTTGCTTTCTTCAGCCAGAGAACCAAAAATGGGACACTCCAGCAAGACAGAAAACTTTTAGGAAATAATCAATCACTAGGGCCAAATACCACAGAAAAAGATATGAAGAGATAGTTCATCAAAGATGACCTACAGATGGCAAACAAGCACAAGGAAAGAGGATCAATACCATTAGCAAGTAGGAAAATGCAAATTAAACCATAATGAGATACCACTATATACCTATCAGAATGGTTTAAAAAAACTGAGACAGGGGCGCCTGGGTGGCACAGTCATTAAGCATCTGCCTTCGGCTCAGGGCGTGATCCCAGCATTCTGGGATCGAGCCCCACATCGGGCTCCTCCACTGGGAGCCTGCTTCTTCCTCTCCCACTCCCCCTGCTTGTGTTCCCTCTCTCGCTGGCGGTCTCTGTCAAATAAATAAATAAAATATTTAAAAAAAAAAAAAAAACAACTGAGACAATATCTAATGCTGGCAATGATGCAGAGAAACTGGATTACTCCACATTGCTGGTGGGAAAAGTTTGGCAGTTTCTTTAAAAACTAAATACACAATTAACATACAAGCCAGCAATGGCACTCCTGGGCAGTCAACCCTGAAAAGTAAAAACTTCTATTCACATAAAGACTCCTACACGGAGGTTTATAGCAGCTTTACTTATAATTGCCCCAAATTACAAACAACCCAGATGTCCTGCAGTGGTGAATAATTAAACAAACTGTGGTTATAACCGTACCGTGGAATACTACACAGCAAGGAAAAGGAATGATCAACACATGCAAGAACCTGAATGAATCTCCAGAGAATTATGCTGGTGAAAACAGCCAATCCCCAAAGGTTACACACTCTATGTTTGCATCAGAGGGAAACGGGTAGGGTTATAAAACGACGACATGAGTGGTCCTTGTGGTGATGGAAATGTTCTTTATCTTGACTGTATCAATGTTGGTATCCTGCCTGCAATATTGTATTATGTACTTATATAAGACTGAACACTGGGGAAACTCACAGTGAAGGGTACACAGGATCTCTCCATAGAATTCCTTACAACTGCATGTGAATCTACAATTATCTCAAAATAAAAGTTTAACTAAAACAGTAATTGAATAAAAATTTTAAAAATGAGAAAAAGTTACTGAGGAGGTTTCTGTCTCCCGACTGGAGGCTGACTGATACATTTATAAAGATGAGATGCAAACTCTGATGTTTTCTCTCCTGGCACAGGACTCTTCGCATTGGGCATAATAAGTTTTGTTCAATCAAATGGGAAAAAATTATATGTATAATTAATTTTCATTACATTCGAAGAACTTTGTTGTTACACTGACACAAGCCACCACTGAATGAAGAAAAAAGAAAGAGCGGGAGAGGGTACTTTCACCACTGACGGGAACTGCGGGTTTTGTTCCACAATAAATAGAAAGGGTAGAATAAAGGAAATGTAGACTCACTCTGCCTTTTCCCAAACGTGAATAGTCCCCTGACACTCTAGCCTTTAGTCTTACTTTTGCACTTGTGTCTTTCATTAAAGAGAGTGGAAATCTGGTCCCATATCCTAGATAACATCCAGGTTTCTATGGTTTGGAAGACAGAAGTTCTCAGTGGTATCATGTTTCAGCCACTGGTGCAAAGCATCACGCTAGAAACACACACTACAGAAATGGATTGTTTCTGAAGACGTATCTAATTCATCACAAAATTAACGGAAAGTTCTGTACTAAAAAGAACTAAAATTTACTTTTTCCAGACAGTTAAAGAAGCATCTGAGAAAAGAATTAAATATTAGTGTACTGGAACGTGTATAGCTTCCACACGAAATATTATTTTAGCAAATGCGTAAAACGCTCATATGCTAGATCCCATGCTAGATATAAAATTCTCAAGATAATAAGAAACGCCTGGACCCTTCTACATTTCTTAAAGGTAATTATTTTATTTTATTAATTTTTAAAATACCTTTGTGAACAAACCTTTACGGTTGAGAAAGGGGAACAAAGCAAAGTTAACCAGTTTTCACTTCTGCCATATACATAGTTCAAATGTTTACAGAGAATGCAATATTATGATGATTGAAACATGACTTTGTAATCATACAGACCTGGGATTAAGTCACGATTATGCCATTTATTAGCCATATAATCCTGGGGAAATTACTTAACTTGTACCCTCACTTTTTGTCTTTTTTTACGGAGGAAGTTGCTAATCTATCCAATTCCAAGTCATAAATTGGACATTACTGCTAAGCAAGATCAGCATGGCTGAAACATTCAATACATGGATATGGTGCTTTTTTGCTTTGTGTTGCTTCCTTATTGTTCAACAGGTAAGATCCTTGAGGCTAGCGTTATGAATCTATCTTCACATCAGGTGAAGAACCCAGGCCACTGTATCAATATCTGAGCTACTCTGTGATAAGAGTCCAAGATTTGGATTTAGATCTGGAGGAGAGTAAGACCTTGTAAGCACTTAGGCTGGCCCACATGCTTGATCCATTTTTCCCCCAGAGAACTTGCTGGGGTATTGAGCACTCGTGCACATTATAAAAGAGCGATACCATTGGTCTTGTTTTTTGAGTATATATCTCCTTTGACAGTCCCATAGCAAATCAGGAAAACTGACAGGTCAGGGTTGGGGAATTTTTTTGTTCTTTATTTATGATGCCATTTTAATAACATTAAAACTCCTACAGTTACTTCTGAAATTCTCTAAAGAAAAAAAACAAAAACAACACCTCTAAACCTTGGTTTTCCCACCAGTATAACAGGGTTAATAACACCTACCTTGCAGGGTAATAAGGTTATGTGGGAATGAAATGATACAATCATGTGTGATGAATTTGGCACACAATGGCCAAGCCATCCATGGCAGAAGCTATCATGATCGCCATCATTTTTAGTAGTAGGAGTAGTGTTACTTAAAACCTCAAGGCCACATGATCGCCCTCTTTGCAAATAAAACCAATTTTTCTGGCTTCAGGATTTTCCAGCTTCTGGGATAAATCATTTATTGGAGTGGAGGGGTATAGTTTGGCCCAAGAAGAAAGAAGGACATTAGTAAATTTTTAAAGTGCTACCATTAATGTCTTTGGTATTAAGAATTTTCCATATTTAATATTATATCCTTAGGCTAGATTCCTAGAAATGAAATATTTGGTCAAATGGTGGACAAATTTTCAAGGACCTTGAATAACGTTGTCAGAGTGTTTTCCAAATGGGTAGTAGCAATCTACTCTTCAACCAGCAACATAAAGAGTACACATCTCGCTGACCATCAAAAGGCAAACAAAGGTATTTTTGAGTAGTTCTGGTTTCCTTTGATTACTCATGAGGTTGAACTATGTGTGTGTGTCTCTCTCTTTTTTTTTTTTAACAATTGTCAGTTTATTCCCTATGTACAAATACCCGTTTGGATCTCAGTGGTTTACTCACTAATTTCTACGAGTTCTCTATATATTATTGCAAACCTTATTCTAGCATATTTATGAAAATACCTTTCTACTCTACAGCATTTTTTTAAAGATTGTATTTATTTATTTGAGAGAAAGAAAGAGCACGAGGGGGGGTGGGGCCGAGGGAAAAGGAGAAACAGACTCCCTGTTGAGTAGGGAGCCCAATGCAGGTCTCCACCCCAAGACCCCAGGACCATGACTTGAGCAGAAGGCAGACGCTTAACTGACTGAGCCACCTAGGCACCCCTCCTATGAGATTTAAATGAGGAAGGCCACCAAGACCAGAAGCAGACAGTGAAGTGGAGCTGCTCAGAAGCAACCTGTCTGCTTCCATCTAGCAGAGGTAGCTTTTGGGTTTGGTGGTCTCTGGATCTAGGAGGATCCTGCCCCTATCCCAGTGGATTTGAGGGTCTATCTACGCGTTGTTTTGGTTCTCAGAAAATAAAACACGATCAGCCTTACAAGAATGAGGACTTTTAATAAATTTCTCCTGTGCATAATATAATTTCATACATGCAAAATATATAGTAATAATATAGTTCACTTACACATGCCCTCATAAATGGAAGTTGGTATGATGAAGTTTAATTTTTTGTTATTTAAAATAAATAAATAAAATAATTATTTAAGATCCCAGAGTCCTGGGATCAAGCCCCACGTCAGGCTCCCTGCTCAGTGGGGAGTCTGCTTCTCCCTTTGCCTCTGCCCCTCCCACCCGTTCACGCTCACTCTCTCGCTCTCTCTCAAATAAATAAAATCTTAAAAAAATAATAATAGCTCTCACAGGAAACCAGTTAGACAGTCACATACTGTACAACTGGTGTCCAAACAGGGTTCTTCGTGATTGGTCAGTTCCAAGAGACTGAGTCTGAGAACGCAGATCTCATTCCTACTCTATATAGCTCTGGCCATGTGTCCGCACGCTGAATGTCACTTCAGCCTCAGGGATAAGTGTTCTAGATAAAGACTAAATTGTAAGAATCTGGTTGATTCTCTCTTTCTCTCTCAGCAACTGGGAAGTTCGACAAAATTGCTTTCTAACAATCAGGTGTATCACGGAGATTATATTTCACACATGCTTTTGACCCTTTAATAGCACTTCAGCATAGGACTCATAAAACCAGTAGGAAAAGCAACTTTCTGGTATACAGTAATGTAGTATAGTAGTAGTATTCTTCAACTATTCCATTCCTTTGCCACTTCTGGTTGATAACCACCTAAAATCATAGAAAATAATGACACCTAGTGTCTAAAAGTGTCACTCTTCTTTGACTATGCTGTGATTGGTGAGGCTATGAATACAGACGGAGCATTACAGATGGAAAGTCACACATCTTTACAGAAAGCGAATGTAATTATTCCTTTGTCTGCTAACAACGGAGGGGTTTCCCACTACCTTCATTCTCTCGAGCCTAAGATGAAGTCTCGGGTTCCTTTTTGGTAGAAGGTCAGCGCAAAGACTGTCAAAACTCTACAGAGGTAGGAACAGGGGTGACCACAGACTCCAACAGAACCACACCGCCAGTACCAAACACCAGACACAAGCAACCCAGCATCGACTTGGGCACTGAATTTTTCCAAGCCCTAGTAATAAATTCAATAAGGTCTGAGATATCTGATAAAACAGGGTCACTGTTCTTTTAAGCCAAGTTTCAAAAATGACTCTATTTACAATATCTTCTTCATTGTCAAAGCCATTGTGTAGAGCTTCCTTTGGAATCTGGACTCACCTCCGCTATCCTTTTCTTCAGGTTCTCTTTTCCCATGTAGGAAGCCTGAAGGGAGATGACATTCTCTTCTTTTTGAATCAAAGCAGTCAAGACACCTTTAAAATTCTGATATTGTTTTAAGAGCTCCAAAACTCGTTCACATTGGTCAAGGCTATGGAAAAAAAAATGTACAAAAGGTAAATCTCTAAAAATAATAAAACCATTCTCTCCCTTTGTAGGTATCCTATAAAAATGACTAATACATTCTAGAAGGATTTTTCCTCTTGACATGGCTTAGCATATTGTTTAACCAATGTAGCCTAAGAATGATGGCACATACAGTTATCTGGCAAATGGATGGTAGAAATAATCACTGGATTATGATTTTTACCAGATCAATAGTAAAAAAAAAAAAAATCACCAGATGTAAGCTCTAGAAAGAAACACAGGATTCATAACCTTAAGAAATCAGCATCTCAATGTCATCATTAACCAAAAAACACCTTGGAAAACAGTGCCTTCTTAGCACTCTTCTTGGAGATGGTTTTGACACAAATTCAGCAAGTCACAGTTTATTTATGTCTATTTAACTCATTCTAGATTTAGCCCTTTTTAAGAAGTAAAGAAATACAGATAATTTGGCAGTTAGGATACCTGATTTCTACTTAGAGGTGGGCACTAATCAGTCATGTGAACTTAGATAAGTTACTTTAGCCTCTTTGGACCTCAATTTCTTTCCTCTATGAAATCTAAGGGTAGACAGATTGAATGCCACAGACAGGCTTTATCTTGAGTACTATACACTCAGCTTCCAGTAGAACTCAGGAAGTGCACTCAGAGTTCTGTGTAAAAGGACCACTGAGGTGAGCAGGGTTAAGGGAAACGTCCAGGGAGCTGGGGGATTAACCAGAGCAAAAACAGATACACCACTCATCCTCAGGGGAAAGAAGGAAAGTACCCTGGGCCAGAAAGGAGGGTGCCAGTAGGAGATCCCAGAACCACCTGCTGGAAAGAGAGGGGATAAGACCATCCTGACCTCTCTCTCTGCTTGTCCTCAAATCTACGTGTACCTCCCACTTCCTATCCCAGCTGGACCCCTTGGCCTGGCTGGTACAGTCTGTTAGGGATCAGCCTTCCTGACCACTTCTTCGTCCAGGCAGAGAGTAAGGGAAAGAAGGGATAGATGGGGCATAGTCAGCAGAATTGCCAACTAGGACTGGTAGGTAATGGCTATCACGTAGTGAAGAAAACTTGTGAGCCTGCCCAGGCTCTGCAGAAAAGAGAGTGGTCACTGACGAGCAATGTTTGCCATTCCAATAGGACGATGTGGTAGAATAATGCCCCTAACCCCAAAGATGTCCATACCCTGCCCCTGGATCCTGTGAATATGTTCCCTTACATGGCAAAAGGTACTTTTCTGGTGTGATTAAGTTAAGGGTCTTAAAACAGGGGCATTACCAGAATTATCTATGTGGGTGCAATATCATCACAAGGGTCCTTATAAGAGGGAGACAGGAGGGTCAGAGTGACAACAGAAGCAGAGATGAGAGGAGAGAAAGCCAGATTAAGACTTGAAGATGCCACACGGCTGGCTTTAAAGATGGAGGAAGGGGACACACATCAAGGAAAGTGGTAGGAGGCCTCTAGAAGGCAAGGAAATGGATTCTGTCCTAGAGCTCCGAGAAAGGAAGGCAGCTTGATTTCAGAATTTCCAACCTTGAGACTGTAAGATAAATTTGTGTTGTTTTTCAGCCACGGAACTTCCTATAATTAGTTATACAACAGCAACAGAAGACGAATACAGGTGGCGTAATAATAATTATAAACATACTGTGTATTTCTTACCCCTCTTAGATAACCTCTTAAATTCATCGGGCTATCATCTAGGATTCCAGCTCTTGCCCAGACATTGGCCGCACGAGCTTCCGGTATGAAACTCTCACATTTGTCCCTCCTTTAGATCCATGAGGATGTGTTTTCAACGTATTTCAAAAAGTTAACTGCGCTACAAACAACTTCTCAGATTCGGGAGGGAGTTTTCTCCTTACCATTCAGTGACCGAAGCTTTTGTACTCTCCCACAAAAGTGCTGTATTTTGGAACTGTTGATTCAGAGGTTTTTCTCTGCCATCTTCAAATTGTGGAAGAGAATTAACCATCTCTTGCAAGCATTTCTTCTCTTCTTCATATTCATCTAGATCCTTATCCAGTCTCATTAGTGATTTTTTCCTTGATTACGAAAGAGAAGAGTTTGATAGCCAGTTATTAGCCAAACTGATTCAACACAAGGATGGGTAATTTGGGGGAGCACGCTAACTTTAATTTGCCCTCAAATTATTACATCAAAATTACACACTCCTATTACAGAGTTCACGAGGCTCTTTGCATCTCCAGAATACTAATTTGGTATTTTAGACATAATATACAAAAACCACAAGCAGTAACATTTTTCTGTGGTGAACGCACTTGTAAAGGGAGTGGATACATATGTGAGAGAAAAGAGAAAGTGTGTGTGTGTGTGTGTGTGTGTGTGTGTGTGTGTGTGTGTACGGGAAAGAGCACGGCATGGAGAGAAGAGAGATGGGTGGTCACGCCCTGCAAGCTCCCAAGGAAGAATGGAGGAGGCCAAGGAGAAATGGACAAGCAAGGAAACCTTGCATTTCTACCTTGTATACAAAAACCTCTTCCCCATCAAAAAAAGAGTCATTTGACCTAAGAGTTTTCACTGCAAACGAATCCTGGAAGGATTAACTCCATTCACCTACGTCTAAATTGCTTTTAGCAGACGCTCACTGTCTCTACCTCCTCTCCTCCAGTTCTCTCTGGAGTCTACTCCCATAAGGTCTTCACCCCCTACGGCTCCTCCCAAACTGCTATCAAGATCTCCGGTAGCCTCCATGTTGCTAAACCCCTGTTCCATTCTCCATCTCCGCTCCCTTCACCGGTCAGCAGCAGTTGACACAGCTGACCACTTCTCCTTGTTGAAAGGCCTCCTCACTTGACCCCAGGACTCTCTTGATATTCACCTGCCTATACTGGCCACCCCTTCTTGGGACTTTTGCCTGGTTCTTCCTCATCTCCCTAATCTCTTAACATGGAGGGCCTAGAGTATGCAGCTTGGCCCTCTCCTCTTGCCCATCTGAACTCACTCTGCTGGCAATGTCATCCATCTCATGACTTTAAATAGCATTCTAGACACTGATGACTCTCGAATGCATACCTCTAGCTCAGCCCTCTCTCCTGCCTCCATCTACTGTTAAGAGTCTTGTTGATATTCTTACTTGAATGTCAAATAAGTATTTTGAACCTATTGTTTCTAAAACCAAGCACACTTGATCTTTCATTCAATACCTGACAAACTTCACTCTTTCTCATCTCAGTCGATGGTAACTCCATTCTTCTAGTCGCTCAGGTCAAAGCCTAGAATCATTCTTGACTCCAATCCTTCTTTTATAACCTAGGTACAGTGTGTCAACAAATCTTATGGACTCTATCTTCAAAATATACTCAGAATTTTAGTCCCTTCTGCCACCTCACCACTGGTCCATACCACCACCATCTGTTACCTGAATTACTACCACAGATGAACCCAGACTTCCTGTATCTTCCCTTGACTCCTACACTCTGTTCTCAACATGTCAGTCAGAGAGAGCCTGTTACATTGCAAACCAAATCATTTCCATCTGCTCAGAACCCTCCAATGACTTCCCGTGTTATACAAAGATAAAGCCAGTTATCACATGGCCCACAGGTCCCTACCTGAGCTAAGCCCCATCCCACCTGTTCCTTTCTGATCCCCTTTCATACTTCTTCCCCTCACCACTGACCTTCTCACCCCCTTGTCTCCCCTCAGACATGCAGCACATGCGCACACCCAGCCTTTGTACCTTCCGCTCCCTCAGCCTGCAAGGCTCGTCGTCCTGGTAGTCACCTGGCTAGCTCTCTCATCCCATCTGACTCAAAGATTACTTTCTCAGTAAAACTGCCCTTGATGACCCTTTTGGAATTACAACCCCCTCCTCCTTCCTTGCTTAATTTTTCTTCATAGCTTTTATCACCATCAAACATTGAATATCTTACTCCTTTCACTAGATAAGAAGCTCTATCGGGGACAAGAGTTTTTGTCTATTTTGTTAACTGCTATGTCCCCAGTACCTAAAATAGTACCTGGCACACAACACATATTTGTTGTATTAATAACCAAATTAAAAGTTAAGGTAATTTATTGTTTATCAATGTATAGTTTTACATGTATAAATTAACATGTAATTCATTCATTACTTATTTATAAATATATTAAATTTATTAATGACAAATTAATAATTAAGTTAGTAATTAGCTCAACAGCTCTCTTAAGAACGGGGCTCTGTAGGAATTGAAGTCTCATTGAGACCACAAGCACAGGGCAATTTCAGAGGGAACAGCGTAGTCAGCTGAAGAGCCTCAGAGAGCACTGAGCCTGAGGGACTCAGTGGGCAGAGGAGACAGAACGTGGGAATGATTTAGACAGGGGAGGGGAGTCCACAAAAGTAACTTGCTAACTTTGTCACTGCAAGACCTGGAGGCTGGCTCTGAACGTGAGAACTAAAATAACAGCACTCGTACAGAAGGTTGCCCCCCTCAGTTTACTGCAATTCTGCTCCTTCTCCAGAACCAGCACTAACCTTAGGCTGACCTCTCAAATTCAATCCTATGCCTTCCCACTCAGTCCCCCTCCCAATCCTGCTGGGAGGAGAGGAGAAAACCAAATAATTAAGGAAGAAGTAGGAACAGGCCGTGGCATGCATATCTTCCACCATTTCTTTCTTTATAATCCAACACGTGGAGTATTTCAGGTCTTCCCCCATCATGAGAACCCCGTAATAACAGAGCACTAAAACGGACTTTGAAGGAACTCAAGTACTTCACACACATCTTATTTCACTCTTCCTTTGTCCATGAAATGCACACGTTAATGAGAAAAAAATCACAGAACATTTTGTAAAGGCACACTAGCAACAAAACTGGAGCTTGTCTGAAAAGTCTACAGAACAGAACGCTGAACCCTGAGCAGAGCAGGACGGCACAGAAGTAGAAAGGCACAGGCAGTATTCTCCCACCTAACAGATCCTGAACACACAGAAAAGTAGCGCCCTGCATCGGGACAGGATGGAAATGAGACTCACCGTTGTTTTACAGCTGGAACCGTGGGATCCTTAAGACTGATCTTACTGATTTGATCGTACACGTCTTGAATGTTTTTCAGGAGTTCATTATTTTTGAAAATACAAGTCTCTAGTAATTTGTTTTCTTCGGTGAGCTCTTCCTGCCCGCCGCAGCCACGTGTCTCAAACAACTTTCTCGACAAAGCAACAAGGAGTTTGTCACAGGTGTCGTCACCCTGTTCAGCATCGTTCAAGCTTATGCCAAGCATCTTCAAACGTTTATCCAAATGTCTGGCCTGGTCCTTCATCAGACTAATTTCTCTTTCTTTATCTTCTACCGTCACAGTGTTTTCTCGTACTACCTGGGTATCTGAGGCTGAAAGGTCCGTTACAAGCTCAAAAGAGAGTTCAGCTGTTCTCAGAGAAGCCAGAAACTCCTCCAGAGCTCTGAGGGCATCTTTGCTCCTCTGTACCTTGTGGTTCGCTTCTTCGAGTTGTGTTCTGTGCTTCAGCATAATAGACTGCGCTGCACGTAGATCAAGTGGGTGTAATCCCTTGAACGCAGCGTCGCCCGACTGTTCCAGGTTGTTACATATTTCAATCTGCTTGGCTATGGAATCTTGGATATTCTAAAATAAAGTAAGAAATGCTGAAAAGACTGAGGCAGAAGAAAAGAAAGACTGCACGTCAGAAATGAACCTAAACTTACAATGACTAGGTGGCATCTAAAAAATCGGTTCTCAGCTTTGCCAAGGCTGATGGTGTCAACAGAAGGCAACACTTTAATTACGAATGATCAGATGGCCCAGCTGTTTCATTATCTGATAACCTTCCTGACATTTCAATCCCCCAAAGAAAATAAGTATATAAATCTACTGCTTCAGTGAAAATAGAGATTAAACTGTTGAGACATCTGTTTGTAATCTGAAAAATAAAACTTAAATTTTATTTAAAATGAGACTTGGCGGTGGGGAGATGGGGTAACTGGGTGATGGGCATTCAGGAGGGCACTTGATGTATTGAGCACTGGGTGTTATATGCAACTGATGAATTACTAAATTCTACCCCTGAAACTAATAATATATTATGTTAACTAAATTGAATGTAAATAAAAATTTTTAAAAATTAAAAAAAAATTTTTAAATGAGACTTGGAATAAGTAAACTGCAGAATATGCATGAGAGTCTAGGACAATATTCAGGCTCTCAGCCATTGGAGGAGACATTCATAAACAAACCTTCGTTCTGAATTCAAAGCAAATACCTAATTATTTACCCCACACTACCTACTTTCAAATTTGTGTGGGATTGAGAGTTGAGAAATAAATAAGTCTAAATTATTGAAGACTTTTCTGCCATTGCTTATAGTCTATATACTATTGATGTATAATTAAAAATCTCTGAGGAACTGAATTATTCTATGAGTACACTGGGAGAAGTTTTATTTACCTTCAGGTTTTGATAAATGCCATCAGCATCAATGAGATGAAATTCTTGAATGGCTATTTCATGGAGAAGCAGGTCCGAGCCACAGAGTAGAAGTGACTCCTTCTCCACAGGTAACACGATCTTCAGTGCGGTCTCCAGAGATTCCATTCTGGGTGAAAAATAAACCAGACATAATGGAAAAAGACAACATAAAGATATTCTATAAAACATATCAATGCCAGGGGCGCCTGGGTGGCTCAGTCCTTAAGCGTCTGCCTTTGGCTCAAGGCGTGATCCCAGGGTCCTGGGATCGAGCCCCCCATCGGGCTCCCTGCTCAGCGGGAAGCCTGCTTCTCCCTCTCCCACTCTCCCTGCTTGTGTTCCCTCTGTCGCTATCTCTCTCCCTGTCAAATAAATAAATAAAATCTTAAACAAACATATTAATGCCATGATTTAACAAAGAACAGAAAATAAGTACCCAATAAGAATACATACAATGATATGTACAGATTATCACATTAAAACCCAAATCCAGCAAAATAAAAACCAAAAAACCCCTCAAAAACCAAACCCAGCAATCCAAAATGTCAAAGAATAAGTTGTTTGCTATGTCCAATATTCTTAATAGCTTAATACACACCACACTGAATGGAAAATTGTTGTAAAATATACTAAGCCTTACCCTACCTTTTCCTAAACTTTTTTGAAAACATTTATTTTTTAAAAAGATTTTATTTATTTATTTGAGAGAGCGAGCAAGAGAGAGAGCACAAGCAGGGTGAAGGACAGAGGGAGAAGCAGACTCCCCGCCGAGCAGGGAGCCCAACGTAAGACTCCATCCCCGGACTCCGGGACCATGACCTGAGCCGAAGGCAGATGCTCAACTGACTGAGCCACCCAGGCACCCCTCATTTATTTATTTTAGAGAGAGAAAGAGAGAAAGTGAGTGGGAGGAGGGACAGAGGGAGAGAATCCTTCCAGCAGACTCCCCACTTAGTGTGGAGCTCAGCACGGGGCTTGATCCCACAACCCATGAGATCATGACCGGAGCTGAAACCAAGAGTCAGTCACCACCAGTCGCCCCTCCCTACCTTCTGAAATATAAAGTATTGAATGTAATTTAAGTTTGCCTTTGATAGCAAAGAAATGTCATTATAAATTATTTTGTTAGTGAAAATATAATAGAATTCAAAGAAATAGGCTCTACTAATAATAAATTGAAATGTGTGACCTTGAACAAATAACATATAGACTCTGAGCCTCCGTTTCCTCCTATGTAAAATGGGGATATATCCTGGGGAAACACATCCTATGTATAGGGGATAATAACAGCACTCTCACTTTAAAAATGGGAAAATCGAGGCCCAGAAAAATTACATGACATGGCCAAATGCATGTCCAAGGGCAGACGGGGCGGGGGCAGGGGAGTTGGGGGGGGGCGGCAGGCAGAGCATGGCCTTTGGAACTCAACAGTGTTTAAGTTCCAGCTAAGTCTCTGGCCAGTGGGGCAGCTTGGTTATGTTAACTTCCCTGAGTATCAGTTTCCTCATCAGTCGAATGGCAATCGTGGTGGCCTCTCTCACTGTGGCTGTGACAACTAAATACAATAGCGTACTTAGTCTAGTACTAGCTGAGCTTAAAATAGCATCAAAAATTCAGTAAATGCAGTAAATTCGTGGTTAATAGATCTCAGAATTATACCTGGTATTAAGAGTCATCTGAAACTCTCTTTCTTTTTCCTTTAATCTGTCTCTCATGTTACTTATAAAAGGCTTCTTTATGTCACTGTCAAGCTCTTCTAACTTCAAGGAGGTGATTTCAAACTCTTTCCAGCAAGCATCGGTTTCATTTTTTAAGACCTAGGTGAAACACATAAAGTGATCTATCAGCTAGTGGGTTAACAGGCACAATTATTCTGTTCTCACAAAATGAGGCATTTGCCAACCAATAACACAGAGTTTCATATGAAAATACATTAAAATTATTTTTATACCTAATTTAATTAATAAAATTAATTCAATGTTAAATACATTTTAAAAGTATTTTCCAACCATCTACAAGCGAAGTATCTGTCCGGGAACAATGATCTTAACTGTGCTCTCCGAAGTCCCACTCAAGGAAGTCAAGGGAGTCACAACAAAGGAATCCAAACTCGCTTCCCATAAGCAGGTGCACAGAATACAATTCAGAAAGATACATGTAATGTAAGAACAGATAACCTAGTTCCTCTAGATAATAAATCTTTGTTTCTCCCTAAACTAAAACTAAAACCGGAGTGAACCAAAACTGTTTCTATCAAATAAGAAGTGAATGAAATTAAATTATGATTTCTAATTAAATACTTACAAATTCAATACTATTCTAGCTCTTTATCTTATTGGTGGTGGTTTTTTTTTTTTTTTAAGGCGCTGCTACAGAATTTACTCAATGCTGATCATTATAATTTGTTCTTCACCTTCCCCACGGATTATTATCGCTTTTATAACCAACTCATTATTCAGTTACTGGAGTAAGGTCTCAAGACAATTTCTTAATTGTGATGAAAACGTGCTGAATCCATCACTTGAACAACAGAGATTTTAACCTATTAATTCTGTTTACTCAGATGGAAAATAGAGAGGACCCAGATGGTGGAGTGTGACTCAGGAACTGGCATCATAAAGGGAAGGTAACTATAAAATACGGGAGGGCACTGTAGGCTCTCCCATGGCCCTTACCTCCACCTGCTGGGTTTTCTGTGAGGGATCATTCTAACGCATTCCGAAGCATACAACAGTGTTGCGCTGCCCACACAGACTGTCTTCAAAATAAGGAAGGGCTTTATTTGTAGGGCTTACGCTTGGTGCACCCAACACTAGTTTTTTTTTCTGTAGCTCCTGAGCCAAATGGCTCTCCACAAGATTATCCATCACTCAGAGTGAACTATCCCTCCACTGACCGCCCCTTCCTTGTTGTCCCAACATCAGACAGACAATGTGACAGTTTGGTCAAGATGATGACAACCGAAACAAATATTCAGAGCCACTGGCTTTTCAGGTTTTGTTAACTTGACAGCAACACAGTTGAACTACGGGTTGAAATGGCCTTCAAACACATTGTTTTGAACAATTCTTCTGAATTCTTTGGAAACATCTAACGCATATGTGGCCTCAACAAAAATAATGAATTCTATACTCATGGTGGTATTATTTTCTAATAAAAGATAAAACTTCTCTAATAGTATTTTCAGACGTTACCTGCAGGTCTGCCAGTTTACCCTGCAGACAAGCACTACTCCTTTCCTCGTCACCGGAGAAATCAGAAATAATTCTGAATTTGTTGTTTTCCAGGTACAGCTCAAGATTTTCTCTGTGCGTATCATACCTAGAAAAAAATTAAATGCAATGTTACTGAATTTTAACAAAAAGACAAAACATGTTTTTAAATTACTGTCAATTATACAGGAGGAAATCTCAGGGAACTTCTGCTTAAGTTACTGGACCATGTGCAAAAATTATGACTAATAGATTATAAACATGTATTAAAGTATAACATGTTTGCATCAATGACAGGTTTTTGGTGGATTTTCCAGTTATGTAAAGGGGTTACCTTTCTTGTAAACTACTGAGGGCTGCATTCTGATCCTTTTCATACTTCTGCATAGAGCTTTCTTCCTGTTGAGGCTTTAACTTGGATTCCAGGTTAAAATTCTTAATCGATCCCATTGCCTAAGTAAATATGCAAAAAAGCAAACAAAGTATCTTCAGTATACTTAACTGGGATATACACACGCAAATGGAATATACGACTGGAACATACATACAAGCATAATATATTTCAATATACTTAAGTATCTGGAAGAGATGAACACTTTATAATACAAAGGTATGTCACTAATTCTTTATACCCCAAACCAGGAGATAATGCAACTTCTTTGAAGCTTCTCAGCTCCGAGAAAGACCTTCCCCTAGGACGGAGGGGACTTATGACACGGAGTCTCACCTTCTAATTGGTATGTCAGCACAGAAAAGTTGTTCTCCCAACCCCTAAATACGGTCTCCGCCTGTGACCGTATGGCCATCGTGGAAAGCAGACAGAAACCTAGCATGCAGAGGCGGACTCTGGAGTCAAATACACCTCGTCCTTCCCCACGGCTTCTGACTGGCAGTCTGGGCTGTGACCTACAGTCTATGCCCACTAACCGGAAATGCAAGAATTCAGAAAATTCAATTCCCAAGGAAAGTAAAGGACATTATACTGAGAAAAAGACAAATGATAAATAAACTAGTTCAGCTCAGTGAAGAGGCATCCGTACAGATTCAAGTCCACTTCCTGTACCCTCAATAGGAATGTCCACAGACAGTGTGTATTCATAATGGCTACATGGGGCGCCTGGGTGGCTCAGTCGTTAAGCGTCTGCCTTCGGCTCAGGGCTCAAGCCCCACGTCAGGCTCCCTGCTCCACTAGGAGCGTGCTTCTTCCTCTCCCACTCTCCCTGCTTGTGTTCCCTCTCTCGCTGGCTGTCTCTATCTCTGTCAAATAAATAAATAAAATCTTTGAAAAAAAAAATAACGGCTGCAAATGGTCTCTTTCTGAAAGAACTGTTCGTATCCTCAGAGGAAGATAAAGCAACGCTCACTATGGCTTTGGTTCATTGTATTGTAATTCTCGGAAAAGGAGTCTTCCTTGGATTATTTAAATGGGACTTCTCAGCTGATGAAAGTAATCAGATAATTCGGACCAATAGTTAACGAGAAGTGGATTACTGTACACTTGGCCTTTTTCATTGGGTTTGCTTCTAAAATGCATTCTCCACATTTCACACCTTTTCAGTTGATGGCTGATCCTGTGATTCTGCAGATGGCACTTCACTGTGGACACCCCTTCCTCCGTTCTCAGATGTGTTCACAGTCTCCCTAGGGAGGAATCAAAACTGCATATTAAAACAGAGGAAGACACATGACGCCTAAAAGAGAATACAGAACACTCCCTGTCATTCGATTTCGCAAGGAGCTTCATCTTGTTTTTCCCTGACGTGTAGTCATTCCTCTGAAGCACTAACTTGTTTTTCAACGAGCCTCCCATCGTGGGTTGCAGTGTCATACGAATCTCGGAAGCACATTTCCGAAGTCTTTCTATCTTTTGTTCGTAATCTTTGAGCGCTCTCCTCACTTCTTGTTGACTCTTCTGTGACGTCAGCTCTTCACACAGCTCCCGCAAGACGTCCATGTGGTGGTTTAGCTGGTACAGACTGCCTTCCTCAGAAAAGCAGGCCTGAGGGAGGAAACAAAGCAGGAAATGTGCTTCAGATGAGTTCACATGATTAGTCCATAAGGACTGGAAACTAACAGATGTGACTTCGACACCACATTCTTTTACAGGCCATCCACCGCGTGCCTGGTGTGGTGACGGGCACTGGAGAAAAAAGATGAGGAAGTCAGCCGGAAAGGGATTCACCACAGTCCAGTAATGCAGTGAATGAAACCCCAAATGTTACCCCAAAATATGCCTCTTTTTTTTTTAAGTGATCTCTCTGCCCAACGTGGGGCTCAAACTCATGATCTCAAGATCAAGAGTCGCGTGCCCTACAGACCGAGCCAGCCAGAAGGCCCCCAAAATATGCCTTTCTGACGTGAAAATTATTTTGAGCTAAAGGCAATTAAGAAGCAGTAAATACAGAAAAAACTCCCTGCTTTCTGCCTAACGGCTGGAAATAAAGTCTCTTTTCATTAGAGACAGACTCTCGTTGGCCCAAAGATAGTTCCAGAGGAATCTGCAAACAAACCTTGTTAAACTAACCCTTATCTTTATCTTGTCAATTCCTTGCAAATGTGTGGTCTCTTTGTTTAATAGTCATGAAAAATTCCTTCTCTGCTTACTTCTTCGGGTCTTCATTCTCTTGTCAAGGCTCCTGTGTGCATGTAACAATTCATTAAAATATGTATGTTTTTCTCCTGTTCATCTGCCTTAGGCAGTTTCATTCTCAGGGACCCTAAAGGGGCAAAAAAAACCTTTTTCCTCCCCTACAGTGGGCACACACCCAATGTGCACCTAGTGTGACAAGTGTTAGGACAGAGCCACTGCCTGCTGTAAGGAGTGAGAGAAAAACTACCTCACCCGTGGGAACCGTCTCAGGGAGAGGCAGAAAGAACAAGGACGAGTCCTCCAAGTAAAAGCAGAGAGAGGTCCTTCCTACCAGAAGGAACAGTCAAGAGGAAAAAGGCTCCAGCTGTTCTTGCAGAACAGCAGTCTAGTGTGCTGGAGGGAGGGCATGGCACAGGAGAAGGAATGCTGAAAGCGTGTCCTGTGGCCAGACTGCCTGCATGGCCTTCTAAGGAGCTTGGAGATGTTGTGGGAGGAAGGGTGAGCCAGTGACATGGGATTTGTGGCTCAGAGGGGTCTCTGCGGTGATGGGTGTGGAAGATGATGTGGCCATCATCACATGGGGAGAATAACCCAGGCTGAGGGCAATGGCAACACTGGTGGGAAGGCAGGAAAAGCAGCAGGGGTTCTGAAGAGGAACCGAGGGGCCCTGGCACCCGATTCCAACATGGCTGAGCGGGAAGGAAAGGGGACAAGGAGGAGGACAGCTCGCAGGCGACACTGCCCTTCATGACCAACAGACACAAGAGGAAGCAAAGTTTGAGAGGAGGTGTTATTGGCTGGTTTTGGACACGCCAAATAGGAGGTCTCTGAAGAACACTGGTGACATCTACTACTCAGAAACAGAACCTGGAGCTCAGACGAAAGGACTCAGCTGCACATAGAGATTTAGGCACTATCGTTACAGAGAGGGTTTTATCATTACAACCGCAGAGGGGGGACCTGGGTGGCTCAGTCGGTTAAGCGTCTGCCTTCAGCTCAGGTTATGATCTCAGGGTCCTGGGATCGAGCCCCTGGTTGGGCTTCCTGCTCAGTGGGGAGTTTGCTTGTCCCTCTCCCTCTGCCCCTCCCCACCCCTCGTGTGTACACACACACTCTCTCTCAAATAAATAAATAAAATCTTTAGAAAAACCCACAAAAACGCAGAGGGCATAAAATCCCCTAGAGCAAGCATGAAACCAGCCAAAAATGGAGACTCTCAAAACTCAAACATTAAGATTACACACCAAAAACAAGACAAATTTGTGGGGCGCCTGGATGGCTCAGTTGAGAGAGTATGCAACTCTTGATCCTGGGGGTGTGAGTTTGAGCCCTACATTGGATGTAGAGATTACTTGGAGAGAGAGAAATTTCTGAAGGACACTAAAAAGAAGCTCCTCCTATCCTCAAAAAATAATAAGGAAAAGCAAGAGAGATTGACATTGGGAGAGCCACAGCAGTAGAAAGTTTAAAGGAAAGAAGAGGGGTCAGTATTGTCAAATAAATAGACGCGATCATATAGGATGGGGGCCAGAAAGAGGTCATGAGGTTTGCCCCCAATTTGCTATCTTTTCCAAAAGCAGCAGTTCTAAGGACACCACGTCCCCTCAAAATCAACCATGGGTACATTAGCCACAGGTGACACATTTGTAACCAGAGTCTCAAGGACAGGGGCCACTGAGACATAGTAAGGAAAGTCATGAAATATAACTTGATGCTGAATTCTTCTCACTTCTAAAAAGCAAGCAGCACAGGCTGTAGTTAGAGCTCAAACACCAGAAGCGACGGTCCCCAGGGGATGGACGGGAGGGCTGAAGTGATTTGCAGAGCAGGTTTAACCCAAGGCTCTGGACACACACGACCATGTAGGATAAATTCCAAAATAATGACAGCACTTACATGGAAACAGGTGGTTTACCTCATGTTCCTTGATGAGACCCTTGGTCCTCCCTCTACGAATTAGCTTCTTTTCTTTATTTATTTGTTTTTCGAGTTTTGAAATAGTGTCACTGAGTTTCTCTTTTTCAATGTCTATTTTCAGTTGTTGAATATATAAAGACATCTCATGATGAAGAGACTGCAAAAAAAAGAAAAGAAACCCACAGAGGCACACAGTAACTATGGGAAAAGAATACATTGAAAAGATTTTCATAAAAACACCAATAAAAAAAAACCAATAAAAATATTTGTAGTAACAAAGGATAGAAAGGGAGTTTAAATGGCATCCTGGGGGCACCAAAAAGCTCAGTCGTTAAGCGTCTGCCTTCAGCTCATGATCCCAGCGATCTGGGATCAAGTCCCACATCAGGCTCCCTGCTCAGTGGGAAGCCTGCTTCTCCCTCTCCCACTCCCCCTGCTTGTGTTCCCTCTCTTGCTGCCTCTCTGTCAAATAAATAAATAAAATCTTTAAAAATAAATAAATAAATAAAATTTAAAAAATTAAAAAAGGTTTTAAATAAATAAATAAATAAATGGCATTCTGGTTCGTCCTTGTGTCTTTGGGGAGGATGTTTATAAAACATACCAGACCCAGAAATGTATTTTCTTTTTCTTTCTAACAACTAAAAATATGTGTTAGCTGTGAAAGACACCGTTAAGAAAACAAAGCCAGTTGCAGACTGAGAGAACACACATACAAAACGCATAGCCGAGCCTAAGGAGAAATCGCGGAACTGTACCGTGTCTCTGGGATGGGATTCTGAAGTTAGGATAAAGGACAGATGGGAAACATTGTGGAAACAGGACTAACCACTCTTTCTTGAACACAATCTCTGTGGCAGGGGCTTTAGAGAAATCCTTGCAATAATCCTGCCAAGAGGTTGGGGTTATCCGCATTTTATCAGTGAAGTTCCTAGAAGTGAAACGACTTACCCAGGGTCATAGCTGCTGAATCTAGGTCTGTCTGCCACCAAAACCCATGCCTATTTCATTAGGAAACTCTGTATGCGTGTGTATGTGTTGATACGTTGTCTCAGTCAGGACCCAACTCGGGACCCAGGAAACACGAAGTACTTAACTCAGAGTGAATTAAATGCAGGGAACTGATTAGGCAAGAGATGAAAGAGCGGAGAAGACAGAGAGGGGACCGGAAGGCCATCTGGAGGTGAGCCCGGCTACCAGATTGCTACTCCCGCCCAGCTGGAGGCTTCAGAGGAGCCCAGAGAGAAGAGTCATCAGAAGACCGAACCCTGTAACCCGCAGCCAGGCGGAGACACAGCCACCACAGACACTGCCCAAGAGAGGGACTTTGAACTCTCCCTTCTCCCCCTCCAGTCACCCTCTACTCTCTAAACCGTGCTGTCATTGGCTGAACACAGAAGCCAGCTGGGCCCTGGGAACGGCAGGATCGGCCTCGCTGTGACACCAAGCACACAGGGGGGCTGCCAACAGTGACTGAGCACAGACGGGCCCGGGTCAGCTCTATCAGCGGGACCCCAGACACATGGTTCTTACCTCCCACTTGGCACAAACACCTCTACTCTTGTCTTCCAAAGACAGCTTTACATCCTCAGATACAGTATTTTTCAGTTCTTCAACAGCTTTCAGATACTTGACCAGACTTTTAGAATTAAGAATTATTAGCGCTTCCTAAAAAAGAGAGTGCAAATGAGAACATGAAAGCCTCATTCTACGGCCAAGTCCTCAAAGCCAATTCTGGTAGGTCTTTAACAGGCATGAGGAGGAAAAGACTTTTGAAGAGTATGACGATTTAGGGGAGACTTTTGCAAAATAAGGTTGACATCCCTTTTGTATCTCTTGAATTATTTCAAAAAGAATTGCAAGATATTTATTATTCAAATGTAGATAGACATTTGAGAACCAAAGACTTCCTTAGGATATGCAAAATGAGTTTCGTTACCCCCTGATAAATAATTAAAAGGATTATTGTGCAGGGTAATACACTGGTACTGTTTCCTCTAACTTTCTTAAGTACTAGTGAGTGGAAGACCATACTTCATTAACAATACAATACGAAGAATATGCTAGCATGTTATTAGAGATTAGTGTTGCAATAAGACAATTTATAGGGTTAATAGGCAACTATTTCATCTTGTGCATAAGCATTTTTATGCTGCAACAAGTCAACATTACCTATTGTCCACTTCAAAGTTTTGCCTGGGGCCAACCATACTGGCAGTCCTGCCCCAGATAGTAGAGATGTGTCTGCCCCTTATCTCACGCTTACCTGCCAGGAGTATTTACCCGGCAATTACCTGGCAGAAACCTAGTTTAGTTAATTAGCAAATGACAGAACAAAGAATAGTCTGGGGCTTGTGAAAGAGGCAGAAAACCTACAGGAGACCGAAGACAAAAGTAGTTCTAGGGAATAAGGCAATTAAGCTGGGTGGGAATTCGTTCACGCCCTCATGACACTTGTCATGGGCCTACCGCAGAAAAGGAAGGCTGCTGAGCCCCAGGGCCCTCCCCCACAGCCTCTGTGAGGGTTGCTAGACTTAGGACCTGGGGAGACACTCTAAGCCTGTATGCTGGCGGGGGGCTCCTACTACTCGTGCATCCCTGGAGTGCCAGGAGCCTCAGGGCAAGACCTACAGGGCAGGGATTGTGCTTCTGTTGTAAAAATGAATCTACTTCGCTAAATGCCAGAGATAAAGGGGGGTGGGGGGAAACCCTGACTCAGATTCCAAAAAGCAGATGGTCAGGAAGAGGAAAATGGTGTCAGGCTGGCACGTCAGGCTGGTACAGAGGGACCTGGAGCCTCCATTTTTTCTCTGCCTGCTGTCTCTCCTGAGCGGACCACATCAGCGTCCTGACAACCAGCCTCGTGACTATTTATGAGAACCACTGACTCTTTAAGGTCACTTGAGCAACTCTCAGCAACCCGGGAATAAAAGTGGCAAAAATCCATAGAGGAAACGGGTCAAAGGTGGTGACCAGCACCCTGCAAACAGCACAGGCCAGGCAGGGAGGGCTTT
Organism: Ursus americanus; assembly: GCF_024610735.1. Lineage (NCBI taxonomy): Eukaryota > Metazoa > Chordata > Mammalia > Carnivora > Ursidae > Ursus > Ursus americanus. Next base: position 10,780,156 of record NC_142152.1, on the reverse strand, counting down.
GAGGTCATGGGAAAAGCAGTGTTGAGATGGCTGATAACAGGGCCCAGTCTGGCTCACAATCCAGAAAGCCAAACAAGGACTGAGGTCCAGAAACGTGAAGGAGGCCACAATGAGACTGAAGAGGCTCCTTCTCCTCAAAAGAGTGGGGGCGGTCCCCCCAGATGCCTAACTCATTTTAAATGTTCAGCAAGTGTGTGAAACGTCAAATAAATGAATGAATGAAAGGACACATATCACTCAACCTCTCCAGTGTGTCCGGTGGTAGAGACCTGGTCTTACTTGTACTTCATATCCCCCCAAGCACCTCCCATGTGTTAGTTAATAGTGACTCTCTGGTTTGCACACATCTCCAGCCGCCTATCAAACCAGGAACAAGCAACCTGAAACTGTCTCCATTCAGAACATCACTGGAAGCATTAGGTCCACATAGGACTTTTATCAGAGCACGTTAATAAAAGTGTTATTTTACATTCACAGAATTTTACCTATTCCAAGTGCCTTTGCCTTATTTTCATAAAAGTCTCACAACAAATTTGGTAGCTGAAATTATTATGCCCATTTCACTGATTTAAAAAGCAAGAGAAGGGGCGCCTGGGTGGCACAGTGTTTAAGCGTCTGCCTTCGGCTCAGGGCGTGATCCCGACGTTATGGGATCGAGCCCCACATCAGGCTCCTCCACTATGAGCCTGCTTCTTCCTCTCCCACTCACCCTGCTTGTGTTCCCTCCCTCGCTGGCTGTTTCTAACTCTGTCAAATAAATAAATAAAATCTTTAAATAAATAAATAAATAAATAAATAAATAAATAAATAAATAATAAAAAAATAAAAAGCAAGAGAAATTAAATTCGTGTTCAGTATCGTAGAATCAGCTGTGCTCTTGACACTCTACCACTAGGTCCACTCAGCAGGTCCATGATCAAATTTAAATTGAAAATATTCTTCATGTTGATGTCTAATAGTTTCTGGGAACAATGTATAAAACGGGGAAATTTTTTCAAGTTACAATAACTTTGTAACTACAGTGATGAAAATATGTTGATTTCAAATGAGACAGATAGCTGATAATAAATAGCCCACATTTGATGGTTGAAAGCGTCCCACCTTATATTTTGAAATTAGTCCACTCGGGCTCTCTTTTTGTCCAAGTAATTGCTCAGCCCTTGTCATGTAGGAGTCAAGCTCCTTCTGTGACTCTTCCACCTTCAGCCTGACATCCAGGTTTGGTGAATCATCAGCTGAGTTTTTTAACACTGCAACTAATTTTATCATATTGATCTGCAAAGACAAAAAATTCTCAATACCTGGCCCAGCTGTTCAAGTCATAAATGAATAAATACATTCTTTAAGTAATAACTCTTATTTTCCCACTAGATATAAGAATATCCTATTTATTATATTGATATTTTCTAATATGCTCTAAATTATTTAAAATACAGATATAAAATGCAAAAGTAATATTTTATAGAACATTTCCAACCTCCAGGGCAATCCTTACCTCTCGTCCCCATTCTGCCACTGGCTACTCACTTTTAAAGACTAAATTCACTAAAAAGGAAATATTAAAGAGAGACCTGAACTTTCTCTTTGGCTTCTTGAATCTTTGTCTGAAGCCCAACCGTGAGAACACGTTGAAGTGACTCCCGGCTTGAAATATTCTGTACATCCATTTGTAAGGTATCTTCAGTTCTAGACACAAGCTCTTCATACATAGAGCCTTTGGCAATAAGATGCTGTTAAAACAAAGTGAGACCACAGTAAATAATCCGATTATATGTTAAACATTAGACTTAATCTCATCACGACATCAGAAAAAGTTAATTATTCATCCAAAATGAGGTAAATCTTTACTCCAAAAATGTTATTTTAAACATTCATTTTGAAACTTTATATTAGTACCGATTCTGAGAAACAAAGTCTTTTATAGATTATTCTTTATACAGTAAGCACGTTCATAAACTAAAGCCTGGAAGCAATACAATGCCAACAGACAGAAAATAAGTTGAGAGAATAGTAATAAACCTTAAAATGAAGTTGTTGTAAGTCAAATCAGTCGGAAGGAAACTCAATAAATGCTACTGGAGAAAATGACTATTGGAAAATAAATCTTTTTAAAACCATGCTTTCTACAACATACTAAAAATAAATTTCAGATGGATCAGAAAATTACATATAAAATAGGAAACCACGAAACAGAAGAAATTAACCATGAAAACCGATCTACTTCCTCTGGGTGTGAAGCAACCTTTTTAGGGGTAAGAGTAGGAACATAAACATAAAAATTTCCTATGTAAAATAAAATAAACAATTTAAAAGTCAACGACTTGGTAAAAATATGTGCCACACAAATGAAAAGAGCTTATAAATTCAATAAGAGAAGTACCAAGATCCCCCCCAAAATTCAGAAAACACAGGAACAGATAATTCACAGAAACAAATGGTTGATTAATACATAAAAGATAGCTCAACCTTACATGTAATTAAATAAGTACAAATTAAAATAATAACAAGGTACTGCTTTTCAGTTATCAAATCAGCAAAAAAAAATTTAATTACAGTGCAAGGGTGGTGTGAGTATGAGAATATAGAAATTACATTGTTTAATATCAACTAAGAAAATGCTGATTGTATTTATCTTAGAGCAGTGGAATCATGGTGATTTTTATTTTCTTCTTTATACTTTTGTGCATTATTTAACTGTTATACGCTGAGCACATTCAATTATAATTTCAATTTTTTTCTTTTTAATTATAAAAGTAACAAAAGCTCACATAAAAAACTCAGGAATGGAAAGGTACAGAATGTAAAGAAAAAGCCTCTTTTCTTCCCCATTCCTCCCTTAGTTGTCATTCAAGTCAATCATTCACATACTCACTTTAAAAATACTTGGTTTGCATCTACTAGGCAACAGGAAATGTGCTAAGAGTGGGGCATAATGCAGGATCAACACAGAATTAGTTATCTGTATGTATATCCTTACACACATTTTTCTATGGCTATAAAAGCAGAAAGTATAAAAAGCAAATGTTTTATGCTCAACATCACTCATCATCAAGGAAATACAAATCAAAACTATGATGAAATACCACCTCACAACGGTCAGTATGGCTAGAATTAACACAAGAGACAACAGGTGTTGGCAAGAATGTGAAGAAAGGGGAACCGTCTTACACTGTTGGTGGGAATGCAAACTGGTGCAGCCACTCTAGAAAACAGTATGGAGGTTCCTCGAAAAGCCAAAAATAGAACTACCCTATGATCTACCAATTGTACAACTAGGTATTCACCCAAAGGATACAAAAATACACATTCGAAGGGGTACATGCACCCCAATGTTTATAGTAGCATTATCAACAATAGCCAAACTATGGAAAGAATCCAAATGCCTACCAACTGATGAATAGATAAAGAAGATGTGGCATATATATATACAATGGAATACTACTCGGCCATCAAAAAGAATGAAATCTTGCCCTTTGCAACAACATGGATGGAGCTACCGTATATTAGGCTAAGCACAATGAGTCAATCAGAGAAAGACAAATACCACATGATGTCATTCATTTTTGGAATTTAAGAAACAAAATGGATGAACATTTGGGAGGGGGCCAAAAGAGAGAGGGGGGGAAACAAATTATAAGAGACTCTTAACTATAGAGAACAAACTGAGGGTTGACGGAGGAAGGTATGTGGGGGATGGGCTAGATGGGTGATGGGTATTAAGAAGGGCACTTGTGATGAGCACTGGATGTTATATGTAAATGATGAGCCGCTGAACTCACATCACCTGTACTGCTCAGCAATTTGCATTTCTTACTTCACCATATATCTTGCTCTAATAAAGAACTACTTCATTCCTTGTTAACATAAGTATATCCCAGCATGTCTGTATTTTTATTGTTTATAAAAGGCTTTAAAATACTGAATTTCTCATTCCTCATTCATTTCTTTCACTAAAAGAAATTCCAGATATAGCAAATAAATAAAAATAAAAATAAAAGCACTGACAGATGGCACAGGTAAATTTATATAATACTTTCAAAGCAATAAAAAAATACCATTCTTATAAATCATGAAAACACAAAATGCTATATATACACCTTTCAGAAAGGTGGATTTAAAAGAATTACATAAATACTCCTTTATTCCAGGAACTTTCCATCTTGTTATAATTTGTGACATGCTCCGTAAGTTTTATAGCTGAGCTGGAACTCAGTAAAAACCTCAACTGTAACTTCTTTCCCAGGAGAACTGAATGATATTAAAACACACTCTTGCCTCATTGCTTTTCAATGAGTTGACCTGCCAGAGAATAAAGACAGAAAGGTTTTTAACAACATCTGTCACCCTCCCTCCATCAAGGAAGGAAGGGAAAATGGTTTAATCAGTGGGTGAGCTTTCAAAGCATAGATCCTATAATCTCTTATACTCACACTGCACTGACCTATCTGACATATCCTAACTCATCTCCTCATTGACCTTGGAAACAAGAGACTATTTTAATCTCCATTGTGTAGCTGGGAAAGGTAGTTCAAGAATTGAGACTCATAAGGTATTATTAGTGGTGTCCTAATCTATCCTCTGTCTTCAAGCAAAATCTCAGCAAATGATCCAGGGATGACAATCCATGCAATTTTTAAAACTCTGAACAAAGAAAATTCAAACAGTAGTCCTATTACTATTTATATTTTTTAAAGATTTTATTTATTTATTTATTTATTTAGAAATAGAGTGAGCGGGGGTGGGGGGCAGAGGCGGGTGGGGGAAGAGGGAGAAAGACTCTCAAGCAGACTCTCCACCGAGCTCGGAGCCTGATGCAGGGCTCCATCCCAGGCCCCTGCGATCATGACGTGCGCCGAAATCAAGAGTCAGACGCTCAATGAACTGAGCCACCCAGGCGCCCCGTTACTATTTACTTTAAAACCTTGTATTCCTCTTAATACATAAGTCCACAACCATGAAATCCATCCTTCTGGTACTTTCACGCTCATACCTGCAAAGCTTCTTCCATTGAGGCATCTACACCCTCTTCAGGTCTCAGAAGCTCCAAAAGGGATTCGGTCTCTGCCTCCCAGATTTCCATTTGTCCAATGAGGTTTTCAACCTCTTCAGCCATTTGAAGTTGCCCTGTGAATTCATTTTCTTTCTCATGTTCTTCCCCGGCCTATAACATTCAAAATTCTCATTAAGATGATGGCAACATTTACATTATAAAATAATTTGCAGTTAAAAAAAAAGTTATCTTTTTTTCCCCCCTGAAGATGGCTAATGCAACATATTTCAGTAACTTAAAACCTAGTTTTTGGACAATGATGATAGCACTTTATGATCGTATTTATCACTTTAAAAAGTAAAAAATCTGTTCACATATATTTTCTTTTTTTTTTTTTTAAGATTTTGTTTATTTATTTGAGAGAGCAAGAGAGAGAGAGAGCACAAGCATGGAGAGGGGCAGACGCAGAGGGAGAAGTAGACTCCCCACTGCGCAGGGAGACCGACACAGGGCTCAATCCCACGACCCTGGGATCATGACCCAAGCCCAACGCAGATGCTTGACAGGCTGAGCCACCCAGGCATCCCATGTTCACATATATTTTCTTAATGAGAGGATCATTCCTATCATTTAGTTACTATCATCTCCACTTTACAGATAAAAAGATTAAAGGTTAGAAAATTAGGGTAATGACTCTATAGACCTTTCTAAAACTCATATACAATTTAACTCAATACAACTCTGAGCAACAGCAGTTGTGCAACGTCACCAAGAAGAGATTCAGAATCCAGTTTCAACACGATTAAGCCTTTTCCCCATTAATCATCTCTCAGTATCCTACAGGTTGTCATGCTGTAGCTTTACACCTTACACAATAGATACATTCTTAAAGTTGTTGTTAATCAGACCATATCGTAAATGTATCAGAGGAATATAGTATTCTGCATTCTTATATTCTAAAAGCATACTGTACGTTTTCAGATCTTTCAAGATTCTCTGAGCAGGTCTCCTTATGGTGGGAAATACTGGCACTCCATCATGGCAACTGGCCAAAGCCGGTGAAAAGTTACTTTAAGTGAAGTTGGATCCACTATTATTGGAAGGAGGCACATTTCCCAAATCACAGGTATTATATTTTACATGTGTATGATTTTTTTTTTTGTTCCTTTTCCATAGTCTTATCTATAATCTAAAGTCATTCTCCAAATTATCCGACAAAACAAGAAATAAAGATTATATTGTCCCCCATCGTACACAAAGGAAGCAAGACCCAGGCCAGGGGCTACACCAAAGCTGGGTAATTCCTGAGCACAAGTCAGAAATCATCTGAAGAAAATATCAACCCCATTTCCACAGCTCAGAAGTCATGGCTGCTTCCGCGTGTCTGTGGAACTCCTTGGCGAGTGAGAGACACAGACTAGAACACTGAAAGCTCCTTCATGAAGGGATCCATTTAAGCAGTCTAGTGGAAAACGACCATATTTTAAATGTTATCCAATAATCACATTTACCACTGTTTCAACAATCTGGTTTTATCAAAAGAAAAATAGCCAAGTTGGGGCGCCTGGGTGGCTCAGTCAGCTAAGCATCCAACTCCTGACTTTGGCACAGGTCTTGCTGAGGGTCACGAGGTCAAGCCCTGCATTGGGCTCCACACTGGGCGTGGAGCCTACTTAAAAAAAATTTTTTTTAAATAGCCACGTTAATTCTCTATACAAGTGAAATACATAAAATATGACTATTTTACCTTTATATTCTGATTATGATTTTCAGGAAGTTCTACTGACATAGCTGTTGAAAAATCAACAGTTGGTTTTCCTTCTTTAGATAGCTGAATATTTTCATAATTGTCAAAATTGGGCTGATCCTGTTTTTTTATAAGTGGCAGGTTCATCTCCTATAAAAAATGTCATGAAATTTAAAGCCCATATTTTTTATGTGAAGATATATTATTACCAACAATAACTGGACATAATATATTCAATATATTTCTGGGATTTATCACATAATAACAATGTTGTAAAGTATGAGAATTTCCCAAAAAACACCTCAGTCTCATATTATTAAGAATAAGAAACAGAATAATTTAATCATTTAATTTCAAAATTTATTAAAGGTCTGCTTTTATAAGGCACCGTGCTTATATATATATAACTACAAAGCTATATAAAGCTCAGCGTATGTTCTCAAGGAACTTGGAATCAGTAGGTAAAAACGCTTACGTTGTTCTTAATAGTAAATGAATTTCAACTACAGAGCTATATATTACATGTCCACACAAAAACTTGTACATAAATGTCCACAGCAACATTATTCATAATAGTCAAAAAGGTGGAAAGAAGCCAATGTGCATCAATTGATCAATGAATAAATGAAATGCTGAGTATCCATACAACAGACCATGATTTGCCAGAAAAAGGAAGTAAGTACTGATACTTGCTACAACAGACGAACCCTGCAAACATGATGCTAAGTTTAAAAAGGCGAGAAAAAGAAGACCAGATATTATACGATCCCATCTGTGTGAAATATCCAGAACAGGTAAATCTACAGAGACATAAAGTAGACTAGTGGCTGCTGGGGAGGCTGGGAGAAAGTGAGGAGTGACAGCTAATGGGTACAGAGTTTCTTCAGGAGGTGACAAAAATGTTCTAAAATTCAGGACGGTGATGGCTGCACAACTTGGAATATACTAAACATCACCGACTTACACCCTTTAAGTGAGTGAACTGTGTGGCATGGAAATGATATCTCAACGATGCTGTTACCAAAAAACAAAAACAAAATGAAAAAACTTACAAGTTGAGTTTTTGTAATAAATTTTCTCCATCTTTTATTCAGCCTTCTCAGTTCTTTAGAAACAGATGATCCAACTTCATCAGTACTGACTTGAATTAGGAAATTCCCTACTTCATTTAAAGTAGTATGTTCCACATTCCACTGGGACAGTGTCTCGAAGGGGACCTACGCACCATAGAAGCCACACATTTTAATGATGTAACACTTGTCTTTCCATTACCTATAACAGATCTTTACTAAGGTTGATTCTAAGCAAAAGCGAGTGTGAGATTCTTGTAGAGACTCTGAGCCTTTCCTTCCCTGTTGGACTAGCTCTTCATTCCTCATCACTAATTGTCAGGCACAGGTTGTCTGGCATCATTCCTGGTCCTGAACTTTCAGGAAGCCTCTGACGACCTATCTTTCTAAGTGGTTAATGAACTTGGAGCAAAGGTTCTCAAACATTTATCAGTTCATGGTGCCCTAAATGTCTCAGTAATTTTTTCATGGATTCCCTAAACCAGAAGATTCCTCTTACAGGTCTTATTTTCAAGTCAGCCAGTCCAAACCACTTGGTAGTTACTTGCTGCATGGTGTCCAACAGACTGATGTCACTGTGTCTCCCTCACAATTTAAGTTATCTTGAAAGTCCTCTTTGGCAGCTCACGGCACCTCAGCACAGAGTTTGGGAATCGCAAGGCTTAATGTGTTATTTTTCTCAGTTACGTGAATTTTCGTAAAAGGTCTTTAGTGGATGGAGGTAGAGAGCATCATGCTAAGCAAGATAAGTCAGTCAGAGAAAGACAAACACCATATGATTTCACTCATATGTGGAATTTAAGAAACAAAACAAATGAGCTAAGAGACAAAGAGAGAGAGAAACCAAGAAACAGACTCTTAACTGTAGAGAACAAACTGATGGTTACCAGAGGGGAGGTGAGCGGGGGATGGGTGAAATAGGGGATGGAGATTAGGGAGTGAACTTGTCCTGATGAGCACTGGATGCTATATGAAAGTGTTGAATCACTGTACTATACAACTGAAATTAATATTACATATTAACCAACTACAATTTAAATTAAAAATTAAAAAAAAAAAGATCTTTAAACACAGAAGTGTTGAAAGCCAAAGATTTGCATTTCTAGTATCACCTCAGATGACAAGAAGAATGACTCACTAACCCCTCAAATATTCTTTTTGCATTCCTACACTTATCACAAATTTTACTTTCACAAAAACAGCTCATTTTCAGCTGAGTAACTTTAGTTTCTATTTGGGAAATATTTAATCTGAGAGGCTGTCTATATCCACTTGCAACATAAGAAAACAAATGAAAGAAAGAAAAACTATCTTAGAGAATAATCATAAAACAGATCATTACACGACTAGCAAATGAAAACAATAATAAATTACATTGAAATTTCTTCCATACCTCTCTACATACGTCTAAGATATTTTCTTCCTCTAGAAACTCAGGGAAATTTTCATCCAAGTGGAAAAATAAAACTTTTTTAAACATCAATTTATTTTAGAAGTATAAGCTATGAAATACTCCAAGTCTTTCATTTTCTTTCCAAAGAGAACTTAGCAATATATCTTTCAAAAGCTACCCTCTGTGTGTGTGTGTGCGTGTGTGTGTGTGTGTGTGTGTGTGTGTAAAACCTATAATGAGGAGAAAACTTCCTTTCGGCAATTATATTAGAAAGAAACTAAACTCTTTCCAATACCTTGAAGAATTTTTCCAAGAGCTGTGCCTACTGTTCGCTGGCCTCTACTTTTGGATTGAAAATGAGGATCTCCAAACAAAATGAAAAAAAAAGAAAGTAAAATTGAGGAGGTACCATTAGACTGAAAATACCTCTTTAATCTGTTCCTTCTTTGTCTCCTCAAAACAAGCCTTGAGTAAGCGAAGTTTTTCCACATAAGTAGCCCAACATGTCAGAACTTTTTGTAGAGTGGATTTCACATTATATATTTTTTTTCTATACATACAAATATTATATTCCACCATGGTATATTCTTTGCTAATATCCTGATATTCTCCAGCTATAATTTTAACAAAACAAGAAAGTAATCTCAGAAAACAGTTTATTATTAATAAAAAATTACTGTTAAGAAAAATATTTGCATATTAATTGACAGTGGTAAAATAAATACACACTCTGACAATATTAAAAGTGAACGCAAGAATTGTCCAAAGAAAATACACATGCAAAACCAATTCCTAAAACATTAAGGTATAAAGTAAGTGAAACAGATAAAATGTTGTACAGCTTTACCTAAACTCTTATGGATTTCTTCACATTTCTGAAAGGAAGCTTCAAGTTGAGCTAGGAACTCTTTTTCTTCAATAAATTTCTGGGGGGAAAAGGAAAAAAAATATACTGACAGTTTTCACTATTAAAAATGTGCCAAGATATCCAGATAGAGACATAAATATTGATGAAGCACTTAGGCATGAAAATTTCTTTAAGGCCTCAATACTGTATATTTGGGTAGAAAAGAAGGACAGGTCATGAAGAAAGACAGTTAAGACCTAGGAGACAGTATGAATTATACAGGTATGAAGACAATGCAGGCATGAGACCTGACAAGTTTCTCTCACTGCAGTGACATAGTACTACAACGGTTTTCCTCCTGTGGGAAAAGGCAAGTTAAGTATAGAACTTTGAAAATCTCTTATTTCACATATTTATTAATGTTGAACAATTTACATCAGTTTCTCTAATTTCACACATTTTATTAATATTGAATAATTTTTTATTAGACATTAGAGTATGTTACAAATAGACACCATCCATCACACAAAAACATTTGAGAAACTCCCATTAGTCAAATCGCCTGTCCTATGCAAGCAAATTCTGCTATGGAAAAATACAGAGTTAATTAAAAACTCCTATTTATTGTACATTGAATAGGCATCAATGGTATACTTAAATGGAAAAATGAAAAATCAAAGAAAAAGAAAGAAAGATATTGAAACCTAGTCTAATTTAGAATGATGCCTCCTATTGGGGAATGTACAGTGTTTAAATCATTCATTGTAGATAAACCTCTCTTCATCATGTTTTTCAATTTTTGCACTAAAATTTATAATCTTGGCTTTTTCTTTTCGGTCTCTCATTCCAAAGAGAGGGAAACAGAAAGAACGGTACGTCCTAACTGTAGAATGATGTTTCTGGGCTGCTTTTGTTTTAATTTACAAATTAACATGCTTATATTTAAATCATTGCAACGGTTTTTTCCCTATAAATTGCAAGAGCTAATAAACCCCCTCTCCAAAAAAAGCCTCAAGACAAAATGTACTGTCTTTCCCACTCTTATAACTTGAAAGGCTAAGATAAAATGTTCTAAGAAAAAATTAATTTTTGAATAAAACCCTGAATCTGAGTGGGAAAAAATATTAAACAAGTGAAAGTTGGAATTGTTAATGGAAATAACGTTGAAACATTTTCTATTATGTTAATTAGCCTGGCTAAGTGACTGCCCCCTGGTGAGGTAAATAATACTGTTTCCTTTTTCTTCCTCCACCCAGTGTCTGTTATTTGACTACCTGGGATTCTGTTCTCCAGGCAATTTTCAGCTAATGAAAGCTACCAAGAAAACTCATCTCAAAACCTGAAAAGGTGAAGGGAAATTGTGCCAAGGAAAAATGCAAACCCAGCTCCCAGACATGGAGAATACTTGTCTAAGACACAAAATAAAAGAGCTTACATGCCAGTCTTCCAGCAACAATTCCACAGATTCTTTGTTCCCATATTTGATGTTCCAAACATCCAACTTTAATTTCACTTCATCTAGCAAACCAAGAACTGAGCACTTATAGTAATGAAATTCTAGACGTGGAATGAATTTTTTCCCCAAAATGTTGTTGATTCTGGAAAATATTGCAGGTTTTAGAATTTAACTTAATATTATTGCCCGAATGCAAGATAATCTATTTGGCATTTCTAAAAATATTGAGCCTTTGGCTTTTTATTTTAAACACATGGAACTCAGATGTATCCTCAACCCTTCTTTTTTTTAAAGTAAGCTCTATTATGCCCACTGTGGGGCTTGAACTCGCGACCCTGAGATCAGGAGTCACGTGCTCTACCAACTAGGCCAGTTAGGTGCCCCAAATCTTCTTTTTTTAAAGAAAAAAAAAGAAAACGAACATTGTGGCTAAACATAAAACAACCATTTCTGAGATGAAATCATCTAATAGAACATTTTCTGAAGAAATGATTCCCCTATTGAAAAAAATCCTACAATAAAAATAAATGTTAATCTCCAAAATACTAAATTTACAAGCTTTTGTATAACTGAATCCAATTATAATTTCAACATCTATGTATTAAAACAGCTTTCATTATTAAGGCTAACACCCCTTTATTATTCTAGTAAGTTACTTATAAATGATGAGAAAAGAGGAGATGCTATGGACTACCATCAAATAATCTCTCTATAGTATTTTAGAATTTACAAAGTGCTTTCAGATACCCATTACACCCAGTATCCTATCATCATCCTGTATTTACAAATGACGATACACGCTCAGAAAGACAGTAACTTCATCAAAACTCAAGACACGGAGCTCAGTTTCCGACTCCACATCCAAACTTTGCCCACCAATGAGAGAGGAAGTATGGTTAGCATGATATAATGTTACTATTACGTAAAATGTGAAGGTACTGTTAATCAAGATTTCAAGAACACCGGGCAGAAATTATCTAAAAAGCTATCATTTTCTGGTCCCTGTGGCCTCATGTTAGTGCTCAAACATGAATGGTATGAGTGGTAGTGTTACAAACCGTCCTTTCATTTCCTCCAATTTCTTAGGTGGTACCAGGGGCAAATGTTGTTCGTCTCTATTTTCAAATGCCAGAAGAGTACTCCAATGACAATCACATTTATCCATCAGATTCTGAAAAGAAATTTAGCATGACATGAACCAGACTTCTTGCCAAACATTGGAACTGGGGGTTTGTTAATTTCATTTGCACTGCATCTTTTTCCAAAAAAAATCAGAAAGCCCTTACTTTTTTTTTTTTTAACTAAAACTTTGCGAATGAGTATTTTCATCATAAGTGCTTTAAACTGGAACATTTTACAGAGAGGCAGACCGTAGTTTCTTTGGTAAAAGCATTATCAAAGTCTTTTAAAGTTTTCCGATTTCTTTTCCATTCCTTTGTGGGTTCACGTGCTATAAATGTCACATATCAAATTCCTTCATGCCATTTTACTGAGAACCCAATCTCTCACATTTTAAACCAGTCTCCTCCCTCCTTTTTGGTCAGGCTTCACAATTGCTTTAGAACTTACTAGACTCTACCTTGTGTTTCCACCTTGAACTCGCACAATGCCCACGAAGAAAGTGAAGGTATCTTGGGCTCCCAAAAATCCCCAAGGTAATCATTCCAAACCATCCTCAAATACCCATTATATTTCCTCCCCTTCTCCCTAGGACAAAGTCTTCCTCAAGAACAGTCCCTAACGAAGCACAGATTTTTCCATGTTTTTTATTTTCCAACCTTGATTAAAGTCATCTTCTCTTGTATGAGAGCCATGGCTTCGCAGTAATCCTGGGAAGCTGGCAAATCTTCGTCTATAAGCTCCTCTATCTCCTGGAGCCAGGCTTCGATTTGATGCAGCGGTGAGGGCAAGGCATGATTCAGCTCTGTTTTCCACACATTAATCTGAAAAAACAAAAATCTATGCTTCAGTAGACACTCCTCCAAAGTTTACTTCTTCAGGGGCGCCTGGGTGGCTCAGTCGGTTGAGCATCTGACTCTTGGTTTGGCTCAGGTCATCTCAGGGTTGTGAGATCAAGCCCAGTGGAGGGCTCTGCACTCAGTGCAGAGTTGGCTTGGGATTTTCTCGCCCTCTCCCTCTGCCCCTCCCCCCCAAAAATAAATAAATAAACCTCTTGCTTCCTCAGCCTTCCCACCACTCCCTGCACGTACAGGAGTCACACAAATGCCAACTACAGATTTCCCCAGACACTGACTGCACTCCCAAGGTGTTCACTCTTGCTGTCCCTTCCTCTTGGACTTTTTCCCCCACTAAGCACCATCGGAACTCACTCCCACATTGATTGATTGATTGATTCATTCATTCATTCATTCTGCAAAGATTTATTAATAACCTGTTGTGTTAAAAGCTGATAGAGCTATAAAAGGCTTCTGGAATGGAGAAGGGACATGTAGTGGTCACACCCCACAGAGTACATGCAGCAGTGAGACATAAATTAGACGTTCACACGTGGGAACAGTGGGGCATTTTAAACATATGTGCTCAAAAATTTAAGAAGCAGGGGCGCCTGGGTGGCACAACGGTTAAGCATCTGCCTTTGGCTCAGGGCGTGATCCCGGCGATCTGGGATCGAGCCCCACATCAGGCTCTTCCGCTATGAGCCTGCTTCTTCCTCTCCCACTCCCCCTGCTTGTGTTCCCTCTCTCACTGGCTGTCTCTATCTCTGTCAAATAAATAAATAAAATCTTTAAAAAAAAAAAATTTAAGAAGCAGAATAACATAGAACATCAATTTACACAACTTAAAAATATGTGAGCATATAAATAGAATATGTATTTTGCAAGAACATACAAAGCAAAAAGATACACATTAAGCACATTACAATAGTGGCCTAAGGAGAAAGGGAAATGGAAGGAGGGCATGGGTATAGAAAGAAAGAAACACAAATTAAACAAGTGCATAAAAGTAAGAGTAGGACTCTGCCCAGACCCATGTGCCAGAAAGGGAAAAGTAAGTTTAACACAACCATCCTCATCTGAGGGCCAATCTGATAAATACAAAAAAAAAAAAAAAAAAAAAACAACAACACAGGTCTTGCCTGAACCACCTTCGTAGGGGAAGCAAAGTAGATGGCTACAGTTAACTGTGGTCAGCGATATAACAGCGCCAGACAGAGGGGCCCAGGAAAGACCCTGGAAGAACACTGATCACACAATGATGCCCGGAATTCTTTTTTTCTTTTTTTTTAATTTTTAACTATTTTTTTGTTTTTCAAATTTTTATTTAAATTCCAGTTTGTTAATATTCAGTGTAATATCAGCTTCAGGTGTAGAATTCAGTGATTCATCACTTACATACAACACCCAGTGCTCATCACAAGTGCCCTCCTTAAGGCCCATCACCCCACCACCCCATTACCCCATCCCCCACCGACCTCCCCTCCAGCAATCCCATTTGTTCTGGATTCTTAAGAGTCTGTTTCCTGGTTTGTTTCCCTCTCTTGCCCCACCCCTCTCCAAGTACATCTGTTTTGTTTCCTAAATTCCTGAGGCAAGGGAAACAAAAGGAAAAATAAACTAAAGGGATTTAGATAAAAAGCTTCAAACTAAGAGGTAACCTTCAGACTGGGAGAAGATATTTGCAAATGACATATCAACTAAAGGGTTAGTATCTAAATACATAAGGAATTTATCAAACTCAACACACAAAAAAAACAATCCAGTTAAAAAATGGGCAGAAGACATGAATAGACAGTTTTCCAAAGAACACATTCAGATGGCTAAGAAACACATGAAAAGACACTCAACATCACTCATCGTCAGGGAAATACAAATCAAAACCACAATGAGAGATCACCTCACCAGTCAGAACGGCCAAAATTAACAACACAAGAAACAACAGATGTTGGCAAAGACGTGAAGAAAGGGGAACCCTCTTACACTGTTGGTGGGAACGTAAACTGGTGCAGCCACTCTGGAAAACAGTACGGAAGTCCCTCAATAAGTTAAAAATAGAGGGGCACCTGGGTGGCTCAGTCAGCTAAGCATCTGACTTTGGCTCAGGTCATGATCTCATGGTCCTCGTATCAAGCCCCATGTTGGGCCCCACACTCAGTGGGGAGTCTGGCTTGTCCCTGTGACCCTCCCCCCAACTCATGCTATCTCCCTCTCAAATAAATACATGAAATGTTTTTTTAAAAAGTTAAAAATAGAACTACCCTACGATCCAACAATTGCACTACTAGGTATTTACCCAAAAGATACAAACGTAGTGATCCAAAGGGGCACCTGTACCCCAATGTTCATAGCAGCAATGTCCATAATAGCCACACTATGGAAAAAAGTCCAGATGTCCACTGACAGAAGAATGGATAAAGAAGATGTGGTACCTATGTGTGTGCGGGTGGGTGTGTATAATGGAATACTACTCAGCCAAAAAAAAATGAAATCTTGTCATTTGCAACAATGTGGATAGAACTAGATGGTATTATACTAAGCGAAATAAGTCAATCAGATAAAGACAATTATCATATGACCTCACTCACATGGGGAATTTAAGAAATAAAACAGAGGATCATAGGGGAAGAGAGAGAAAAAACACAATGAGACGAAATCGGAGAGGGAGACAAACCATAGCAGACTCTTAATCATAGGAAACAAACTGAGGGTTGCTAGAAGGGAGCGGGTTTAGGGGGATGGGGTTAACTGGGTGATGGACATCAAGAAGGGCATGTGATGTAACGAGCACTGGGTGTTATATAAGATTGATGAATCACTGACTCTACCTCTGAAACCAACAACACATATTAATTAACCGAATTTAAATACAATTTTTAAAAAAGAATGTGGTTTTTTTATCTGAACTCACGTAGCTCTATTATGGTTTTTATGACATTCTCCTTCCAAAGACACCCACCCCAAGATCAAGCAAAATTAAAATGTGTTTCACTCAAATGACTTCCTCTCATGAAAGCATAAGTTAAAAAAAAAAAGAAAAAGAAAGTATGAGTTTTAAATCTGTATTTCTCTTTCCATTATAATTCTACTAAATGAATTGCCACTATTCTTAAAGTTAAATTTATTTTAAATAGTAGAAAGAAAAAGCAAAATTACATTTTTAAAAGAATAGGCTTATCTGATTCATCAATAATTGAAAAATATTTACTGAGTGCCACCATATGTGAGACAAGTATCAAAAAGAAACATATGAGCAAATACCCAAGTATAAAGATGTTAAACGAGAAAAAAGCTAGGTTTCTTTAAGGCAGTCAAATGTAACTATTCATAACCTAGAAGCACTAAAAATAGTTTTCACATTGTTTTGCTCTTTTCATAGGTTTACTGAGGTATAACTGACAAAACTGGAAGATAGTTAAAGTGTAGATCACGGTGATTTAATACACATATACTTTATGGAAAGAGTCCCATTACCCAGTTAATCAACACATCCAATCACTTCACATATTGTTCTCTTTTTTGGTGGGAGCATTTAAATTCAACATTCTTACCAAATTTTAATGATTTAATACAGTGTTATCAAGTTTAGCCATCATGTGACCTTACCCAACTTACAGCTGAAAGTTTGTACCCTTTTACCAACTTCTATTCCCTCTACCCTCCATCCCTGACCACTTTTCTACCCACTGTTTCTATGAGTTGACTTTTTTTTTTAAGATTCCACATATAAGGAATATCATGTAGTATTTTCTTTGCTTTAGCTGCTTGCAAGTTTATCTTCTCAACAACATATGGCAAAAGGCAACTCTACAATCTTAAATCATTAAGTATATGCGATTAAGCCTCCAGTTGGAAAAGAATGGAAAAAAATTTTCATTATCATGAATTTTTAATATGTTTTCATTATACCCAAGTTATTTGTGCGTTTGTTCAAGTAAAATAAGTCAGAAAGTTGATACATGTCTGAATTAAAGAGAGGCTAAGAACAATAGCTCTAATTCAACTGATGATCTTTTCACAACTGAAAGAAAGCTGTACACATTTTGGATGGAACAGAAAGTGTGCTTTCCACCTGGGAGCTGAACTCCATTCATGTAACGGTCAGAAGAGGAAAGACAGAAGATGATATTTACTTTTTATTTCTCTTCTTTCTCACTTACCATAGAAAAAACTGGCTCCATACTTTCTTAGTTTTGGAAATTACTTTTGTATTTGGATGAAAATTTGTATCTGGTCTGCCCTGATCTTGTCAGGTCAAAATAACATAATACTGCTATTCTGAATGCTGGCTTAAAATGAAACCATTTACTGTGATGCTTTGAGGTAACTGTGTGCTCCAGCAACTGAAGCAGAAACTGTCTAGATAGCATTGACTTTTATAGACCTGATGACTTTAAAATTAATATGTCTCATTTGCCACACCAAGACAATGAGCTGCAGGATATCCAACTAAGGAATGGGTTTTCAAGCTATTATCCATTTGCGGAACTTACTCTTGCAAGATCGTTTTTTTTAATGGTTTTCCTCGTTATTGTGGGCACTTTTTCCAAATCATGCTCAATAAAATAAGGCCAGGTCTTTGTGGCCTGGAACAGCATGAACTCTACAGACAATATCTTCTTCCTCTCCTTCCATTTTGTTAGCACTCGTAACCGAGAGCTCCTGCCCTTTGCAAGGGTCAGTTTCTAAAGCTGTGGTAAGAACACGAGCTGGGGACGCAAATGAGCCCTGCCACTTGATGGGAAGGTTTCTGGAGCTCTGCTAGTTCTCCTAAATTAGGTACTCGGAGAGGGTGGCTCTTTCAAGCTACCAGACTCTTTAACACCCTTCACAAATGATGTGAAAAATGTATTCTGAAAACAGGCTAGCAGTCCTGACAGCCGAGAGACTTGAGCAGAGATCAAGAAACTTTTCCAGGGCCAAAGAGTATTTTTGACTTGCAGACCACAAAATCTCCGTTGCAACTCTGTAAATTCACCAAAAACCATTTAATTTATCCATTTAAAATGAATTAATTGTATGGTATATAAATTATACCTCAATAAAGATGTTTAAAAAAAAAAAAAAGAATGAAGGTGGGGCGCCTGGGTGGCTAAGTGGGTTTAACATCTGCTCTTGTTTTTGGCTCAGCTCATGATCTCAGAATCATGAGATCAAGCCCCAGCTCCACACTCAGCAGAAAGTCTGCTTGAGATTCTCTCCATTTCCTTCTGCCCCTTACCCTGCAAGCTCTCTCTCTCTCCCTCTCTCTCTAAAATAAGTAAACCTTAAAAAAAAGAATATAAGTAAAACAAAGACATTCAGAAATCAAAGAAAACTAAGAGAATTTCTTTCCCCAGACCTGCATTATAAGTTTTAAAAAGTTTTTCAGGCTGAAGGGAAATAAGTTCAGATGGCAACTCAAGCCTCTAGAAAGGAATGAGGAACATTGGAAATGATAAATATCCAGATAAATATAAAAGACTGTTTCTTTCTTAATTTCTTTAAAATGTATGACTATTTTCAGCAAAGATTTAGAACATGGTCTCGGGGACTTTAAACCATATGTTTGTGAGATATACACACACACACACACACACACACACACACACAAAGCAACTATAGCTTAAATAATGACAAATAAATGAACAACTGCAAGAAATCTACATTAAAAGTATGATAACTTAAAAGTTGTATAAGTAGACTGTAAAAAATTTTTTTTAAAGATTTTATTTATTTAAGGGAGGAGCAAAGAAGGAGAGGGAGCAGACTCCCCACTGAGCAGGGAGCCCGATATGGGGCTCGATCCCAGGACCTTGATATTATGACCTGAGCTGAAGGCAGATGCTTAACCGACTGAGCCACCCAGGTATCCCATAGACTATAAAAATTTTTAAATGTATATTGTGATCCCACTAGAAATCTGATAGAAGGGACTAGAGCCAAAAAGCCAATAGATAAATTAAAATGAAATTCTAAAAATATTAACATAATCTAAAGCAAGGCAGGAAAAGAATAGAGATACAAAACAGGGAATGAGCAGGAAAAAAAGAGTAAAATGGTATACCTAAATTGAATCATATCAATAATTCCATTAAATATTAACTGACTAAGCTCTCCAACTAAAAAGTAGAGATTATCATAATGGATGAGAAAGCAAGATCCAACCAGATGCTGTCTATCAGAGATCCACTTTAAATATAAAGACTCAAATAGATTGAAACTAAATGAAGGAAAAAGATGTGTCACACAGTCAGCATAAGACTGGAATGATATCAGATTAAATAGACATCAAAAAAAAAAAAAAAAAAAAAACCACCCCAGTATTATCAGAGATAAACAAGAATATTTCATAGCAATAAAAGTGTTATTCATCAGGGAGACATAACAATCATAAATGTACACAATAACAAAGTTTTAAAATACATGAAGCAAAATCCGACAGCATCAAAGGAATGATGCTACTGATTTTAGTAGCCCTCTCAGCAATTGATAGAACAACTAAGCAAAATGTCCATTATGACACAGATAATCTGACACCATCAACCACCTTATCTCAACCGATATCTGTTGAATGCTGTATCAAAGGCACCTGGGTGGCTCAGTGGGTTGGGCGTTTGCCTTCAGCTCAGGTCATGATCCCAGGGTCCTGGGATCCAGCCCCACGTGGGGCTCCCTGTTCAGTGGGGTGCCTGCTTCTCCTTCTCCTCCCTGCTCCTGCTCTCTCTCATTATCTCTGTCTCTTTTTCCAGTAAATATATAAAATCTTAAAAAAAAATGCACTACATCCTGGGTCATAACACAAATCCCAATAAACTGCAAACAACAGATATATTCAGACGCACACAGACATTCATCTTCACACATTCTCTCTAGGCTTGTCCCTAATCCCCTTCAAGCATCTATTAATACTGACACATGACACTGGTCCATGGGGAGATGAGGCTGCAGGTCAGTCAGTCAGAATATGGATAATCTACTGTGGCAACCCAAACATTGTTGGTAAATATAGAAACTTTGGAGAAACAGTTTCTCTAAGCAGAATGCTATAAATTCCTATTAAATATCAATCACTGCCCAAATGAGGCCATGGAGAAAATAAAAGAACACTCTCCCAAATTTCTAATGTAGCATCTACTCTTTTACAGAATTCCTCATGGAAGTCTCAAGTAGTCCTCCAACAAATAAAGCTGCCTCATGAAGATGTTCTTCCAATCAACGTAACACAGCAACCTGGTAGGTGAGGCCGTCCCAGGCTTCTCGCAACTGTAACCGATCTTCATTCAGCTCATCCAGATTCCTTCTGATCGGCAGGATGTCCAAAAAGGGCTTTTTTTCTTCATTGAATGACTCCAAAAAGGACAGCAGACTCTACAATCAGAAGAATATTTTAAAGACAGAAATTTTAGATCACTTTCTGAAATGTAATCCACTACGTTAAGGTCTCTAGCTGTGCGTTATGTTTAAATTTTTATGTAGATAAAGGTCAAATTCCCTGACTTCAGGACCCTCTCACTGCTCTGGCATCTTCGTCAGTGCACCCTGACGACGTACGTGCCATCACAGGAACAACGGGTCACAACGTGTGCCTCGAGTCAGTACTGCTGGATTTCTACTGGAAGAGAGTGGCAAGGTCACCTGGCTCGACAGGACAACTCATGATGCCACATGGAAACTGTGAGTCTGTTTGTCCTCCCCAAATATGTATTCACAACAAAATAAGAATGAGTGGAAGTGAGGACTATATGGCGGCAGTGATCACATGTAAACGTGCCCATGATTAATCGCACTTGGGCCAGCTCTTCCCAAGTCATTTTATACAGACCTTAGAAAATACTTTGCCCCTGCCCTCAAAATATTTAACGAATAAAGCTTTCCTTGGTTCGTATTTGTGTGAAATATTAGTGTTTAAGAGTCGCCAATTCCACAAATACTATTTCAAACATTATTTATAATAATTGGCAGCATTTCAAGTGAAATTTTATGAGCTGGGGCGCCTGGCTCAGTTGGGAGAGCACACAACTCTTGATCTTGGGGTTATGAGTTCGAGGCCCATGTTTGGAGTAGAGCTTACTTTTAAAAATAAATAAATAAATAAAAATGTTTTAAAAGATTAAGTTTTACGAGCAAACCGAGGGATAATTATTGCAAATCTTTCTGATCATTAATCACATCATAAAGCCTTTTACTTAAGCAACTTGAACCTGTGGTATGTTACTAAATCAAGGACGGATGTGAGCGCAAAGCGCTTCTAGCGGGAGCTTAGCATCTTGTTAGTAAAAGAAACATCAGGCCAAGGGCGCCTGGGTGGCTCCATCGGTTAAGCACCTGCCTTCGGCTCAGGTCATGATCCCAGGGTTCTGGGATTGAGCCCCACGTTGGGCTCTGCAGTCAGCGGGGAGTCTGCTTCTCCCTCTCCCACTCCCCCTGCTTGTGTTCCCTCTCTTGCCGTCTCTCTCGCTCTGTCAAATAAATAAATAAAATCTTTTTTAAAAAGCCCACATCAGGCCAGAACAAAGATGGAAGAAGTACAAGAGCCGATGCGGTTCAGACGGAAGGGAGATGAGCGCGTCCGTAACCCTTTCTTCCCTGATGCCTCTAAACCAAAAAGGACGCTGTTGCCGGCAAGCGCCACAACCCGCGGACTGGCAGTGCTGGAAACGCCGGATTCGCCCAACGCCACGGATCGGAACGGGGCCTGGAGGTGCTGAGTGCTGTGCAGGCACAGGAGAGCACGTCCGCTTTCTTCAGGACGCAAGGCCGGTGGCGAGCCGACTTGCAGGGACGGCGGGGTCCGAGGAGCGGCCTGAAGGACCCTCGCCCTGGCTCCTGTGAGTCTCTTTCAAGACAGCGCCGGGAATAACCGCCTAACCCGGAGAAGCGCCAGGACACGAAGAGAGCCAGACTGCACTCCAGCCCCGCCTCGACCTCTCCGGAGCTATGCGACCTCAGACACTTGGTGCCTCAAGTCTTGTCTTCGTCTGGGAACTGGAACAGCAACAGCACACTAAGATGCTGGGACAAGTAAAATGCTTGTCGGCAAGGCGCCCGGTACAAAGCGAATGTTCAAATGTGGTGACAATAACAGGTGTCATTTTTCCTCCAAGGACACCTTGATGGAGGCCCCATCTTGGTGTAATTTGGGGTTGGCTTCATTTCTGATCTCCTGATCTTTTTTTTCATTCAATATTCATTCTGCTCTAGACTGGGGACTGGAACACTTTTACTGTAAGAGGGAGGATAGTAAATGTCCCAGGTCTGAGGGCCACTTGGTGTCTGTTGTCACTCCTCAACTCTGGGAAAGCAGCCACAAACAATACCTGGGTGGGCATGGCTCTATTCCGGTAACACGGGATTCACAAAAACTGGTGATGGGGCCCCCGACCAGTGTGCCGCGCTTACTTTTCCACGTGCCCGGAGGACCAGGCATCAGCACCCCTGGGCAGCCTGCTGGAGATGCAGAGTGTCAGGCCCCACCCCAGAACTACTGAATTAGAATCGCACTTCAACAAGATTGCCCGGGTCACTCACGTGCACGTCAGAATTTGAGAAGCACTGTCCTAGAACTCGATGCTAACACTTGGGGTTTGTTTAGCATTTAAATAATTACCCTGAAAGATGTTTTTTCCAAAAACATTCTACTCCTCCCTAACAGGAAGCTACAAATAAACTGCTGCTTAAAGTCATACTTACTTCATACTTTTTAGAGTAGGTCTCATTTTCTGAATCCTTTAGCACTTTCCGTAGTTTTTGCTCTTGCAGATTTAACCAGACCACAGCATCTTTCATCTTTCCCTAAAATTCACACACACACATTTAAAACTACCCTACATAGACTTGGAGCTTTTTTCTTTTAAACAATAAAATTAACAACTTCAAACATCAGTGAAATAATGCAATCATTACACACCAATGACTCATGGCGCCAAAAAGGAATTTTGTTTGTTCACATAACACCTTAAATTTTAAAATGGATTGAAACTAGCACCTGAACATGACGTGCTAAAGAGACAGAGCAAGCAAGACCCCCCTTTTTTTTTTGCTTATCCATTTCTACTATTCCTGAATTTTAGAGAACATTATTCTAAATTACTCATTTATAGGCATTTCAGAATACTGCTTTCTGATACATCTAAATACCAATGTTAATTGATTAATTGGTTAATTCAAGAGCTATTCACACCCAAATACACCGACATCAAAAATATCTTCAGCATTTTAAAGACCCTAAAAATAACGCTACTGAGGGTTTTGGGTTCAGCTATCCTGTGGATGTGAGCAACAATTATTTTTTCTTAGATTCTTGCTTGCTTACATTTGAAAGCAAAATTTACTGCCAGAGGATGAAGCCAAAGATGTTACATCTTATTTCCATTCTCCTTTAACCTTCATTTACTCTCCCCTTTCTATTAAGCAGGAGTGTTTTCTATGTATTTTTGCATCTGATTTCATGGACAGTTGAATTTTTCATTTTATTTTTTAATAAGAAAATTAATTAGGAAAGAGTAGCTCCCCAGCAGGTCAGAAGTAAGTGAACTGAATTATACGCCTGCGTCCCAGCTTGAGTCTCTGTTCCAGAGTCAGCAACAATCTGGCGTGGTGCCTCACACATAACAGTTGGAAAAATATTGGCCTGAATTTGTCACATAAAATGCAACAATATGACTGCATGTAAACATGTCGGAGGAAGTAGTTTAAATATATATTAAAATAACATTCAAAAACACCTTAGTAAATTCACACCACTTATTTATCTCCACAGCAGCAGAATATGCATTTACTTGCAGCTCAGCGACTTTTATGAAATTTGCACCCACGATATTTTGTGTACCTGGCCGAGAGTCAAACGAAAAAACTGAATAATTAAACGGCCGTCTAATAGTGATTCAAGAGTACCTCAACAAACAACGATGAAGAGTAGGGCACACTGCTTGCATTTTTTTATAAATTATACAATCCCAGTTGTATATAGTCAAAGAACAGGTAAAATGGGTATATGCTAAAATTAGATTGCGGTGATGGTTGTACAGCTATGTAAATACACCGAAACCCACGGAATTGTAAACTTTAAATGGTTTAATTTTATGGCATGTGGATTAGATCTCAAAAAAAGCTGTTAAAATAGACAAAAATTAGATAGCTCCAGAATTTTTCAAAAGCCTGCTAAACTCAATTTGTCTCTTTGTCACTTTTACGTAGTACCTATGTAAACATTATTTTAGATAGTTTAGCAAAGTTTAATTATCACTTTTAACTTAAAAGTTTTTTAAAAACAGGCAAAACTCATCCACAGTGAAAGAAATCAGAATGCTGGTTGCCCAGGGTGGGGGGTAAGACAGGAAAGAGGCACAGTGGAACATTCTGGGAAACAGAAATGTGTTACATCATGACTGCTACACGGTTTACGTGGGTGCATGCATTTGTCAAAACTCAAAGAACTGCACTTTTAAGCTCTTTATGCAAATTATACCTCAGTTTTAAAAATTAAGCCATCAGTAGGGTACAACAAAAACGCGCTTGAGTCATACTTATAAGGACATACCTGAGCTCTCTCTCCAGCCTCAGCTGCATCCTTCGAATATTGTAGAAACTGTGCCACATAGGTCATGATTGACTTTTCATCGGGATTGACAACATCCACATCTGTAAGAGGTGCCACACTATCAATCAGCTCTAGATGTGATGTACTGTAATGACCACACAAGAACAGGCTATGCCATAAGACAGCCTGGAAACGAACCAAAGTAGTTAACTGGCCGCACAATCTCTGGTCGGCTGCCCTTACTCCAAGTCTGTGCGGTGCTCAGAGCTCAGATCCCGAGTCAAACAGAGCTGAGTTGAATCCTGCCAGTACTACACGCACAGCCTCAATGCCCACCTCGCATGCTGTCTGTATAAGGGAAAAAGTAGTCGGGGAGGGTGGAAAGGAGAAAATACAGCCTTCCTCCTTGCAGAGACTCCTCCAGGAGTGCAGACGGTAGGAAGACACCGTGACTGGAATCCGTTCCTGTCACACTGGTCTCAGCAAGCATTCCCAAAAGCATCAGTTGTACGGCAGACTTACTCAAGACATCCACAAGATTTTATTTGTTCATTCGCGGAAAAAATATATTTACTGAGAGCCTTCTGTGGGCCACTCCTTGTGGTGCATTAACAACGTCCATGGTGAAATAAATTTGGAAAATGATGAATTAAACAAAGTAAAAATATTATAAATTCCTTAAATGCAGAACTTCCCCAGACATAATGAATTAGATCACAAAAATCACAAAGAAGCAATCAACGTGCTACAGACAAAATGAACACGTAATTTTGGGATGTCTTTAGGTATGTTGCCAAAACAACCAGGAAGATACTGAAAAGGAAATCTTCTGTGTTTATGTAGCATTCAGTTAAAATAAATTCATCAAATATTTTTAGAGACCCACAAATGCAGGTCACAAGCAAGATAGGTGAGGCTGAGTTCTTGCCCTTAGGGGCCATACGTTTCAGCACTTTATTCATTCGACAAGGGGATGCTAGACACTTGCGTAGAGGCCTTAAGATATTATCTGCCCTCAAGGAGCTTACTGTTAGGAGAAAAACAAACCACAAGCAAACACAACACACTATGCATGCTTTAGCAAATGTGTCTACTGGGCCCAGTGACTGTTCTAAACAGGCTGAAACATGAGTCTAATCCATATCCAAATAATAAAATTCAAGACGGTAAACATACAAAAGCTACCAATAAAGAGGTAGGGGTGCGGCTTCAATAAACGAGGCATCCCTACGAACTAAGTTATTCTTAAGGATGAAAAAAAAAGTGTTAAGTAGAAAAAAAAAAGTATATCAAGAGATACATAGAATAATTAGACTGGCTAAACTAGATGTCTCTTGTTAAAAACTTAATTGTATATGAAGCTATGCATTGTGATTAAATGTTTTAATAAAATTGTCAAAAGATAATTCTCGTATTCAAATAGGACAATAGCATTTGACTTGCATAAATAATCATGATGTACTTCACATTTCAAGCTATTGTCTACATTTAAAATGAACTATGGACAATCATTTATACAGCGGAAATTTGCCTTTTTATACTATTACATTATTTGCCTAATTATTTTCACATACTGAACTAGAGAAGATATTTTACACTGATAAAGATTTAGAGAATCACAAAGTGACAAAGTACTAAAAAAACAAAGAACAAAAAACCCAGTAATCAGAAAAGGGGATAGAACAAAACATGAGGAAAACCAAAGGAAAAAAGATAATGAAAGCCAAAAAGGAAAGAGAGAAGACAAAGAAAGGAAGAAAAGGGAAGGAAGAAAAAACAAGGAGAGAAAAGTTAACAAGAAGAATTAATATCAAGCCACCTGAACCTAACATAATGACAAACCTAATATATAAAAATTTGGAATCGTGGGGCTAACTCTTAACTTAGAAACATCTCCTAATTCAACTGAGATCCAAGATGGCTACGAACCAACAGCGCCAAGCACGGTTAGCTCCCAGACCTTAGCCTCTAATGCCATTCTCCAGCCAGCGCTCGGCGGAGAGAGGGGAGGGAATGTAAAGATGAGCCGGGTACATCCTGTAATGCCAGAAAATAAGGACGTGCTCGAAAACAACAAAGAAACACCCCATGGATGGGGATATGTCAAAGGAGCACAGGAGCTAGCTGAAAGAGCTCCCAGGGGCTAAAAAACTTTGAGCTTAAATCTTTTTTTAATTTGAGAAATAAAACAAAGTAGTATTAGATTACAACCCAAAGTATAAAATAAAATGTCCAAAAGCCCATACTGATATAAATCAATGGTTGGATAAATAAATAAATGCAGGAGAGAAGAGACATAGCTCCTGCAAAAGAATTGTAAATAATTTACGTAGATAACCTGCCCTTGAGGAGAGTGAGCATAAGTCTCCTATGTGTGGGCTATGCAGAGAGACCTCCCTCCAAACAGGACAACACAGGAAGAAGGAAACAAAAAATAGCTGCACAAGGCAGAAACTGGACAAACACTAGCTCAGCCAGGTGATCGAGGTTAACATCACCAGTGACATAATGTTGACAGCATGGTCCCCTGATGCGATGTGCTAAGAATGGCACTTTACTACTCTGTGGTCTTCCTCTGAAGAACGCATAACCCCAGTCTAATATGAGAAAAGACATTACACAAATTCCAGTAAAGGGGTCCTCCGTAATATACATGACAGGTAATCCTCAAAACTCTCAGAGCATCAAAACAAAATTCTCTAAGAAACTGTCACGGTCAGCAGCAGCCAAAAAAAGATGTGAAAACTAAATGTAAGGTAGAATCCTGAATGAAGTTCTGAAAAGAAAAAGAGCATCAGGGAAAAACTAAAGAACTGTGAATAAAATATAAAAATATTTCCATTTTGGTTCATTAATTACAACAGATGTAATGTACTAATATGTCAACAATAGGGAAAACCTCACGGAAACTTACTCGATCTTCTTCCCAATTTTTCTGTAAACCTAAAACTGTTCTAAAACGTAAGGTCTACTAAAAACAAATAGAATGAAGTCCTGATAAAAGCTGCCGCCCAGATAAGCTTTGAAAAGATTATGCTAAGGGAAAGAAGCCGGCCACAAAGACCATGTTTCTGTGAAACGTCCAGACTCGGCAAATCTACAGAAAGAGAAAGAACTAGTGGTTGCAAGGGCCCTGGATGTGTGTGTGTCTTCGAGGCTGGGAGAGGTAGGGAAAAATAAGGATGGATTGCTAATGGGATGGGCTTTATTTTTGGAATGATGAAAAGGTTCTAAAATTGATTATGATGATGGCTGCAAAATTTCACCGATACACTAAAAAACTATTGAATTGTACACTTAAATGGGTAAGTTGTATGGTATGTGAATTACATCACAATAAAGCTGTATAAAACCAAAAAAGTTAGGTGACAAAGCCCCAGTCACGTAGTAGTATGTTGGAGCCACATGGCTCAGCTTGAGAGAGCCGATCATTGGATTTTCAGCACTTTTATAAGCTGGTTGTTAAGCAAGCCAGCATTAAAAATTAAATTGTATAAACATACAATCAAAAAAGTATATTAGGGGTGCCTGGGTGGCTCAGATGGTTAAGCGTCTGCCTTCAGCTCAGGTCATGATCCCAGGGTCCCGGGATGGAGCCCCATGTCGGGCTCCCTGCTCAGCTCATGCCCTCTCTCATTATCTCTGTCACTCTCTGTTTCTCTCTCTCAAGTAAATAGATAAAATATTAAAAATGCATATATATAAAAATAAAGGTAATAATCAAAACTCACCATTTCGCAACTATTTTACTACATTTTACCATTACCTATGCTCTTGAGGTTATTCACCTCTACTGTACCTGTATGAGAGAAAAATAGAATACATAATGGTGTGTTAGGGTTGCACATCGCTTCCTACTCTGCGTTCATTGACTTCTCGCTGGAATCGGCCGTGGTGGTAGTGTTCAAACCACACACACACACACACACACACACACACACACACACACACCAGCAAATGAGGGCTTGATTTCTTGTTTTGTTGATTATGAAGAAAGAGATGGAGAAAATGTGAATAATGCAGGTTAAACTTAAGAGTATGTCCTGTTCAGAGCTGTTAAATTGCACATAGTGCAAAAAAATTGAGGAAATATTCTTCCAGGACTAGATTCAGCAAAAAAGTCATTCACATTGTTGAAGAACAAATGAAGTTGTGACAGACTGCTCTGCTGTCATACTTACTCGTGAACATAACGGAAATTATCCACTAATTCACGTCAGCACTAGACGTGCCCAGCAGCTACAACCGTAAGTTGGCTGCAGAAGGGTGCAGGAGTTTGGCAAAAATCAACAAAAGCAATTCGGGGCTATACGGAATTGAAAATAAAGTGTAACCTATATTTTATTATTATCGAAACAACGTGCTGCATGTGCTTTATACTAGTACTATTTGCAACAGACCTGTATATGTATACACACCCACTCGTGCACACACACACACACACACACACACACACCATTTCGGAGAGCTAGTCACACGTTCACCTACACACCCCTGGTTATAGAGCTGAGACTAGAATTTGTATCTTTTAACCTGTTAGTTCTTATAATCTTCACTAATCCTACAAACCTCTTTTGTGACCTTCCTAGGATTTTTAATAAGCTTTGGAAAATTAAGGAACAATCAATCCAATCCAAAGCAAAGTGCTTTTCCAAAGAAGTAAATCACTTTAATCTTAATTTTATGAAGTTAACATAATTATCTCTCCGAATATAACCAGTATTTAGGATTCTGCGGTCGTCGCTTACAACCCAGCACGATGTACTGAGCACAATCGTGGCAAAGCGGAGCCAGCCATAGAGGGAGAAACAGAAAAGGCAGTTTCTGTCCTCATGGAAGTTCAGCTTCACTGAGGGGGAAGGAGTGGAGGGGGAAATACGTTCACTCAAAGAACAGATTTCCTCGAGAGATTTTAGAACAGAGTAACAGAATCAAAGGAGCACAACACAGAACACAACGCAAGAAAAGGAAGACGAAGACTCAAAGTATTTCCAATAACAGCACTCTCCGCTTTCAGCCGTCACGTCGTCCCTGCAATTACAGAGGTCAACAAAGCGGTAGGACTTCTTAATTTCATCAAATTTACTAGAGTTTAAGTTCAACCCCTCCGGACTAAAATATGATGTCATTTTGTTCCTTTAGATACAGATACCATTTTCAAGCCAACTTCACACTGGACGTTGTTTTGAAAAGAAAGAAGTTTCTTTACCTTCTGGTTCTAGCAATTTGGGGATTTTAAATTCTTGTTCTGCAATTCTGAAGGCCTCTTTCAGATTGGCTTTGTTGGACCTGTGCTTTACACTCTTCATGTCAACTAGGTCTGGTCGCAAGGCATGAATGACAGCCAAAAAAGCCATCCCATTTCTCCAGCTTGACTTAAAATCTGTCACACTGACGGACTCACACCTATCACAACAGGACAAAAACATGATAAATACTCTTTAAAAGAATTTATCAAAGCACATCTGCTACACTCGATAGTAATTGAAACAAATTTCAGGGAATCAAATAAATCATATACATCCTTCTAGGAAAATATTTGATTTTAATCTGGTAGTCAGAATAAAGTAAAATGCCAAGTTTGATACCACAGAACACTGGTTCTCAAAGTGTGGCCCCGGGACCAGCAGCATCAGCACCACCTGGGCTGCAAGGGTGGGTTAGGGCTCCAGAGTGTTGGGCAGGATCTAAGCTCATTTAGAAGTTACAAACGGGGGGGGGGGGGGGGCCTGGGTGGCACAGCGGTTAAGCGTCTGCCTTCGGCTCAGGGCATGATCCCAGCGTTATGGGATCGAGCCCCACATCAGGCTCCTCTGCTATGAGCCTGCTTCTTCCTCTCCCACTCCCCCTGCTTGTGTTCCCTCTCTCGCTGGCTGTCTCTATCTCTGTCAAATAAATAAATAAAATCTTTAAAAAAAAAAAAAGAAGAAGAAGTTACAAACAGGGGCCCAATTCATCCCCTTCCAAAATAAGAAAATGCAACATATTTCTTCCAACGTGGTCTTACTATTATAGTCTAGAACTCAGGTGAGTTCCAGAGAATCACAGAATACTGAAATAAAAGTTACCTAATACCACCAGTGATGGCCAAAACAAGGATAAACTCCTGATGAATTACTTAAGAACGATTTACTACATCTCGGTAAGTTTAGCGTAGCTCATAGTCAAAAAACAAGGAAAGACATGGAGAAAAGATCAACTGCT
This sequence comes from Ursus americanus, assembly GCF_024610735.1. NCBI lineage: Eukaryota > Metazoa > Chordata > Mammalia > Carnivora > Ursidae > Ursus > Ursus americanus. The sequence continues at coordinate 10,748,973 of NC_142152.1, read as the reverse complement.
AAAATATTTGACCTCTGAAATGGTGTGAAACTTATTTACAGATAAATGAAACAAGTCTGATAGGATAAGTCTTCTCACACATGCTGTATTTTGGATTAAGAAACTTAGAAAACTGAAGTAAAATAAAATTGTCTCTCAAAGATTCAAGAAACAAGTTCATTTGATATACTTAAAACCTCCTAAGATATGTATGGTTTTTTTGTCCCTCGAAAAATGCAAAAGATGGATGACAACTAAAGAAAGGTAAGGCTGACGGCAGAAATCAGCATCCTAGTCTCGCACTGGGAAGAAGGTCCTCAGAAGCCCGCCATGGAAGAGGCCTCAGCGACATACTTAAGCCTCTATTTACCCAAGCAATGCTACGGTGTGCTAAGGAACGCCTTTTGAACTCCACAGCTCATCTCATGGTGAGTTCTCCCGCATCTAACTCCTTACTTTTCCTAAAACTCCCATCCCAGCAGGTGGTTAAAATCAAAGAGTAAATGTCTCCCTAGAGCAAAAAAACCCTTTTTCTTGTAAAACAGAATTTCTGAGCACTACCTTCCTTTCATCATCCCCACTCTTTTAAAAAAACTCCTATTTTTCTGGCTTCTGTTCCCCAATTGAGCTACAAATTTCTAAACAAAGGGGACTGTGATCTCTGAATGTAGTCATATACAGCTCCAAGAGATAAGTTTATGTGTTGATTATTTATTCCTTCATTTGTGCATTCATTCATTCAATACATATTTATGGAACACCTACCATGAACTCCCATTATGCTAGGTTCTGGGGATACACAGACAATAAAGATGGGAGTCCTGACCTTTAAAGAGTTCCTACTGTGGTAAAATGTTCGTGATTTAAATCCACCTCCCAGACACATAGGGCAATTGTGCCTAAAGAAAAGGATACTTAAAGACCACTTTATTTCTACACAGTAACAGTCCACCTAAACACAGGGGTGGGGGTGAGGGGAGTTACCCTGAGAGGAAGGAGGCTGGTGAGCATTTGCCTTTTAGGAGAGAAAAGTGTTCCAGTGGGCGTTACACCCAGTTGGCCTGAGTTTCAGACCTGGAGTCAGTAACACTGTGCTGGTGGGTCGAGCTGCCCTGTTTGTCTCCTGTGGTCACAGCAAACTACTTACGGGGCACACTGCTCCTGAGCCCACAGGAGAAGAGCCTTCTTTGCAGACATCTGCCATCTTTCTTGGGCTCTGGAGCACTTCTTAGCTGGAGGACTTGAGGTAGGAGATGAGTCGGCCACACTCACACTGTCCAGGGAAGGCTGATTGTAATTGCAAGAAAGAGTCCGGGCAAGCTCCTCAATCTAAGGAAGACGGAATCATGGTCAACACGTATAAACCATTAGTTAGCAGCACTGAGGCAAAACCTTCAGCCAAAACAAGACCTAAAAAGTATCCAGTTAACAGTGAGAGGTTACTCATGGTGAAATAAGCACTAGCACTTGTCATCTCGGGCTACACTTAGGCAGGCTCTCTTTCAGTGGACTTGGGTCACTCCTTGCCCTTATTCAGGCACTGCATTCCACCTTGAGGGCAAGTGTCCATTCATCCCCTTCACGTGCTTACAGAGCACTTCGCTGCTGCTCAGCACCTGTCGCTCTAAACTGAACTGAACTCATTTGAGATCCTAGTCTAGAGTCCAGGAGTCCAGGAGACTGGGTCAGTTAAAATGCATCCTTGATTATGAACCATTAAGAAATAAATACACATACAGAAAAAACAGTCAAATACATGAGAACTAAGTCCCAAGAAAGAAAAACAAATTGCCATTAAGTACGTGGAAAATAACCTCATTCGTCATTTAAGAAAGCTGAATGCACACAGCAAGAGGGCAGTTTCTTCACTTATAACACAGGCAAAAAAAATTTTAAAGTTAACATCAAGTAACGGTATCCTCTAGTAAGAGTATGAGAAAGTGGATTTTTACATATTGCTGTAAGCACAGAAGCTGGTTCAGATTTTTTGGAAGGCAGTAAGATAATACCTATGAGAAACTTTAAAAGGTCAATCTACAAACACAGTAGCAAGTATTATTGAGAAAAGTACACTTCTTAATAATTAATAGATCCACCAGACAACCAGTGATAGTAGATGTGACCAACACAATTAACAAACTTGGTCTGATTGGCATAGCCCTTGTACCTAAAATGGCGGCACCAACATTCTTTTCAAATCCATATAAAATAGTTACTGAAACTGATGGTGCTGAGTCATAAAGCAAGCTTCAGCAGTTTGAAGAACTGAATCCATTCAGATGCTATTCTCTGACCACACTCAAAGTAAGCTAGAAGTCAGTAACAAAGATATAACAAACAAAATCCTCAAATATTTGGATATTAAACAATACAATGTCATAGAACCCAAATAAGAAATCATCATGAAAATAAAATATTTTGAACAGAGCAACAAAAATATTGTATTCATGGATTAAATAATGCAATATTTTAAAGATGCCGACTTTTTCCAAATTATACATTCAATGCAATCCTCGTTAAAATTCCAACAGATTGTGTGCATGCAAATTAACAAGTTACTTATAAAATTTATATGAATATCAAGTCAACATGATGTATACCTTAAACTTACACAATGGTATATGTCAACTACATCTCAATTAAAAAAATTATATGAGAATGCAAAGAGCAAAGAATAAACAAGAGAATCCTAAAGAACAAGTTGGACACTATCAGGTATCGAGACTTTCTATATAGCTATAGAAATTGACACAGTATAGTACTGGTGCCAAGGTAAATAATGGAACAGAACTGACAGAACGATGGAGCCACACATATATGGTTACTTGATTTTTTATTAACTGACACTGTATAGTACACTAGGAAAATGGTGGTCTTTTCAATACATGGCATTGAGTCAACCGGATATGGAAAAAAATAATCTTGATTTTAAGCTTTAACATAACATACTCCAAAAAACTCATTCTCAAAAGATTGTAGTTCTAAATGTAAAATGTGAAACAGTGAAGCTTTTAGAACTGTGCTGTCCAATATAATAGTCACTAGCTACACGTGGCTATTTAAATTAATGAAATAAAATTTAAAATTTAGTTCCTCAGTCATACTAGCCACATTTCAAGTGTTCAGTAGCCACAAGCAACTAGTGGCTACTGTCTTGTACAGTGCAGCTACAGGACTCTTCCATCGGTGCAGAAAGTCCTATTTGGACAGAACTATTCGAGAAAATAGCATAAGAGGATATCTCCATGCTGTTGACAAAGGCAAAGATTTCTTTACAGGACATAAAAAGTACTAGCCACCAGAAAAAGAAGTTGATAAATCTGAACTGCATTAAAATCATGAACGTCTATTCATTAAAAGATTAAAAAGGCAGGGGCGCCTGGGTGGCACAGCGGTTAATCGTCTGCCTTCGGCTCAGGGCGTGATCCCGGCGTTACGGGATCGAGTCCCACACCAGGCTCTTCCACTATGAGCCTGCTTCTTCCTCTCCCACTCCCCCTGCTTGTGTTCCCTCTCTCACTGGCTGTCTCTGTCGAATAAATAAATAAAATCTTTAAAAAAAAAAAAAAAAGATTAAAAAGGCAAGCTATAGAATCAGAGAAGATATGTGCAATTTATATATACTTGACAAAGGACTTGTATCCAGAATATATTTGAAAACTTCTATAAGTCATTAAGCACAAAGCATAGCTAAAATAAAAAAAATTTTAATGTCAAGTATTAGCGAGGACTGGACGGAGGAATTCACGAATTCCAGTAACAGCGTAAATCAGAACCACCGTTTTGAAAAACTAGCTGGCGCTTCCTGCCAAAGCTGAACGTCACATGCCTTATGATCCAGCAATTCCGCTCCTAGCTATGTACACAAGAGACATGAGGGCTTGTACCACCACCAAAAGGCACACACGAGAATGCGGCTAGCAGCTTTATTCCTAACAGCTGAAAACTGGCAACAAAAGAAATGTCCATCAACAGTAGAGTGGTAAATAAACTCGGGCATATTCATGCAATGGTATATTCATACACAACAAAGAGAAAGAAAGAAATCCAGTCGATGACATTGTACTAGCGACGTAGCAGGACAGACGGCAGCTACACTTGTGGCGTACAGAACATAATGTAATAACGTGTCAAATCACTAAGTTGTACACCTGGAACTAATGTAACTAATTGCGTGTCAACTATACTTAAAAAAAAAAGACCTACAGATGCAGGCTTCAACAAGCCGAAACTCATAGATGACGTTAAGTGAAGTGAGTCTGACAGAAGACTCTACATATAAGTCCATTCTGTTAAAATTCCTTTATATAGAAGTAAAAATGCTAAGCTGAACAATGATAGAGATCAAAGTGGTGGTTTTCTTTAGGGAAGAGGGCAAGGACCGGGAGGAATCCCTGGGAACTCTGGGATTCAGGCAAGGTTCTCTATTTTTATCTTGGGTGGTGGTTACATGGATGTACTTAATTTCTAAGAAAACATCAAGCTCTGCTCTTAAGATTTGTGCATCTTTTCTCTATGTATGTTCTTCTTCAACGAAGTTTATTTACATTAGTAAAATGAAGCCAAGAAAAGCAAAACTTATGGCCCAACAATTTCACGTCTAGGAATCTGGCTCGTGGAAATAATGAAGATTGTATGGAAAAGATTTATCCGAAGGGTAGTCTGTTTAGAATCGCTTTACAATCGTAAAACTGTGAGCATTCTGACTGTTCCTTGATGAAATATAGTTCTTTGCAAGAGAACACCATGCCTCCATTAAAAAAATATGTGTGAATTCAGAAAGATGTTCATTAGAACAGGTTGAAAACGGTTTGGGTAGCACGACCATTCCATTTAAGATACACATATATAAATATATACATTCATTCCTGCTGCATGTATGATGAAGTCTATACACCAAATTATTTAGTGGTTTTCAGTGAATGGTAGAATTACAGATGACTCTACTTGGTTTTTTATTATCTATATTGAACATTTTAATTATATTTTAAATATCTTGGAAAGTATGGAGAAAAATGTAACAAATGCCTATGTATTGCCAAATTTTAACATTTTACATTTGGTTCATATTTTTTTAAAGAAATGAAACCCTGATACAGCTTAAGCCTTCTGTCTTTCCCTCCGCAATTCCATTTCCTTTCTTTTCCAGAGGGGAAAAAACACTATTCTAAATTTGTTTTTCATCATTCTCATGTGTATTATTCTACTATTAACTTCAAATGTAGGTATCCAGAAATCATATACAGTCTCATTTTACGTGTTTTAAATGTTACACAAATTATGTTATTTTCTAGTTTTTGTAAAATAAGCATTTGTTTCCCATATAATTTTTTAAGTTATTTTCAAGGTAATTATGGGGATACAGAACATGCAAGTTTTTAGGCAGCTGCAGAAAACCTGTACTAACTCAGAATCCCAGGTCTGGAAGAATATATGTATCAGTCACAAGTGTCATAAAGTCAGGGCTAGAACTGTCTTTGCTGTTTTCTTGGTATCCTAACACAAAAGCAAGCACATAGTAGGTGTTCAAATATATTTGGGGAATGAAATTGATCTATGAGTCAGTCTTGGGACAGGACTAGGTGTTGTGGGGCGATTAGGTTGAACAAGGGTCCTCAAAACTAGGAGATTCTACAAAATTTAGTGGGTTTTCAAAAATTTACTCCAGAAGCTTTCTACTATCTTCTGCCAGAGTAAGTAAACAATAGTAAGCAAAGTTTTACCAAGGCAGGTTCTATTCAGACTGGTGCTGGTACCACGGATGATTTAAGATACCGTAATTTATCATTCAATTTTTAACCGCAAAATAACAAAAATGGCCAAAGGTCCACCTGTCAAGATTTCCAGAGTGTCCTCTTTCTGGAAGAAACCCAGGACTGTATCTTACTGCGTTACACTTATTTCACACTGCAGTAATTAGGACAGAAATAACTTTCATATCATCAAACTACTTACATGAAAGTGCAGTATAATTGTCCAAATTAGGCCAAGAATAATGGATGGGTTTCCATCTATAATATCAGTAACATGAATATTTATTAGCTTGATCTGGAAAAGAAGAAACACGGGTTAAGAGGAGAACACATTTCACAGCGTGCATTTCTCCCGGGAATCTTCGGATGAGATTCATACTCACTGATCGGTGTTTCAGGAATGTCAGGGCATGCTCTATATTGATTCTACACTGGAATGTATTAGATCCTCTGTCTCGAGGCTATGAAATTCAAGCAAAATATATTACTTAGAAATATGGAAAAAAAAACCTTGTAAATCAACAAAATGTTTTTTAATGTCATTTAAAAAGCTTACCAACTGTTGCCCCGAGAGTACCTCCAGCAGGTCTAGGAGAACATGCCCCTTTTTAATGTCTGCAAACAGGTCTGATACAACCGAGGGAGGCGTGTGCTACAAAAGGTCACAAGAAAAACACTCATTCAAACATTGGTCCAGAAAACATAATACCTTTAAGAATCCCATAAATGGGCTTTGTGGCTTCACAAAAGCTAAAATTCAGTAGAGATTTTATTGACTGAAGGAGAGAGAACACACAACGTTCTATATCAAAGCATGATAAGAGAAGGAGTGAACTTAATTTATCTCGTGGCAAATTTCCAGTAACACAACACTCCTGTAGCTTTCAGCGAGCGCTTAAAACGTGTGCATGGAGGCGGCATTAAAGGCACTCAAAATCAGCCAGTAGTGACCCTTTTGGGGAGTAGATGACACTTCTGGAGTAATCTGTTTATGAATTTACCCTTTCCAGAATTGCACTGGGCAGGGATGGGTAGCCGGGGAGAAGAGGCTCACTCGTTTTGTATCTGGGTTATTCCAGGCACTTGGCGTCACGGAGAGACAGGATGGCACAGTGATTCAGATCCAGACTGCCTGGGTTTGTGTCCCAGCACTATCACTTGCAAGTGGTGTGACCTTGGGCAAGTCACATAACTTCTTTGTACCTTAGTTTCCTTGTTTTTTAAACAGGAATAACACTATCTCATCGGGATGTTTTAAGGTCTCGTAAATGTGACGCAAACTGACACCATTTAAAAGAGCTTAGGACAGTGTTTTTAACATACAACTCCATACATATGAATCATTATTATTTTTTATTATTATTATATTTGATTTTTTAAAAAAGCTGCTGTTGCTTTAAATATTTTTATAGCACTATCTCCCATACCCTTAACAAAGGGTAGGGAGAGAATAACAAACACATCTAAACAAGATCAAGGTCACTTCAGCACATTCTTTCAACCTTGCCATTTTGGGGACCCAAAGGGAGGGAAGGAGGAGTAACTTAAATATATTTGCACTTGTATTTGGTTTTTTTCCCCTCACCTTTGCCAACTGTGAGTTGATCCAGCAGGTAAAGGTTTTCTTCTGAGTGTCTTCCTGTTCAGCTATTGAAAAAGGACAACAGCGGTTACAAAATGAGAAGCCTCAGAAACCTTGTAAATACATCCAAGCTTCAAAGGTCCATCCCTTTGGGGATGTGCGCGTACGCCACAACTCTCCCAGCTTTCTAGGACTTGGTCTAAATTTCAGATGTTTGTTCAAGGAGTGGTTTGGAAACGGCGTGTTGATACAAGATATTTTTTTCATTGCTGCAAGTTAGCTAAAAGATGATGATTTTTAATAGTGTTTGCTGACAAAAGCACAAAGTCGCCACGTGGCCTTGATGGTGCAGTCTGAGGAATTGTGAGGGAGAAGACCTCCCCCGCCAAAAACACTCTCAGTCCAAGCAAAAGCCCATACAGATTTAAAGGCAAACCCCAGAACATCTGAAGACGTTTTAAAAGGTTCATAAAGTTGTGGGCAGGTTAGTCTTGACACTCACAGTATTTATCACGGAGGATCTGCTGCCACTGAACTAACGGTAAATGAGTGGCAGTTGGAGTCAGAGCTGTCTGGGCTCGGCTCCTGCCTCAGTTACCCACTAGCCGTGTGACGGCAGTGTCCTCACGGAGTAAGGGAATAAGCACTGGCCTCCAGACACTGTTCACGATTCACTTGAGAAGTGCCCATTCTTACTCTTTAACAGGACAGGAGTCCAGAGGAAGATCTGAACACTCTAGGTATGGCTTCCCCTCCTCGCCAGGCCAGGAGCAGACCCTACGGCCACACCACGCTCCCCACCGGCCCTCTACCCCCTCAGCTTCAGCAGCCATGTCAACTCTGCACACCAGGACTGAGTCTCCATTTCCCCAGATATCCTCACCTGGCTGGCCACCCAGGTAAGGACAGACAGCCATGCCTCCCTGGGCCCAGCACTCAGAGCCTTGTCACCACCATCTAACCCGAGGTCACCAGGTCTCATCCCAGCACACACGCACATGCACACACGTGCACACGCACGCCGGGGGCTTTCAGGTTCCTCTCTGTTCTCTCACTCTGATTTACGTAAGATTCTGCACATGCCTCCGTTTTTCTCATCTCCTGAAACCTTCCACTGATGATGAACCCATAAGCACACCATCCGCAAAACCCCGTGTCCAAATCCTCTCCAGCAGGCGCTGCCTCTCTGCTCTTACTGAAAACTGGCCCACTCAAGTGCTGCCTCTGCTTTCTCTTACGTAAGCCCCCTGTACCACGGGGGCCTTGCTCCTTGCTGCTACTTCCAGATCATTCTCCACTCTCTTCGTCCCCGCAGTGCTCCAGCTTTGACTCTCGTGCCATCAGACGTACCCACTATTAGAGTCATCTACAGGCCTCTGTCCATTCTTCATCATTTCTCAAAGATTTTAGTTCCTTCCCCACTGTCCTCTCTCCAATACAGCTCCTAATTCTTGGCAATTTCCACATAAATACTGATGAAGCACCCAACCTCCTGGCCCCTCCATTTTATTCTTCTTCTCCAATAAACTTGTCTTCTGCTCTGCTTCAACCACTCACTGTCGCAGTCAAACCCCACATCTTATCATTACTGATAACTGCAACTCCTTGCAGTCTCGATTTTGTGCACCTCTGAACAACGGCCCCAGCTTTTCAGTTCCCTCCCTCAAGTGCCCCGACTCCAACAATCCTTGGCATCCATCGGAAACTCCAAGCCATTTGTTCCGCCAGCTTTCACGCTGTCCTTCGCCCTCACTGATATCCTTCCTCCCATCCTTTTCCAGCTGCTGCCTCATCAAGGTCACCATGAATCCAAGTCATCAATGACCTCCACCCCCTTCGACTAGAACCAATGGTCGATTCTCAGCTTTCACCTTTCTGAACCCTACACTCTTGGTTTTTCTCCTACATCACAAGCCGGCTTCTCTCTTTCTCTCACACTTCATATCCAATGCTTTGGGAAATCCTCTTCAGTCCCCCTTCAGAATATATTCAGGATATGACCACTTCTCACCACCTCCCACCTGGATTACTCCTTCCAGTCTTGCCCTCAAAATACTATTCTCAATGCAGCGGCCAGAGCGATGTTGCTAAAATGTTAACTCAGACCAGGCAACTCCTTTGCTCACAATCCTCTGAGGGTTCCTCACCTCACTCCTTAAGATGGCTGCAAGGCTGACACCCACCCCCTTCACTCATCCCCTTGGCTCATTGCACTCCAGCCACTCTGGCCTCCTGCTTTTCTCAAACTCCCTGGAAACATTCCCACCTTAGGGCTTTGCCCTAACTGTCCTTTCTCCCAGGAATGCTCTTATTACAGATATCCTCACAAGCAGAGTTCCCGTCCTATTTAAAGCTGTAACACCTCCACTCCTGCTTCCCTTTGTTTGCTCTTATTTTTTCCTACAGCACTTACCACCTTTTAACTTCCTATTTAAGTTACATATGTCGTATGTTTATTATTTAATGTCTTGCTCTTCTCCCAACAGAATATAAGTCCGACACAAAGCTGTTTTGTCTGTGATCTATTCCAAGTGCTTAGAGGAACATGGCCCAGAAGAGACTCCAAAGAAACATTTACAAAAGACAAATAATAACAATAGCTTAATATTAAATTGATTAAAATTAATAAAACTAAATTATAATTAAATTAAAATTAATAAATGATAATTTCACTGATTATTATTTATGTTTTATTTACTACACCAAGACAGTCAAATCTACCTTTATGTGTTCATATTCTTTTTTTTTTTATTGTCTGATCTACCTTCTAATACATTTTCTTTGACCCCTTCCACTCCCCTTCATTAATCTCTAGCTAACACAGTTATAACAGACCGAAATTGTTGGCATGACATCTAATTGGAGTTCTTAAAATTTAATCTGATGGGAGTTCAGGTTGAGGAACTGAAGAGAATCTGAGTAAATGTATTTTCGGGTGTTTACAATCCTGGCTGATTAGAGATTAAAGATGCACTTAGCCTCGTTGGATTTTTTTTCTTATCTTTTTTAATCCACTTCATTTTCCTGTATTACCAGCTTAAATTAGTTATAGCCCAGTGATTTACACAGTCCAGGGTACTCAATAATTGTTAGCTGAACTGAACTGAGTTCTGGCAAGCCAAATGCACAGTGTAGGCTTTTGAAAGTTATTTGTTTTACACAAGCAAAAGAATTAACAAAGAAGCACAATTTTGTCCTATGGTTCAAAATGTTACGACACCTTCCAGATTCTTTGAGATATGTTTTCATTGCTTTTTCTCCTAGTACCAGATGATTCAACAATATTTTTAAATATATTTAAACATTCAAACGAAAATTGTATTGACAGTTAATTTTGCTCCTCAATAGAAAAAAACTAGAGAACAGTTTTTCTGATTCCAGGATCAAGTTACCAGCACACGGTGTACATTAATCAAGGCCGTGGATAAAAGCGGGGAGGGACTGATCCATTATTATAACAATAAAGCAGAAATCCAAATCAAAACCAACCAAACAAAAAACAATGAAAGAGGACTCTTCCTATCCTTAAGGGACCAAGAGAGATTTTCCTTTCTAGGTCATAAAAGTGTGAAAAAGAAACGAACCAGAACGTTGCTAGGTCCAGGAGAGAAGAGTCTGCACCAGCTTTAGGAGAGCTACATGGGGGAGAAGGGAGGGGGACATCTGTGGAAGGTGGGTAAAATCATCTTGGAAAGGGTAAACCGCTGGCACAAAACAGTCCAGAAAATTAAAATTAATTTTAATTTAATTATAATTCAGTTTTATTAATTTCAATTTAATATTAAACTATTGTCATTATTTGTCTTTTAGCAAAAAATGTCTTTTAGCACAAAACTTGCATGACCAAGGAGTTTTAGAATTCGCGTCCACCTGGAAACCCCAGTCCTTCCGAACTATTTCCAGGTAATATGAGGGATCATTTCATTTTCCTGCCATGTTAGACAAAAGGGTCTTGGTATCGAGCAAACACAATGAACTTTCCAAGGCAGGGAAAACAGGCAGGGAAACCAGGGCTCTAACTGGATTGTTCAAACTGGGTGCACCTAAATCTAATCCCAGGTTGGACTGACATATATCCGACAGGGACATAAACCTAAACTGAAAATGATCAAAACTTTTCCAACGAAAACCCTAAGTTATTCCTGCCCTAATTTGATAAAATCTAATAGAAACCAGGGGACAAACAAAAAGAGAAGCTGCCAGAACAAATCCCCACCGGTACTCTCCGGTTCAGCAAAGGAAACAAAGCCCAAATGAAATCTTCAGAAAAGGATTTAGAAAAGAAACTTCATGGCCTTTAAGGAACTCATTGTCCACATTTAGAGAACAACTCGTCATCCTGGAAATCAGAACCCTTCAAATGCAACAAGGACCCTTTGCTGAAGAGCAAACAAAGGTGTCCCAAGTACAATTAAACACCTTTGCAACCGCTGAATTACATGGTTTACTATGTGCCATTTTATTCAGCCCTTGACACACTTTTCTCACATTTTCATACGGTCTTATCCCTGAAAAGCGGTATTAATTCAACAGGAACCAGAGCCAAATAGCTCACCCTATGGCAGGATAAGTAACCAATTGTTCTTTTCAAAGGCTGACCCATTAGGAAAAAAATAATTGAGAACCAACTGCTTTAAAGCAATTTAATTTGAGTGGGTGAGATTTTTTTTTTTTAACTGCTGGATTTTATTTTGTAATTTCTGAGGTAAGTTTCTAATAAAATAAGAAAACTCTTCTCAAAATGGCATATAGAGAATAGAATCAGCAGCTGTTAGGGATAAAAAAAAAAAAGCGAAAGAATTAAAAAGAATAATAAAATCTGTTATAATGATGGATTTCTCCATAAAATGCCAAGGAATGGAGAATGAGAAATTCTCTATCCTGATTTTTAAAGCAAATAAGAATTATGTATAACGTAGAAAAATGTAGTCAGTGAATTTTATTCAGGCCCATGCAGATATCCTTGACTATCATACTTGGAAAATATCTGACAGAATTTGAGAAGCAAGACAGAATGGGCAAAGGTTTTCTTTAGATGTCATTACCATAAAAATACATTTAATCCCTGAGTTTGTGCTCATTCAATCTGCCTTTTGTGAGCTGGCAACACATACCCTTAGCTGGAAGGCACCTTAAATGAAAACGAACTGAGTTAAGCTCAGTTAAGAAGTATGGATTTTAAATTCATTATACGGTTCCCAGGGAAACTACTGTGGCTACGAGGGAGCAGTAAGGTCATCTAAAATGTTGAGTCCCCAAAAATTAATTAACTAATTAATTAATTAAAAAATGTTGACTCCAGCGGTCCTCCCAGTAGTGGGAGTCCCAAAGCAGCTGTAAACGTAGACGTGAGAATCCTTAGCTTACCTTTTCACTTAAACACAGAGCGATGCGTTATTACCATGTGGCTTATCCAGGAATGCCCTCTCCTGCACGAGCTCAACTGAGGAAGCTTTGCAGTCTCCTTCTATCCGGGAATTTCTTATTCCCTTTCTATTACTGGTTTATTGCTAACAGGTTTACTGCACTTGGCTCCAGATTCACTCTTTTGATCTGTCACTCTCCTCATTAAAATCTTTTGATCATGCCTTAATTCCTTAGTAAATAAATTCAAAATTCTTAGCTTAACCTTCTAGGTCATTCATAGTTTAGCTCCAATCTAGTTTTCCTGACTCATCTCCCATGACTTCTCTACTGATGGCCTACTTTTCTGGCAAACTGGAAAGCTACAATTTCCCAGTTAAGTTGCACTCAAAAAATTTTTTACTCTTTTCTGCATTGCCATGCTATGTATCCTCTGGAATGGCCAATCCTTCCCATCTCCCTCTGCATTTATAAAAACCCCAGCACCCAGCACAATGGACATGATGGGCATTTACTCGACATCTGTTAAAATAAGACATACTCCGTTCAAATGTCCCCCTTCTTAAAGAGAAATAGATATCTCTCCTGGTTCTAGTCTCCCACAATGCTTTATTGGATTTTTTTTGTTGTTGTTATTAGAAAGCGATATACATACTCATAAAACATTTTTCCAAGCAGTACTCAAAAGTTAATCTTAACTTCCCTTAAACCTCCCATTTTCCTTTCCCTGAGACAACATTAATTAAGTTTCCTGTGCATTCTTCTAGATAGATTAAATATAAAGAACATAAATTCTAAAAGGGCAAGGATTTGTTTGGGTTGGTCACTGGGTCACGAGCTTCTAGAACAATATCTCACAAGTAGGAGGCACTCAGTCAATATTTGTTGAATGAATGTATGTATATGTAAATTAAATGAAAACACATGACAGCTCCATTTTTTAAGTTGGTCATTCAAAAAGCAGAAATTTAGCTATACTACTTAGAGTTAAAAAGCATCTGCAAAGCTATAAGAAATATTTTAAAAGGAGATTATAACCCTTCCCAATTACCAGAAAGTAAGAAAAAAAATCTGGCCAATAAAAAGAACAAAGTAGATACATATGTGCTGATATGGATATATTTTTAATTGAAAAAAAGCAAGTTGTAAAATAATATGTTTACTCTTATGTTATCTGTATTTTTTTAAAGATTTAATTTTTAAGTAATTTCTACACCCAACGTGGGGCTCGAACTTACAACTCTGAGATAAAGAGTCACATGCTCTATGGACTGAGCCAGCCAGGCACCTCTCTATCTGTATTTTTATTAAAGGATAGCTATATGCACGGCCCGACAGCCTCCTTCTACCTTATGATAATTACCACCAGCTGCTCATATACTCTAGTCACGTAAGGGCGTCTGGTTTCTCTCCTACTCAATATATGAACCTTGAAGTTAAACTTTCATGCTTTTGTGGTTTTGCTTCCCCTTAGCACAGTGCCTGTAGATAATAAGTATTCTATAAATATTTGCTGATTGAAAGACTTAGCAAGTATTAAGAGTATAGAGAATCAAACTGTCTTACTGTATGGAGAAGTAGAATTTACTGACAATAGTTACTAGGCCTATGTCTTATCGTAGTCTTGTTTTAATAACCCCTTTCTTCAACAAATAAAATGCCTTGAACAAAAGGACAGGTACTATAATGAGACCCTGGTGCCATTCCTTAAAACAACACTGCCAACTCACTGTTCGCTGGGACAGAAATGGTAAGGATGACTAAATTCAAAAAATAATGCGACACCTTTTAGCCATGTGTCCCAACAGCCATCTGAAAGAATCTTAATCAAGCTGTTATCGAATAGAAAGGGAACTAAAAATAATAAGGCCGCCTCTCTTATTGTTTCTCATGGAGATAACAAACAGAAATAAATGAAAAAAAAATTAAGGGATAAAAGCACACAGGCATGCACAATCAAAATAAGAAAAGCCTAAAATATTTGCCGAATAAACAGGAAAAGGTGTGTTACTGAACTACAAAAGGGGAAACTATTAACTAACAGAAAAAGCAGGGGGACAATTTACTACACATTTTCTTGCAACCAACCATAAGCAAACAAACAAACCAGCAAGAAAGAAAAATAAATAGTACCAAGACTAAGACCTCACTTACTGAATGAGAAGAGCTGAGTTTAGAAGGTAACTCCCGACTAACAACAAGGCTGTAAGCACAGCATGCAACCATCTCTCAGCCTCGACACTCTCTTTTTTGAAAAAAGATTTATTTATTTATTTGAAAGAGAGAGAGCAGAGGGAGAGAATCTCAAGCAGACTCCCCGCTGAGCACAGAGCCCAACGCAGGGCTTGATCCCACGACCCATGAGATCATGACCTGAGCCAAACCCAAGGTCAGACGCTTAACTGACTGGGCCACCCAGGTGCCCCCTCAACACTCTTTACGTCAATAATCCTCCCCTGGAGAATCTGTGTTGGCACTACAGAAAAAACAGCACTCACCCATCAGACTCAGCATCCCAGGACTAAAATCACACCCTTCCTCCCTCCCTCTCCCCACACCAGTGCCTCCACCTCAGAGATTTAAACACCACCATGTTTTATCATCCCCAAGTACAGCCTACTACAAATCAGGCCAAATCTGCTCCCGCGGAGCTCTGGTATCCGCTTCCTTCCTACACCGCTAGGCTCCCCCAGCCCTCCCGCCCCATCTGCCATCAGCCATGGCCTGCTCCTCCCATGGGCAACCAGGTCTGCTGGGCTCCCTTTAATCCATTCTCCGCTTCGGCCAGTAGATCTTGCCTTATTCCCCTTTCCACTTCGATGGTTTCTCTCTGCTCTGGGGTTAAGGAGCCATGTCAGTAAGAGCTGAGGAGGTGCTCTGTGGCCCACCCCAGGGCACTTCTCCAGCCTCCACACGCATGGCTCTCCTCCTCTCCTTCGCACACGGACTTCCAGCCACTTGGTCTTCTTCCTGGACCTTCACCAGCTCTGTTCCCTCTTACTCAGCCCTTTGTATCACCACCCCTCCTTTCATCTAGTCAACCTCCACTTTCGCTCAGGTCTCAGCTCAGTGGTTCATCCTGAAGGAAACCTAAGTCAATCTCTGTTTCGTTATTGGTTTTCATAGAGCCATACTCATACCCCAGAACCATTTATCACTTGCTTCAATCACCTTAACCTTGTCAAGGTTAAGAGCACTGGCTCTAGAGCCAGACTAGCTGGGTTCCCCCATCTGCCATTTATTAGCTGTGTGCCTCAATCTTCCCGACTGTAAAATGGGGATATTAGTACTTACCCTCAGGGTTGTAAGGGGGATTAAGTACTTATACCAACATAAATCAGAGGTCAACAAACTATAACCTGAAGGCCAAATCTGACCCACTGCCTGTTTTTGTAAATAAAGTTTTATTGGAACACAGACATGATCATTTGTTTGTATATCACCTGTAGCTACTTTCATGCTACAGGTGATATAAAAACAAATGGACCTCAAAGACTAAAATATTTGCTACCTGGCCCTTTATGGAAAATATTTGCCCATCCCTGCATAGACTATGATTAGTCTAACACAAATAGATATTAGCTATAATATAGAAGAAACATGAAATCATTATGCTAAGTGAAAGAAGACAGTCACAAAAGACCACATACTATATGAAATGTCTCGAATAAGGAAATTTATAGAAGCGGAAAGTACACTAGTGTCTGCCCAGGTCGGGGGGGAAGGAGGACGGAGGGTTTAGGGAGTGACAGCTAAAGGGTATGGCCTTTCTTTTTAGGATAACGAAAATGTTCTAAAATTAAATGAGATGAAGGTTGCACAACTCTGTGAATATACTAAAAACTATCGAATTATACACTTTAAGTGGGTGAGTTGTCTGGTATGTGATTCACGTCTCACATTATATCTCAAAGCTGTTCCAAAAAATATTAGCTAATAATATCTGTAAGATTATTTGATTAACGTGCGCCTTCCCATTAGCCTACTGGCTCCATGACAGCCTGGCTCTAATTTTGCTCCTCATTTGCCTGCAGCATCTACCACCTGTGGCAGGAATTCAGAAAATGTTTGCTGAATGAATAAATGGCTGGGGGAGAAGGGAGAGGGGGTACTGTGGCTATATTTCCCCAGTCAATGTAGAGATTTAAATACTGAACTTATTGGGGACATATATGACATACAACAAACAAACGATTTCTACTTTGGGCCTCAGCGTGTGGAATCCAGCCTCTTCGTGTTGCCACACGAGCGAACCACACCCTGTGCAACACCTGAGATTTTCACACAGCGGCTTTTGTTTCCAGCCTCCCCGGAACATACCTCCTGGCTCTCTGCGTAAGCAAACCTTGTATTTCTAGCACATGCGAATGAGCCCACAATACAGACAAAATGCCTAGAACCTGGGGTGCTATTTGCTCTCCTCTTTCTCACCGTCTTCTGACTCATCTGAGTTGCTCAATAAATATTTGTGGAATGAACAAATCAAAGAAATGACTCCATTTCTTTCAACACATATTTCTTACTCCTTACTACCTTTCATCTACTATATAAAACTGAGTGCTTTTCTTTTGAAAATCACGACGTGTGAGCCTGAGCCCTGACTTCTAAGCACGAAAGAACCAGACCACACTGATTACAAATCTGTGGGATTACAAATCTAGGATTCTTACACTTTTGAATGCCAGCAAATTACTCAGGGTCATCGTTTGAGTTCAGAGTTCTAGGTCCCAGCTCCCAGAGTCTCTGATTCAAGGGACTCACACAGCTCACTTTGAGAAACATCTCTGTTACTGGACTGATTTACATGTGTGACTTATTCTTGAGACAATACAAGGGAACAGGAAAGGCTTAGCAAAAATAGTGATGAAATCATAAACCCTGAGATATTAATATAATGTAACTCAATATAAATCTCTGATAATATATGGGTATCCTCACACTTGAAGGGGCTCAGAAGACTTGCTGAACCAACTTGTGTCCAGGAGGAAGTAGGAATTCAGGGAAAGGAACAATTACATCATTTCATTAAAGGCTTCCAATGAAGTGGTCGGGTAGGCATTTTGTGAATGAGAAAATTGTAGCTCCCAGAAGATGAAAAATTTTTACTCACTCATTCAATAAACACTTATTGAAAGTACACTATGTCCTATATACTACACTCTAGAGCTCACATTTGGTAGGAGACTCAAATCCAGACGTGTCTGATACCAAAATCCATGTTCTTTTCATCATAATTAAAATTCAGCTCAAAAGTCAGATCCATGGCCCCTCCAGGTTACCACCTTATCTCTCTCCCCCACATTAAACCCAAACTTCTTGAAAGTATTGTCTACACTGGCTGTGTTCGTGTCCTTACCTACCACTCACTTCTCAACTCACTAAAAAAAAGCTAGCTTCTACCCCAAGCACTCCATCCAATTCTCAGAGAGGCTACCTGTAATATTGCCATTGCTCAACCCCATGGGTACTTCTCAGAACATACTAGATATCTTGAAACTTCTGGTGCTGTTTACCACCCTCTCCTTCTTGAAAGATTCTCCTTCTTTGGTTTCCATGATATCACACTCTTCTGATTTTCTTCCTACTTCTAGTGACACTCCTTCTCAGACTCTGTTATAAGCTTGTTTTGCTTTTTCTATCTCTGTAATGTTCTCTTCTTCTACTTTCATCTACTCCATAGGAACAAATTACCATTTATATACTAATGACTTCCAAATCTCTATCATCAGCCCAGGTGTCTGCTTCTCTTGAGCTTCGGGGGTATCCCCACTTAGTTATTCCATAGACACTTCAAACTCAGCCCTGCCAGAAGGGGTCATCTCTAACCGAATCCCTCCCCCACCAAAGGTGTTCTGCATTTTTTGTCTGTGAATGCTTCCATCATCCACTCTTTTGCCAAGAATAAATCTGAATCATCTTTAATACTTCCCTCTCCTCACTCTCCTATACCCAATCAAAAAGCCCTAATGATTGCCTCAATAAAGCTAAAAATAAGATAAAATTCAAGAATTTAAAACGCTTACAACTGCACCGATTAGATATCTCTTGATATCTATCTCTCTCCATCCTCACAGGCACCTCCTAGATCAGGACACCATTATCTCTCAGCTGACCTGAGGTAACAGACTTCAACTGGTCATTCTGTCTCCACATTCACTCCCATGAGACCACACCCCACACTGCAGCTCAGGTGATTCTTAAAACCAGTTCATAATACGTCTCCACTCACAACCCTTCAATCGCTTCTCCTTGGTCTCCGGAAACAATTCCAACCTCTGTATATTCCCATGACCTTTTATAGCCTCCTCTTCACATTCTCCTTCAAACTGTAATCCTCGTCTCACTGAGCATCCATTTCCCTGAATGTGCCCTGTTCGGCCCCATCTCCTACCTCTAATATGCTACCACTGCCTGGAGCGCTCTCCTCATCTCCACCCTGTCCACGTGCTAACATACTTTGGGTCTAAACTTACAAATCACTTCCTCTGGGAAGCTTTCCCTGACCCCTGGTGGGTGTACCTACTGGTGGGTGCCCCTACTCTGTACTTCCAGAGTACCACGTCTTCTCTCCCCTGCAGCACACCCAGATCATCCTGTGTTAGTCTATGCCCGTGGCTGTCTCCCTGTAATCAGAAGGTACACCGTGGGACAGCACATTTTATGCGTCATCCCGCGTGTTCAGTACAGTGTCTTATATACCATAGGCATTCAAAAGCACTTGTCACGTAATGAACAAATAAATGAATTGGCATCTAAGGATAAATTAACCTATACTTAGGAAAAGCATAACAAATAATGGAGTAGTATCTCTTACCTTAAAAAAGTCCTGTTTCACTAATGAATCATCGAGCCTTACATCGGAAACCGGGGATGTACTGTATGGTGACTAACATAATATAATAAAAAATCATTAAAAAAAAAAAAAAGTCCTGTTTCTCTTCAACAAGTACCTAATATCTCTGCTCCCCTTCACTGCAAAATTTCTTCTAAGTGTTGATTAAGTCAATTGTCTCTACTTCCTCACCTCCATTCTCTCCTCAACCCACTCCAGTCAGGCCTCTGTCTCCACCACTTGAGTGTGGCTAACCCTGTTAGAGCCACCAACTAACGCTATGAGCCCAGTCCAGTGGCTATTTCTCAATACAGTTGATTTCACCCCCTTCTTCTTTTTTTTTTTAAGATTTTATTTATTTATTTATTTGAGAGCATGAGCAAGCAACAGCAGGGAGGAGGGGCAGAAGGAGAGGGAGAAGCAGACTCCCCGATGAGCACAGAGCCTGACACAGGGCTCGATTCTAGGACCCTGAGATCGTGACCTGAGCCAAAGGCAGACAACCCAGGCACCCTTCCCCACTTCTTGAAATACCTTCATCTGGGGGTTTCCAGGCCATCACACTGGCCTGGTTTTCCTTCTTTGGCCTTAGCTACTCCTTCTCAGTGTCCCTTGCTTTTCTTCTGCTTGACCTCTAAACACTGAAAAATCCAAAAGGTCTGCTCTAGCTATGTACTCCACAGGTGATCTCTTCTAGGCCATGGTTTTACCTGCAAATATACCAGCCACATACTGATGGCCCCTAATCTATACCTCTCCCTGGGACTCTGGATCCTCACATATAACTGTCTGCTTGACATGTCCATTTGGGTGTCAAATGAGCATCTCATATCAATCACGGCAAAAATAAACTCTTGATCTCCCCAAAACTTGTCTATCAGTCTTCCTCATTGCAGTAAATTATATAACCAACTACTCAATTGCTCAAAGCAAAAATTTAGAAGTTATCCTTGATCTCTTACTACTCATTCCATACATCCCAACATTCACAAGTATCCTTAAAAAAAATCCATGATTCTTTATCCCATTCCTATCACCCTACTACTATCCAACCTACTCTGCTAGTTCACCTGGACAACAAAAGCATTGGAACTGGCTTTGCTGCTTTCCCCTCCCACCACTCAGATAATGCCCTCTCCACCCAGCAGCCAGAGTGATATTTTGGAAAATGTAAATCAGAGCATGTTACTCCCCTAACTAAAACCATCCAATGGTTTCCCATTCACACGCCTTCCCTCACAGCTGACAAATCCCTGCCTAATACAGCTCTGCCTTGCCTTGCTATCCAACACCATCTCATGCCCACCCCATTCCAGCCACCCCAGGCTCCATGACTTCACCAAGCTTGCTTCTACCTTTGAGCTTTTCCTTTAGTACTGCCTCAGCCTGAAATGCTCTTCCCTTGTTCTTTGCTTGGCAGCTCCTTTGTGTCACAATCATTCCTTAAATGTCTCTCATCAAAGACCACCACTGACCACCCAATGTAAACAAAACAAGCAATCCTCACATAAACACATTTTAATCCTCTCCATAGCACAACCCATGGGCTGCTATTTTTCTTCATTATTTATTCCTTGTCTCTCTAATAATTGAAAGACAAGCACCGTGGGTGTATGAAGCTTGTTGGAGTTGTTCACCTCAGTATTCTCTTAACCCAAAATAGTGCCTGATACAGGGTAGGGTCACAGGAAACACACACTCATGAACGTATCAATGAACAGGTTGACCTGTACTCGTAAAAACCGTAACTGTGTGATGAACTGGTTAGTGTGAATCCACCCATACTTTTGAAACATTTTGTTCTGAAGACATCAAACCATGCTAGAAGTTCTCCCACATAAACGTTCAGACTGAGGCAGACACACATACAGCAGAGCTAGTTCCCACTCTTAATAATCCTACTTAACTGGAAGACAGGGCAAACAATGACTATGTTTTGGAAAGATCTTAAATATTATTCAAATCTGATAAAGGCTGTTTGTGTTCTGATTTGAGCCAGGTGCGTTTCATTTTATAACATTTAGCTGCTGACGCGACTGGTAGACCCTGTGCAATAAAGACGGAAAAGACCAAGGCATGACCAGCGAGTGCTGCTCCAGCCTGGGGGCAGTGAGCAAGCGTGCGTGGCCACTCTTCCGCCATTTTCTTTCTGTGCTCATTCAACATGCATCACCGCACAGGCTGTCAATGACTAGGAGAGCTTATTTACCCAGAATCTCATATCTCTCCTCCAAAAACACACACATTTAGAACTTGGAACATTTCATTTCTCTGACAAATTATTCCTATCCTTTTATGTACTATTTTTAAGCGGTTCTAAAAATACCTGGTGGTAGTAACTTGCAGTTCTCAAACATATATTGAGAACAACAAATGCAGTTACCTTTTATCAAAATTTCCCTGAATGTCTTAGAAAAACACAGCCGTCAGAGAAATTGTAATCACCGACGCTGAAATCAGATGGGGGAGGTAAGCTCTTGAAGATGCACATTTAGAATAACCTCTAATCTTTAGAGTGTAAAGTCACACACTCACCACCCCACCAAATGGCTATAAATCAATCGCTTATATTGACTTCTTACTTTCCCATTTTCAAGGGGAAATTATTTTGAGTTTTATTTTTCCTAATATACTACTTCACGTTCTGAATAATTACACCCCCTCCCGAAACACACGCATACACAAAAGCTCAGAAAAACTCCTGTATCTCCCATGGGGCTAATTAAAAAGGATTCTGATTTCTATAAGGCATGAATGCGATCTTTGTTAACCTACTTGAACAGGACTCTGAATGACCCTGGATTTATCTTGCCCTAGTTTTCAAAATGTAACTGACCCAGAATAAAGTAAGCTTATCCCCACACTCCTGGCAAAAACAAAACCAAAGTTCCCAGAAGCCAAAACTGTATATATACAACCCAAGAAAAAAAAATTTCTTCTCTCTTAAAGAGACTATACAGTGCAAATACTACGGCTTGCAGAGCTCTTTTATTTTTCACTTAATCGGAACATTTTAAGACTATAAAACTTTACAGTATTAAGGCAAGTTATCTTCCAAGACAACACAGCAAAAGACACCATCAGCTGCTATGATATCAGGAACTCTCTGGAAGCTTTTGTGTTGGGACAATACAGCACTGATAGTCAGTGAAGAACCATAATTTGATTATTGTCTCTGGGTATAACAATCACCTAATTCCTAAAAAAAAAAAAAAAAGACCCCAGAGATGATTTGCTTTTATTCCTAATAACTGAGCAGTCTGAACTGGTTACAGAAGCAGAAATACTTCCTCATAGCGCATGTCCTTCCCTTACTCCTCATTCACCATTTCCATCAAAATTCCACAGGGGGGACCCTGGCTGTAAAAGGTAGAAATTCCACCCAGAAGCCTTTTATTAATCCCATTCCTCTTTCTCAGAATTTACATGGTTTCATTCACTTGCCATCATAAAGTAAACAGAATTTCTCTCAGAAACACAATACTAAAACACTTCTGAGCCCACAAACACCATAAACACACCTCCCTGCCCCAGGTCTAAAGAGATCCATGTTTCCATCCTCTCTCACTGATTTTCCTGAACACTGAACAATTCTTCTAATTCAGGGTGCTTTATATTTTCTTTATATTGGAAATGACCACTCATTTATTCATTACACAGTTGTTTACTGAAAGCCTAAAATATGTCAGAAATGTCACTGGCACTAAAGATGCAGGAGTATCCTAGGCAGGGCACCTAATACACACTGGGAGGAACTCAGAAGGCTATTAAAGTGGGTGATGTCCAAAGACGAGAGGAAACTCAAGGATAAAAAAACAATCACAAGAGGTTCAGCAAGAAGTTCAGGGAAGTTCTTACGAAAATGGTTGATTTTTACAGTGAGAGGAATAGATAACTCACCTTGCAGATAATATTGTACGGAATACACTTTCATTCTTCACCTCTCTACACCTGAAATGTGCAAAGATATCCAGACAGCATATTCAGTCATATTTTGGTTAAATTTTATGTTGGATCCAAAACTGGGAGCAAGATGACTTCGTTACGTAAGAGTAATTAAATCTGCTGCATTCCCAGCCCGTTTTCCGACTTTCACATGATACGGACAAGCGGAAGCTCACCTGGATCACACGCTTCTTGAAGGTGCTCAATCTATTCACATCGCTGTCCCCTTAACAACAAGCCTACTGCACATGGTCGGTGTTGGTGTTTACTGAGCAACCGAATAAAATTAAACATTACATCACATTATTATGCTTATTATCTAGCCCGATGCACATGAATAATGTCTAAAAATATCACATACATTGAAAGCCTCTCTTCGATGGATACTCGGTAAATAATGAATAAATGTCAATGGAGTAATAACCTAACCACAGGGACCGGTGTTCCGCTCTCAAGCCCTACCTAGTAATGTCTGTCCCGAAGGCAGAGAGAGTTTTTTTAGTCTTTTAAAATACATC